>NC_090441.1:155857743-156485202 GCF_031143425.1 Pleurodeles waltl
AAGGTCCGATCGATGGTCTCCAGGCACAACATCGCGGTCCAGAAGACTGGCGGCGGACCCCCACCCACCCCTCCCGAATTTACATCATGGGAGCAAGAGGTCTTCAACATCCTGCATCCTCAGGGCCTCGCAGGAGTAGCCGGAGGAATGGACTCTGGTAAGTCCAATCTCAACTACTAGATCCCCCCCACCCCACCAGCATGCCAACCCACACCCCCACCCTCACCCCCAACCCCCCAGCACACATCCTCCCTGACAATGTCTCACCAGCACAACCCACCCATCCCAACACCAACTCCTGCATGCCAACACAATCCATGGACACCCATCACCCAAGCATGACCACTGCACTTACCCCCCCCCCACTAACTACCCTCACAACACCTCCCTCAAGGGAATGCCTGCACTGGGGGACGAGGGCACCCATAACACGCACGCTATTGTACACACAGAAACAATAACCAAACTCTCTTACCCCATGCAGGACCCAAACGCCAAAACACGAGCCAGGAGGGTCCAGAAATGTCCATCCCACCCCCGGAACAGGCCCACAGTGAGGACAGCAGCTCTGTCGACACTGAACCTGATGACCAGCCCGGACCATCGGGGACCTCTGGGCAGTCGGTTCCCCTCACCCAGACACAGGCCACACCAGACCCGACCCCCTCTGCCAACACCAGCACAGCTCCCACCCAGCGGGCCCATGCCTCTGTCTCTAGGACACGTCAATCAGCGGTGTGTGTGCCACTACAGGGCACCCAGGCTAACCCAACACCCCAACAACAACAGGGACCTGGGGGCAGTGGGAGCGGGCACACCGTCCAGGAGACAGAGGCCGGGGGAAACCGGGCAGCTCGGAGGGCTGCTGTGCGACAGGGGGGGGAGGAGAGGCCCAGGGAACCCACTCTCCAAGAGGCCCTCACCACCATCATGGGGGCCTACCAAGAGACGATGGCGACGGTACTGGCCAGGTTCACGGAGATCCAGGCACAGCAGGAGGAACGCTACATGGGGTTCAGGGAGGAGCTGAGAATCATCGGGACCGCAATGGGGACCATCGTCCTGGCCCTCAACAGGATAGAAGACGCGTTGCGGGACCATGTGGCACCACACAGGGCCCCTGTCACTAGCCCGGACCAGGAACAGCCTACCACCTCCGCCGGCGCTAGTGGACAGGAGGCCCCAACACCACGGCAGGCCACCAGAACCCCACCTCCTGCTGAAGAACAACCACCCCGTAAGAGGAGCCTGAGATCCAAAAAAAAGACAGAGTAGGATGTCAAGACCCCCGCCAGCAGGACATACCCCCTGAACTCTTCCCACTGTCCCACATTGCCACCCTGTCCAACCATGAACTGCCTCTGCTCCATCCGTCCACAGGCAAAAGGACAATGCACCTGTGAGACTGAGAACTGGACTCTGCCATGGACATTACTCCACCCCCACCCATCACCCTTATAATCACATGTACCAATATCTAGCCCTGTAAATAAATCACATATTGCACACAAATCAGTTTGGAGTCATGCTGTATTATTAGCAAATGTATTACATATTACTGTTCAATATCTGTTCTGTCAATTAGTGATGACAACATACCAATGTCAATACGCTGTAGTTCATGGGCAAACCAAGCAGAAGTCAGGCACTGAGTCATACAGCACTGAGAAGGGAAGGGAAAAACAAAAATTACCCAAAAAGATCTGGTGGGAACTACAGAAAGTACAGATGCAGGAGGCTAGAACCAATTGTGAAATGGCGTGGGTGATTCTTACCTGGGTGTTACTGGAAATACTGTTGTATCACTCTGTCCCTATTGTCTGTGTCGTCCTCTGAGTCTTCCTCCTCTTCACTCTCCACAGGCTCCACGGCTTCTACAACACCACCATCTGGACCATCCTCATGCAGGAAAGGCACCTGGCGTCGCAAAGCCAGGTTGTGAAGCATACAGCACGCCACGATGATATGGCACACCTTCTTTGGTGAGTACATTAGGGATCCACCTGTCATATGCAGGCACCTAAACCTGGCCTTCAGGAGGCCAAAGGTTCGCTTAATCACCCTCCTAGTACGCCCATGGGCCTCATTGTACCGTTCCTCTGCCCTTGTCCGGGGATTCCTCACTGGGGTCAGTAGCCACGGCAGGTTGGGGTAACCAGAGTCACCTATTAGCCACACACGTAGGCTCTGTAGCTGCTCCATCACATAGGGGATGCTGCTATTTCGCATCACATATGCGTCATGCACTGACCCTGGGAACTTGGCATTTACATGGGAGATGTACTGGTCAGCCAAACAGACCACCTGGACATTCATCGAATGATAACTTTTTCTGTTTCGGTACACCTGCTCATCGTCTTTTGGGGGTACCAAAGCCACATGGGTCCCATCAATGGCACCAATGATGTTGGGGATATGTCCAAGGGCATAGAAATCACCCTTCACTGTAGGCAAGTCACCCTCCTCTGGGAAAATGATGTAGCTCCGCATGAGTTTCATCAGGGCAGACAACACTCTGCTCAAAATCTTAGAAAACATAGGCTGAGACATTCCAGATGACATGGCCACTGTGGTCTGGAATGCCCACTGGCCAAAAAATGGAGGACTGACAAAACCTGCACCAGAGGGGGAATCCCTGTGGGTTGGCGGATGGGGGACATCAGGGCTGGCTCCAGCTGGGCACACAGTTCATGGATAGTGGCACGGTCAAGTCTGTATCGAAGTAATATATGGCGTTCTTCCATTGTCGACAGGTCCACCAGCGGTCGGTACACGCGAGGATTCCTCCTTCTCATCGCAAGTCCCAGCGGACGGTGCCTAGGAAGGACAACATGGAGCACAGAGTCAGCCAAACCACAGGTACGTACAGACAGCTTGCACAGTTAAAGAATGGCAATGGGTTGAAAGGCGTGTATGTGTGGCAATGCAAGGCCTAGGCCTGTGTGTCGCAGTCAAAATTAAGCCATGTAGGCCCTTGAAATGGCGGCTGCCTGACCTGTGAAGTGGGACAATGGGATGTGAGGTCAATGCGCTGGCGGGGCACACCGTGGCGGTAGGCGGTCGAAGACCGCGGCGCAAAGCCGCATTGGTTAACATTGAAGCCTATGGGTTTCAGGAGCCAATGACGAAGTGCGCCGGCGGTCGCGGTACGCACCGCCGCGGTACGCACCGCCACGGGCGTGACCGCCATTTTCTATCTGCTTAATCACTCGAGACCTGATCATCCACAGGAGAGGACCTATACTGCAAGTGCTGCTGTGACCTCGGTCTGGAAGATACAATGGCTGCTGCGACTGGGGAAAGGGCCCCTGCCTTCACGTCTGAAGAGTTGGAGAAGCTCGTGGATGGGGTCCTCCCCCAGTATGCGCTACTCTACGGTCCTCCAGACCAACAAGTGAGTACACCGGGTGCACATGGAATGGGCTATGCCTGTGTGGATTGGGGTGGATGTAAGTTGGTGGGGTGGGGGGCGAATGAGGAGTGCAACGCCCGACAGATGAGAGCATGTGCCATATGGCAAAGTTGGTGGGGGGGGCCAATCACATCTAACATGCAGGTCATTCATGATTTCCTCCTTTCCACCCTGTACATGTCAAATAGGTCAGCGCCCATCAGAAGATCGAGATTTGGCGTGCCATCGCCAAGGAAGTCCGGAACTTGGGGGTCCACAACAGACGGGGCACCCACTGCCGCAAGAGGTGGGAGGACATCCCCCGCGGAACAAGGAAGACCGCAGAAACACTGCTGGGGATGGCCTCCCAACCTAGGAGGGGTGCCAGTCGCACCATGACCCCCCTGATGTCCCGGATCCTGGCGGTGGCCTACCCTGAATTGGATGGGCGCTTTAAGACATCACAGCAGACACAAGGGGGTGAGTATCAGCACATTCTCCTATCTTTCTGCGCAGTGGAGGCGTCTGGGTGGGGGAGGAGGGCTGTGGGTGACATTAGGCCAGGGCGCTTTCTGTAGTGTAGTCCTCTCCCTTAGGCATGGCCCTGTGCCCCCGGCCCCCACCTCGGTAGGGTGACAAGTACAGCCATTGAAGGTCCAGCATCTCCCATGTGCGCGTTTGACGTCTCTTGGCCTGTTGTCTTAGTCAGTAGTACTGAGTAGTGTACCCCGAATGCGCGGCTTAGTGCATTAGGCACCTGTGTCTGTCCTCTCCGCCAACGGTGTTGACATTGCATGCACTCAACCTGGTCTTCTTTTTTCTCCCCCCACCCTTTCTCTTCATCTTCTTGTGCATGTGTGCATTAGCATCATCAGGCGGAGGAGATTTGGCATCGGAGCACGAGGGAGCTGCAGGACACAAGGCACCGGTGGGCCCAGGAACAGACACCGAGGGCACCAGTGATCCGGAGGGCGAGGGGAGCACCACGACGGGGACCGCTGGTGAGAGCAGCGAAAGCGACACGTCCTCGGATGGGAGCTCCCTAGGGGTGGCGGCAACATCCGTGCCCCCGCCTCTACAGGTACAGCCGCCACCCAGCGCACCAGCCCCGCCCTCCCAGCAGCCCCTCAGTCTTCCCTCCGTGCCGGTTCGCCCAGGAAGGCGCGCGTCTCTTTCGCCCCAGGCACCTCAGCCCCTGCCCCTGTTGCCCCTGCTGCCCTCAGTGCGGAGCTCATTGACCTGGTAAGGACGCTCATTGTTGGGCAGACGACCCTTTTGAATGCCATCCAGGGTGTGCAAAGGGAGGTGCAACAGAGCAATGCGTACCTGGAGGGCATTCATTCGGGTCAGGCTGCCCATCAACGAGCGTTCACTGCTCTGGCCTCAGCACTGACGGCAGCCATTGTCCCTGTTTCCAGCCTCCCTCTTCTTACTGCCTCCAGCCTTTCTCTGTCTCCTGTTCCTCAGCCTATCCCATCCACACCATCAGACCAGCCTGCACACACCTCAACACCCAAGAGCAGCTCATCCAAACACAAGCACCACAGATCCCACAAACACTCACCCAAGCAACACCCAGATGCAGACATGCCAACAGCCACTGCCACCCCTGTGTCCCCCTCCTCCTCGTCTCCCTCCTCCCTCCCTGTGACGTCTACACTCACACCTGCATGCACCCCAACATCAGCCAGTGCTTCCATCACCACCTCACCCTCCAGTACAGTCCACACTCGTGCAGTCACCACCCCCACTGCCATTTACACGTCCCCTGTGTCCTCTCCCACTGTGTCTGTCACCCCCTCTTCCAAGACACACAAACGCAGGCAGACACCCACCCAACAGCCATCCACCTCACGACAGCCTACAGCACCAGCACCTTCACCCAATGACAGCACACCTGACTCTCCTACAACCACCTCCTCTACCTCCACTTCCATCTCCACTTCTCCTACCCTTTACCTTGGCCCTAAAAAACTTTTCCTGGCTAACCTTAACCTCTTTCCCCCCGATGAGCTCCCCCATCCATCTTCAAAGAGTCCCAAGAGCACCGCAGCCACCACCAGCCCAGCTTCGGGTGTCACTGTTGTGCCTGGGTTCTGGAGCCCACCCTTTGCCAGCAGTGACACATCGATCAGCAGCAAGGACACGTCCAGCCCCCCCCCCCGGCAAGAGGACCCGCAAAAACAAGGGCCGCCGTGCGAGGACCGACAGGGCTGCCCCCAAGGAGCAATGTGCGGCCACTTCACCACCCACACCATCTAGGGGAGGCAAGGGCCCGAGAGCCCCATCAAAGGAGCGGAAGGGCAGCAGGAGCGCGGAGAAGGTGGACCCCACATGCCACATCCCAGCTGGGAAGGAGGACACTAAGGAGGCCAGGAGTCCGTCCCCGAAGGGTCCAGAAACGTCACGGTCCGAGGGCGACTGAGCAGGGAGTCCAGGCCAGGTCTGGCTCCCTTGACCTGCTGGATGAGCACCGCTGAACAGGGCCCGCGGTGCAGAAGAGCACCGCTGAACAGGGCCCCGCCGTGGAGTAGAGCACCGCTGAACAGGGCCCCGCCGTGGAGTAGAGCACCGCTGAACAGGGCCCGCGGTGAAGAAGAGCACCGCTGAACAGGGCCCCGCCGTGGAGATAGGCACCGCTGAACAGGGCCCGCGGTGCAGAAGAGCACCGCTGAACAGGGCCCCGCCGTGGAGATAGGCACCACTGAACAGGGCCCGCGGTGAAGAAGAGCACCGCTGAGCAGGGCCCGCCGTGGAGATAGGCACCGCTGAACAGGGCCCGCGGTGCAGAAGAGCACCGCTGAACAGGGCCCCGCCGTGGAGTAGAGCACCGCTGAACAGGGCCCCGCCGTGGAGATAGGCACCGCTGAACAGGGCCCGCGGTGCAGAAGAGCACCGCTGAACAGGGCCCGCCGTGGAGATAGGCACCGCTGAACAAGGCCCGCGGTGCAGAAGAGCACCGCTGAACAGGGCCCCGCCGTGGAGTAGAGCACCGCTGAACAGGGCCCGCGGTGCAGAAGAGCACCGCTGAACAGGGCCCCGCCGTGGAGTAGAGCACCGCTGAACAGGGCCCCGCCGTGGAGATAGGCACCGCTGAACAGGGCCCGCGGTGCAGAAGACCACCGCTGAACAGGGCCCGCGGTGCAGAAGAGCACCGCTGAACAGGGCCCCGCCGTGGAGTAGAGCACCGCTGAACAGGGCCCGCCGTGAAGAAGAGCACCGCTGAACAGGGCCCCGCGGTGGAGATAGGCACCGCTGAACAGGGCCCGCGGTGCAGAAGAGCACCGCTGAACAGGGCCCGCCGTGGAGATAGGCACCGCTGAACAGGGCCCGCGGTGCAGAAGAGTACCGCTGAACAGGGCCCCGCCGTGGAGTAGAGCACCGCTGAACAGGGCCCGCGGTGCAGAAGAGCACCGCTGAACAGGGCCCCGCCGTGGAGATAGGCACCGCTGAACAGGGCCCCGCCGTGGAGTAGAGCACCGCTGAACAGGGCCCGCGGTGAAGAAGAGCACCGCTGAACAGGGCCCCGCCGTGGAGATAGGCACCGCTGAACAGGGCCCGCGGTGCAGAAGAGCACCGCTGAACAGGGCCCGCCGTGGAGAAGAGCACCGCTGAACAGGGCCCGCGGTGCAGAAGAGCACCGCTGAACAGGGCCCCGCCGTGGAGAAGAGCACCGCTGAACAGGGCCCGTGGTGAAGAAGAGCACCGCTGAACAGGGCCCCGCCGTGGAGATAGGCACCGCTGAACAGGGCCCGCGGTGCAGAAGAGCACCGCTGAACAGGGCCCGCCGTGGAGATAGGCACCGCTGAACAGGGCCCCGCCGTGGAGAAGAGCACCGCTGAACAGGGCCCCGCCGTGGAGAAGAGCACCGCTGAACAGGGCCCCGCCGTGGAGAAGAGCACCGCTGAACAGGGCCCCGCCGTGGAGATAGGCACCGCTGAACAGGGCCCGCGGTGCAGAAGAGCACCGCTGAACAGGGCCCCGCCGTGGAGATAGGCACCGCTGAACAGGGCCCGCGGTGCAGAAGAGCACCGCTGAACAGGGCCCCGCCGTGGAGATAGGGACCGCTGAACAGGGCCCGCGGTGCAGAAGAGCACCGCTGAACAGGGCCCGCCGTGGAGAAGAGCACCGCTGAACAGGGCCCGCGGTGCAGAAGAGCACCGCTGAACAGGGCCCGCCGTGGAGAAGAGCACCGCTGAACAGGGCCCCGCCGTGGAGAAGAGCACCGCTGAACAGGGCCCCGACATCTCAAGCACCGCTCCGCTGGGCCCTTCCTCTCAAGCACCGCTCCGCTGGGCCCCGCCATCTCAAGCACCGCTCCGCTGGGCCCTTCCTCTCAAGCACCGCTCCGCTGGGCACCGCCGTCTCAAGCACCGCTCCGCTGGGCCCTTCCTCTCAAGCACCGCTCCGCTGGGCCCTTCATCTCAAGCACCGCTCCGCTGGGCCCTTCCTCTCAAGCACCGCTCCGCTGGGCCCTTCCTCTCAAGCACCGCTACGCTGGGCACCGCCGTCTCAAGCACCGCTCCGCTGGGCCCTTCATCTCAAGCACCGCTCCGCTGGGCCCTTCCTCTCAAGCACCGCTCCGCTGGGCACCGCCGTCTCAAGCACCGCTCCGCTGGGCCCTTCATCTCAAGCACCGCTCCGCTGGGCCCTTCCTCTCAAGCACCGCTCCGCTGGGCCCTTCATCTCAAGCACCGCTCCGCTGGGCCCTTCCTCTCAAGCACCGCTCCGCTGGGCCCTTCATCTCAAGCACCGCTCCGCTGGGCCCTTCCTGTCAAGCACCGCTACGCTGGGCACCGCCGTCTCAAGCACCGCTCCGCTGGGCCCTTCATCTCAAGCACCGCTCCGCTGGGCCCTTCCTCTCAAGCACCGCTCCGCTGGGCACCGCCGTCTCAAGCACCGCTCCGCTGGGCACTTCCTCTCAAGCACCGCTACGCTGGGCCCTTCATCTCAAGCACCGCTCCGCTGGGCCCTTCCTCTCAAGCACCGCTCCGCTGGGCCCTTCATCTCAAGCACCGCTCCGCTGGGCCCTTCCTCTCAAGCACCGCTACGCGGGGCACCGCCGTCTCAAGCACCGCTCCGCTGGGCCCTTCATCTCAAGCACCGCTCCGCTGGGCCCTTCCTCTCAAGCACCGCTCCGCTGGGCACCGCCGTCTCAAGCACCGCTCCGCTGGGCCCTTCCTCTCAAGCACCGCTACGCTGGGCCCTTCATCTCAAGCACTGCTCCGCTGGGCCCTTCCTCTCAAGCACCGCTCCGCTGGGCCCTTCATCTCAAGCACCGCTCCGCTGGGCCCTTCCTCTCAAGCACCGCTCCGCTGGGCCCTTCATCTCAAGCACCGCTCCGCTGGGCCCTTCCTCTCAAGCACCGCTACGCTGGGCACCGCCGTCTCAAGCACCGCTCCGCTGGGCCCTTCATCTCAAGCACCGCTCCGCTGAGCCCTTCATCTCAAGCACCGCTCCGCTGGGCCCTTCATCTCAAGCACCGCTCCGCTGGGCCCTTCCTCTCAAGCACCGCTCCGCTGGGCCCTTCATCTCAAGCACCGCTCCGCTGGGCCCTTCCTCTCAAGCACCGCTACGCTGGGCACCGCCGTCTCAAGCACCGCTCCGCTGGGCCCTTCATCTCAAGCACCGCTCCGCTGAGCCCTTCATCTCAAGCACCGCTCCGCTCCGCTGGGCCCTTCATCTCAAGCACCGCTCCGCTGGGCCCTTCCTCTCAAGCACCGCTCCGCTGGGCCCTTCATCTCAAGCACCGCTCCGCTGGGCCCTTCCTCTCAAGCACCGCTACGCTGGGCCCTTCCTCTCAAGCACCGCTCCGCTAGGCACCGCCATCTCAAGCACCGCTCCGCTGGGCAGCGCCGTCTCAAGCACCGTTTATGGTTCACTGTGCCCACCATGCCTCCTCCTTGACCAGTGGAGACTGTCATCCACCTGATGGACTGTGGCTTTGCACTCCCCAGGATGGTCCAGTGGGCAGCCCACCCACTGTAGAGACATTGAGAGACTGTGGCTTTGCACTCCCCAGTATGGTCCAGTGGGCAGCCCACCCACTGTAGAGACATTGAGAGACTGTGGCTTTGCACTCCCCAGGATGGTCCAGTGGGCAGCCCACCCACTGTAGAGACATTGAGAGACTGTGGCTTTGCACTCCCCAGGATGGTCCAGTGGGCATGGTGGCTCCTCGTGGATCTGGCGTCGTGCACTCATGTGGCTGTGGTGCCCCCCCTTCCCTTCCCCCTGAGGTGCCTGTAGTTTTTACATCTGATGCCCCTGCAGTGTTCTCTCCAAAGGACTCAGGTCTCCTGTGTGGGCTTTGCCCTTATTTCTCAAGACTTTGGCCCACGGACATGCTGAATTCGTAGGATGTGCAGGACTTGGTACTTCAGTTATACACTGATGTGTATGTCATTAGTTTTGTTGTGAATATCTTTCATGGTTGTACGATAATTTTCTGGAGCTTTTTGGTACATAAATATTTATTCCAAATTTGATTATGTCCTAGCATTTTTCAGGGGTGTTTGGGTGGTGTCACTGTGACTTGGTGCTCTGCATTGGTGAGTACATAGCTGGGGGGGGGGGGTCGCATATGTGTGTGCCCGTAACCTTTCGTCCTCCCCCTCCTGTGTGTCGTAGGTGCAGTACTCACCGTTGTCGTCTGCGCCGGACTTCGTACTCGTGGTAGATGAGAAGGTAGACGAGAGCAGGTAGTATGTTTAATTCGGGTTCCATGCTGTCCTCCTTCCTCCTGGAGTGCGTAGTGGTGAGCGTTTTCCCGTCCGTAGTCTGTTTCCGCCGTGTTTTTATCGGCGGTGCTCCCGCCCCGGAAAAGGTGGCGTATTGGTGAGTTGGAATAGTGTGGGCGGTACATTGTCTGCCGCCTGTCTGTTGGCGGTGACCGCCGCGCTGTTTGTTTGTACCGCCGTGGCGGTCGGAGTGTTAAGGTGGCTGTCTGTGTTGGCGGTTCCCGCCAGGCTCAGAATCCCATTTTTTTTACCGCCAGCCTGTTGGCGGGTTGGCCGCCGCTTTAACACCGACCGCCAGGGTTAGAATCACCCCCATAGTCCTCTATCTATGTGTGCTGCAGAATGCAGCACTCAAAGAAAGAGGAAGCAATGAGGAGAAATAAAAATATTTCTCCTCGTTAATTAACGCATCTGCTGGGAGGCGTATCTTTTAGGCACATTCCCAGATTTACCAGGTTTTGTAAATCTGGGAATGCATCAAAAACCTTGGGATGTATGTGTGAACACCCACTGAGCACTTTCCCAGGGCAGAGTAAGGCAATGCAGCGATTTCCACTGCCTTGTCTTACTCCATATTTTTGGAGCCACTCAAATCCACACAAAGTGGCTTTGCACGGCTTTAAAAATATGACTTAAGGTTTGCGTCATGCATGTACCATGTTGTGTGGTGCAATCATGACAGTAAACACTCATAGGTATGCTCTTAAATGTATTTGTATAGTGTGCTTCATCAAGCCTGTCGCCCATTCAGTGATACCATGCCAATAATTGATTATTCTTTGATAATCTTTCAATAAAATATATAAAGCAGTTGCACCCTAAGCACAGTATGTACTTTACCCCTTGGGAGACCTCACCAGTTTTTCTGGG
Organism: Pleurodeles waltl; assembly: GCF_031143425.1. Classification (NCBI taxonomy): domain Eukaryota; kingdom Metazoa; phylum Chordata; class Amphibia; order Caudata; family Salamandridae; genus Pleurodeles; species Pleurodeles waltl. The sequence continues at coordinate 155,868,745 of NC_090441.1, forward strand.
TACTCTATTTAGCCTTCTGGAGTCTCTTGACTTCTTTTTTCCTGTAGCACCTCATGGCCATAGAGCATCATAGGCTAGTCATATTTATATTATATGTTTGTTCCAAAACCTCCAATGATTTGAAACTCAATTCATAGCCCATTCTTTTCAAAGCTCCTGCAGTGCTTGTGCTCTCTGCTCAAGTGCCACAGGATGGCTATTAACATTTAAATTGATTTTAAAAATCACTCCTAGGCAAGTATGTTAGTTCACACACTCTAATTGTTGTCCTTCCAGGACCTATCTCTTCCCTTTCACACTTACCTTTTAGTACAAACCGTACATTTTGTTTTTGCTACTTTGAAGATTGATTCACTCACTTTACAAGAATCATCAAATTCATTCAGTTGCACCTGAAAGCCTGTGAGAGTAAAATGATTTACAACACCATCATTTGCTTAACATAATTGTAATAAATTCTTCCCCTAATCTTGGTGGGAGTAGGCATACAGAGATCGGCATTTTAGAGGTGTTCACTACGTAGGTCGGGGGATCGCTGTATGTTATGTGTTACATCGCATACAATATTGCAAACACAGCATAAATGTAAACACCACATTAAACCAGACATTGCACAGAGATGGGGCTCTGAACCACTCGACCCAGCAAGACTGGGAATTAGGGATGGAATTCTATAAACTGCTGGAAAAGGAAATCTAAAAAGGGTGTGGTTTTATGAACAAACTTGAGGAAAAAATGGGGAGAATTGGAGGTCATGGGGGATAAATGGAAAGACAATGAATGAAGGAGTGATTCGGAATTTGACTCCCTCTCATCGGGAGTAATTGGACTGGAACCAACACATTGCACACTAGGGGAGTACTCCAGGAATCCGAATAGAAAGGAAAAGGTGGATGGGGTGAAACCTTGTTGTGAGGTCAGGGTGGGTGGTGGGGGGTGGATGTCATGTGGACTATATTACATATGTTTGTTGCAAGCAAAAATATATTTTTTTAAAATTCATAGCAAAAAATATAACCACCACATTATGAGGCAAATCAAGGTACATAGATGTGGCGTTATGAGTATAAAATATTCACTTATTCTGTGATCTTCTGGTTGGGTTGCGATGTTGTTGTACCTCAAAGTTCTCAACCTTGCTGTAGTGACAAACAACCCACGTAATAAATGTCAGGCTCTGAAACTTTGAGAGACACACAAACTTTTGTACGACTAATTCGAAGTCTATTCATCTATGGAGCTTTGGTAACACTTGCAGACCCATATGTCATGCCTAGAATACATTCTTAAATTGAATTATGATAGAGAACAAAATATACAGACGCACAAAGTAGATGAGAGAGAACATAAGCATGATGGGGAAGCGAGCAGACTATAAACATCAATCACACAGAGACTGACTTCCTTAATATCATTTTATATGAAATACGGCATGGTGCCGCAGCACCTGAGGAATTACAAAATAAATCCCAGGAGACTGAGCTCCCATCCTGCAGCATTCACAATCAGAAGCGAGAGTGAGAATTGGTGGACAAATGAATCAGTCAGACTTTTAGCACTAGTGAAAAGAAGCTCATTTACACTATGGATAAAGATGCTTAGTGTGTTATTCCAACAAAAGGCAAATATTAACCAATGATCTTTATACATCCTGCTTGTCCAACCTCCCCACCCGGTATAACAAAGAGATCTTTATCAACAGAGAATCAAAATGTCTTCTCTACAAAAATATTCTGGTGTGTTGAGACCTAAATGTAAAACTAAACACAGAATAAAACTAGCTACCCAGTCAACAAGAAGTGCCAAAGCCAATATGTCCGGTCGGGAAAGGGGAGGCGGATGTGGAGCCAGACAGAGAGAGAAAGAGACACTGAAAGAGAGAGGGAGGGGGAGAAGGAGGGCGAGGAGACTGAATGATAGAGCCAGGAGAGCAGACAGCATGAACCAAGCAGAGTGGTAAAGAGATGGCAGGGCAGGGAAAAAGAGAGAGGAGGCTCAAGACAGAGTGAGAAAGGGAGAAAGACAGTGAGAGTGAAACAGAGATAGAGAGAGGGAGAGAGAGAGAGAGAGAGAGAGAGGAGGAGTGAAAGAGAGATAGAGCAAGGGAGAAAGACTGAGAGAGAGAGATAGAGAGACCGAGAGACTAAAGACAGATGGACAGGATAATAATTGTCTGTTCAGAGGGCTCCAAAATGTACCTTTCTCTTCTATAGCTGTCCCAAGTTCAGGGGAAATCAAGGACACTTTATATACAGTTCTTCTCTTTAACTTGGGATCACGTGACTGATGATAAAAGGCGTGGATTGGCTAATGGCGGTCCAATCAGGGGTACCACAGCACAACAAAGACTTCAAGGCCGCAATGATGACATTTCATCAAATGAAATAACTGCATACATAAATTTGCCAAGATATGAAGGGTTCAAAATTGACATTTTTTGTCTTTTAAGGATTTCCAGACTGTTTCCTAAGTCTAGCACTTCAGAATCTCTCGTGTGTGAAAACACACTGCAGCTGAACCTCAAATATCAGAACGGCAGACCACAGGATGTGGGCTCAAAGCTGCCCTTTCAAGTAAAGCAACCTTGCAAATGTCGCTATTCTGAGGCCCTGAAGGTCAAAAGCCCACATTACCTCAAGATTCATGTTTGTGTATATAACTTGGGGACCCTGTTGTAAGCAAATAAGAACGCCCTTTGTACTTGGTTAGGCTGTTCTATTCTTTAAGTCTTTGGGCCTGATTTAGATCTTGTCGGAGGGGAATACTTCTAACCAATGTGGTGGATATACTGTCCGCCGTATTATGATCCCATTATATCCTATGGGGATCATAATATGGCGGACGGGATTTCCGTCACAATTGTGACAGAGTATTGAGATCTAAATCAGACCCTTTGTTTTTTAATTTACATATCAAAGGAACCAAACTGAAGAGAGAGAGAAAAATGAACATAAGAGGCACAGAATGTTATATGGTAAGTCTTGTAGACAGCACATTAAACCATATGTTCTGTTCTGTGCAGTGACATTATGAGCCTTTAAGTGTAGTGCTGGAAGGCGTGGCCAGTGCGAAAGATGGCGAACGGGCTTTGAGATCACTCCATCAGGCCATGCACGATCCTGCAAAACCTGCTGCCATCCCTCTTTCAGGAGGACCCGAGTCCACAAGGCCCGGATGGTGGACACAGTGGGGGCCCATTTGGCTTCCCGCAGATCGGAAATGCTGCCTAAGAGCTTCCCTCCATCCATTTGTTTATCGCCTTACCCCCATTCCACATCGGAAACACACTGGGGCTCAAGTAGAAAGAGGGCCTCTCCCTTTCAAGACTGTTGCAGGGCTGCGGTGAGGAGTGATGTCACAGGGGTAGCACTTCTTTTCTTTCCACCCCCTGCAAAGCGATCAAGTGCCTGGACGCCTCATCTGTGGCAACAATGGGTACACACATGGCCAGTGGCACTGTATGACGATTGCTTCGTGCCAGAGGCCCCCATAAAGCGACAACACTACTGTGGCCCCTGCACTGCATGAGGCGCCAAGGGGAGGTGACGAGTGCCCCCCCCCTGCAACACAGAGAGGGACTCGGGACTGCTTGTGCCCCCTTCGTGTCAGGGAATAGGGGAGTGGTGGGTCCTGCACTGGATCTACGCTGCCATACGCTATAACATTGCGGTGGCGCGCAATACAGAAGAACCACCTAAGAACAATGATCATACGCCACGGCTCTGATCCTGGAGGCTCTACGAGGCTCTACCCGCTCCCTCTGACCCGTGTAGGGCATAAGTTTTGCATTCACAAGGGCTGACTGTGTCACAGTAAAGGCGGCAAAAAGGTGGGTCAACAGGCCCCTGAATACAAAGCATCACCACCATTGTCAAGCAGGGCATTGATCAGTGCCACCACATGCCCACTGACTCATCGAGAATGGGCCGCAGGGGCTGACTGGGACCTTCATCACAGCGATTGGGCAGCATGAACACCCCGGACCCTGGGGTGAATGATCCCCACCTCCCTCACACCGACAATGCCTTCCACCACAGAAGCCAAACTATACCATAAACGCCACCAAATAGGAACTCAGTGCTAAGGTGGACACAGTGGTAATAGAGCTTGGACTCCTGTGAGCTGACCAGCAGAAACTGATGGGCAGAGTCGCCCAGGTGGAACACAGCGTTGCTGTAATCTGCCCAACTGTCCAAGAGCTGGAGGGACAGGTACACTCCCTTACCACCAAAGTGCATGAGCTGGAGGCCAGAGCTGAAGATTCCAAAGGAAGGCCCCATCTGAACAGTATCCGCATTATGGGGTTTCCGGAGGGTGCAGAAGGCACTGACCCTACAACAGTCTTTGAACAATGGTTATTGCACAAGGTGGCCCTAGATCAGCGGTCAGCATACTTTCTAGTGGAGAGTGCTCACAGAGTACCAGCACGGCACCCCCCACCGGGGTCTCCCCCAACAGCCCTGGTTGCACGCATTCTGAATTACAGAAACAAAGAAGTTCTCCTATGAGCTGCTTGGGCAGCATCTCCACTCCACCATGACATTGCCAGGGTATACCTCCTCCCGGATTATATCCTATCGGTACAGCTCTGCAGTGTCTCCTTCCTCGGAGTGAAGCTCAAATTGCAACAGGCAGGCCTACGCCACTCCCTTCTTTTCCCAGCGAACCTGAAGGTAATAGCTAGTAACAAGACCGTTTTATTTACGGAAATGTCAGATGCCTGGGATTGGGTGGAACAGCGCCGCTATGAAGCTTCTTAGCCTTCCTCCCTGGAGTGCCAGCGTCGCAGTACCAAGAACACAAACAAAAGGAGACAAGTGCCTCGCCGACACCTGAAAGCCCCGGTACACGTGGCGCCCTCGCAAGCCAAGGAAGAACAGGCCCAGGCACTGACCCCTGGGGTTACCTTATGGGCGGGTAGACGCTCAACACAGGGCTTTTTTCCGGACACTGACATTGCTGAATCTGCCTCCATTCACTTTGAAGACAGCATGACTTTGCAACTATTGCCTAATGAGACGCTCCAAATGGCAGATGAGATTCTGTGATACTCAACCTGTGGAGGTAGATGTGCTTATAATCAACACTATTTCTTCCTGTGGTTATAGGTGGGGTTGAGATATATGAGTGTCTGCAGTGAGTGATCATCTAAACAACATGGGTTCCTCCGCTCAGAGTTCGCCTGTTTGCTGCAACCCACAATAGCAGCAGTGATATACATCCTCAACAGGGCTGGACACTCCCCTAGCAGTTTGACTCCTAGCCAGGAAGGTCAGCATAGGAGAACGCCAACTATGGGTTATAATTTTACTTATTTGGGTGGCCTCAGGTTCCAGGGTTGCCCTGGACTGGAAGTTGGGAGTTCAGGTTATATGAACAGTTAAAATATGTGATCTGCTTTCAACCTTTTTTTCAGGTCTATCATAGGTTTTACAACATGGGCCGGTGTCACAAAGGCACAGATATGGCCTCAACCGGGGCACACCTTACTTACTGGGCAGATCACTAGGCTCAAGATAATTATGTGGAACATCCAGAGCTGGTCACCACTAGAAAGAGGCACTCTATGCAGCGATATTTAAGAAGGAGAGGTGTATAAATAGCCTTTTTCCAAGAGAGACATGTGATGAGGGGAGGAAGTTCACTTGCAGAGGCGATGGAGGGGTCAATGCTATTCCACCACATATTCGGGCTTCGCACGAATGGCCTTAATCTGGATGCCCCCAGAAGTCCCCTTTCACCTCCTGTAAATAGACATGGACCCTGAGGGCAGATATGTGTTTGCTGAGGGCCCCCTGGATGGAAAGGCCATGTTACTGGGCAGTATATATACCCTTAACATGGCACAATAAGCCTTTTTCTCTAAACTCTCCACAACATTAATACCCTTGACTCACATCCCTTGGACACTAGGGGACGACTTTAACTGTATACTTGATCCACAATTGGAGAGCTCACACCCTCCACTCCCTGGCTTCCCAGCTGTGTCGGCAGCTGCATTATTCTCTCAGTGGCTTCAGAATTGGTCACTGCTAGACTGCTGGAGATCCCTATACCTGAATATGACTGATTTTTCATATTACTTGGCTGTACATGACTTACATGTCAGGCTAGATAGGATCTTATGCGACCCCGCTACCTGCCTTCTAGCAACTGCGGTGGAAAATCTGGGTAGGACCTTCTCTAACCACAACCCAATGCAACTATAGCTAGAATGAGGAGCTGTCCAGCCGCCAGTCCCCACCCGGAGGCTGCACACGGCCTTATTAGAAGAGCAGGCTTTTTGAGACGCGACAAATTACACACTGAGTCACTATTTCACTGACAATTGGGGCACATCCAGGTCTAAGCTTACTGATTGGGAAGCAATGAAGGTTACATGGCCACTTTATATGCACAGTGGTGTGAGTGAGGGCAACAATACACAGAGACCAGACACAGACAGAAACATCATTGAAATCCCTAGCAACTACTGCTAGAGATGACCCTGTATTGCAGGCTGGCCTAAATACAGCACTAGCCACACACACACAATTAGTGGAGCAAATACATGGTGTCAACTTCAGGTTGTATCAGGCCAAAATACATGCCGAAGGTGTCAAGGCCGGTCACCTGTTGGCCTGGTTGTTATGTAGTGCCAACTCCCAACACCCATTTTGCGGATCCGCATGTCTCCAACAGATTTTGCCCTCCAACAGGTACAAATACATGAAGCATTCACAGCACAATAGTGCGCACTTTATGATCCCCCTTGAGTGGCCTGACAGGACAACATATGCAGTTTCCTAGAGGAGGTCGAAATCTCCACCTTAACCCCGTTAGAGAGCGGCGACTTCAACACTCCTCTCACGATACAGGAAATTAGGGGATCGATTCACGGAGCAGCCACCAATAACACACCGAGATTAGATGGGCTCCCTATTGAATTTTATAAAGTGTTTGAGCACTAACTTCCCCCTAGATTACTTGAACTTTATCAACTAGCGGGAGACGAGGGTCACCTGCCGAAAAGCATGCGGGGGTCGCTATTAGTCTCCCTTCCCAAACCGGGTAAGGACCTGGCAGATTTTGCTTCCTACCACCTTCTGTTCATCTTAGGGTCCGATGACAAGGTACTGAGTAAGATTTTAGCAGGCCGCCTCTATGGACTCATGAAAAGACTGGTGCATCCGGACCAGAATGGGTTAATTCCCAGAGGATTCACTACACTGAACATATTTAGACTATACAGAGCAATGGAGCTGGCCCCAACCTGCTGGCCGTTCACCGCATGCCTGGTCATAGATTTAGAGCAGGAATTTTATATAGTAGAATGGGAATACCTCGTCTCCACGTTGAAGGTGTTTGGGATGGGGGGAGGCCACAGGCTTTGATATGACTGCTGTATGTAGAGCCACAGGTGAGGGTCTGGATAGGACATTGCATCTCCCTCTGTTCCAAGTAAAATGAGGGACGCGGCAAGGATGCTCGCTGTCGCCTCTATTATGTTACCTCTAGCCATGGAGCCTCTGGCTCAAAAGCTACGCCAGCTGGGGGGAGAGTGGGGTATCCCGGTGTTGGGAGAAATCCATGCAATACCCCTAAATGCAGAATATGCCCTGATTTATATCCGGGACATCAGTAATGGTATTCAGACCCTTCTGCAGGATTTTCACACAATCTGGGCTGCAGGTGCACTGGGCCCAGGGATAGATTTTCTATCTTATCCCTATGTATATTATGACACCTAATATTGGTGAGTGTAACTAATGTAGTGTAGGGTGGCACAATCACCCTGCTGCTATAGGTTGAATGCTCAGGGTTCATTGATACAGTACGTTTTGAATATGCCCACTGAAGCTGTATTGTGTTGCTCAATGTATTTAGCCCACTGGTGCATAATTGAAATTCTTCTTTAAGTTGCACGTGAGGATTTTGGAATACAATGAATTGTTATTTATTTGAAGAGAAGGGAACTAGGATGTTCCTTTGTCATTGCAGGCTACTTTTGTATTATGCAGTGATCTTTCTCCTAAATGAGAGTTTCTGGGGGCTTGGATAACACACTAAAATAATGATAGAATTACTTTATAATAGGCATTTATGGAGATCTAATATACACATTGTCTTTCGCTGTCGCATATTATTAAACATTTCTCCCTGCGAGAAAGAAAGGGATTTGTCTGTCCTTCTTTTATGTTTTTTCCCAATTTTCACCTTGGGTGTTTAAGAAGTGTATGGAAGGCGAGCAATCCACCTGTGATCAAGGCATTGTATGCTGAAACGTCTTGGGTTTGCCATCAAGTAAACTGCTGTTTACGATGGGTTAGTGGACTATTAAAGCTCAAGATTATCAGCATGCTGCTCGAGTGCATGTGATATGTGATTTATTCCATTTGCCAGACCGTCTGCGAGAGAGAGTGCTGAGAGATAGTGATGGGGTGTACCACTACCATTGGACTCTGCGGCTGTGGGAGCCTGAGAGATGTTGCTGTCCCATATATATATATATATATATATATATATATATATATATATATCTTGTGGGTTCATGAGGATGCTGATGAAGCAGCCAAATCTGCAGTAGTCATGGCTTCTGTTGCAGCAATTACTCGTTCTCATATGAGATTGGATGATGAGACACTGGCTGCCGTGAAAGCTCCGGCTGACGGCAAGCCATTACCAAAAGCATGTACAGCAAAATATTCCTACCATCTCAGTGCCTAAAACATTGCATTTGCAAACTCTCCAGGAATGGGAGATCGTGTGGACTCTACACAGCATTCACCGTACGAACACATACCCTGGAGCCTGAAATATGTGCCTGTTGTGGGTGTTTCTTTGTTGCTCCAGGGCGGACTCTGTAGAGCTCTTACCATGAGCTTTGAGCTGCACCGTCCGAGAGTTCTTGATTAGGTTTATGCGGGGGACTCCTTAGAAAACTTATCATTGAGTTTATAAGGAGTATTGTGTGTTGTTCCTGAGTTGCTCCTGGGTGGATCCCTGGTCCTTCTACGGGTTGCTCCTGCATTAACTCCATAGACTACTGGTGTTTGTAAGCTCAGGACTCTGTGGGGAGCTCCTACGTTCTGTCTAGGTTATCACAACCTTCATCTCTTTTATTTGTGTTCGATAATATGCCTTTCTAGATAATACAAACACTAACATCTTTAAAATATAGTACATTTTTAAATTAAAACATTTAAAAATCGTGCCTCTTTCTGTTCTTTTTTTTTTCGAATGCAGGCAACCCCACAATCAATACTGTACTTACATTAGTAAAACACTCCCTCCGATGTCAGTTTGGAGCTAAGTGCAAATAAAATGTTTGAAAGTGCCAAAAAATATGTAATTACTTTCCCAGTAATGTTTAGAATGGCCTGCATTATAGAGAGATATACTAGAATTCATATCAATGAGACGAGGAATAAACTTAATACGACATAGGCTGCAGGAGATGGAAGGTTTAAAACATTTTTAGGTGTCCTTCTAGTAGCTTTTACGCCTTAGAAAGTGCAAAAAAACAACACAGTCTATCTTTCCTCTCAATATCGACGGTAAAATATATTAAAATATTAAAACATACGTTAAAGTACAAGATGGGCGAGACTGCAATATGCTGTTATTCTACAGTACTGCCCCAATACCTATAAAATGTTCCAGAAATATAAAGAGGTGAACTAGAATCATAGGGCCAAATGTACAAAGCCTGTTTGCATTTCTTAACGGTTTGAATCAGTATTTTGGACTGTTAAGAAATGCAAATTGGGCTTTTCTAATGTACAAAGCCCTTTAAGGAATCGCAAATTGCGATTTCCAAAACAGGAAATGCAAATAGGGATTTCCTGTTTGCATTTCCTATTCTGATGTACAATACATTTCCAAAATGCGATTTAAGCTTGTTTAGAGATGCAATTACCACCGGCTTGAAGTCAGTGGTAACAAGGTGCAATTTAAAACAAGCATTTGCAATGCAATGGGTCTCGCGTTTGCTCGAGTTAGAGCTATAAGCGTTGTAAACTCCTAACCGGACTTTTCTTGCTACATAAATTGAAAATGAAAAGATAAACAGTTCCACATAAGCGAGCCTACGGCCGCCATGAGTGCAAAGCAAACACCACAAAAGGAAACAGAAGTTAGCTTGCAGTGAAACGTATCGGCAAAAGTGCAATTATCCATGTAACAGGCAAAAGTGCAATTATCTACATAACAGGATCGATGTCATGCAAAGCACGTGACTACTGCCCAGAGAGATTGCACTGCCCACGAAACAAAGAGAAAAAGTAGTGCAGCAACCATATGGAAAATATGGAGCCTCGTATATTTTCAGTAATTGACCGGTGAGCTCGAGGAGGGCCAAACACCGGAAAAGGCATGACATATGCATGCCTTCCACTAATCAAGTCAAGCGAATATTGAGAGGCAAGCCCACGAACCAACCAAAATGATGGGCGTGGTTACAAGCCTGTAGAGAGATAACAACTGGGACAGAGCACTTTGCGCGCTCTACCCTAAAAAGCACCCCAAGGTTTTTTTTAACTGCAATAGAGCACACACGCCCCTTAGGGATATGTGTGCTCTACAGGTGAACCCCTATTTTTGAGGTGCACCAAGGGGGACCATTTTCCCATTTCCATCCCTGGCTTAGCATTTCCTAAAAATTAGGAAATGCAAAACTGGTCCATTGACTAAAATGCAATGGGATTTTTTAATACCGATTTCCTAGTAGTGATACTTTGTAAGAATTGCTTTTAGGAAATTGGTATCTTTGTACATAGCATTTTGCATTTCTTAAAAAGTGATTTCTATGAAGTCGCTAGTTAAGAAATGCAAAATTTTATTTTCGTACATCTGGCCCTTAGTGAGCTGTTACTAATAAAAAACTTTAAATGTTCTTAGTTGTCCCACTCCCTTATGAATTAATGTACAATGTTTAGAGATGACTTAATTTTATTTTGAGACCTATGTATAAATTTAACACATTGTGAGAGACGAAGGGTAAGAATATTAAAATACTCTTAGATATCTCCCTCTCTGTGTATATCCTCAGTTGTATTTAAAAACTATGTGCAAAATACAATCAGGTGCAATACTGTGATAGGAACTGCTTGCAGAAGAGACAATTTTGCAAAGTAACAACTTCTTATTTCGTCTTAACTTTCAATGTAATAAATTAGGGTACTTGTGCAAATCTTATTTCCTTTAACCATATTCTAGTGTTCCTGTCCTCCATTTTTAGGTCGATAGCGCAAGTGCTCTGGCCTAGTGTAATCTATCTGTGGGCTTTTAACCACGCCCACTGCACGCTCATCACTATCACTTGTTCATGGGCTTGCCTTTCAAAAATCCTTTGGTATCATTGGTAAATGCTTTACGTTTGTCCCTCCTTGGGGCAGTTTTGTTACCGTCTTGGACACCGACCCTGTTACATGGATAATTGCATGATTGCTGATATGTCTGACTGGGAGCAAACTTCTTTTTCCTTTTGTGTCTCTCCTTCGTGCTCATGCTCATGGTGGCCATGGCACTTTGAATTGGCTTGCTTATGTGAACTGTGGCAAGAAAAGTCCAGATAGGATTTTACAACTATATTAGCTCTAAATCGAGCAAATGCGGGACCCATTCCATTGCACATGCTTGTTATATATGGTTGCAGTTCAACATCATATGTTATTTCTAATACATGAAAATACCTTAGATCATTCTTACATTTCTGTAAGTCCTTATCAAGAGAACTCTCCTTTCTCAGATTGTTCACCAGTTTGTTTCTTTTAAGTTGACAGTTGCTGCTTGTTTTCACCAGACCTAGAGTCAACAGTCAATATGATTTATTTAGATTTTTGTGCCCTGCAATTCCATTCGAAGACAATAAGGGCCATATTTGTGGCAAAGGGCACAGTGTAGCTGAGCAAGTCTCCTTGCGGCGCTGCACTGCATCACCATATTTAAGGCATACTGTGCATTCCTGTCCTTTCCCCTGCACTGGCGCACAATGGGCTGCCTAGCGCCAACGTCGGCACCTTTGCACCATGGTGCAAGGGTGCCTGAGTTGCATGCAGGATTGTTTTTGGGATTGAAGGGGCACCTTCCTGCACAAACACAATCCTTAAAGGCATAGTCCTCTATCTATGTGTGCTGCAGAATGCAGCACTCGAAGAAAGAGGAAGCAATGAGGAGAACTAAAAATATTTCTCCTCTTAAATAACGCATCTGCTGTGAGGCGTATCTTTTAGGCACATTCCCAGGTTTACCAGGTTTTGTAAATCTGGGAATGCATCACAAACCTTGGGATGTATGTGTGAACACCCTCGGAGCACTTTCCTAGGGCAGAGTAAGGCAATGCAGCGATTTCCACTGCCTTGTGTTACTCCATATTTTTGGAGTCAATCAAATCCACGCAAAGTGGCTTTGCACGGCTTCAAAAATATGACTTAAGGTTTGCGTCATGCATGTACCATGTTGTGTGGTGCAATCATGACAGTAAACACTCATAGGTATGCTCTTAAATGTATTTGTATAGTGTGCTTCATCAAGCCTGTCGCTGATTGAGTGATACCATGCCAATAATTAATTTTTCTTTGATAATCTTTCAATAAATTATATATGTCAGTTCCACGCTAAGCACAGTATGTACTCTACCCCTTGGGAGACCTCACCAGTTTTTCTGAGTACTCTATTTAGGCCTTCTGGAGTCGCTTGACTTCTTTTTTCCTGTAGCACCTCGTGGCCATAGAGCATCATAGGCTAGTCATATTTATATTATATGTTTCTTTCAAAACCTCCAATGATTTGAAACTCAATTCATAACCCATTCTTTTCAAGGCTCCTGCAGTGCTTGTGCTCTCTGCTTAAGTGCCACAGGATGGCTATCAACATTTCAATTGATTTTAAAAATCACTCCTAGGCAAGTATGTTAGTTCACTCACTCTAATTGTTGTCCTTTCAGCATCTATCTCTTCCCTTTCACACTTGCCTTTTAGTATGATAGAGTGTTCCGTGGTAATAATTTGCCTGTATTTGGACGCTCTTTAGGCCGATGAATCTTTTGGCTAAGTGGGACTCTCTTCACCCGAGATCAGTCAATTTAATCAAATCAATAATCAATAACGAACATAAGCAATACCCTGATCAACATAACACTTAACAATTAATCCGGAATACATTTCGGTGAACCCTGACCTTTCAGTCAGGAATAACCACACCAGTTTATTCAAAGTTAGTGAATTTATTTCCCTATATTAACAAAGCTAGCACAATATAGATGTGTCTCAACACCAAATGATAAACGTAAATGAACATTAATAGCTGTCCATAACGGCGGAAAAGATGCAATCTATGCAGCATTTGAATAACAAGGCATTCGATAATAGCAATGCAAATCACTAGAACTATAATCTGTAATGGACTAATTGCATACATTGGTCAGCATAACAAAGGTCTCAAATTGCATCGTGCAACAAAGGAATCCTCATCTACCTCAAATTAGCATCGGCATGTGGGACTTCATGCAAAAATAATTTAGCAACATTAATTTAGAAAACTCCTAGCTAGGGCTCTTATCAAAAATCAGCAGTTGGTTACCTAAAAGAAACACAATGCAATTGTACAATTTCCTTTCATATTTACCAATTACAATCAGCATTCAAGGAAGTCTTCGTCTCACAGGTACCGTTTCTCGATCAGCATGGGACGGGGCAAAGGGGCAGGGGTGGACGGGGCAATTGCCTCACGGCGGCAAGATAAAACTACTACTTCATGCAAAGGGATCAGAGTTAAAGTCTCTAGGGTAGGAATCATTTAAATCTATTTCTCTCGATTAGAGAAAGCATCAAAGTCTCTTTCAAAATGGCGTCGCAGCAAGGTGGGCCATAATAGCTGCAATGTCCTGCAAAATGGCGGGTATCGGGCTGGTAATAGCTGTAATGGCCGCAATGTCAATGATGTCCGGGTAATGGCTGGTAACAGCAATAATGGCTGCTTTCTTCTCGTGCACCTCGTTTAAATAGACAACAGTTCAAATCCAGTAGGGTCTTCCATTGGAGGGTTCATAGGTTAGCTTCAAATTGTCCAATCAAAAACAACAGTTCTCAAGCTTTTACTTAAGCATACATTATCCTTGGAGACGGGTACGCAAGTTGCAACATTTTATACCAATTAACTCATTTTCAGAGCTTCCATTGTCCGCACCTGCAGATTGACCTTGGAGCAAAGAGAGAAAAATGCCAGGCTGGCACGAAACCTTAAGATAAGCAGGTGAACGATCTCAGTGGAAAAGTACAGCTTCAAGCAGAAATACACGTTTATTAGCACATTGGAAAAATACGAGCATCTAAATCGTGAGACATGGCAACTAGGCCAAAGCCTCCACTAAAGTAATGCTAAGCTAAAACATTTCAAACAAGCAAATCATAGCACACGTTTATGATTATGTCGGATTAGTGCAATTCTAATACACCACGTTATATAAAGCACGCTTATAAATGTTGGCAAACTACTCTAAGGGCACATTTTGTCCCCGTACAATCTTTATTAGTTCGGTTAAAGTCACACATGATTATTGCAGCACTACGTTTAAGCGTCAAAAAAATGTAAAACCTTCATTTCAGCGTCATCAATCCCTCCTCTGATGACTACTTGTCATCACACAAACTATCCCCACAAATTTTATTCCATTAAAATTCTGTCAGTTCTCTTTTCCTTTTAATTCCCCTTGTCCTTGCTTTGTATTCTTCTGCCATTCTTTTCATCATTTTCTCTTCCTTCCTTCTTTTAATTCTTTCCATAATCATTAATATTCCCCTTTTTATTCCCCAAATTCCAAATATGCAAATTAGAACTATTAGAATTCCCTGTATTATTTTTAGCAATATTCCATTCCAAATGCCACCAAGCCAATTTCCCACTGAAGCAAGTCCCTTTCCAACCTTCTCCCACACTCCTGGTTCTTTCAATTCCTTCAAATCTGCACTCTCTTTTGTTAGATTAGCAAGCATAGTTTTAATTTTCACACTGTTGTCAGGAATATACGTGCAACAGTGGCGCGCACCAAGCATTTTGCAAACGCCGCCATCCTTTGCTAAAAGAATGTCTAAGGCAAGCCTGTTTTGAAGAGTCATAGCTCTTTCCGCTGCAAGTTCAGCATCTATCAGGATTATAGCACCTGAAAACTTTGTCAACATGTTATCCACTATAGTGGACAACTTTCTTATTTTGATGGAATTCAACACAACTCCCAACGAAGGAATCATGGCTCCAAATATATCTCCTACCACAGCATCTGCGGTCTCTCTTTTCTGGATACGATGGGATCCAGATGTCTTTGGAATCATCGATAAGTCATCCAGTTGATAAACCTTTGGGAACACTATACCCAAATAACATCTTCCCCACCATCCCTTCGGAAGACGGTAATAGGCATTATACCCACAAATGTAATATACGCCTGGTATGACAGGGTCAAGTCCGTTCATCATGAATGTCCATTTGGCCTTAAAGATAAACGTATGTTTACACTCACTCGCTCCTACGAAAATGTTATCATAATAAGATTCACCTCGATATATACAAAATTTCCCTACATGCCAAGCATCTAAAGCTATTCTCCCTTGTGTTTTTATTGCGGCAAAATCATAGTGATCTACTGAAGTCCTCTTACTTAGCTCTTTTTCTAATTTCGCATTCATTTGTGCCCTTCTATCATCTGTGCGATCTAAAAAGCTTATTTCTACTGCAGAGAGCGAGGAGGTAAGGTCTTCCCTATGAGTGTGAGCCGTTTCAAAAGGTTGCATTGGCTCGAAAAATTCCCTCATTATTTTAGCATCCCAATCTTTAGCAATCTGGCTTAGCTGCGCTATTATAGGAACATATGCAAAGGTAACATCATAATTTGAGTAAAAATACTGTATGTTAGTTTGACCATAAAATCTAGACATTACTATACTACATGTAATCCCGTATGTAAGAGGCATGTGGTGATAAGTCACCCCTTCCTTTACTGATGTCGGTATCTGTGTACACACATAACAATCTTTCGCATCCATAGTCTCAACATATTCTGTTAGCAAGCGATAGAAAACATTATACGAAAGTTCTTTCTTATCATGCAAGTGTCTCTCATCCAATTCTAGTCTTTTCAATGCGGTTAGTTCAGTGACAGTAACAGGAGCAAAAGTGGAAGCATCGATTTTCTCATTCTCACCCTTACCATGCATTCCAAGCACTATTGCCATTATTATTAGTACACATGCAATTACCAAGCCTATACACACATATTTACAATATTTCTTTTTACTGTTTTGCGTCATGATCTGTACAGAATCAGAGAGCTAGAAGCACCTAAAAAGAAACAATTTAGCAATCAGTTACAAAGCTGAACGAGCGCAATGTTCACACAGTTTTCTTCAAGAGGCCAGTCATTTATCGGTTAGCAGCATTTGTCTCAATTCGGCAATAACTCAATTTTTTTTTTTTTTTTTTTCAAAGTTCAATAACTCACTCCTTATTTTTTTTTTTTTTTTTTTTTTTTTTCATTTTGCAACGTTATTTTAAGAGTCAATCAGGTTTTCAAAAGTCTTATCAGGTTAGCAAATGTCTCATCCGGTTTAGCAATGTCTCAGCTGGTTGTTTGTATCACGTTAGATTGTAGCAAGCAATGTCATTTATCACCCTTTCAATCGACAGAGTCCATAAAACTTTTCTTTTCTATTGGTATCTCTTCTTCTTCGTTCTCGAGGCTAAGAGATACAAATTCGTCAGTCCAATCGTCATTGACTACATATGCCCATTCTGGACCGGAATATCTCCTGTTTGGTATCCTTTTCCTTTTCAATTTTGCTTCTCTTTTTGATTCTGCCTCACTGGTACTTTCCTCTTTGGCCAAGTCTTTTCCTTCACTTGAGGATGGTACCACGACAGTTACTTCTTTTCTTTTCTCTTTCACTTTTGGCCTTTCTCCGTCGTTCAAGTTTTCTTTAGTCCTTTGTTTTATTGGTGATGTACTTAGTCTCCTCTTTGCACCGTGTCCATTTGATGGACCTGCGACCTTTTATGTGGAAGCTTGAACTGTTTCGTTCTGTTCTGCCTTGTCCCCTCCTTCTGGGGAATCAATCACGTTCTCGTTTTCTTTTTCTGTATCGTCTGCTTCTGGGAAAGCCCTCCTCTGATCAGGCTCTCCTGCTTTTTCACCTCTTTCGAGCCCTTCGTCACCGTTACTTTCTTCAGACTCTTTATCACTTTCAGCTGCTTCAGGCTCTTTATCACCTTCAGCTGCTTCAGGCTCTTTGCTACCCTCAGCTGCTTCAGGCCTTTTGTCACCTTCAGCTGCTTCAGGCCTTTTGTCACCTTCAGCTGCTTCGTCACTGTCTGAACTTTCTCCTTGGTCTTCCCCAAGTGAGTCGGTCGTTTCGTCCCCAGAGAATATTTCTCTCTCTCCTGTTTCTGCCTGTTCACTTTCAGTTCGTGTTTGCTCTGTCTCGGCGCTCAGCACTGTTTTATCAGGCACTGGCAGTTTCAGCGCTTCAACTTCCTCATCCGTGGGACACAACACTTTCTTTGTGTGACTGGCGTGAATCCAGTTGGGAACTCCCGCACACTTCACAGCGGTAGTGGTCGTCAGGATCACTTGGAAAGGGCCTTTCCAACGGGGTTCCAGACACGACTTTCTCACGTGCTTCTTTACCACGACCCAGTCACCTGCTTTCAGTGTGTGTCCTGGACCTTGGATCGGTGGCAAGGTGGTTGCTTCCACCTGGTAAGAGAAAGAGCGAACCACGTCAGCCAGACCTTTGCAGTAGTCTAACACCATATCATCTGTAATATTCAAAAGCGCGTTTGCGGGAACTGCAGGAAGTCTCATAGCCCTGCCCATGAGAATTTCGTGCGGAGACAATCCAGACTTTCTATCAGGGGTGTTTCTCATTGACATTAGCACCAAGGGCAATGCGTCAGGCCATTTCAAATTTGTCGATTCACATATTTTCGCCATTCTTGATTTCAATGTACCATTCATTTGTTCCACCAGTCCTGAGGCTTCAGGGCGATAGCTACAATGCAGTTTTTGCTCAATGTTCAGCGCTTCGCAAAGTAACTTTATCACCTCGTTATTGAAGTGACTTCCCCTATCTGATTCTAAAGAGATCGGGAATCCGAAACGTGGTATCAACTCCCTCAACAATAGTTTTGCAACTGTAAGGCTGTCATTTCTACGTGTGGGGTATGCTTCAATCCAGTGACTAAAAATGCACACAATCACCAACACATACTTCAGACCTCCATGCACAGGCATCTCAATGAAGTCCATCTGCATTCTACTAAACGGGCCACTGGCCCTGCCAATGTGGCTCGCGTTCACAACTGTTCCCTTTCCTGGGTTCATCTGCTGACAAATGACACATCGATGGCAAACTGCTTCTGCAGCTTGACGAAATCTGGGGTTAAACCAATCAGTTTTGAACAATCTTATCATGGCATCTCTCCCTAGGTGAGCCTGCCCATGATAGAACCGCGCAAGCTGTGATAAGAGACTATTTGGCAAAACAAATTTTCCCTCATTTGAAACCCATAACTCATCTGGTCTCTTTATAAATTGTGATTTAATCCAGGAATCTCTTTCATCCTCCCTGACGTTATTCTGTAATGCTTTTAGTTCATCTATTGTATCTACGACCTTCAAGGCAAATGCTTCAGCTGGTTCGAGCTCTGGTTCACTTATCGAATTCCATTCATCTCTGAGTAATATACAGTTCAAGGCACAAAATCTTGCGACTTGATCCGCATATGCATTTCCCAGAGAAACATAGTCCTGTCCTTTTGTATGAGCACTACACTTTACCACTGCAACTTCGGCTGGCATTTGAATGGCGTGTAACAATTCCCTTATTCTCTCCCCGTTTTTCACTGGGGATCCTGAAGAAGTCAGGAAACCTCTCTGTGACCATAGTTGTCCAAAGTCGTGCACAATTCCAAACCCGTACTGACTATCGGTGTAAATGGTGACTTTCATCAATGCAGACAGTTGACATGCTCTTGTAAGGGCTACAAGTTCTGCTACTTGTGCAGAATAGACTCCTTGAAGCCAGGACGCTTCCAAGACACCTGTTACAGTACATACAGCATATCCTGCTTTCAAAATTCCCATCCCATCTCTTAGACATGAACCATCAACGAAAACAATTTGGTCATTTTCATCAAGTTTAGTATCCTTAATGTCAGGTCGAGGTTTTGTGCAAAATTCAGTCACCTGAAGGCAGTCATGCTCGACGTCTTCAGCGTTCTCAATTTCAGCATTTTCACCGGGAAGCAAGGTTGCTGGATTCAACGTAGTGCACCTTTTCAGCTGCACATTCGGTGAGCCCAGGATTATCGTTTCATACCTTGTGAGTCTTGCTCCAGTCATGTGTTGCGTTCGGGAGCGGGTCAAAAGTATTTCAACTGAGTGAGGGACCATGACTGTTACTGGGTGTCCCATCACTATTCCTTCACTCTGAGTGAGGCTGATACCAACTGCTGCTACGGCGCGCAAACACCCTAGAAGTGCTGCTGCGACCGGATCCAAAGTAGCTGAAAAATACGCTACTGGTCTGTTTATGCCACCATGGGCTTGAGTCAAGACAGACAAAGAACATGCATCACGTTCATGACAAAACAATGTGAAAGGCTTTGTGTAATCAGGCATACCTAAAGCTGGAGCCCTGCACATGCATTCTTTCAATTCGATAAAAGCATCCATCTCATCTCCTTTCAGCTCAATTTGATCCAAGGCATCCTTCTGGGTCAGCTTCAGTAAAGGCTTTGCTAGAGTTGAGAAGTTGGGAATCCACTGACGACAGTAGCCCACCATTCCCAAAAACTTCCTCACCTCCCTCCTTGTCTTTGGTGGACTCATTTGAAGTACACTCGTTATTCTTTCCTTCATTATTCTCCGTGACCCTTTCTCTATCTGGTGA
Organism: Pleurodeles waltl; assembly: GCF_031143425.1. Classification (NCBI taxonomy): domain Eukaryota; kingdom Metazoa; phylum Chordata; class Amphibia; order Caudata; family Salamandridae; genus Pleurodeles; species Pleurodeles waltl. The sequence continues at coordinate 155,888,667 of NC_090441.1, forward strand.
CCCAAGTATTTCACTTTCTTCTGGCAGAACTGCAATTTGGAAGGAGACACCTTGTGTCCATTCCTTCCCAAATGGTTCAACAGAGCAATGGTATCAGCTGTGCAGCCACTTTCTGTCTTAGATGCGATCAGTAAGTCATTGATGTACTGTACTAGGGTTGACTCGAATGGCAATTCTAATGCTTCCAAGTCTTTCTTTAGAATCTGATTGAATATTGACGGTGACTCAGAAAACCCTTGAGGAATTCGACACCAACTGTACACTCTGTCTAAGAATTTGAAACAAAAGAGAAATTGACTGTCCTCATGAAGAGGCACCGAAAAGAATGCTTGTGACAAGTCGATGACTGAGAACCACTCGGCATCGCAAGGGACTTGAAACATTATCACAGCTGGATTTGGTACGACAGGGCAACATTTAATTATGATGTCATTTATTTTCCTCAAGTCCTGTACAATTCGGACCTTTCCACTCGGCTTTATTAGTCCCATGATTGGTGAATTACATGGACTGCTTAACACTTCCTTCAGTACTCCCTGTTTTACAAATTCGTCAATGAGTTGGGCAACTTTCATGAGGGTGTCTTGTGCCATGTGGTATTGTGGGGTCTGGGGAAAGGTTGCATTGGGCTTTACAGTCACTTTCACTGGTTCCACTCCTTTCATCAATCCCACCTCTTTCCCTGTCATATCCCACACTTCCTTTCTGACTGTTTCCGGTAATTCAGCTGGAATATCTTCTTCAGTTATCATCGGGAAAAGACAAATCAGAGGATACTCTTCATCGACAGTTTCCATCTCATCCCCCTCTACACTGTCCTCTTCTTCCCCATCACTGCTCGTCTGGATTTTTATTCCATCGTTCGAACACATAATCGAACAACCCAATTTGCTCAATAGGTCTCTCCCTAACAGTGCTATCGGGCTTGAGTCACATACCACAAATTTGTGTAACCCTTGATAGTTACCAATGCTGACTGGTACCGGATCTGTAATTGGGTTTGTCAGGTGTTTGTTTGCTACTCCCACCACTTGAACTGTTCCCCCTGAGAGTGGCAAATTTGGTACTTCAATGCTCTTAACAGTTGAACGTGTGGCTCCTGTGTCGACCAAGAATGAGACACGATGACCCATTACTCTTCCCTCCACGTACGGACCCTTTTGATCAACTTCCAAGGATGCTGCAAGCACACAATCTCCTTCCTCTCCTGAACTTTCACTCTCCCATACATTGTTTATTCCATCCTCACTGTGTAATGGGAACTGTTGTACGGTGCCATTTGTATTCATTACCTGACCCGAGACCTGTGGAGGAACCATCACTTGCTGCTGACTCATTGGTGCCAAAGGTATTTGCATTTGCTGATTAGGTACCATGGGAAACTGCTGTTGCATTGGCTGCATTTGCGTCCTCTGCATACGGGGCATCTGCATCTGCTGCGGCTGCATAGGTTGTAATCCCTGCAACTGATTTATGGCCTGAAAATTTGGGTTTGGACCTCTCATTTTCGGTCCCCTCATTGTCTGAAATGCATTGACATCATTGTTTTGCTGACCAACACCTGCACCTTGCTGCACCACCATCGGGCACTCGCGTTTCCAATGACCGACAATTCCGCACACGTGACACAGCATCACCTTTTTCAATGCCTGCACACCATTCGGAGTCACAACAGTGTTCAAATCCGGACCATTATTCACAAAACCTCCTCTGCCTCTGCCTCTCGCCTGTGGCTGAAACGTCATATTTCCCTGCAACTGCGGCTGCTGTTGCGGTACCTGTTGTTGGAACCCTTGCAAACCTTGCAGACCTGTCTGAGCTGCTTTGAGCTGCATCATCATCACTTTCTCTTTCAACCTTTTCTGTTTCACTTCAATTTCGTCGCTACAGTATTTCGCATAATTCAACACTTCATCAATAGGTTTCGACTGCCAACAAATCAAATGCGACTTTATCATCTGACTTATCTCTGGTCTCAGCCCTTCCACAAATCTAAACACAAAATGAAGCATGTCCATCGCCTCTATTGTTTCCGTGCCACTGTAGTTCTTGAACGCCTTCAACAACCTCTCATAGTAACTATGAATCGACTCTTTAGCCTCTTGGGCAGTTCGATCGATCTTCTGCCAATCCACATTTTTCGCGGCAACCTTCGTCTTCAAATGCTCAATCACCTTATAGTACAGGCTCATCACCATAGGTGATGGTGCACCCGTATCCCTGTCTCTCTCTGGTTCACTTGTCGGCCAACCCACAGCTCTTTTGCAATCCTCCCACAAATCTGCCGGAACCACAATCTCAAAGAGAGTGTTCAGGTCTTCCCAGAGACATTTTGCAAGCTTCACAAACCTGTCAGTCTGTTGATACCATTCAATCGGTTTCTATCTCAGTTTGGGAAAATCATCCGTAAAAGACTGAATGTCGCTTCTATGCCATGGTACATGTATTAATTTTCCCCCTGCTGTCTCCCTCATTGGTAACATGGTTACTGCATCACTACTCTGTGGTCTTTTCTCGTTGAGCTCTGGGACACTGTCTTTCCTCTTTTCCTTTCTCTTTGCCCATCTGCTTTCCCATTTGTCTAAGCACCTCCACACTTGTGCACTCTGCAACAATTCTCTAAGGTGTGCCTTCATGCCTGCTGACCTCATGTGTTCAAAATCTGTGGTCCCGAAATCCAACCTGTAGCTCCTGCTCAAGTGTTTCGTCTTGTCTATGTCAACCCCGTTTTTGTCAGCTATTTCTTGCAAGCTTCTATGTACCTTGTTCACTTCCCTCGTAATCCTGGGACATAGATACCTCAGCTCTTCTTCCGAGTAGGACTCTAACCTATTCACACCCATAGTCCCTTCCACCAATTCTTGTGCTTCCATGTTCAACCTGACCCTATTCAGATAATCTTCTCCCTTCCCACTGGCTGAGCTTTGTGTGGAATTCAGACTGTTGAACCACTGTGTCAGCTGTTGCGCATTCAACCCCATCAGTGTAGCATTCACATCGATTGCCATTGATGGTTGTGGCAACTTTTCAGTGTTCGATGTTAGAGGTATTATCAGTGGGGGGCTCGACCTCACCACTGTCGACTGAGCACATATGGGACTAAACTCCATCAAGGACCCAGATCCAGTTGGCTGAGCCGCTATCGGAGTTATCCCTGGAGTGTTTTCTATGCACCTCCTTTCTGTCCCACTCTGCAGCATTGATCCCTGACCGCTCATACCTAAGTTAGGCTGACTGTACAAAGGTACCGGTGGACCTACAGTAATGGGTAGCGATATCGCATCTGGGTTTTGTCCATTTCCCATGTTCTGAGACATGTTCATTCCCACACTATGGGTCATCATTGCCGGCATGCCCATCTGACTCCCCGTCATCTGAGCATGTGCGTTTCCCCCCTGCATCTGCTTTTGAGGCATCAAAAACTGGGTGGATTCAGCTTGTGCCAATGTTGGGTTGTGACCATTCTGTCCTCCCATTGCGGTTGGATCTAGAATCATTCCTGTACTGTTGTCACTGCTGTAGTACCTTGGGACCTGCGGCTGATAATTTTCTGCTGGTTTCAACATGGGCACATCTGGATATATTCTCCTAACCTGCGGTATCTGCGGGGTGAACAGTAAACTCGGGTCCTTAGATCCCGATAGCGTTTCTGAACTCTGAGTTTCATTTTTCTGTACCGGTGCCGGAGGGGCAGAACTGGTACTTGGACCTTGTCCATTCGCTGCATAAGGTGGTGGACGGTCGTTCAGCAATTGCATTATTAACTCCTCATCCTCTAACTCCTCTTCTCTTCTCAACCTTTCCTCGTCCTCTCTATCTTTGGAACACCTCCTATTTGTCTTACAGGTAGCTTTCTTACCTGTCTCCTCTTCTTCCTTAGTAATTGCGGGAAACAATTTTATCCCCTGCAATACATCTGACCTCCACACTTTCTGTGCATTATCCCACCTAGCGTCCGCTAGTGTCTTTTCTACCTTCCTTATCCTAGTCTCGAACTTATTTTGCTGCTGCTGTCTAGCCATTAGTTCCCAAATCGCTAGAGCCTCAAACTGTGCTGGCCTTGGAGGTACCTTCATGTCGTACATCGCGAATCTCAAATTCTCTAGGATCCTTATATTGAATGTTCCATGAATCGGGAACGCTACGCTCCCATGTTTCTCTGTCAGCTTGTGCCATTGCTTTAACCATAGGCACGGAGCTACCCCCTTTTCCTCCATTACAATGTAAGCTGGTGTACCTTCGGGCGGCGTCTCCTCTCCTACGCTCGCTTTAATGTAAGACTCCCCCTTCATCGCACTCCTTAATGCTTTAAAAAATTTCATTTTCTCGTCTTTTATTTCACAAAATATGTAATCAATAGGTGACTTTAATTCCCGGAATACTCTTCGCTTGCCTTTCCCCTTCCAATCGAGTCCCACGGACTGCGTCCAATCCGTGCGCGACCCTTCTCTGCAACCAACCTATCCCAGCACGGCTCCTAGTGACGTCACACTCACACACACTGCGGCTGACAAAGCCTCGCGGCTAGTCCTCCTTCACTCAGCTCCTCTCGTAACAACTTCTTGCATGTATCGCGAGCTACCAAAAAAATAATAATAATAAAACAGATCTGTCGGTTTACTACAGGAAGGGTAACACAATCGCTTCAGGACCTTAGGGATTTTTCACTAGCCTCGGCAGTTATTCCATCTTTCTCGGTCCCCACGTTCGCAAGCAGATCTGACCCGCAGACTGCTCTCAACTTGTCAGTGATCTATTCTAGTGCACTTAGAATTTTGTCAAAGCCCGAAGTCGAAGTTTCTTTCACTCCCTTAACACACGTACCGACTCGTTGACCACGCCCGATCAACCTACTAAACCGACCAGACCACAACATAAATAAGTGTCTCATACACTTTTCAACATACTCCGGAGTCTCTTGACCTCGCAGGGCCCGTCTCAACAACAACAACCACGTGGACCTTTTTATGCACGAAGCGCCACATGCACATGAAGTTCGACGACTTCCCTACTCTCACACTCGGAGACGCACCTCCGCTAATTCTATGAAGTTCGACGACTTCCCTACTTCTACACTCGGAGTCGCACCTCCGCTATTCTCTAAAATCCTCGCAACCTTTTCACACAATCTGCGGCAATAAGCTGTGCAAGCGCAAAATCCTAACTTCTCTCATACCGTCACTAGTACCACCAACGCTGATCTCACACCTCCATTCTCTTCATTCGAAAGCTCCGAGATCCCGGGAAAGTCAAGGTGGACTTAGCCCATCATCATTTTCTCAATCAGTTTTATCCAAGAAAAATCTAATTCAACTTCTCGAGCGGGGTCTCAAAGGGCGTAACCGTTAATTCAACACCATGTACTTTAAGAGTACGGGGTCCCAAAAGGCGAAACCGTCCTCTGCTACCATCTACTGATAGAGCGTTCCGTGGTAATAATTTGCCTGTATTTGGACGCTCTTTAGGCCGATGAATCTTTTGGCTAAGTGGGACTCTCTTCACCCGAGATCAGTCAATTTAATCAAATCAATAATCAAAAACGAACATAAGCAATACCCTGATCAACATAACACTTAACAATTAATCCGGAATACATTTCGGCGAACCCTGACCTTTCAGTCAGGAATAACCACACCAGTTTATTCAAAGTTAGTGAATTTATTTCCCTATATTAACAAAGCTAGCACAATATAGATGTGTCTCAACACCAAATGATAAACGTAAATGAACATTAATAGCTGTCCATAACGGCGGAAAAGATGCAATCTATGCAGCATTTGAATAACAAGGCATTCGATAATAGCAATGCAAATCACTAGAACTATAATCTGTAATGGACTAATTGCATACATTGGTCAGCATAACAAAGGTCTCAAATTGCATCGTGCAACAAAGGAATCCTCATCTACCTCAAATTAGTATCGGCACGTGGGACTTCATGCAAAAACAATTTAGCAACATTAATTTAGAAAACTCCTAGCTAGGGCTCTTATCAAAAATCAGCAGTTGGTTACCTAAAAGAAACACAATGCAATTGTACAATTTCCTTTCATATTTACCAATTACAATCAGCATTCAAGGAAGTCTTCGTCTCACAGGTACCGTTTCTCGATCAGCATGGGACGGGGCAAAGGGGCAGGGGTGGACGGGGCAATTGCCTCACGGCGGCAAGATAAAACTACTACTTCATGCAAAGGGATCAGAGTTAAAGTCTCTAGGGTAGGAATCATTTAAATCTATTTCTCTCGATTAGAGAAAGCATCAAAGTCTCTTTCAAAATGGCGTCGCAGCAAGGTGGGCCATAATAGCTGCAATGTCCTGCAAAATGGCGGGTATCGGGCTGGTAATAGCTGTAATGGCCGCAATGTCAATGATGTCCGGGTAATGGCTGGTAACAGCAATAATGGCTGCTTTCTTCTCGTGCACCTGGTTTAAATAGACAACAGTTCAAATCCAGTAGGGTCTTCCATTGGAGGGTTCATAGGTTAGCTTCAAATTGTCCAATCAAAAACAACAGTTCTCAAGCTTTTACTTAAGCATACATTATCCTTGGAGACGGGTACGCAAGTTGCAACATTTTATACCAATTAACTCATTTTCAGAGCTTCCATTGTCCGCACCTGCAGATTAACCTTGGAGCAAAGAGAGAAAAATGCCAGGCTGGCACAAAACCTTAAGGTAAGCAGGTGAACGATCTCAGTGGAAAAGTACAGCTTCAAGCAGAAATACACGTTTATTAGCACATTGGAAAAATACGAGCATCTAAATCGTGAGACATGGCAACTAGGCCAAAGCCTCCACTAAAGTAATGCTAAGCTAAAACATTTCAAACAAGCAAATCATAGCACACGTTTATGATTATGTCGGATTAGTGCAATTCTAATACACCACGTTATATAAAGCACGCTTATAAATGTTGGCAAACTACTCTAAGGGCACATTTTGTCCCCGTACAATCTTTATTAGTTCGGTTAAAGTCACACATGATTATTGCAGCACTACGTTTAAGCGTCAAAAAAATGTAAAACCTTCATTTCAGCGTCATCAAGTACAAACCGTAAATTTTGTTTTTGCTACTTTGAAGATTGATTCACTCACTTTACAACAATCATCAAATTCATTCAGTTGCACCTGAAAGCCTGTGAGAGTAAAATGCATTACAACAGCATCATTTGCTTAACATAATTGTAATAAATTCTTCCCCTAATCTTGGTGGGAGTAGGCATACAGAGATCGGCATTTGAGAGGTGTTCACTACGTAGGTCAGGGGATCGCTGTATGTTATGTGTTACATCACATACAATATTGCAAACACAGCATAAATGTAAACACCACATTAAACCAGACATTGCACAGAGATGGGGCTCGGAACCACTCGACCCAGCAAGATTGGGAATTAGGGATGGAATTCTATAAACTTCTGGAAAAGGAAATCTAAAAAGGGTGTGGTTTTATGAACAAACTTGAGGAAAAAATGGGGAGGATTGGAGGTGATGGGGGAGAAATGGAAAGACAATGAATGAAGGAGTGATTCGGAATTTGACTCCCTCTCATCGGGAGTAATTGGACTGGAACCAACACATTGCACACTAGGGGAGTACTCCAGGAATCCGAATAGAAAGGAAAAGGTGGATGGGGTGAAACCTTGTTGTGAGGTCAGGGTGGGTGGTGGGGGGTGGATGTCATGTGGACTATATTACATATGTTTGTACAAGCAAAAAGATTTTTTTTTTTAATTCATAGCAAAAAATATAACCACCACATTATGAGGCAAATCAAGGTACATAGATGTGGCATTATGAGTATAAAATACACACTTACTCTGTGATCTTCTGGTTGGGTTGCGATGTTGTTGTACCTCAAAGTTCTCAACCTTGCTGTAGTGACAAACAACACATGTAATAAATGTCAGGCTCTGAAACTTTGAGAGACACACAAACTTTTGTACAACTAATTCAATCTATGGAGCTTTTGGTAACACTTGCAGACCCATATGTCATGCCTAGAATACATTCTTAAATTGAATTATGATAGAGAACAAAATGTACAGAGGCACAAAGTAGATGAGAGAGAACATAAGCATGATGGGGAAGCGAGCAGACTATAAACATCAATCACACAGAGACTGACTTCCTTTATATCATTTTATATGAAATACGTCATGGTGCCGCAGCATCTGAGGAATTACAAAATAAATCCCAGGAGACTGAGCTCCGTCTTGCAGCATTCACAATCAGAAGTGAGAGTGAGAATTGGTGGACAAATGAATCAGCCAGACTTTTAGCACTAGTGAAAAGAACCTCATTTACACTATGGATAAAGATGCTTAGTGTGTTATTCCAACAAAAGGCAGATATTAACCAATGATCTTTAGACATCCTGCTTGTCCAACCTCCCCACCCTGTATAACAAAGAGATCTTTATCAACAGAGAATCAAAATGTCTTCTCTACAAAAATATATTCTGGTGCGTTGAGACCTTAATGTAAAACTAAACACAGAATAAGACTAGCTACCCATTCAACAAGAAGTGCCAAAGCCAATATGTCCGGCCTTGGCTCCCCTCGCTGAGCCTTGTTAGGCCCTGGGGCTCGTATCCCCCAGGGTTACTATTAACTTTAAAGGGAAGGGGAAGGTGGCCACGCGCCCCTCCCCCCCAAACCTTTTCTGGCCCCGGGAATCCCATCCCCTGGGCCTGCATTTCTCAAAGGTGAAAAGCAGTTGAGCTCACACTAAGAAATATGTCACATAAAACGGCAGAGACAGCACGAGTGAGGGAAGACAGACAGACGAGAGAGTAGAGTGCAAACCCACAGGGAGGAAGGATAGTGGTGGAGAGAAAAGTGAGACCCCATAGGAAGGATATGTAGGTAAGAGGCAGAGATGAGAACCTGACCGGGAGGGGAAAGGGGAGGCGGATGTGGAGCCAGACAGAGAGAGAAAGAGACACTGAAAGAGAGAGGGAGGGAGAGAAGGAGGGCGAGGAGACTGAATGATAGAGCCAGGAGAGCAGAGAGCATGAACCAAGCAGAGTGGTAAAGAGATGGCAGGGCAGGGAAAAAGAGAGAGGAGGCTCAAGACAGAGTGAGAAAGGGAGAAAGACAGTGAGAGTGGGAGAGAGATAGAGAGAGGGAGAGAGAGAGAGAAGGAGTGAAAGAGAGATAGAGCAAGGGAGAAAGACTGAGAGAGAGAGAGAGATGGAGAGACCGAGAGACTAAAGACAGATGGACAGGATATTAATTGTCTGTTCAGAGGGCTCCAAAATGTACCTTTCTCTTCTATAGCTGTCCCAAGTTCAGGGGAAATCAAGGACACTTTATATACAGTTCTTCTCTTTACCTTGGGATCACGTGACTGATGATAAAAGGCGTGGATTGGCTAATGGCGGTCCAATCAGGGGTACCACAGCACAACAAAGACGTCAGGGCAGCAATGATGACATTTCATCAAATGAAATAACTGCATACATGAATTTGCCAAGATATAAAGGGTTCAAAATTTACATATTTTGCCTTTTAAGGATTTCTAGACTGTTTCCTAAGTCTAGCGCTTCAGAATCTCTCGTGTGTGAAAACGCACTGCAGCTGAACCTCAAACATCAGAACGGCAGAGCGCAGGATGTGGGCTCAAAGCTGCCCTTTCAAGTAAAGCAACCTTGCAAATGTCGCTATTCTGAGACCCTGAAGGTCAAAAGCCCACATTACCTCAAGATTCATGTTTGTGTATATAACTTGGGGACCCTGTTGTAAGCAAATAAGAAGGCCCTTTGTACTTGGTTAGGCTGTTCTATTCTTTAAGTCTTTGGGCCTGATTTAGATCTTGGCGGAGGGGAATACTTCTCACCAACGTGGTGGATATACCGTCCGCCCTATGGGCAGGCAGCAGGAGTGGCCATGGGCAGGCAGCAGGAGTGAGCCCTGGCACGGAAAGTGAGCCAACCGCTGCCAGCCTGTGTACAGACACACTAGTCTACCTCCGGTGCTCTGATCGCTGAGAGCGATGCAGCAGAAGGCTGTGAGGAGATGAGGGGAAATAGAAGGCAAGAGACCCATCTGCAGAACGCAACGCTGAAATAGGCCGCCGTGCAAGACTACATTACGGGGGCGTGGGTACCGCCCACAGAAAAATGGGGTGTTTCACACCTCATTCGTGTGCTACCAATGCGGCCCCCACTTTTTTTTTCTTCCCTCCTTCCATTTGTTTAGCGCCCTACCCCCATTCCACATCGGAAACACACTGGGGCTCAAGAAGGAAGCGGGCCTCCCCCTTTCAAGACTGTTGCAGGGCTGCGGTGAGGAGTGATGTCACAGGGGTAGCACTTCTTTTCTTTCCACCCCCTGCAAAGCGATCAAGTGCCTGGACGCCTCATCTGTGGCAACAATGGGGACACACGTGGCCAGTGGCACTGTATGACGATTGCTTCGTGCCAGAGGACCCCATAAAGCGACAACACTCCTGTGGCCCCTCCACTGCGTGAGGCGCCAAGGAGAGGTGACGAGTGCCCCCCCCCTGCCAACACAGAGAGGGACTCGGGACTGCTTGTGCCCCCTTCGTGTCAGGGAATAGGGGAGTGGTGGGTCCTGCACTGGATCTACGCTGCCATACGCTATAACATTGCGGTGGCGCGCAATACAGAAGAACCACCTAAGAACAATGATCATACGCCACTGCTCTGGTCCTGGAGGCTCTACGAGGCTCTACCCGCTCCCTCTGACCCCTGTAGGGCATAAGCATTGCATCCACAAGGGCTGACTGTGTCACAGTAAAGTTGGCAAAAAGGTGGGTCAACAGGCCCCTGAATACAAAGCATCACCACCATTGTCAAGCAGGGCATTGATCAGTGCCACCACATGCCCGCTGACTCATCGAAAATGGGCTGCAGGGGCAGACTGGGACCTTCATCACAGCGATCAGGCAGCGTGAACACCCCGGACCCTGGGGTGAATGATCCCCACCTCCCTCACACCGACAATGCCTTCCACCACAGAAGCCAAACTATACCATAACGGCCACCAAATAAGAACTCAGTGCTAAGGTGGGCACAGTGGTAACAGAGCTTGGACTCCTGTGAGCTGACCAGCAGAAACTGATGGGCAAAGTCGCCCAGGCGGAACGCAGCGTTGCTGGAATCTGCCTAACTGTCCAAGAGCTGGAAGGACACGTACACTCCCTTACCACCAAAGTGCATGAGCTGGAGGCCAGAGCTGAAGATTCCAAAGGAAGGCCCCATCTGAACAGTATCCGCATTATGGGATTTCCGGAGGGTGCAGAAGGCACTGACCCTACAACAGTCTTTGAACAATGGTTATTGCAAAAGGTGGCCCTAGATCAGCGGTCAGCATACTTTCTAGTGGAGAGTGCTCACAGAGTATCAGCACGGCACCCCCCACCGGGGTTTCCCCCAACACCTCTGGTTGCACGCATTCTGAATTACAGAAACAAAGAAGTTCTCCTATGAGCTGCTTGGGCAGCATCTTCACTCCACCATGACACTGCCAGGGTATACCTCTTCCCGGATTATACCCTATCGGTACAGCTCTGCAAGGTCTCCTTCCTCGGAGTGAAGCTCAAATTGCAACAGGCAGGCCTACGCCACTCCCTTCTTTTCCCAGCGAACCTGAAGGTAATAGCTAGTAACAAGACCGTTTTATTTACTGAAATGTCAGATGCCTGGGATTGGGTGGAACAGCGCCGCTATGAAGCTTCTTTGCGTTCCTCCCTGGAGCGCCAGCATTGCAGTACCAAGAACACAAACAAAAGGAGACAAGTGCCTCGCTGCCGCCTGAAAGCCCCGGTACACGTGGCGCCCTCGCAAGCCAAGGAAGAACAGGCCCAGGCACTGACCGCTGGGGTTACCTTATGGGCAGGTAGACGCTCACCACAGGACTTTTGTCCGGACACTGACATGGCTGAATCTGCCTCCATTCACTTTGAAGACAGCATGACTTTTCAACTATTGCCTAATGAGACGCTCCAAATGGCAGATGAGATTCTGTGATACTCAACCTGTGGAGGTAGATGTGCTTATAATCAACACTATTTCTTCCTGTGGTTATAGGTGGGGTTGAGATATATGAGTGTCTGCAGTGAGTGATCATCTACACAACATGGGTTCCTCGGCTCATAGTTCGCTTGTTTGCTGCAACCCACAATAGCAGCAGTGATATACATCCTCAACAGGGCTAGACACACCCCTAGTAGTTTGACTCCTAGCCAGGAAGGTCAGCATAGGAGAACGCCAACCATGGATTATAATTTTACTTATTTGGGTGGCCTCAGGTTCCAGGGTTGCCCTGGACTGGAAGTTGGGAGTTCAGGTTATATGAACAGTTAAAATATGTGATCTGCTTTCAACCTTTTTTTCAGGTCTATCATAGGTTTTACAACATGGGCCGGTGTCACAAAGGCACAGATATGGCCTCAACCGGGGCACACCTTACTTACTGGGCAGATCACTAGGCTCAAGATAATTATGTGGAACATCCAGAGCTGGTCACCACTAGAAAGAGGCACTCCATGCAGCGATATTTAAGAAGGAGAGGTGTATAAATAGCCTTTTTCCAAGAGAGACATGTGATGAGGGGAGGAAGTTCACTTGCAGAGGCGATGGAGGGGTCAATGCTATTCCACCACATATTCTGGCTTCGCACAAATGGCCTTAATCTGGATGTCCCCAGAAGTCCCCTTTCACCTCCTGTAAACAGACATGGACCCTGAGGGCAGATATGTGTTTGCTGAGGGCCCCCTGGATGGAAAGGCCATGTTACTGGGCAGTATATACACCCTTAACATGGCGCAATCAGCCTTTTTCTCTAAACTCTCCACAACATTAATACCCTTGACTCGCATCCCTTGGATACTAGGGGACGACTTTAACTGTATACTTGATCCACAATTAGAGAGCTCGCACCCTCCCCTCCCTGGCTTCCCAGCTGTGTCGGCAGCTGCATTATTCTCTCAGTGGCTTCAGAATTGGTCACTCCTAGACTGCTGGAGATCCCTATACCTGAATACGACTGATTTTTCATATTACCTGGCTGTACATGACTTACATGTCAGGCTAGATAGGATCTTATGCGACCCCGTAACCTGCCTTCTAGCAACTGCGGTGGAATATCTGGGTAGGACCTTCTCCGACCACAACTCAATGCAACTATAGCTAGAATATAGGAGCTGTCCAGCCGCCAGTCCCCACCCGGAGGCTGCAGACGGCCTTATTAGAAGAGCAGGCTTTTTGAGACGCGACAAATTACACACTGAGTCACTATTTCACTGACAATTGGAGCACATCCAGGTCTAAGCTTACTGATTGGGAAGCAATGAAGGTAGTACTACATGGCCACTTTATATGCACAGTAGTGGGAGTGAGGGCAACGATACACAGAGACCAGACACAGACAGAAACATCATTGAAATCCCTAGCAACTACTGCTAGAGATGACCCTGTAGTGCAGGCTGGCCTAAATACAGCACTAGCCACACACACAATTAGTGGAGCAAATACATGGTGTCAACTTCAGGTTGTATCAGGCCAAAATACATGCCGAAGGCGTCAAGGCCGGTCACCTGTTGGCCTGGTTGCTATGTAGTGCCAACCCGCAACACCCATTTTGCGGATCCGCATGTCTCCAACAGAGTTTGCCCTCCAACAGGTACAAATACATGAAGCATTCACAGCACAATAGTGCGCACTTTATGATCCCCCTTGAGTGGCCTGACAGGACAACATATGCAGTTTCCTAGAGGAGGTCGAAATCCCCACCTTAACCCCATTAGAGAGCGGCGACTTCAACACTCCTCTCACGATACAGGAAATTAGGGGATCGATTCACGGAGCAGCCACCAATAACACACCGAAATTAGATGGGCTCCCTATTGAATTTTATAAAGCGTTTGAGCACTAACTTCCCCATGGATTACTTGAACTTTATCAACTAGCGGGAGACGAGGGTCACCTGCCGAAAAGCATGCAGGAGTCGCTATTAGTCTCCCTTCCCAAACCGGGTAAGGACCTGGCAGATTTTGCTTCCTACCACCTTCTGTCCATCTTAGGGTCCGATGACAAGGCACTGAGTAAGATTTTAGCAGGCCGCCTCTAAGGACTCATGAAAAGACTGGTGCATCCGGACCAGAATGGGTTCATTCCCAGAGGATTCACTACACTGAACATATGCAGACTATACAGAGCAATGGAGCTGGCCCCAACCTGCTGGCCATTCACCGCATGCCTGGTCCTAGATTTAGAGAAGGCATTTTATATAGTAGAATGGGAATACCTCTTCTCCACGTTGACGGTGTTTGGGATGGGGGGAGGCCACAGGCTTTGATATGACTGCTGTTTGTAGAGCCACAGATGAGGGTCTGGATAGGACATTGCATCTCCCTCTGTTCCAAGTAAAATGAGGGACGCGGCAAGGATGCTCGCAGTCGCCTCTATTATGTTACCTCTAGCCATGGAGCCTCTGGCTCGAAAGCTACGCCAGCTGGGGGGAGAGTGGGGTATCCCGGTGTTAGGAGAAATCCATGTAATACCCTTAAATGCAGAATATGCCCCGATTTATATCCGGGACATCAGTAATGGTAATCAGACCCTTCTGCAGGATTTTCACACAGTCTGGGCTGCAGATGCACTGGGCCCTGGGATAGATTTTCTATCTTATCCCTATGTTTATTATGACACCTAATATTGGTGAGTGTAACTAATGTAGTGTAGGGTGGCACAATCACCCTGCTATAGGTTGAATGCTCAGGGTTCATTGACACAGTACATTTTGAATATGCCCACTGAGGCTGGATTGTGTCGCTCAATGTATTTAGCCCACTGGTGCATAATTGAAATTCTTCTTTAAGTTGCACATGAGGATTTTGGAATACAATGAATTGTTATTTATTTGAAGAGAAGCTAACTAGGATGTTCCTTTGCCATTGCAGGCTACTTTTGTATTATGCAGTGATCTTTCTCCTAAATTAGAGTTTCTGGGGGCCTGAATAACACACTAAAATAATGATAGAATTACTTTATAATAGGCATTTATGGAGATCTAATATGCACATTGTCTCTCGCTGTCGCATAATATTAAACATTTCTCCCTGCAAGTGTTCTTTTGATTTTGTTATATTATGTTGTGCGGCTGAAATTACTGTTGACCTGATAGCGTTATACTCAATAATTGTTTGATGTTTTAAGATGATTATTGAAAGGTTAGGATGGCTGCCCTATCCTCTGAGAAAGAAAGGGAACACCTTGGGTGTTTAAGAAGTGTATGGAAGGTGAGCAATCCACCTGTGATCAAGGCATTGTACGCTCAATCGTGTTGGGTTTGCCATCAGGTAAACTGCTGTTTACGATGGGTTAGTGGACTATTAAAGGTCTAGATTATCAGCATGCTGCTCGAGTGAATGTGATATGTGATTTATTCCATTTGCCAGACCGTCTGCGAGAGAGAGTGCTGAGAGATAGTGATGGGGTGCACCACTACCATTGGACTCTGCGGCTGTGGGAGCCCGAGAGATGTTGCTGTCCTATATATATAGATATATATATATATATATGTATATATATATATATATATATATATGGGACAGCATCTTGTGGGTTCATGAGGATCCTGATGAAGCAGCCAAATCTGCAGTAGTCATGGCTTCTGTTGCAGCAATTACTCGTTCTCATTCGAGATTGGATGATGAGACACTGGCTGCCGTGAAAGCTCCGGCTGACGGCAAGCCATTACCAAAAGCATATACAGCAAAAAATTCCTACTATCTCAGTGCCTAAAACATTGCATTTTCAAAATTTCCAGGAATGGGAGATCCTGTGGACTCTACACAGCATTCGCCGTACTTACACATACCCTAGAGCCTGAAATATGTGCCTTTTGTGGGTGTTTCTTTGTTGCTCCAGGGGGACTCTGTAGGGCTCTTACCATGAGCTTTGAGCTGCACCGTCCGAGAGTTCTTGATTAGTTTTATGCAGGGGGATTCCTTAGAAAACTTATCATTGAGTTTATAAGCAGTATAGTGTGTTGTTCCTGAGTTGCTCCTGGGTGGATCCCTAGTCCTTCTACGGGTTGTTCCTGCATTAACTCCATAGACTACTGGTGTTTGTAAGCTGAGGACTCTGTGGGGAGCTCCTACGTTCTGTCTGGGTTATCACAACCTTCATCTCTTTTATTTGTGTTCGATAATATGCCTTTCTAGATAATACAAACACTAACATCTTTAAAATATATTACATTTTTAAATTAAAACATTTAAAAATCGTGCCTCTTTCTGTTCTCTCTTTTTTTCGAATGCATGCAACCCCACAATCAATACTGTACTTACATTAGTAAACACTCCCTCCGATGTCAGTTTGGAGCTAAGTGCAAATAAAATGTTTGAAAGTGCCAAAAAATATGTAATTACTTTCCCAGTAAAGTTTAGAATGGCCTGCATTATAGAGAGATATACTAGAATTTATATCAATGAGACGAGGAATAAACGTAATACGCCATAGGCTGCAGGGGATGGAAGGTTTAAAACATTTTTAGGTGTCCTTCTAATAGCTTTTACGCCTTAGAAAGTGCAAAAAAACAACACAGTCTATCTTCCCTCTCAATATCGACGGTAAAATATATTAAAATATTAAAACATACGTTAAAGTACAAGATGGGCGAGACTGCAATATGCTGTTATTCTTCAGTACAGCCCCAATACCTATAAAATGTTCCAGAAATATAAAGAGGTGAACTAGAATCATAGGGCCAAATGTACGAAGCCTGTTTGCATTTCTTAACGGTTTGAATCAGTATTTTGGACTGTTAAGAAATGCAAATTGGGCTTTTCTAATGTACAAAGCCTTTTAAGGAATCGCAAATTGCGATTTCCAAAACAGGAAATGCAAATAGGGATTTCCTATTTGCATTTCCTATTCTGATGTACCATACATTTCCAAAATGCGATTTGAGCTTTTTTAGAGATGCAGTTACCACCGACTTGAAGTCAGTGGTAACAAGGTGGAATTTAAAATAAGCATTTGCAATGCAATGGGTCTCGCACTTGCTCGAGTTAGAGCTATAAGTGTTGTAAACTCCTAACCGGACTTTTCTTGCCACATAAACTGAAAATGAAAAGATAAACAGTTCCACATAAGCTAGCCTACGGCCGCCATGAGCAGAAAGCAAACATCACAAAAGGAAACAGAAGTTAGCTTGCAGTGAAACGTGTCTTCAAAAGTGCAATTATCCATGTAACCGGCAAAAGTGAAATTATCTACGTAACAGGATCGATGTCATGCAAAACGCGTGACTACTGCCCAGCGAGATTGCACTGCCCACGAAACAAAGAGAAAAAGTAGTCCAGCAACCATATGGAAAATATGGAGCCTCGTATGTTTTCAGTAGTTGACCGGTGAGCTCGAGGAGGGCTAAACACCGGAAAAGGCATGCATGCCTTTCTCTAATCAAGTCAAGCGAATATTAAGAGGCAAGCCCACAAACCAACCAAAATGATGTGCGTGGTTACAGGCCTGTAGAGAGATAACAACAGGGACAGAGCACTTTGCGCGCTCGACCCGAAAAAGCACACCAAGTTTTTTTTTAACTGCAAAAGAGCACACACGCCCCTTAGGGATATGTGTGCTCTACAGGTGAACCCCCTATTTTTGAGGTGCACCAAGGGGGACCATTTTCCCATTGCCATCCCTGCTTTAGCTTTTCCTAAAAAGCGATTTCTTAATAAGAAATCCCTATTTAGGAAATGCAAAACTGGTCCACTGACTAAAATGCAATGGGATTTCTGAATACCGATTTCCCAGTAGTGATACTTTGCAAGAATCGCTATTAGGAAATCATATCTTTGTAGATAGCATTTTGCATTTCTTAAAAAGTTATTTCTATGAAGTCGCTAGTTAAGAAATGCAAAATTGCATTTTCGTATATGTGGCCCTTAGTGAGCTGTTACTAATAAA
The DNA here is from genome assembly GCF_031143425.1 of Pleurodeles waltl. NCBI lineage: Eukaryota > Metazoa > Chordata > Amphibia > Caudata > Salamandridae > Pleurodeles > Pleurodeles waltl. Next base: position 155,906,613 of record NC_090441.1, read on the forward strand.
AAACGTTAAATGTTCTTAGTTGTCCCACTCTCTTATGAATTAATGTACAATGTTTAGAGATGTCTTCATTTTATTTTGAGACCTATGTATAAATTTAGCACATTGTGAGAGACCAAGGGTAAGAATATTAAAATTCTCTTAGATATCTCCCTCTCTGTGTAGTTCCTCAGTTGTATTTAAACAGTATGTGCAAAATACAACCAGGTGCAATACTGTGATAGGAACTGCTTGCAGAAGAGACAGTTTTGAAAAGTAACAACTTCTTATTTCGTCTTAACTTTCAATGTAATCAATTAGGGTACTTGTGCAAATCTTATTTTCTTTAACCATATTCTAGTTTTCCTGTCCTCCATTTTTAGGTCGAGAGCGCAAGTGCTCTGGCCTGGTATAATCTATCTGTGGGCTTTTAACCACGCCCACTGCACGCTCATCACTATCACTTGTTCATGGGCTTGCCTTTCAAAAATCCTTTGTTATCATTGGTAAATAATTTACGTTTGTGCCTCCTTGGGGCAGTTTTGTTACCGTCTTGGACACCGACCCTGTTACATGGATAACTGCATGATTGCTGATATGTCTGACTGGGAGCAAACTTCTTTTTCCTTTTGTGTCTCTCCTTTGTGCTCATGCTCATGGCGGCCGTGGCACTTTGAACTGGATTGCTTATGTGAACTGTGGCAAGAAAAGTCCAGTTAGGATTTTACAACTATAATAGCTCTATATCGAGCAAATGCGGGACCCATTCCATTGCAAATGCTTGTTATATATGGTTGCAGTTCAACAGCACATGTTATATCTAATACATGAAAATACCTTGGATCATTCTTACATTTCTGTAAGTCCTTATCAAGAGAACTCTCCTTTCTCAGATTGTTCACCAGTTTGTTTCTTTCAAGATGACAGTTGCGGATTGTTTTCACCAGACCTAGCGTCAACAGTCAATATGATTTATTTAGATTTTTGTGCCCTGCAATGCCATTCGAAGACAATAAGGGCCATATTTGTGGCAAAGGGCGCAGTGCAGCTGAGCAAGTCTCCTTGCGGCGCTGCACTGCATCACTGGGAAGGTGCAGGAATGCACCATATTTAAGGCATACCGTGCATTCCTGTCCTTTCCCCTGCACTGGCGCACAATGGGCTGCCTACCGCCAACGTAGGCACTCTTGCACCATGGTGCAAGGGTGCCTGAGTTGCATGCAGGATTGTTTTTGGGAATGAAGGAGCACCTTCCTGCACAAACACAATCCTTAGAGGCATAGTTCTCTATGTATGTGTGCTGCAGAATGCAGCACTCGAAGAAAGAGGAAGCAATGAGGAGAAATACAAATATTTCTCCTCTTAATTAACGCATCTGCTGGGAGGCGTATCTTTTAGGCACATTCCCAGGTTTACCAGGTTTTGTAAATCTGGAATGCATCAAAAACCTTGGGATGTATGTGTGAACACCCACGGAGCACTTTCCCAGGGCAGAGTAAGGCAATGCAGCGATTTCCACTGCCTTGTCTTACTCCATATTTTTGGAGCCAATCAAAGCCACGCAAAGTGGCTTTGCACGTCTTCAAAAATATGACTTAAGGTTTGCGTCATGCATGTACCATGTTGGGTTGTGCACTCATGACAGTAAACACTCATAGGTATGCTCTTAAATGTATTTGTATAGTGTGCTTCATCAAGCCTGTCGCTGATTCAGTGATACCATGCCAATAATTGATTATTCTTTGATAATCTTTCAATAAAATATATAAAGCAGTTGCACCCTAAGCACAGTATGTACTCTACCCCTTGGGAGACCTCACCAGTTTTTCTGAGTACTCTATTTACCCTTCTGGAGTCGCTTGACTTCTTTTTTCCTGTAGCACCTCACGGCCATAGAGCATCATAGGCTATTTCTATTTATATTATATGTTTCTTCCAAAACCTCCAGTGATTTGAAACTCAATTCATAGCCCATTCTTTTCAAAGCTCCTGCAGTGCTTGTGCTCTCTGCTCAAGTGCCACAGGATGGCTATTAACATTTAAATGTATTTTAAAAATCACTCCTAGGCAAGTATGTTAGTTCACACACTCTAATTGTTGTCCTTTCAGCATCTATCTCTTCCCTTTCACATTTACCTTTTAGTACAAACCGTACATTTTGTTTTTGCTACTTTGAAGATTGATTCACTCACTTTACAAGAATCATCAAATTCATTCAGTTGCACCTGAAAGCCTGTGAGAGTAAAATGATTTACAACACCATCATTTGCTTAACATAATTGTAATAAATTCTTCCCCTAATCTTGGTGGGAGTAGGCATAGAGAGATCGGCATTTGAGAGGTGTTCACTACGTAGGTCGGGGGGTCGCTGTATGTTATGTGTTACATCACATACAATATTGCAAACACAGCATAAATGTAAACACCACATTAAACCAGACATTGCACAGAGATGGGGCTCGGAACCACTCGACCCAGCAAGACTGGGAATTAGGGATGGAATTCTATAAACTGCTGGAAAAGGAAATCTAAAAAGGGTGTGGTTTTATGAACAAACTTGAGGAAAAAATGGGGAGAATTGGAGGTGATGGGGGAGAAATGGAAAGACAATGAATGAAGGAGTGATTCGGAATTTGACTCCCTCTCATCGGGAGTAATTGGACTGGAACCAACACATTGCACACTAGGGGAGTACTCAAGGAATCCGAATGGAAAGGAAAAGGTGGATGGGGTGAAACCTTGTTGTGAGGTCAGGGTGGGTGGTGGATATCGTGTGGACTATATTACAAATGTTTGTTGCAAGCAAAATGATTTAAAAAAAAAAATCATACCAAAAAATATAACCACCACATTATGAGGCAAATCAAGGTACATAGATGTGGCGTTATGAGTATAAAATACACACTTACTCTGCGATCTTCTGGTTGGGTTGCGATGTTGTTGTACCTCAAAGTTCTCAACCTTGCTGTAATGACAAACAACCCACGTAATAAATGTCAGGCTCTGAAACTTTGAGAGACACACAAACTTTTGTACAACTAATTCAAAGTCTATTCATCTATGGAGCTTCGGTACTTGCAGACCCATATGTCATGCCTGGAATACATTCTTAAATTGAATTATGATAGAGAACAAAATATACAGAGGCACAAAGTAGATGAGAGAGAACATAAGCATGATGGGGAAGCGAGCAGACTATAAACATCAATCACACAGAGACTGACTTCCTTTATATCATTTTACATGAAATACGGCATGGTGCCGCAGCACCTGAGGAATTACAAAGCAAATCCCAGGAGACAGATATTAACCAATGATCTTTATACATCCTGCTTGTCCAACCTCCCCACCCTGTATAACAAAGAGATCTTTATCAACAGAGAATCAAAATGTCTTCTCTACAAAAATATTCTGGTGCGTTGAGACCTAAATGTAAAACTAAACACAGACTAAGACTAGCTACCCATTCAACAAGAAGTGCCAAAGCCAATATGTGCGGCCTTGGCTCCCCTCGCTGAGCCTTGTTAGGCCCTGGGGCTCGTATCCCCCAGGGTTACTATTAACTTTAAAGGGAAGGGGAAGGTGGCCACGCGCCCCTCCCCCCCAAACCTTTTCTGGCCCCGGGAATCCCATCCCCTGGGCCTGCATTTCTCAAAGGTGAAAAGCAGTTGTGCTCACACTAAGAAACATGTCACATAAAACGGCAGAGACAGCACGAGTGAGGGAAGACAGACAGACGAGAGAGCAGAGTGCAAGCCCACAGGGAGGAAGGATAGTGGTGGAGAGAAAAGTGAGACCCCATAGGAAGGATATGTAGGTAAGAGGCAGAGATGAGAACCTGACCGTGGAGGGGAGAGGGGAGGCGGATGTGGAGCCAGACAAAGGAGCAAAGGAGAAAGACTGAGAGAGAGAGAGATGGAGAGACCGAGAGACTAAAGACAGATGGACAGGATAATAATTGTCTGTTCAGAGGGCTCCAAAATGTACCTTTCTCTTCTATAGCTGTCCCAAGTTCAGGGGAAATCAAGGACACTTTATATACAGTTCTTCTCTTTAACTTGGAATCACGTGACTGATGATAAAAGGCGTGGATTGGCTAATGGCGGTCCAATCAGGGGTACCACAGCACAACCAAGACGTCAGGGCCGCAATGATGACATTTCATCAAATGAAATAACTGCATACATAAATTTGCCAAGATATGAAGGGTTCAAAATTGACATATTTTGCCTTTTAAGGATTTCCAGACTGTTTCCAAAGTCTAGCGCTTCAGAATCTCTCGTGTGTGAAAACGCACTGCAGCTGAACCTCAAACATCAGAACGGCAGAGCGCAGGATGTGGGCTCAAAGCTGCCCTTTCAAGTAAAGCAACCTTGCAAATGTCGCTATTCTGAGACCCTGAAGGTCAAAAGCCCACATTACCTCAAGATTCATGTTTGTGTATATAACTTGGGGACCCTGTTGTAAGCAAATAAGAAGGCCCTTTGTACTTGGTTAGACTGTTCTATTCTTTAAGTCTTTGGGCCTGATTTAGATCTTGGCAGAGGGGAATACTTCTCACCAATGTGGTGGATATACCGTCCGCCGTATTATGATCCCATTATATCCTATGGCGATCATAAAATGGCAGTCGGGATTTCCGTCACGATTGTGACAGAGTATTGAGATCTAAATCAGACCCTTTGTTTTTTAATTTACATATCAAAGGAACCAAACTGAAGAGAGAGAGAAAAATGAACATAAGAGGCACAGAATGTTATATGGTAAGTCTTGTAGACAGCACATTAAACCATATGTTCTGTTCTGTGCAGTGACATTATGAGCCATTAAGTGTAGTGCTGGAAGGCGTGGCCAGCCGCGCAAGATGGCGAACGGGCTTTGAGATCACTCCATCAGGCCATGCACGATCCTGCAAAACCTGCTGCCATCCCTCTTTCAGGAGGACCCGAGTCCACAAGGCCCGGATGGTGGACACAGTGGAGGCCCATTTGGCTTCCCGCAGATCGGAAATGCTGCCTAAGAGGGGTGACCTGCTCGGGCCTGGAGACTGGCGCCCCTGCACACGTGGCCATGGGCGGGCAGCAGGAGTGAGCCCTGGCACGGAAAGTGAGCCAACCGCTGCCAGCCTGTGTACAGACACACTAGTCTACCTCCGGTGCTCTGATCGCTGAGAGCGATGCAGCAGAAGGCTGTGAGGAGATGAGGGGAAATCGAAGGCAAGAGACCCATCTGCAGAACGCAACGCTCAAATAGGCCGCTGTGCAAGACTACATTACGGGGGTACCGCCCACAGAGAAATGGGGTGTTTCACACCTCGTTCCTGTGATCCAATGCAGCCCCCCACTTTTTTTTCTTCCCTCCCTCCATTTGTTTATCGCTCTACCCCCATTCCACATCGGAAACACACTGGGGCTCAAGTAGAAAGCGGGCCTCCCCCTTTCAAGACTGTTGCAGGGCTGCCGTGAGGAGTGATGTCACAGGGGTAGCACTTCTTTTCTTTCCACCCCCTGCAAAGCGATCAAGTGCCTGGACGCCTCATCTGTGGCAACAATGGGTACACATGTGGCCAGTGGCACTGTATGACGATTGCTTTGTGCCAGAGACCCCATAAAGCGACAACACTCCTGTGGCCCCTGCACTGCATGAGGCGCCAAGGGAAGGTGACGAGTGCCCCCCCCTGCCAACACAGAGAGGGACTCGGGACTGTTTGTGCCCCCCTTCGTGTAAGGGAATAGGGGAGTGGTGGGTCCTGCACTGGATCTACGCTGCCATACTCTATAACATTGCGGTGGTGCGCAATACAGAAGAACCACCTAAGAACAATGATCATACGCCACTGCTCTGATCCTGGATGCTCTACGAGGCTCTACCCGCTCCCTCTGAACTGTGTAGGGCATAAGCATTGCATCCACAAGGGCTCACTGTGTCACAGCAAAAGGTCGGAAAAAGTTGGGTCAACAGGCCCCTGAATACAAAGCATCACCACCATTGACAAGCAGGGCATTGATCAGTGGCACCACATGCCCACTGACTCATCGAGAATGGGCCGCAGGGGCAGACTGGGACCTTCATCACAGCGATCAGGCAGCGTGAACACCACGGACCCTGGGGTGAATGATCCCCACCTCCCTCACACCGACAATGCCTTCCACCACAGAAGCCAAACAATACCATAACGGCCACCAAATACAAACTCAGTGCTAAGGTGGATACAGTGGTAATAGAGCGTGGACTCCTGTGAGCTGACCAGCAGAAACTGATGGGCAGAGTCGCCCTGGCGGAACGCAGCGTTGCTGGAATCTGCCCAACTGTCCAAGAGCTGGAGGGTCAGGTACACTCCCTTACCACCAAAGTGCATGAGCTGGAGGCCAGAGCTGAAGATTCCAAAGGAAGGCCCCATCTGAACAGTATCCGCATTATGGGGTTTCCGGAGGGTGCAGAAGACACTGACCCTACAACAGTCTTTGAACAATGGTTATTTCAAAAGGTGGCCCTAGATCAGCGGTTAGCTTACTTTCTAGTGGAGAGTGCTCACAGAGTATCAGCACGGCACCCCTCACCGGGGTCTCCCCCAACACCTCTGGTTGCACGCATTCTGAATTACAGAAACAAAGAAGTTCTCCTATGACCTGCTTGGGCAGCATCTTCACTCCACCATGACATTGCCAGGGTATACCTCTTCCCGGATTATACCCTATCGGTACAGCTCTGCAGGTTCTCCTTTCTCGGAGTGAAGCTCAAATTGCAACAGACAGGCCTACGCCACTCCCTTCTTTTCCCAGCGAACCTGAAGGTAATAGCTAGTAACAAGACCGTTTTATTTACAGAAATGTCAGATGCCTGGGATTGAGTGGAACAGCGCCGCTATGAAGCTTCTTTGCGTTCCTCCCTGGAGCGCCAGCATTGCAGTACCAAGAACACAAACAAAAGGAGACAAGTGCCTCGCCGACGCCTGAAAGCCCTGGTACACGTGGCGCCCTCGCAAGCCAAGGAAGAACAGGCCCAGGCACTGACCGCTGGGGTTACCTTATGGGCGGGTAGACGCTCACGACAGGACTTTTTTCCGGACACTGACATGGCTGAATCTGCCTCCATTCACTTTGAAGACAGCATGACTTCGCAACTATTGCCTAAAGAGACGTTCCAAATGGCAGATGAGATTCTGTGATACTCAACCTGTGGAGGTAGATGTGCTTATAATCAACACTATGTCTTCCTGTGGTTATAGGTGGGGTTGAGATATATGAGTGTCTGCAGTGACTGATCATCTACACAACATGGGTTCCTCCGCTCATAGTTCGCCTGTTTGCTGCAACCCACAATAGCAGCAGTGAAATACATCCTCAACAGGGCTGGACACCCCCCTAGCAGTTTGACTCCTAGTCATAGCTGTAGCCCAGGAAGGCCAGCATAGGAGAACGGCAACTATGGATTATAATTTTACTTATTTGGGTGGCCTCAGGTTCCAGGGTTGCCCTGGACTGGAAGTTGGGAGTTCAGGTTATATGAACAGTTAAAATATGTGATCTGCTTTCAACCTTTTTTTCAGGTCTATCATAGGCTTTACAACATGGGCCGGTGTCACAAAGGCACAGATATGGCCTCAACCGGGGCACACCTTACTTACTGGGCAGATCACTAGGCTCAAGATAATTATGTGGAACATCCGGGGCTGGTCACCACTAGAAAGAGGCACTCTATGCTGCAATATTTAAGAAGGAGAGGTGTATAAATAGCCTTTTTCCAAGAGAGACATGTGATGAGGGGAGGAAGTTCACTTACAAAGGCAATGGAGGGGTCAATGCTGTTCCACCACATATTCGGGCTTCGCACAAATGGCCTTAATCTGGACGCCCCCAGAAGTCCCCATTCAACTCCTGTAAATAGACATGGAACCTGAGAGCAGATATGTGTTTGGTGAGGGCCCCCTGGATGGAAAGGCCATGTTACTGGGCAGTATATAAACCCTTAACATGGCGCAATCAGCCTTTTTCTCTAAACTCTCCACAACATTAATACCCTTGACTCACATCCCTTGGATACTAGGGGACGACTTTAACTGTATACTTGATCCACAATTAGAGAGCTCGCACCCTCCACTCCCTGGCTTCCCAGCTGTGTCGGCATCTGCATTATTCTCTCAGTGGCTTCAGAATTGGTCACTCCTAGACTGCTGGAGATCCCTATACCTGAATATGACAGATTTTTCATATTACTTGGCTGTACATGACTTACATGTCAGGCTAAATAGGATCTTATGCGACCCCGCTACCTGCCTTCTAGCAACTGCGGTGGAATATCTGGGTAGGACCTTCTCTGACCACAACCCGATGCAACTATAGCTAGAATGAGGAGCTGTCCAGCCGCCAGTCCCCACCCGGAGGCTGCAGACGGCCTTATTAGAAGAGCAGGCTTTTTGAGAAGCGACAAATGACACACTGATTCACTATTTCACTGACAATTGGGGCACATCCAGGTCTAAGCTTACTGATTGGGAAGCAATGAAGGTAGTACTACATAGCCACTTTATATGCACAGTGGTGGGAGTGAGGGCAACGATACACAGAGACCAGACACAGACAGAAACATCATTGAAATCCCTAGCAACTACTGCTAGAGATGACCCTGTAGTGCAGGCTGGCCTAAACACAGCACTAGCCACACACACACAATTAGTGGAGCAACTACATGGTGTCAACTTCAGGTTGTATCAGGCCAAAATACATGCCGAAGGTGTCAAGGCCGGTCACCTGTTGGCCTGGTTGCAATGTAGTGCCAACCCCCAACATCCATTTTGCGGATCCGCATGTCTCCAACAGAGTTTGCCCTCCAACAGGTACAAATACATGAAGCATTCACAGCACAATAGTGTGCAGTTTATGATCCCCCTTGAGTGGCCTGACACGACAACATATGCAGTTTCCTAGAGGAGGTCGAAATCCCCACCTTAACCCCGTTAGAGAGCGGCGACTTCAACACTCCTCTCACGATACAGGAAATTAGGGGATCAATTCACGGAGCAGCCACCAATAACACACCGAGATTAGATGGGCTCCCTATTGAATTTTATAAAGCGTTTGAGCACTAACTTCCCCCTAGATTACTTGAACTTTATCAACTAGTGGGAGACGAGGGTCACCTGCCGAAAAGCATGCAGGAGTCGCTATTAGTCTCCCTTCCCAAACCGGGTAAGGACCTGGCAGATTTTGCTTCCTACCACCTTCTGTCCATCTTAGGGTCCGACAAAAAGGCACTGAGTAAGATTTTAGCAGGCCGCCTCTAAGGACTCATGAAAAGACTGGTGCATCCGGACCAGAATGGGTTAATTCCCAGAGGATTCACTACACTGAATATATGCAGACTATAAAGAGTGATGGAGCTGGCCCCAACCTGCTGGCCGTTCACCGCATGCCTGGTCCTAGATTTAGAGAAGGCATTTTATATAGTAGAATGGGAATACCTCGTCTCCACGTTGACGGTGTTTGGGATGGGGGAGGCCACAGGCTTTGATATGGCTGCTGTATGTAGAGCCACAGGTGAGGGTCTGGATAGGACATTGCATCTCCCTCTTCCAAGTAAAATGAGGGACGCGGCAAGGATGCTCGCTGTCGCTTCTATGATGTTACCTCAAGCCATGGAGCCTCTGGCTCAAAAGCTACGCCAGCTGGGGGGAGAGTGGGGTATCCCGGTGTTGGGAGAAATCCATGTACTACCCCTAAATGCAGAATATGCCCTGATTTATATCTGGGACATCAGTAATGGTATTCAGTCCCTTCTGCAGGATTTTCACACAGTCTTGGCTGCAGGTGCACTGGGCCCTGGGATAGATTTTCTATCTTATCCCTATTTATTATGACACCTAATATTGGTGAGTGTAACTAATGTAGTGTAGGGTGGCACAATCACCCTGCTGCTATAGGTTGAATGCTCAGGATTCATTGACACAGTACGTTTTGAATATGCCCACTGAGGCTGGATTGTGTCGCTCAATGTATTTAGCCCATTGGTGCATAATTGAAATTCTTCTTTAAGTTGCACATGAGGATTTTGGAATACAATGAATTGTTATTTATTTGAAGAGAAGGGAACTAGGATGTTCATTTGCCATTGCAGGCTACTTTTGTATTATGCAGTGATCTTTCTCCTAAATGAGAGTTTCTGGGGGCCTGGATAACACACTAAAATAATGATCGAATTACTTTATAATAGGCATTTATGGAGATCTAATATACACATTGTCTCTCGCTGTCGCATATTATTAAACATTTCTCCCTGCAAGTGTTCTTTTGATTTTGTTATATTATGTTGTGCGGCTGAAATTACTGTTGACCTGATAGCGTTATACTCAATAATTGTTTGATGTTTTAAGATGATTATTGAAAGGTTAGGATGGCTGCCCTATCCTCTGAGAAAGAAAGGGAACCCCTTGGGTGTTTAAGAAGTGTATGGAAGGTGAGCAATCCACCTGTGATCAAGGCATTGTACGCTGAAACGTGTTGGGTTTGCCATTAGGTAAACTGCTGTTTACGATGGGTTAGTGGACTATTAAAGCTCAAGATTATCAGCATGCTGCTCGAGTGCATGTGATATGTGATTTATTCCATTTGCCAGACCGTCTGCGAGAGAGAGTGCTGAGAGATAGTGATGGGGTGCACCATTACCATTGGACTCTGCGGCTGTGGGAGCCTGAGAGATGTTGCTGTCCCATATATATATATATATATATATATATATATATATATATATATATATATATATATATCTTGTGGGTTCATGAGGATGCTAATGAAGCAGCCAAATCTGCAGTAGTCATGGCTTCTGTTGCGGCAATTACTCGTTCTACTACGAGATTGGATGATGAGACACCGGCTGCCGTGAAAGCTCCGGCTGACGGCAAGCCATTACCAAAAGCATGTACAGCAAAATATTCCTACCATCTCAGTGCCTAAAACGTTGCATTTGCAAAATTTCCAGGAATGGGAGATCGTGTGGACTCTACACAGTATTCACCGTACGTACACATACCCTAGAGCCTGAAATATGTGCCTTTTGTGGGTGTTTCTTTGTTGCTCCAGGGTGGACTCTGTAGAGCTCTTACCATGAGCTTTTGAGCTGCACCGTCCGAGAGTTCTTGATTAGTTTTATGCGGGGGATTCCTTAGAAAACTTATCATTGAGTTTATAAGCAGTATTGTGTGTTGTTCCTGAGTTGCTCCTGGGTGGATCCTTGGTCCTTCTACGGGTTGCTCCTGCATTAACTCCATAGACTACTGGTGTTTGTAAGCTGAGGACTCTGTGGGGAGCTCCTACGTTCTGTCTGGATTATCACAACCTTCATCTCTTTTATTTGTGTTCGATAATATGCCTTTCTAGATAGTAAAAACACTAACATCTTTAAAATATATTACATTTTTAAATTTAAACATTTAAAAATCGTGCCTCTTTCTGTTCTCTCTTTTTTTCGAATGCATGCAACCCCACGATCAACACTGTACTTACATTAGTAAAACACTCCCTCCGATGTCAGTTTGGAGCTAAGTGCAAATAAAATGTTTGAAAGTGCCAAAAAATATGTAATTACTTTCCCAGTAATGTTTAGAATAGCCTGCATTTTAGAGAGATATACTAGAATTTATATCAATGAGACGAGGAATAAACTTAATGCGACATAGGCTGCAGGAGATGGAAGGTTTAAAACATTTTTAGGTGTCCTTTTAATAGCTTTTACGCCTTAGAAAGTGAAAAAAAACAACACAGTCTATCTTTCCTATCAATATCGACGGTAAAATATATTAAAATATTAAAACATACGTTAAAGTACAAGATGGGCGAGACTGCAATATGCTGTTATTCTTCAGTACAGCCCCAATACCTATAAAAGGTTCCAGAAATATAAAGAGGTGAACTATAATCATAGGGCCAAATGTACGAAGCCTGTTTGCATTTCTTAACGGTTTGAATCAGTATTTTGGACTGTTAAGAAATGCTAATTGGGCTTTTCTAATGTACAAAGCCCTTTAAGGAATCGCAAATTGCGATTTCCAAAACAGGAAATGCAAATAGGGATTTCCTATTTGCATTTCCTATTCTGATGTACCATACATTTCCAAAATGCGATTTGAGCTTGTTTAGAGATGCAATTACCACCGGCTTGAAGTCAGTGGTAACAAGGTGCAATTTAAAATAAGCATTTGCAATGCAATGGGTCTCGTGTTTGCTCGAGTTAGAGCTATAAGCGTTGTAAACTCCTAACCAGACTTTTCTTGCCACATAAATTGAAAAAGACAAGATAAACAGTTCCACATAAGCGAGCCTACGGCCGCCATGAGCGCGAAGCAAACACCACAAAAGGAAACAGAAGTTAGCTTGCAGTGAAACGTATCAGCAAAATTGCAATTATCCATGTAACAGGCAAAAGTGCAATTATCTACGTAACAGGATCGATGTCATGCAAAGCACGTGACTGCTGCCCAGCGAGATTGCACTGCCCACGAAACAAAGAGAAAAAGTAGTCCAGCAACCATATGGAAAATATGGAGCCTTGTATGTTTTCAGTAGTTGACCGTGAGCTCGAGGAGGGCCAAACACCGGAAAAGGCATGACATATGCATGCCTTTCACTAATCAAGTCAAGCGAATATTAAGAGGCAAGCCCACGAACCAACTAAAATGATGGGCGTGGTTACAAGTCTGTAGAGAGATAACAACAGGGACAGAGCACTTTGCGCGCTCTACCCTAAAAAGCACCCCAAGGTTTTTTTTAACTGCAATAGAGCACACACGCCCCTTAGGGATATGTGTGCTCTACAGGTGAACCCCTATTTTTGAGGTGCACCAAGGGGGATCATTTTCCCATTGCCATCCCTGGCTTAGCATTTCCTAAAAAGCGATTTCTTAATAAGAAATCGCTATTTAGGAAATGCAAAACTGGTCCATTGACTAAAATGCAATTGGATTTCTTAATACCCATTTCCCAGTAGTGATACTTTGTAAGAATCACTGTTAGGAAATTGGTATCTTTGTACATAGCATTTTGCATTCCTTAAAAAGTGATTTCTATGAAGTCGCTAGTTAAGAAATGCAAAATTGCATTTTCGTACATCTGGCCCTTAGTGAGCTGTTACTAATAAAAAAATTTAAATGTTCTTAGTTGTCCCACTCTCTTATGAATTAATGTACAATGTTTAGAGATGACTTAATTTTTATTTTGAGACCTATGTATAAATTTAACACATTGTGAGAGACCAAGGGTAAGAATATTAAAATACTCTTAGATATCTCCCTCTCTGTGTAGATCCTCAGTTGTATTTGAAAACTATGTGCAAAATACAATCAGGTGCAATACTGTGATAGGAACTGCTTGCAGAAGAGACAATTTTGCAAAGTAACAATTTCTTATTTCATCTTAACTTTCAATGTAATAAATTAGGGTACTTGTGCAAATCTTATTTTCTTTAACCATATTCTAGTGTTCCTGTCCTCAATTTTTAGGTTGAGTGTGCAAGTGCTCTGGCCTGGTGTAATCTATCTGTGGGCTTTTAACCACGCCCACTGCACGCTCATCACTATCACTTGTTCATTGGCTTGCCTTTCAAAAATCCTTTGTTATCATTGGTAAATGCTTTACGTTTGTCCCTCCTTGGGGCAGTTTTGTTACCGTCTTGGACACCGACCCTGTTACATGGATAATTGCACGATTCCTGATGTGTTTGACTGGGAGCAAACTTCTTTTTCCTTTTGTGTCTCTCCTTCGTGCTCATGCTCATGGCGGCCGTGGCACTTTGAATTGGCTTGCTTATGTGAACTGTGGCAAGAAAAGTCCAGTTAGGATTTTACAACTATATTAGCTCTAAATCGAGCAAATGCGGGACCCATTCCATTGCACATGCTTGTTATATTTGGTTGCAGTTCAACATCATATGTTATTTCTAATACATGAAAATACCTTGGATCATTCTTACATTTCTGTAAGTCCTTATCAAGAGAACTCTCCTTTCTCAGATTGTTCACCATTTTGTTTCTTTTAAGTTGACAGTTGCTGCTTGTTTTCACCAGACCTAGAGTCAACAGTCAGTATGATTTATTTTGATTTTTGTGCCCTGCAATGTTATTCGAAGACAATAAAGGCCATATTTGTGGCAAAGGGCGCAGTGTAGCGGAGCAAGTCTCCTTGCGGCGCTGCACTGCATCACTGGGAAGGTGCAGGAATGCACCATATTTAAGGCATACCGTGCATTCCTGTCCTTTCCCCTGCGCTGGCGCACAATGGGCTGCCTAGCGCCAACGTAGGCACCTTTGCACCAGGGTGCAAGGGTGCCTGAGTTGCATGCAGGATTGTTTTTGGGAATGGAGGAGCACCTTCCTGCACAAACACAATCCTTAGAGGCATAGGGGGTCATTCTGACCTCGGCGGTAAAAGGCGCTTACCGCCGGTCAGAAGACTGCCATAACACCGCCGCGGCCGCGGAAAGCGGCCACGGTCATTCTGACCCACAACGGCCAAACCTTCAAAAATACGACCTCCACTGCAGCCCGCCACATCAGAGGGCAGCGATAAACTGGAGATGACCAAACCTCCACCATCACGCCAACAGAAAAACGCCCATGCCATTACGACCCACGAATCAACGCGGCGGCCTTTCCAACGCGGTATTACATTGGCGGTACACACCGCCGCGGTCAAAATACACTCACAGCACCAAAACACAGGCACATTGGACAATTACAAATACACACACCTGATACACATACACAACCCACTCCCACACAATCAATCAACTATAAAACACACCCCCACATCACCCACAAACCCCTACGACCACAATTACTGAGAGAAGGAGAGAGAGACACAGCAGACAATCCATAGCAATACACACTGAGGCACACTACACCATCACACACACCACATAGTAGCACAAAGCACCACACACCAACATATTCATCATCACATACACCACCCCACACCTCACCCACACCACCCCATGGCACCCCAAAGGCACCCACGCTTTTCGGACCAAGAACTCCGGGTCATGGTGGAGGAAATCCTAAGAGTGGAACCCCAGCTCTTCGGCTCACAGGTGCAGCACACCAGTATAGCTAGGAAGGCGGAGCTATGGCAGCGGATCGTGGACAGGGTCAACGCGGTGGGACAGCATCCCAGGAATAGGGAGGACATCCGCAAACGATGGAACGACCTACGGGGGAAGGTCCGATCGATGGTCTCCAGGCACAACATCGCGGTCCAGAAGACTGGCGGCGGACCCCCACCAACCCCTCCCGAATTTACATCATGGGAGCAAGAGGTCTTCAACATCCTGCATCCTCAGGGCCTCGCAGGAGTAGCCGGAGGAATGGACTCTGGTAAGTCCAATCTCAACTACTAGATCCCCCCCACCCCACCAGCATGCCAACCCTCACCCCCAACCCCCCAGCACACATCCTCCCTGACAATGTATCACCAGCACAACCCACCCATCCCAACACCAACTCCTGCATGCCAACACAATCCATGGACACCCATCACCCAAGCATGACCACTGCACTTACCCCCCCCCACTAACTACCCTCACAACACCTCCCTCAAGGGAATGCCTGCACTGGGGGACGAGGGCACCCATAACACGCACGCTATTGCACACACAGAAACAATAACCAAACTCTCTTACCCCATGCAGGACCCAAACGCCAAAACACCAGCCAGGAGGGTCCAGAAATGTCCATCCCACCCCCGGAACAGGCCCACAGTGAGGACAGCAGCTCTGTCGACACTGAACCTGATGACCAGCCCGGACCATCGGGGACCTCTGGGCAGTCGGTTCCCCTCACCCAGACACAGGCCACACCAGACCCGACCCCCTCTGCCAACACCAGCACAGCTCCCACCCAGCGGGCCCATGCCTCTGTCTCTAGGACACGTCAATCAGCGGTGTGTCTGCCACTACAGGGCACCCAGGCTAACCCAACACCCCAACAACAACAGGGACCTGGGGGCAGTGGGAGCGGGCACACCGTCCAGGAGACAGAGGCCGGGGGAAACCGGGCAGCTCGGAGGGCTGCTGTGCGACAGGGGGGGGAGGAGAGGCCCAGGGAACCCACTCTCCAAGAGGCCCTCACCACCATCATGGGGGCCTACCAAGAGACGATGGCGACGGTACTGGCCAGGTTCACGGAGATCCAGGCACAGCAGGAGGAACGCTACATGGGGTTCAGGGAGGAGCTGAGAATCATCGGGACCGCAATGGGGACCATCGTCCTGGCCCTCAACAGGATAGAAGACGTGTTGCGGGACCATGTGGCACCACACAGGGCCCCTGTCACTAGCCCGGACCAGGAACAGCCTACCACCTCCGCCGGCGCTAGTGGACAGGAGGCCCCAACACCACGGCAGGCCACCAGAACCCCACCTCCTGCTGAAGAACAACCACCCCGTAAGAGGAGCCTGAGATCCAAAAAAAAGACAGAGTAGGATGTCAAGACCCCCGCCAGCAGGACATACCCCCTGAACTCTTCCCACTGTCCCACATTGCCACCCTGTCCAACCATGAACTGCCTCTGCTCCATCCTTCCACAGGCAAAAGGACAATGCACCTGTGAGACTGAGAACTGGACTCTGCCATGGACATTACTCCACCCCCACCCATCACCCTTATAATCACATGTACCAATATCTAGCCCTGTAAATAAATCACATATTGCACACAAATCAGTTTGGAGTCATGCTGTATTATTAGCAAATGTATTACATATTACTGTTCAATATCTGTTCTGTCAATTAGTGATGACAACATACCAATGTCAATACGCTGTAGTTCATGGGCAAACCAAGCAGAAGTCAGGCACTGAGTCATACAGCACTGAGAAGGGAAGGGAAAAACAAAAATTACCCAAAAAGATCTGGTGGGAACTACAGAAAGTACAGATGCAGGAGGCTAGAACCAATTGTGAAATGGCGTGGGTGATTCTTACCTGGGTGTTACTGGAAATGCTGTTGTATCACTCTGTCCCTATTGTCTGTGTCGTCCTCTGAGTCTTCCTCCTCTTCACTCTCCACAGGCTCCACGGCTTCTACAACACCACCATCTGGACCATCCTCCTGCAGGAAAGGCACCTGGCGTCGCAAAGCCAGGTTGTGAAGCATACAGCACGCCACGATGATATGGCACACCTTCTTTGGTGAGTACATTAGGGATCCACCTGTCATATGCAGGCACCTAAACCTGGCCTTCAGGAGGCCAAAGGTTCGCTCAATCACCCTCCTAGTACGCCCATGGGCCTCATTGTACCATTCCTCTGCCCTTGTCCGGGGATTCCTCACTGGGGTCAGTAGCCACGGCAGGTTGGGGTAACCAGAGTCACCTATTAGCCACACACGTTGTCTCTGTAGCTGCTCCATCACATAGGGGATGCTGCTATTTCGCATCACATACGCGTCATGCACTGACCCTGGGAACTTGGCATTTACATGGGAGATGTACTGGTCAGCCAAACAGACCACCTGGACATTCATCGAATGATAACTTTTTCTGTTTCGGTACACCTGCTCATCGTCTTTTGGGGGTACCAAAGCCACATGGGTCCCATCAATGGCACCAATGATGTTGGGGATATGTCCAAGGGCATAGAAATCACCCTTCACTGTAGGCAAGTCACCCTCCTCTGGGAAAATGATGTAGCTCCGCATGAGTTTCATCAGAGCAGACAACACTCTGCTCAAAATCTTAGAAAACATAGGCTGAGACATTCCAGATGACATGGCCACTGTGGTCTGGAATGCCCACTGGCCAAAAAATGGAGGACTGACAAAACCTGCACCAGAGGGGGAATCCCTGTGGGTTGGCGGATGGGGGACATCAGGGCTGGCTCCAGCTGGGCACACAGTTCATGGATAGTGGCACGGTCAAGTCTGTATCGAAGTAATATATGGCGTTCTTCCATTGTCGACAGGTCCACCAGCGGTCGGTACACGCGAGGATTCCTCCTTCTCATCGCAAGTCCCAGCGGACGGTGCCTAGGAAGGACAACATGGAGCACAGAGTCAGCCAAACCACAGGTACGTACAGACAGCTTGCACAGTTAAAGAATGGCAATGGGTTGAAAGGCGTGTATGTGTGGCAATGCAAGGCCTAGGCCTGTGTGTCGCAGTCAAAATTAAGCCATGTAGGCCCTTGAAATGGCGGCTGCCTGACCTGTGAAGTGGGACAATGGGATGTGAGGTCAATGCGCTGGCGGGGCACACCGTGGCGGTAGGCGGTCGAAGACCGCGGCGCAAAGCCGCATTGGTTAACATTGAAGCCTATGGGTTTCAGGAGCCAATGACGAAGTGCGCCGGCGGTCGCGGTACGCACCGCCACGGGCGTGACCGCCATTTTCTATCTGCTTAATCACTCGAGACCTGATCATCCACAGGAGAGGACCTATACTGCAAGTGCTGCTGTGACCTCGGTCTGGAAGATACAATGGCTGCTGCGACTGGGGAAAGGGCCCCTGCCTTCACATCTGAAGAGTTGGAGAAGCTCGTGGATGGGGTCCTCCCCCAGTATGCGCTACTCTACGGTCCTCCAGACCAACAAGTGAGTACACCGGGTGCACATGGAATGGGCTATGCCTGTGTGGATTGGGGTGGATGTAAGTTGGTGGGGTGGGGGGCGAATGAGGAGTGCAACGCCCGACAGATGAGAGCATGTGCCATATGGCAAAGTTGGTGGGGGGGGCCAATCACATCTAACATGCAGGTCATTCATGATTTCCTCCTTTCCACCCTGTACATGTCAAATAGGTCAGCGCCCATCAGAAGATCGAGATTTGGCGTGCCATCGCCAAGGAAGTCCGGAACTTGGGGGTCCACAACAGACGGGGCACCCACTGCCGCAAGAGGTGGGAGGACATCCGCCGCGGAACAAGGAAGACCGCAGAAACACTGCTGGGGATGGCCTCCCAACCTAGGAGGGGTGCCAGTCGCACCATGACCCCCCTGATGTCCCGGATCCTGGCGGTGGCCTACCCTGAATTGGATGGGCGCTTTAAGACATCACAGCAGACACAAGGGGGTGAGTATCAGCACATTCTCCTATCTTTCTGCGCAGTGGAGGCGTCTGGGTGGGGGAGGAGGGCTGTGGGTGACATTAGGCCAGGGCGCTTTCTGTAGTGTAGTCCTCTCCCTTAGGCATGGCCCTGTGCCCCCGGCCCCCACCTCGGTAGGGTGACAAGTACAGCCATTGAAGGTCCAGCATCTCCCATGTGCGCGTTTGACGTCTCTTGGCCTGTTGTCTTAGTCAGTAGTACTGAGTAGTGTACCCCGAATGCGCGGCTTAGTGCATTAGGCACCTGTGTCTGTCCTCTCCGCCAACGGTGTTGACATTGCATGCACTAGACCTGGTCTTCTTTTTTCTCCCCCCACCCTTTCTCTTCATCTTCTTGTGCATGTGTGCATTAGCATCATCAGGCGGAGGAGATTTGGCATCGGAGCACGAGGGAGCTGCAGGACACAAGGCCCCGGTGGGCCCAGGAACAGACACCGAGGGCACCAGTGATCCGGAGGGCGAGGGGAGCACCACGACGGGGACCGCTGGTGAGAGCAGCGAAAGCGACACGTCCTCGGACGGGAGCTCCCTAGGGGTGGCGGCAACATCCGTGCCCCCCGCCTCTACAGGTACAGCCGCCACCCAGCGCACCAGCCCCGCCCTCCCAGCAGCCCCTCAGTCTTCCCTCCGTGCCGGTTCGCCCAGGAAGGCGCGCGTCTCCTTCGCCCCAGGCACCTCAGCCCCTGCCCCTGTTGCCCCTGCTGCCCTCAGTGCGGAGCTCATTGACCTGGTAAGGACGCTCATTGTTGGGCAGACGACCCTTTTGAATGCCATCCAGGGTGTGCAAAGGGAGGTGCAACAGAGCAATGCGTACCTGGAGGGCATTCATTCGGGTCAGGCTGCCCATCAACGAGCGTTCACTGCTCTGGCCTCAGCACTGACGGCAGCCATTGTCCCTGTTTCCAGCCTCCCTCTTCTTACTGCCTCCAGCCTTTCTCTGTCTCCTGTTCCTCAGCCTATCCCATCCACACCATCAGACCAGCCTGCACACACCTCAACACCCAAGAGCAGCTCATCCAAACACAAGCACCACAGATCCCACAAACACTCACCCAAGCAACACCCAGATGCAGACATGCCAACAGCCACTGCCACCCCTGTGTCCCCCTCCTCCTCGTCTCCCTCCTCCCTCCCTGTGACGTCTACACTCACACCTGCATGCACCCCAACATCAGCCAGTGCTTCCATCACCACCTCACCCTCCAGTACAGTCCACACTCGTGCAGTCACCACCCCCACTGCCATTTACACGTCCCCTGTGTCCTCTCCCACTGTGTCTGTCACCCCCTCTTCCAAGACACACAAACGCAGGCAGACACCCACCCAACAGCCATCCACCTCACGACAGCCTACAGCACCAGCACCTTCACCCAATGACAGCACACCTGACTCTCCTACAACCACCTCCTCTACCTCCACTTCCATCTCCACTTCTCCTACCCTTTACCTTGGCCCTAAAAAACTTTTCCTGGCTAACCTTAACCTCTTTCCCCCCGATGAGCTCCCCCATCCATCTTCAAAGAGTCCCAAGAGCACCGCAGCCACCACCAGCCCAGCTTCGGGTGTCACTGTTGTGCCTGGGTTCTGGAGCCCACCCTTTGCCAGCAGTGACACATCGATCAGCAGCAAGGACACGTCCAGCCCCCCCCCCGGCAAGAGGACCCGCAAAAACAAGGGCCGCCGTGCGAGGACCGACAGGGCTGCCCCCAAGGAGCAATGTGCGGCCACTTCACCACCCACACCATCTAGGGGAGGCAAGGGCCCGAGAGCCCCATCAAAGGAGCGGAAGGGCAGCAGGAGCGCGGAGAAGGTGGACCCCACATGCCACATCCCAGCTGGGAAGGAGGACACTAAGGAGGCCAGGAGTCCGTCCCCGAAGGGTCCAGAAACGTCACGGTCCGAGGGCGACTGAGCAGGGAGTCCAGGCCAGGTCTGGCTCCCTTGACCTGCTGGATGAGCACCGCTGAACAGGGCCCGCGGTGCAGAAGAGCACCGCTGAACAGGGCCCCGCCGTGGAGTAGAGCACCGCTGAACAGGGCCCCGCCGTGGAGTAGAGCACCGCTGAACAGGGCCCGCGGTGAAGAAGAGCACCGCTGAACAGGGCCCCGCCGTGGAGATAGGCACCGCTGAACAGGGCCCGCGGTGCAGAAGAGCACCGCTGAACAGGGCCCCGCCGTGGAGATAGGCACCACTGAACAGGGCCCGCGGTGCAGAAGAGCACCGCTGAACAGGGCCCGCCGTGGAGATAGGCACCGCTGAACAGGGCCCGCGGTGCAGAAGAGCACCGCTGAACAGGGCCCCGCCGTGGAGTAGAGCACCGCTGAACAGGGCCCCGCCGTGGAGATAGGCACCGCTGAACAGGGCCCGCGGTGCAGAAGAGCACCGCTGAACAGGGCCCGCCGTGGAGATAGGCACCGCTGAACAAGGCCCGCGGTGCAGAAGAGCACCCCTGAACAGGGCCCCGCCGTGGAGTAGAGCACCGCTGAACAGGGCCCGCGGTGCAGAAGAGCACCGCTGAACAGGGCCCCGCCGTGGAGTAGAGCACCGCTGAACAGGGCCCCGCCGTGGAGATAGGCACCGCTGAACAGGGCCCGCGGTGCAGAAGAGCATCGCTGAACAGGGCCCGCGGTGCAGAAGAGCACCGCTGAACAGGGCCCCGCCGTGGAGTAGAGCACCGCTGAACAGGGCCCGCGGTGAAGAAGAGCACCGCTGAACAGGGCCCCGCGGTGGAGATAGGCACCGCTGAACAGGGCCCGCGGTGCAGAAGAGCACCGCTGAACAGGGCCCGCCGTGGAGATAGGCACCGCTGAACAGGGCCCGCGGTGCAGAAGAGCACCGCTGAACAGGGCCCCGCCGTGGAGTAGAGCACCGCTGAACAGGGCCCGCGGTGCAGAAGAGCACCGCTGAACAGGGCCCCGCCGTGGAGATAGGCACCGCTGAACAGGGCCCCGCCGTGGAGTAGAGCACCGCTGAACAGGGCCCGCGGTGAAGAAGAGCACCGCTGAACAGGGCCCCGCCGTGGAGATAGGCACCGCTGAACAGGGCCCGCGGTGCAGAAGAGCACCGCTGAACAGGGCCCGCCGTGGAGATAGGCACCGCTGAACAGGGCCCGCGGTGCAGAAGAGCACCGCTGAACAGGGCCCCGCCGTGGAGAAGAGCACCGCTGAACAGGGCCCGCGGTGAAGAAGAGCACCGCTGAACAGGGCCCCGCCGTGGAGATAGGCACCGCTGAACAGGGCCCGCGGTGCAGAAGAGCACCGCTGAACAGGGCCCGCCGTGGAGATAGGCACCGCTGAACAGGGCCCCGCCGTGGGGAAGAGCACCGCTGAACAGGGCCCCGCCGTGGAGAAGAGCACCGCTGAACAGGGCCCCGCCGTGGAGAAGAGCACCGCTGAACAGGGCCCGCCGTGGAGATAGGCACCGCTGAACAGGGCCCCACCGTGGGGAAGAGCACCGCTGAACAGGGCCCCGCCGTGGAGAAGAGCACCGCTGAACAGGGCCCCGCCGTGGAGAAGAGCACCGCTGAACAGGGCCCCGCCGTGGAGATAGGCACCGCTGAACAGGGCCCGCGGTGCAGAAGAGCACCGCTGAACAGGGCCCCGCCGTGGAGATAGGCACCGCTGAACAGGGCCCGCGGTGCAGAAGAGCACCGCTGAACAGGGCCCCGCCATGGAGATAGGCACCGCTGAACAGGGCCCGCGGTGAAGAAGAGCACCGCTGAACAGGGCCTGCCGTGGAGAAGAGCACCGCTGAACAGGGCCCGCGGTGCAGAAGAGCACCGCTGAACAGGGCCCGCCGTGGAGAAGAGCACCGCTGAACAGGGCCCCGCCGTGGAGAAGAGCACCGCTGAACAGGGCCCCGACATCTCAAGCACCGCTCCGCTGAGCCCTTCCTCTCAAGCACCGCTCCGCTGGGCCCCGCCATCTCAAGCACCACTCCGCTGGGCCCTTCCTCTCAAGCACCGCTCCGCTGGGCACCGCCGTCTCAAGCACCGCTCCGCTGGGCCCTTCCTCTCAAGCACCGCTCCGCTGGGCCCTTCATCTCAAGCACCGCTCCGCTGGGCCCTTCCTCTCAAGCACCGCTCCGCTGGGCCCTTCCTCTCAAGCACCGCTACGCTGGGCACCGCCGTCTCAAGCACCGCTCCGCTGGGCCCTTCATCTCAAGCACCGCTCCGCTGGGCCCTTCCTCTCAAGCACCGCTCCGCTGGGCACCGCCGTCTCAAGCACCGCTCCGCTGGGCCCTTCATCTCAAGCACCGCTCCGCTAGGCCCTTCCTCTCAAGCACCACTCCGCTGGGCCCTTCATCTCAAGCACCGCTCCGCTGGGCCCTTCCTCTCAAGCACCGCTCCGCTGGGCCCTTCATCTCAAGCACCGCTCCGCTGGGCCCTTCCTCTCAAGCACCGCTACGCCGGGCACCGCCGTCTCAAGCACCGCTCCGCTGGGCCCTTCATCTCAAGCACCGCTCCACTGGGCCCTTCCTCTCAAGCACCGCTCCGCTGGGCACCGCCGTCTCAAGCACCGCTCCGCTGGGCCCTTCCTCTCAAGCACCGCTACGCTGGGCCCTTCATCTCAAGCACCGCTCCGCTGGGCCCTTCCTCTCAAGCACCGCTCCGCTGGGCCCTTCATCTCAAGCACCGCTCCGCTGGGCCCTTCCTCTCAAGCACCGCTACGCTGTGCACCGCCGTCTCAAGCACCGCTCCGCTGGGCCCTTCATCTCAAGCACCGCTCCGCTGGGCCCTTCCTCTCAAGCACCGCTCCGCTGGGCACCGCCGTCTCAAGCACCGCTCCGCTGGGCCCTTCCTCTAAAGCACCGCTACGCTGGGCCCTTCATCTCAAGCACTGCTCTGCTGGGCCCTTCCTCTCAAGCACCGCTCCGCTGGGCCCTTCATCTCAAGCACTGCTCCGCTGGGCCCTTCCTCTCAAGCACCGCTCCGCTGGGCCCTTCATCTCAAGCACCGCTCCGCTGGGCCCTTCCTCTCAAGCACCGCTACGCTGGGCACCGCCGTCTCAAGCACCGCTCCGCTGGGCCCTTCATCTCAAGCACCGCTCCGCTGAGCCCTTCATCTCAAGCACCGCTCCGCTGGGCCCTTCATCTCAAGCACCGCTCCGCTGGGCCCTTCCTCTCAAGCACCGCTCCGCTGGGCCCTTCATCTCAAGCACCGCTCCGCTGGGCCCTTCCTCTCAAGCACCGCTATGCTGGGCCCTTCCTCTCAAGCACCGCTCCGCTAGGCACCGCCATCTCAAGCACCGCTCCGCTGGGCAGCGCCGTCTCAAGCACCGTTTATGGTTCACTGTGCCCACCATGCCTCCTCCTTGACCAGTGGAGACTGTCATCCACCTGATGGACTGTGGCTTTGCACTCCCCAGGATGGTCCAGTGGGCAGCCCACCCACTGTAGAGACATTGAGAGACTGTGGCTTTGCACTCCCCAGGATGGTCCAGTGGGCAGCCCACCCACTGTAGAGACATTGAGAGACTGTGGCTTTGCACTCCCCAGGATGGTCCAGTGGGCATGGTGGCTCCTCGTGGATCTGGCGTCGTGCACTCATGTGGCTGTGGTGCCCCCCCTTCCCTTCCCCCTGAGGTGCCTGTAGTTTTTACATCTGATGCCCCTGCAGTGTTCTCTCCAAAGGACTCAGGTCTCCTGTGTGGGCTTTGCCCTTATTTCTCAAGACTTTGGCCCACGGACATGCTGAATTCGTAGGATGTGCAGGACTTGGTACTTCAGTTATACACTGATGTGTATGTCATTAGTTTTGTTGTGAATATCTTTCATGGTTGTACGATAATTTTCTGGAGCTTTTGGTACATAAATATTTATTCCAAATTTGATTATGTCCTAGCATTTTTCAGGGGTGTTTGGGTGGTGTCACTGTGACTTGGTGCTCTGCATTGGTGAGTACATAGTTGGGGGGGGGGGTCGCATATGTGTGTGCCCGTAACCTTTCGTCCTCCCCCTCCCGTGTGTCGTAGGTGCAGTACTCACCGTTGTCGTCTGCGCCGGACTTCGTACTCGTGGTAGATGAGAAGGTAGATGAGAGCAGGTAGGATGTTTAATTCGGGTTCCATGCTGTCCTCCTTCCTCCTGGAGTGCGTAGTGGTGAGCGTTTTCCCGTCCGTAGTCTGTTTCCGCCGTGTTTTTATCGGCGGTGCTCCCGCCCCGGAAAAGGTGGCGTATTGGTGAGTTGGAATAGTGTGGGCGGTACATTGTCTGCCGCCTGTCTGTTGGCGGTGACCGCCGCGCTGTTTGTTTGTACCGCCGTGGCGGTCGGAGTGTTAAGGTGGCTGTCTGTGTTGGCGGTTCCCGCCAGGCTCAGAATCCCATTTTTTTTACCGCCAGCCTGTTGGCGGGTTGGCCGCCGCTTTAACACCGACCACCAGGGTTAGAATCACCCCCATAGTCCTCTATCTATGTGTGCTGCAGAATGCAGCACTCAAAGAAAGAGGAAGCAATGAGGAGAAATAAAAATATTTCTCCTCGTTAATTAACGCATCTGCTGGGAGGCGTATCTTTTAGGCACATTCCCAGGTTTACCAGGTTTTGTAAATCTGGGAATGCATCAAAAACCTTGGGATGTATGTGTGAACACCCACGGAGCACTTTCCCAGGGCAGAGTAAGGCAATGCAGCGATTTCCACTGCCTTGTCTTACTCCATATTTTTGGAGCCACTCAAATCCACACAAAGTGGCTTTGCACGGCTTTAAAAATATGACTTAAGGTTTGCGTCATGCATGTACCATGTTGTGTGGTGCAATCATGACAGTAAACACTCATAGGTATGCTCTTAAATGTATTTGTATAGTGTGCTTCATCAAGCCTGTCGCCCATTCAGTGATACCATGCCAATAATTGATTATTCTTTGATAATCTTTCAATAAAATATATAAAGCAGTTGCACCCTAAGCACAGTATGTACTTTACCCCTTGGGAGACCTCACCAGTTTTTCTGGGTACTCTATTTAGCCTTCTGGAGTCTCTTGACTTCTTTTTTCCTGTAGCACCTCATGGCCATAGAGCATCATAGGCTAGTCATATTTATATTATATGTTTGTTCCAAAACCTCCAATGATTTGAAACTCAATTCATAGCCCATTCTTTTCAAAGCTCCTGCAGTGCTTGTGCTCTCTGCTCAAGTGCCACAGGATGGCTATTAACATTTAAATTGATTTTAAAAATCACTCCTAGGCAAGTATGTTAGTTCACACACTCTAATTGTTGTCCTTCCAGGACCTATCTCTTCCCTTTCACACTTACCTTTTAGTACAAACCGTACATTTTGTTTTTGCTACTTTGAAGATTGATTCACTCACTTTACAAGAATCATCAAATTCATTCAGTTGTACCTGAAAGCCTGTGAGAGTAAAATGATTTACAACACCATCATTTGCTTAACATAATTGTAATAAATTCTTCCCCTAATCTTGGTGGGAGTAGGCATACAGAGATCGGCATTTGAGAGGTGTTCACTAGGTAGGTCAGGGGATCGCTGTATGTTATGTGTTACATCACATACAATATTGCAAACACAGCATAAATGTAAACACCACATTAAACCAGACATTGCACAGAGATGGGGCTCGGAACCACTCGACCCAGCAAGACTGGGAATTAGGGATGGAATTCTATAAACTGCTGGAAAAGGAAATCTAAAAAGGGTGTGGTTTTATGAACAAACTTGAGGAAAAAATGGGGAGAATTGGAGGTGATGGGGGAGAAATGGAAAGACAATGAATGAAGGAGTGATTCGGAATTTGACTCCCTCTCATCGGGAGTAATTGGACTGGAACCAACACATTGCACACTAGGGGAGTACTCAAGGAATCCGAATGGAAAGGAAAAGGTGGATGGGGTGAAATCTTGTTGTGAGGTCAGGGTGGGTGGTGGGGGGTGGATGTCGTTTGGACTATATTACATATGTTTGTTGCAAGCAAAAATATATTTTTTTAAAATTCATAGCAAAAAATATAACCACCACATTATGAGGCAAATCAAGGTACATAGATGTGGCGTTATGAGTATAAAATATTCACTTATTCTGTGATCTTCTGGTTGGGTTGCGATGTTGTTGTACCTCAAAGTTCTCAACCTTGCTGTAGTGACAAACAACACACGTAATAAATGTCAGGCTCTGAAACTTTGAGAGACACACAAACTTTTGTACGACTAATTCAAAGTCTATTCATCTATGGAGCTTTGGTAACACTTGCAGACCCATATGTCATGCCTAGAATACATTCTTAAATTGAATTATGATAGAGAACAAAATATACAGAGGCACAAAGTAGATGAGAGAGAACATAAGCATGATAGGGAAGCGAGCAGACTATAAACATCAATCACACAGAGACTGACTTCCTTTATATCATTTTATATGAAATACGGCATGGTGCCGCAGCATCTGAGGAATTACAAAATAAATCCCAGGAGACTGAGCTCCCATCCTGCAGCATTCACAATCAGAAGCGAGAGTGAGAATTGGTGGACAAATGAATCAGTCAGACTTTTAGCACTAGTGAAAAGAACCTCATTTACACTATGGATAAAAATGCTTAGTGTGTTATTCAAACAAAAGGCAGATATTAACCAATGATCTTTAGACATCCTGCTTGTCCAACGACCCCACCGTGTATAACAAAGAGATCTTTATCAACAGAGAATCAAAATGTCTTCACTACAAAAATATTCTGGTGTGTTGAGACTTAAATGTAAAACTAAACACAGAATAAAACTAGCTACCCAGTCAACAAGAAGTGCCAAAGCCAATATGTCCGGTCGGGAAAGGGGAGGCGGATGTGGAGCCAGACAGAGAGAGAAAGAGACACTGAAAGAGAGAGGGAGGGAGAGAAGGAGGGTGAGGAGACGGAATGATAGAGCCAGGAGAGCAGACAGCATGAACCAAGCAGAGTGGTAAAGAGATGGCAGGGCAGGGAAAAAGAGAGAGGAGGCTCAAGACAGAGTGAGAAAGGGAGAAAGACAGTGAGAGTGAAACAGAGATAGAGAGAGGGAGAGAGAGAGAGAGAGAGGAGGAGTGAAAGAGAGATAGAGCAAGGGAGAAAGACTGAGAGAGAGAGATAGAGAGACCGAGAGACTAAAGACAGATGGACAGGATAATAATTGTCTGTTCAGAGGGCTCCAAAATGTACCTTTCTCTTCTATAGCTGTCCCAAGTTCAGGGGAAATCAAGGACACTTTATATACAGTTCTTCTCTTTAACTTGGGATCACGTGACTGATGATAAAAGGCGTGGATTGGCTAATGGCGGTCCAATCAGGGGTACCACAGCACAACAAAGACTTCAAGGCCGCAATGATGACATTTCATCAAATGAAATAACTGCATACATAAATTTGCCAAGATATGAAGGGTTCAAAATTGACATATTTTGTCTTTTAAGGATTTCCAGACTGTTTCCTAAGTCTAGCACTTCAGAATCTCTCGTGTGTGAAAACACACTGCAGCTGAACCTCAAACATCAGAACGGCAGAGCGCAGGATGTGGGCTCAAAGCTGCCCTTTCAAGTAAAGCAACCTTGCAAATGTCGCTATTCTGAGGCCCTGAAGGTCAAAAGCCCACATTACCTCAAGATTCATGTTTGTGTATATAACTTGGGGACCCTGTTGTAAGCAAATAAGAACGCCCTTTGTACTTGGTTAGGCTGTTCTATTCTTTAAGTCTTTGGGCCTGATTTAGATCTTGTCGGAGGGGAATACTTCTAACCAATGTGGTGGATATACTGTCCGCCGTATTATGATCCCATTATATCCTATGGGGATCATAATATGGCGGACTGGATTTCCGTCACAATGGTGACAGAGTATTGAGATCTAAATCAGACCCTTTGTTTTTTAATTTACATATCAAAGGAACCAAACTGAAGAGAGAGAGAAAAATGAACATAAGAGGCACAGAATGTTATATGGTAAGTCTTGTAGACAGCACATTAAACCATATGTTCTGTTCTGTGCAGTGACATTATGAGCCTTTAAGTGTAGTGCTGGAAGGCGTGGCCAGTGCGAAAGATGGCGAACGGGCTTTGAGATCACTCCATCAGGCCATGCACGATCCTGCAAAACCTGCTGCCATCCCTCTTTCAGGAGGACCCGAGTCCACAAGGCCCGGATGGTGGACACAGTGGGGGCCCATTTGGCTTCCCGCAGATCGGAAATGCTGCCTAAGAGCTTCCCTCCATCCATTTGTTTATCGCCTTACCCCCATTCCACATCGGAAACACACTGGGGCTCAAGTAGAAAGAGGGCCTCTCCCTTTCAAGACTGTTGCAGGGCTGCGGTGAGGAGTGATGTCACAGGGGTAGCACTTCTTTTCTTTCCACCCCCTGCAAAGCGATCAAGTGCCTGGACGCCTCATCTGTGGCAACAATGGGTACACACATGGCCAGTGGCACTGTATGACGATTGCTTCGTGCCAGAGGCCCCCATAAAGCGACAACACTACTGTGGCCCCTGCACTGCATGAGGCGCCAAGGGGAGGTGACGAGTGCCCCCCCCCCTGCCAACACAGAGAGGGACTCGGGACTGCTTGTGCCCCCTTCGTGTCAGGGAATAGGGGAGTGGTGGGTCCTGCACTGGATCTACGCTGCCATACGCTATAACATTGCGGTGGCGCGCAATACAGAAGAACCACCTAAGAACAATGATCATACGCCAAGGCTCTGATCCTGGAGGCTCTACGAGGCTCTACCCGCTCCCTCTGACCCGTGTAGGGCATAAGTTTTGCATTCACAAGGGCTGACTGTGTCACAGTAAAGGCGGCAAAAAGGTGGGTCAACAGGCCCCTGAATACAAAGCATCACCACCATTGTCAAGCAGGGCATTGATCAGTGCCACCACATGCCCACTGACTCATCGAGAATGGGCCGCAGGGGCTGACTGGGACCTTCATCACAGCGATTGGGCAGCATGAACACCCCGGACCCTGGGGTGAATGATCCCCACCTCCCTCACACCGACAATGCCTTCCACCACAGAAGCCAAACTATACCATAAACGCCACCAAATAGGAACTCAGTGCTAAGGTGGACACAGTGGTAATAGAGCTTGGACTCCTGTGAGCTGACCAGCAGAAACTGATGGGCAGAGTCGCCCAGGTGGAACACAGCGTTGCTGTAATCTGCCCAACTGTCCAAGAGCTGGAGGGACAGGTACACTCCCTTACCACCAAAGTGCATGAGCTGGAGGCCAGAGCTGAAGATTCCAAAGGAAGGCCCCATCTGAACAGTATCCGCATTATGGGTTTTCCGGAGGGTGCAGAAGGCACTGACCCTACAACAGTCTTGGAACAATGGTTATTGCACAAGGTGGCCCTAGATCAGCGGTCAGCATACTTTCTAGTGGAGAGTGCTCACAGAGTACCAGCACGGCACCCCCCACCGGGGTCTCCCCCAACAGCCCTGGTTGCACGCATTCTGAATTACAGAAACAAAGAAGTTCTCCTATGATGCTTGGGCAGCATCTCCACTCCACCATGACATTGCCAGGGTATACCTCCTCCCGGATTATATCCTATCGGTACAGCTCTGCAGTGACTCCTTCCTCGGAGTGAAGCTCAAATTGCAACAGGCAGGCCTACGCCACTCCCTTCTTTTCCCAGCGAACCTGAAGGTAATAGCTAGTAACAAGACCGTTTTATTTACGGAAATGTCAGATGCCTGGGATTGGGTGGAACAGCGCCGCTATGAAGCTTCTTAGCCTTCCTCCCTGGAGTGCCAGCGTCGCAGTACCAAGAACACAAACAAAAGGAGACAAGTGCCTCGCCGACACCTGAAAGCCCCGGTACACGTGGCGCCCTCGCAAGCCAAGGAAGAACAGGCCCAGGCACTGACCCCTGGGGTTACCTTATGGGCGGGTAGACGCTCAACACAGGGCTTTTTTCCGGACACTGACATTGCTGAATCTGCCTCCATTCACTTTGAAGACAGCATGACTTTGCAACTATTGCCTAATGAGACGCTCCAAATGGCAGATGAGATTCTGTGATACTCAACCTGTGGAGGTAGATGTGCTTATAATCAACACTATTTCTTCCTGTGGTTATAGGTGGGGTTGAGATATATGAGTGTCTGCAGTGAGTGATCATCTAAACAACATGGGTTCCTCCGCTCAGAGTTCGCCTGTTTGCTGCAACCCACAATAGCAGCAGTGATATTCATCCTCAACAGGGCTGGACACTCCCCTAGCAGTTTGACTCCTAGCCAGGAAGGTCAGCATAGGAGAACGCCAACTATGGGTTATAATTTTACTTATTTGGGTGGCCTCAGGTTCCAGGATTGCCCTGGACTGGAAGTTGGGAGTTCAGGTTATATGAACAGTTAAAATATGTGATCTGCTTTCAACCTTTTTTTCAGGTCTATCATAGGTTTTACAACATGGGCCGGTGTCACAAAGGCACAGATATGGCCTCAACCGGGGCACACCTTACTTACTGGGCAGATCACTAGGCTCAAGATAATTATGTGGAACATCCGGGGCTGGTCACCACTAGAAAGAGGCACTCCATGCAGCGATATTTAAGAAGGAGAGGTGTATAAATAGCCTTTTTCCAAGAGAGACATGTGATGAGGGGAGGAAGGTCACTTGCATAGGCGATGGAGGGGTCAATGCTACTCCACCACATATTCGGGCTTCGCACGAATGGCCTTAATCTGGATGCCCCCAGAAGTCCCCTTTCACCTCCTGTAAATAGACATGGACCCTGAGGGCAGATATGTGTTTGCTGAGGGCCCCCTGGATGGAAAGGCCATGTTACTGGGCAGTATATATACCCTTAACATGGCACAATAAGCCTTTTTCTCTAAACTCTCCACAACATTAATACCCTTGACTCACATCCCTTGGATACTAGGGGACGACTTTAACTGTATACTTGATCCACAATTGGAGAGCTCACACCCTCCACTCCCTGGCTTCCCAGCTGTGTCGGCAGCTGCATTATTCTCTCAGTGGCTTCAGAATTGGTCACTGCTAGACTGCTGGAGATCCCTATACCTGAATATGACTGATTTTTCATATTACTTGGCTGTACATGACTTACATGTCAGGCTAGATAGGATCTTATGCGACCCCGCTACCTGCCTTCTAGCAACTGCGGTGGAAAATCTGGGTAGGACCTTCTCTAACCACAACCCAATGCAACTATAGCTAGAATGAGGAGCTGTCCAGCCGCCAGTCCCCACCCGGAGGCTGCAGACGGCCTTATTAGAAGAGCAGGCTTTTTGAGACGCGACAAATTACACACTGAGACACTATTTCACTGACAATTGGGGCACATCCAGGTCTAAGCTTACTGATTGGGAAGCAATGAAGGTTACATGGCCACTTTATATGCACAGTGGTGGGAGTGAGGGCAACGATACACAGAGACCAGACACAGACAGAAACATCATTGAAATCCCTAGCAACTACTGCTAGAGATGACCCTGTAGTGCAGGCTGGCCTAAATACAGCACTAGCCACACACACACAATTAGTGGAGCAAATACATGGTGTCAACTTCAGGTTGTATCAGGCCAAAATACATGCCGAAGGTGTCAAGGCCGGTCACCTGTTGGCCTGGTCGTTATGTAGTGCCAACTCCCAACACCCATTTTGCGGATCCGCATGTCTCCAACAGATTTTGCCCTCCAACAGGTACAAATACATGAAGCATTCACAGCACAATAGTGCGCACTTTATGATCCCCCTTGAGTGGCCTGACAGGACAACATATGCAGTTTCCTAGAGGAGGTCGAAATCTCCACCTTAACCCCGTTAGAGAGCGGCGACTTCAACACTCCTCTCACGATACAGGAAATTAGGGGATCGATTCACGGAGCAGCCACCAATAACACACCGAGATTAGATGGGCTCCCTATTGAATTTTATAAAGTGTTTGAGCACTAACTTCCCCCTAGATTACTTGAACTTTATCAACTAGCGGGAGACGAGGGTCACCTGCCGAAAAGCATGCGGGGGTCTCTATTAGTCTCCCTTCCCAAACCGGGTAAGGACCTGGCAGATTTTGCTTCCTACCACCTTCTGTTCATCTTAGGGTCCGATGACAAGGTACTGAGTAAGATTTTAGCAGGCCGCCTCTATGGACTCATGAAAAGACTGGTGCATCCGGACCAGAATGGGTTAATTCCCAGAGGATTCACTACACTGAACATATTTAGACTATACAGAGCAATGGAGCTGGCCCCAACCTGCTGACCGTTCACCGCATGCCTGGTCATAGATTTAGAGCAGGAATTTTATATAGTAGAATGGGAATACCTCTACTCCACGTTGACGGTGTTTGGGATGGGGGAGGCCACAGGCTTTGATAAGACTGCTGTTTGTAGAGCCACAGATGAGGGTCTGGATAGGACATTGCATCTCCCTCTGTTCCAAGTAAAATGAGGGACGCGGCAAGGATGCTCGCTGTCGCCTCTATTATGTTACCTCTAGCCATGGAGCCTCTGGCTCAAAAGCTACGCCAGCTGGGGGGAGAGTGGGGTATCCCGGTGTTGGGAGAAATCCATGCAATACCCCTAAATGCAGAATATGCCCTGATTTATATCCGGGACATCAGTAATGGTATTCAGACCCTTCTGCAGGATTTTCACACAGTCTGGGCTGCAGGTGCACTGGGCCCTGGGATAGATTTTCTATCTTATCCCTATGTATATTATGACACCTAATATTGGTGAGTGTAACTAATGTAGTGTAGGGTGGCACAATCACCCTGCTGCTATAGGTTGAATGCTCAGGGTTCATTGATACAGTACGTTTTGAATATGCCCACTGAAGCTGTATTGTGTTGCTCAATGTATTTAGCCCACTGGTGCATAATTGAAATTCTTCTTTAAGTTGCACGTGAGGATTTTGGAATACAATGAATTGTTATTTATTTGAAGAGAAGGGAACTAGGATGTTCCTTTGCCATTGCAGGCTACTTTTGTATTATGCAGTGATCTTTCTCCTAAATGAGAGTTTCTGGGGGCTTGGATAACACACTAAAATAATGATAGAATTACTTTATAATAGGCATTTATGGAGATCTAATATACACATTGTCTTTCGCTGTCGCATATTATTAAACATTTCTCCCTGCGAGAAAGAAAGGGATTTGTCTGTCCTTCTTTTATGTTTTTTCCCAATTTTCACCTTGGGTGTTTAAGAAGTGTATGGAAGGCGAGCAATCCACCTGTGATCAAGGCATTGTATGCTGAAACGTGTTGGGTTTGCCATCAAGTAAACTGCTGTTTACGATGGGTTAGTGGACTATTAAAGCTCAAGATTATCAGCATGCTGCTCGAGTGCATGTGATATGTGATTTATTCCATTTGCCAGACCGTCTGCGAGAGAGAGTGCTGAGAGATAGTGATGGGGTGTACCACTACCATTGGACTCTGCGGCTGTGGGAGCCTGAGAGATGTTGCTGTCCCATATATATATATATATATATATATATATATATATATATCTTGTGGGTTCATGAGGATGCTGATGAAGCAGCCAAATCTGCAGTAGTCATGGCTTCTGTTGCAGCAATTACTCGTTCTCATATGAGATTGGATGATGAGACACTGGCTGCCGTGAAAGCTCCGGCTGACGGCAAGCCATTACCAAAAGCATGTACAGCAAAATATTCCTACCATCTCAGTGCCTAAAACATTGCATTTGCAAACTCTCCAGGAATGGGAGATCGTGTGGACTCTACACAGCATTCACCGTACGAACACATACCCTGGAGCCTGAAATATGTGCCTGTTGTGGGTGTTTCTTTGTTGCTCCAGGGCGGACTCTGTAGAGCTCGTACCATGAGCTTTGAGCTGCACCGTCCGAGAGTTCTTGATTAGGTTTATGCGGGGGACTCCTTAGAAAACTTATCATTGAGTTTATAAGGAGTATTGTGTGTTGTTCCTGAGTTGCTCCTGGGTGGATCCCTGGTCCTTCTACGGGTTGCTCCTGCATTAACTCCATAGACTACTGGTGTTTGTAAGCTGAGGACTCTGTGGGGAGCTCCTACGTTCTGTCTAGGTTATCACAACCTTCATCTCTTTTATTTGTGTTCGATAATATGCCTTTCTAGATAATACAAACACTAACATCTTTAAAATATAGTACATTTTTAAATTAAAACATTTAAAAATCGTGCCTCTTTCTGTTCTTTTTTTTTTCGAATGCAGGCAACCCCACAATCAATACTGTACTTACATTAGTAAAACACTCCTTCCGATGTCAGTTTGGAGCTAAGTGCAAATAAAATGTTTGAAAGTGCCAAAAAATATGTAATTACTTTCCCAGTAATGTTTAGAATGGCCTGCATTATAGAGAGATATACTAGAATTCATATCAATGAGACGAGGAATAAACTTAATACGACATAGGCTGCAGGAGATGGAAGGTTTAAAACATTTTTAGGTGTCCTTCTAGTAGCTTTTACGCCTTAGAAAGTGCAAAAAAACAACACAGTCTATCTTTCCTCTCAATATCGACGGTAAAATATATTAATATATTAAAACATACGTTAAAGTACAAGATGGGCGAGACTGCAATATGCTGTTATTCTACAGTACTGCCCCAATACCTATAAAATGTTCCAGAAATATAAAGAGGTGAACTAGAATCATAGGGCCAAATGTACAAAGCCTGTTTGCATTTCTTAACGGTTTGAATCAGTATTTTGGACTGTTAAGAAATGCAAATTGGGCTTTTCTAATGTACAAAGCCCTTTAAGGAATCGCAAATTGCGATTTCCAAAACAGGAAATGCAATTAGGGATTTCCTGTTTGCATTTCCTATTCTGATGTACAATACATTTCCAAAATGCGATTTAAGCTTGTTTAGAGATGCAATTACCACCGGCTTGAAGTCAGTGGTAACAAGGTGCAATTTAAAACAAGCATTTGCAATGCAATGGGTCTCGCGTTTGCTCGAGTTAGAGCTATAAGCGTTGTAAACTCCTAACCGGACTTTTCTTGCTACATAAATTGAAAATGAAAAGATAAACAGTTCCACATAAGCGAGCCTACGGCCGCCATGAGTGCAAAGCAAACACCACAAAAGGAAACAGAAGTTAGCTTGCAGTGAAACGTATCGGCAAAAGTGCAATTATCCATGTAACAGGCAAAAGTGCAATTATCTACATAACAGGATCGATGTCATGCAAAGCACGTGACTACTGCCCAGAGAGATTGCACTGCCCACGAAACAAAGAGAAAAAGTAGTGCAGCAACCATATGGAAAATATGGAGCCTCGTATGTTTTCAGTAGTTGACCGGTGAGCTCGAGGAGGGCCAAACACCGGAAAAGGCATGACATATGCATGCCTTCCACTAATCAAGTCAAGCGAATATTGAGAGGCAAGCCCACGAACCAACCAAAATGATGGGCGTGGTTACAAGCCTGTAGAGAGATAACAACTGGGACAGACCACTTTGCGCGCTCTACCCTAAAAAGCACCCCAAGGTTTTTTTTAACTGCAATAGAGCACACACGCCCCTTAGGGATATGTGTGCTCTACAGGTGAACCCCTATTTTTGAGGTGCACCAAGGGGGACCATTTTCCCATTTCCATCCCTGGCTTAGCATTTCCTAAAAATTAGGAAATGCAAAACTGGTCCATTGACTAAAATGCAATGGGATTTTTTAATACCGATTTCCTAGTAGTGATACTTTGTAAGAATTGCTTTTAGGAAATTGGTATCTTTGTACATAGCATTTTGCATTTCTTAAAAAGTGATTTCTATGAAGTCGCTAGTTAAGAAATGCAAAATTTTATTTTCGTACATCTGGCCCTTAGTGAGCTGTTACTAATAAAAAACTTTAAATGTTCTTAGTTGTCCCACTCCCTTATGAATTAATGTACAATGTTTAGAGATGACTTAATTTTATTTTGAGACCTATGTATAAATTTAACACATTGTGAGAGACGAAGGGTAAGAATATTAAAATACTCTTAGATATCTCCCTCTCTGTGTATATCCTCAGTTGTATTTAAAAACTATGTGCAAAATACAATCAGGTGCAATACTGTGATAGGAACTGCTTGCAGAAGAGACAATTTTGCAAAGTAACAACTTCTTATTTCGTCTTAACTTTCAATGTAATAAATTAGGGTACTTGTGCAAATCTTATTTCCTTTAACCATATTCTAGTGTTCCTGTCCTCCATTTTTAGGTCGAGAGCGCAAGTGCTCTGGCCTAGTGTAATCTATCTGTGGGCTTTTAACCACGCCCACTGCACGCTCATCACTATCACTTGTTCATGGGCTTGCCTTTCAAAAATCCTTTGGTATCATTGGTAAATGCTTTACGTTTGTCCCTCCTTAGGGCAGTTTTGTTACCGTCTTGGACACCGACCCTGTTACATGGATAATTGCATGATTGCTGATATGTCTGACTGGGAGCAAACTTCTTTTTCCTTTTGTGTCTCTCCTTCGTGCTCATGCTCATGGTGGCCATGGCACTTTGAATTGGCTTGCTTATGTGAACTGTGGCAAGAAAAGTCCAGATAGGATTTTACAACTATATTAGCTCTAAATCGAGCAAATGCGGGACCCATTCCATTGCACATGCTTGTTATATATGGTTGCAGTTCAACATCATATGTTATTTCTAATACATGAAAATACCTTAGATCATTCTTACATTTCTGTAAGTCCTTATCAAGAGAACTCTCCTTTCTCAGATTGTTCACCAGTTTGTTTCTTTTAAGTTGACAGTTGCTGCTTGTTTTCACCAGACCTAGAGTCAACAGTCAATATGATTTATTTTGATTTTTGTGCCCTGCAATTCCATTCGAAGACAATAAGGGCCATATTTGTGGCAAAGGGCACAGTGTAGCTGAGCAAGTCTCCTTGCGGCGCTGCACTGCATCACTGGGAAGGTGCAGGAATGCACCATATTTAAGGCATACTGTGCATTCCTGTCCTATCCCCTGCACTGGCGCACAATGGGCTGCCTAGCGCCAACGTCGGCACCTTTGCACCATGGTGCAAGGGTGCCTGAGTTGCATGCATGATTGTTTTTGGGATTGAAGGGGCACCTTCCTGCACAAACACAATCCTTAAAGGCATAGTCCTCTATCTATGTGTGCTGCAGAATGCAGCACTCGAAGAAAGAGGAAGCAATGAGGAGAACTAAAAATATTTCTCCTCTTAATTAACGCATCTGCTGTGAGGCGTATCTTTTAGGCACATTCCCAGGTTTACCAGGTTTTGTAAATCTGGGAATGCATCACAAACCTTGGGATGTATGTGTGAACACCCTCGGAGCACTTTCCTAGGGCAGAGTAAGGCAATGCAGCGATTTCCACTGCCTTGTGTTACTCCATATTTTTGGAGTCAATCAAATCCACGCAAAGTGGCTTTGCACGGCTTCAAAAATATGACTTAAGGTTTGCGTCATGCATGTACCATGTTGTGTGGTGCACTCATGACAGTAAACACTCATAGGTATGCTCTTAAATGTATTTGTATAGTGTGCTTCATCAAGCCTGTCGCTGATTCAGTGATACCATGCCAATAATTAATTTTTCTTTGATAATCTTTCAATAAATTATATATGTCAGTTCCACGCTAAGCACAGTATGTACTCTACCCCTTGGGAGACCTCACCAGTTTTTCTGAGTACTCTATTTAGGCCTTCTGGAGTCGCTTGACTTCTTTTTTCCTGTAGCACCTCGTGGCCATAGAGCATCATAGGCTAGTCATATTTATATTATATGTTTCTTTCAAAACCTCCAATGATTTGAAACTCAATTCATAACCCATTCTTTTCAAGGCTCCTGCAGTGCTTGTGCTCTCTGCTTAAGTGCCACAGGATGGCTATCAACATTTCAATTGATTTTAAAAATCACTCCTAGGCAAGTATGTTAGTTCACTCACTCTAATTGTTGTCCTTTCAGCATCTATCTCTTCCCTTTCACACTTGCCTTTTAGTATGATAGAGTGTTCCGTGGTAATAATTTGCCTGTATTTGGACGCTCTTTAGGCCGATGAATCTTTTGGCTAAGTGGGACTCTCTTCACCCGAGATCAGTCAATTTAATCAAATCAATAATCAATAACGAACATAAGCAATACCCTGATCAACATAACACTTAACAATTAATCCGGAATACATTTCGGCGAACCCTGACCTTTCAGT
Source organism: Pleurodeles waltl (assembly GCF_031143425.1). NCBI lineage: Eukaryota > Metazoa > Chordata > Amphibia > Caudata > Salamandridae > Pleurodeles > Pleurodeles waltl. The sequence goes on from NC_090441.1 coordinate 155,945,794, forward strand.
CAGGAATAACCACACCAGTTTATTCAAAGTTAGTGAATTTATTTCCCTATATTAACAAAGCTAGCACAATATAGATGTGTCTCAACACCAAATGATAAACGTAAATGAACATTAATAGCTGTCCATAACGGCGGAAAAGATGCAATCTATGCAGCATTTGAATAACAAGGCATTCGATAATAGCAATGCAAATCACTAGAACTATAATCAGTAATGGACTAATTGCATACATTGGTCAGCATAACAAAGGTCTCAAATTGCATCGTGCAACAAAGGAATCCTCATCTACCTCAAATTAGCATCGGCATGTGGGACTTCATGCAAAAATAATTTAGCAACATTAATTTAGAAAACTCCTAGCTAGGGCTCTTATCAAAAATCAGCAGTTGGTTACCTAAAAGAAACACAATGCAATTGTATAATTTCCTTTCATATTTACCAATTACAATCAGCATTCAAGGAAGTCTTCGTCTCACAGGTACCGTTTCTCGATCAGCATGGGACGGGGCAAAGGGGCAGGGGTGGACGGGGCAATTGCCTCACGGCGGCAAGATAAAACTACTACTTCATGCAAAGGGATCAGAGTTAAAGTCTCTAGGGTAGGAATCATTTAAATCTATTTCTCTCGATTAGAGAAAACATCAAAGTCTCTTTCAAAATGGCGTCGCAGCAAGGTGGGCCATAATAGCTGCAATGTCCTGCAAAATGGCGGGTATCGGGCTGGTAATAGCTGTAATGGCCGCAATGTCAATGATGTCCGGGTAATGGCTGGTAACAGCAATAATGGCTGCTTTCTTCTCGTGCACCTGGTTTAAATAGACAACAGTTCTAATCCAGTAGGGTCTTCCATTGGAGGGTTCATAGGTTAGCTTCAAATTGTCCAATCAAAAACAACAGTTCTCAAGCTTTTACTTAAGCATACATTATCCTTGGAGACGGGTACGCAAGTTGCAACATTTTATACCAATTAACTCATTTTCAGAGCTTCCATTGTCCGCACCTGCAGATTGACCTTGGAGCAAAGAGAGAAAAATGCCAGGCTGGCACGAAACCTTAAGATAAGCAGGTGAACGATCTCAGTGGAAAAGTACAGCTTCAAGCAGAAATACACGTTTATTAGCACATTGGAAAAATACGAGCATCTAAATCGTGAGACATGGCAACTAGGCCAAAGCCTCCACTAAAGTAATGCTAAGCTAAAACATTTCAAACAAGCAAATCATAGCACACGTTTATGATTATGTCGGATTAGTGCAATTCTAATACACCACGTTATATAAAGCACGCTTATAAATGTTGGCAAACTACTCTAAGGGCACATTTTGTCCCCGTACAATCTTTATTAGTTCGGTTAAAGTCACACATGATTATTGCAGCACTACGTTTAAGCGTCAAAAAAATGTAAAACCTTCATTTCAGCGTCATCAATCCCTCCTCTGATGACTACTTGTCATCACACAAACTATCCCCACAAATTTTATTCCATTAAAATTCTGTCAGTTCTCTTTTCCTTTTAATTCCCCTTGTCCTTGCTTTGTATTCTTCTGCCATTCTTTTCATCATTTTCTCTTCCTTCCTTCTTTTAATTCTTTCCATAATCATTAATATTCCCCTTTTTATTCCCCAAATTCCAAATATGCAAATTAGAACTATTAGAATTCCCTGTATTATTTTTAGCAATATTCCATTCCAAATGCCACCAAGCCAATTTCCCACTGAAGCAAGTCCCTTTCCAACCTTCTCCCACAGTCCTGGTTCTTTCAATTCCTTCAAATCTGCACTCTCTTTTGTTAGATTAGCAAGCATAGTTTTAATTTTCACACTGTTGTCAGGAATATACGTGCAACAGTGGCGCGCACCAAGCATTTTGCAAACGCCGCCATCCTTTGCTAAAAGAATGTCTAAGGCAAGCCTGTTTTGAAGAGTCATAGCTCTTTCCGCTGCAAGTTCAGCATCTATCAGGATTATAGCACCTGAAAACTTTGTCAACATGTTATCCACTATAGTGGACAACTTTCTTATTTTGATGGAATTCAACACAACTCCCAACGAAGGAATCATGGCTCCAAATATATCTCCTACCACAGCAGCTGCGGTCTCTCTTTTCTGGATACGATGGGATCCAGATGTCTTTGGAATCATCGATAAGTCATCCAGTTGATAAACCTTTGGGAACACTATACCCAAATAACATCTTCCCCACCATCCCTTCGGAAGACGGTAATAGGCATTATACCCACAAATGTAATATACGCCTGGTATGACAGGGTCAAGTCCGTTCATCATGAATGTCCATTTGGCCTTAAAGATAAACGTATGTTTACACTCACTCGCTCCTACGAAAATGTTATCATAATAAGATTCACCTCGATATATACAAAATTTCCCTACATGCCAAGCATCTAAAGCTATTCTCCCTTGTGTTTTTATTGCGGCAAAATCATAGTGATCTACTGAAGTCCTCTTACTTAGCTCTTTTTCTAATTTCGCATTCATTTGTGCCCTTCTATCATCTGTGCGATCTAAAAAGCTTATTTCTACTGCAGAGAGCGAGGAGGTAAGGTTTTCCCTATGAGCGTGAGCCGTTTCAAAAGGTTGCATTGGCTCGAAAAATTCCCTCATTATTTTAGCATCCCAATCTTTAGCAATCTGGCTTAGCTGCGCTATTATAGGAACATATGCAAAGGTAACATCATAATTTGAGTAAAAATACTGTATGTTAGTTTGACCATAAAATCTAGACATTACTATACTACATGTAATCCCGTATGTAAGAGGCATGTGGTGATAAGTCACCCCTTCCTTTACTGATGTCGGTATCTGTGTACACACATAACAATCTTTCGCATCCATAGTCTCAACATATTCTGTTAGCAAGCGATAGAAAACATTATACGAAAGTTCTTTCTTATCATGCAAGTGTCTCTCATCCAATTCTAGTCTTTTCAATGCGGTTAGTTCAGTGACAGTAACAGGAGCAAAAGTGGAAGCATCGATTTTCTCATTCTCACCCTTACCATGCATTCCAAGCACTATTGCCATTATTATTAGTACACATGCAATTACCAAGCCTATACACACATATTTACAATATTTCTTTTTACTGTTTTGCGTCATGATCTGTACAGAATCAGAGAGCTAGAAGCACCTAAAAAGAAACTATTTAGCAATCAGTTACAAAGCTGAACGAGCGCAATGTTCACACAGTTTTCTTCAAGAGGCCAGTCATTTATCGGTTAGCAGCATTTGTCTCAATTCGGCAATAACTCAATTTTTTTTTTTTTTTTTTCAAAGTTCAATAACTCACTCCTTTTTTTTTTTTTTTTTTTTTTCATTTTGCAACGTTATTTTAAGAGTCAATCAGGTTTTCAAAAGTCTTATCAGGTTAGCAAATGTCTCATCCGGTTTAGCAATGTCTCAGCTGGTTGTTTGTATCACGTTAGATTGTAGCAAGCAATGTCATTTATCACCCTTTCAATCGACAGAGTCCATAAAACTTTTCTTTTCTATTGGTATCTCTTCTTCTTCGTTCTCGAGGCTAAGAGATACAAATTCGTCAGTCCAATCGTCATTGACTACATATGCCCATTCTGGACCGGAATATCTCCTGTTTGGTATCCTTTTCCTTTTCAATTTTGCTTCTCTTTTTGATTCTGCCTCACTGGTACTTTCCTCTTTGGCCAAGTCTTTTCCTTCACTTGAGGATGGTACCACGACAGTTACTTCTTTTCTTTTCTCTTTCACTTTTGGCCTTTCTCCGTCGTTCAAGTTTTCTTTAGTCCTTTGTTTTATTGGTGATGTACTTAGTCTCCTCTTTGCACCGTGTCCATTTGATGGACCTGCGACCTTTTATGTGGAAGCTTGAACTGTTTTGTTCTGTTCTGCCTTGTCCCCTCCTTCTGGGGAATCAATCACGTTCTCGTTTTCTTTTTCTGTATCGTCTGCTTCTGGGAAAGCCCTCCTCTGATCAGGCTCTCCTGCTTTTTCACCTCTTTCGAGCCCTTCGTCACCGTTACTTTCTTCAGACTCTTTATCACTTTCAGCTGCTTCAGGCTCTTTATCACCTTCAGCTGCTTCAGGCTCTTTGCTACCCTCAGCTGCTTCAGGCCTTTTGTCACCTTCAGCTGCTTCAGGCCTTTTGTCACCTTCAGCTGCTTCGTCACTGTCTGAACTTTCTCCTTGGTCTTCCCCAAGTGAGTCGGTCGTTTCGTCCCCAGAGAATATTTCTCTCTCTCCTGTTTCTGCCTGTTCACTTTCAGTTTGTGTTTGCTCTGTCTCGGCGCTCAGCACTGTTTTATCAGGCACTGGCAGTTTCAGCGCTTCAACTTCCTCATCCGTGGGACACAACACTTTCTTTGTGTGACTGGCGTGAATCCAGTTGGGAACTCCCGCACACTTCACAGCGGTAGTGGTCGTCAGGATCACTTGGAAAGGGCCTTTCCAACGGGGTTCCAGACACGACTTTCTCACGTGCTTCTTTACCACGACCCAGTCACCTGCTTTCAGTGTGTGTCCTGGACCTTGGATCGGTGGCAAGGTGGTTGCTTCCACCTGGTGAGAGAAAGAGCGAACCACGTCAGCCAGACCTTTGCAGTAGTCTAACACCATATCATCTGTAATATTCAAAAGCGCGTTTGCGGGAACTGCAGGAAGTCTCATAGCCCTGCCCATGAGAATTTCGTGCGGAGACAATCCAGTCTTTCTATCAGGGGTGTTTCTCATTGACATTAGCACCAAGGGCAATGCGTCAGGCCATTTCAAATTTGTCGATGCACATATTTTCGCCATTCTTGATTTCAATGTAGCATTCATTTGTTCCACCAGTCCTGAGGCTTCAGGGCGATAGCTACAATGCAGTTTTTGCTCAATGTTCAGCGCTTCGCAAAGTAACTTTATCACCTCGTTATTGAAGTGACTTCCCCTATCTGATTCTAAAGAGATCGGGAATCCGAAACGTGGTATCAACTCCCTCAACAATAGTTTTGCAACTGTAAGGCTGTCATTTCTACGTGTGGGGTATGCTTCAATCCAGTGACTAAAAATGCACACAATCACCAACACATACTTCAGACCTCCATGCACAGGCATCTCAATGAAGTCCATCTGCATTCTACTAAACGGGCCACTGGCCCTGCCAATGTGGCTCGCGTTCACAACTGTTCCCTTTCCTGGGTTCATCTGCTGACAAATGACACATCGATGGCAAACTGCTTCTGCAGCTTGACGAAATCTGGGGTTAAACCAATCAGTTTTGAACAATCTTATCATGGCATCTCTCCCTAGGTGAGCCTGCCCATGATAGAACCGCGCAAGCTGTGATAAGAGACTATTTGGCAAAACAAATTTTCCCTCATTTGAAACCCATAACTCATCTGGTCTCTTTATACATTGTGATTTAATCCAGGAATCTCTTTCATCCTCCCTGACGTTATTCTGTAATGCTTTTAGTTCATCTATTGTATCTACGACCTTCAAGGCAAATGCTTCAGCTGGTTCGAGCTCTGGTTCACTTATCGAATTCCATTCATCTCTGAGTAATATACAGTTCAAGGCACAAAATCTTGCGACTTGATCCGCATATGCATTTCCCAGAGAAACATAGTCCTGTCCTTTTGTATGAGCACTACACTTTACCACTGCAACTTCGGCTGGCATTTGAATGGCGTGTAACAATTCCCTTATTCTCTCCCCGTTTTTCACTGGGGATCCTGAAGAAGTCAGGAAACCTCTCGGTGACCATAGTTGTCCAAAGTCCTGCACAATTCCAAACCCGTACTGACTATCGGTGTAAATGGTGACTTTCATCAATGCAGACAGTTGACATGCTCTTGTAAGGGCTACAAGTTCTGCTACTTGTGCAGAATAGACTCCTTGAAGCCAGGACGCTTCCAAGACACCTGTTACAGTACATACAGCATATCCTGCTTTCAAAATTCCCATCCCATCTCTTAGACATGAACCATCAACGAAAACAATTTGGTCATTTTCATCAAGTTTAGTATCCTTAATGTCAGGTCGAGGTTTTGTGCAAAATTCAGTCACCTGAAGGCAGTCATGCTCGACGTCTTCAGCGTTCTCAATTTCAGCATTTTCACCGGGAAGCAAGGTTGCTGGATTCAACGTAGTGCACCTTTTCAGCTGCACATTCGGTGAGCCCAGGATTATCGTTTCATACCTTGTGAGTCTTGCTCCAGTCATGTGTTGCGTTCGGGAGCGGGTCAAAAGTATTTCAACTGAGTGAGGGACCATGACTGTTACTGGGTGTCCCATCACTATTCCTTCACTCTGAGTGAGGCTGATACCAACTGCTGCTATGGCGCGCAAACACCCTGGAAGTGCTGCTGCGACCGGATCCAAAGTAGCTGAAAAATACGCTACTGGTCTGTTTATGCCACCATGGGCTTGAGTCAAGACAGACAAAGAACATGCATCACGTTCATGACAAAACAATGTGAAAGGCTTTGTGTAATCAGGCATACCTAAAGCTGGAGCCCTGCACATGCATTCTTTCAATTCGATAAAAGCATCCATCTCATCTCCTTTCAGCTCAATTTGATCCAAGGCATCCTTCTGGGTCAGCTTCAGTAAAGGCTTTGCTAGAGTTGAGAAGTTGGGAATCCACTGACGACAGTAGCCCACCATTCCCAAAAACTTCCTCACCTCCCTCCTTGTCTTTGGTGGACTAATTTGAAGTACACTCGTTATTCTTTCCTTCATTATTCTCCGTGACCCTTTCTCTATCTGGTGACCCAAGTATTTCACTTTCTTCTGGCAGAACTGCAATTTGGAAGGAGACACCTTGTGTCCATTCCTTCCCAAATGGTTCAACAGAGCAATGGTATCAGCTGTGCAGCCACTTTCTGTCTTAGATGCGATCAGTAAGTCATTGATGTACTGTACTAGGGTTGACTCGAATGGCAATTCTAATGCTTCCAAGTCTTTCTTTAGAATCTGATTGAATATTGACGGTGACTCAGAAAACCCTTGAGGAATTCGACACCAACTGTACACTCTGTCTAAGAATTTGAAACAAAAGAGAAATTGACTGTCCTCATGAAGAGGCACCGAAAAGAATGCTTGTGACAAGTCGATGACTGAGAACCACTCGGCATCGCAAGGGACTTGAAACATTATCACAGCTGGATTTGGTACGACAGGGCAACATTTAATTATGATGTCATTTATTTTCCTCAAGTCCTGTACAATTCGGACCTTTCCACTCGGCTTTATTAGTCCCATGATTGGTGAATTACATGGACTGCTTAACACTTCCTTCAGTACTCCCTGTTTTACAAATTCGTCAATGAGTTGGGCAACTTTCATGAGGGTGTCTTGTGCCATGTGGTATTGTGGGGTCTGGGGAAAGGTTGCATTGGGCTTTACAGTCACTTTCACTGGTTCCACTCCTTTCATCAATCCCACCTCTTTCCCTGTCATATCCCACACTTCCTTTCCGACTGTTTCCCGTAATTCAGCTGGAATATCTTCTTCAGTTATCATCGGGAAAAGATAAATCAGAGGATACTCTTCATCAACAGTTTCCATCTCATCCCCCTCTACACTGTCCTCTTCTTCCCCATCACTGCTCGTCTGGATTTTTATTCCATTGTTCGAACACATAATCGAACAACCCAATTTGCTCAATAGGTCTCTCCCTAACAGTGCTATCGGGCTTGAGTCACATACCACAAATTTGTGTAACCCTTGATAGTTACCAATGCTGACTGGTACCGGATCTGTAATTGGGTTTGTCAGGTGTTTGTTTGCTACTCCCACCACTTGAACTGTTCCCCCTGAGAGTGGCAAATTTGGTACTTCAATGCTCTTAACAGTTGAACGTGTGGCTCCTGTGTCAACCAAGAATGAGACACGATGACCCATTACTCTTCCCTCCACGTACGGACCCTTTTGATCAACTTCCAAGGATGCTGCAAGCACACAATCTCCTTCCTCTCCTGAACTTTCACTCTCCCATACATTGTTTATTCCATCCTCACTGTGTAATGGGAACTGTTGTACGGTGCCATTTGTATTCATTACCTGACCCGAGACCTGTGGAGGAACCATCACTTGCTGCTGACTCATTGGTGCCAAAGGTATTTGCATTTGCTGATTAGGTACCATGGGAAACTGCTGTTGCATTGGCTGCATTTGCGTCCTCTGCATACGGGGCATCTGCATCTGCTGCGGCTGCATAGGTTGTAATCCCTGCAACTGATTTATGGCCTGAAAATTTGGGTTTGGACCTCTCATTTTCGGTCCCCTCATTGTCTGAAATGCATTGACATCATTGTTTTGCTGACCAACACCTGCACCTTGCTGCACCACCATCGGGCACTCGCGTTTCCAATGACCGACAATTCCGCACACGTGACACGGCATCACCTTTTTCAATGCCTGCACACCATTCGGAGTCACAACAGTGTTCAAATCCGGACCATTATTCACAAAACCTCCTCTGCCTCTGCCTCTCGCCTGTGGCTGAAACGTCATATTTCCCTGCAACTGCGGCTGCTGTTGCGGTACCTGTTGTTGGAACCCTTGCAACCCTTGCAAACCTTGCAGACCTGTCTGAGCTGCTTTGAGCTGCATCATCATCACTTTCTCTTTCAACCTTTTCTGTTTCACTTCAATTTCGTCGCTACAGTATTTCGCATAATTCAACACTTCATCAATAGGTTTCAACTGCCAACAAATCAAATGCGACTTTATCATCTGACTTATCTCTGGTCTCAGCCCTTCCACAAATCTAAACACAAAATGAAGCATGTCCTTCGCCTCTATTGTTTCCGTGCCACTGTAGTTCTTGAACGCCTTCAACAACCTCTCATAGTAACTATGAATCGACTCTTTAGCCTCTTGGGCAGTTCGATCGATCTTCTGCCAATCCACATTTTTCGCGGCAACCTTCGTCTTCAAATGCTCAATCACCTTATAGTACAGGCTCATCACCATAGGTGATGGTGCACCCGTATCCCTGTCTCTCTCTGGTTCACTTGTCGGCCAACCCACAGCTCTTTTGCAATCCTCCCACAAATCTGCCGGAACCACAATCTCAAAGAGAGTGTTCAGGTCTTCCCAGAGACATTTTGCAAGCTTCACAAACCTGTCAGTCTGTTGATACCATTCAATCGGTTTCTATCTCAGTTTGGGAAAATCATCCGTAAAAGACTGAATGTCGCTTCTATGCCATGGTACATGTATTAATTTTCCCCCTGCTGTCTCCCTCATTGGTAACATGGTTACTGCATCACTACTCTGTGGTCTTTTCTCGTTGAGCTCTGGGACACTGTCTTTCCTCTTTTCCTTTCTCTTTGCCCATCTGCTTTCCCATTTGTCTAAGCACCTCCACACTTGTGCACTCTGCAACAATTCTCTAAGGTGTGCCTTCATGCCTGCTGACCTCATGTGTTCAAAATCTGTGGTCCCGAAATCCAACCTGTAGCTCCTGCTCAAGTGTTTCGTCTTGTCTATGTCAACCCCGTTTTTGTCAGCTATTTCTTGCAAGCTTCTATGTACCTTGTTCACTTCCCTCGTAATCCTGGGACATAGATACCTCAGCTCTTCTTCCGAGTAGGACTCTAACCTATTCACACCCATAGTCCCTTCCACCAATTCTTGTGCTTCCATGTTCAACCTGACCCTATTCAGATAATCTTCTCCCTTCCCACTGGCTGAGCTTTGTGTGGAATTCAGACTGTTGAACCACTGTGTCAGCTGTTGCGCATTCAACCCCATCAGTGTAGCATTCACATCGACTGCCATTGATGGTTGTGGCAACTTTTCAGTGTTCGATGTTAGAGGTATTATCAGTGGGGGGCTCGACCTCACCACTGTCGACTGAGCACATATGGGACTAAACTCCATCAAGGACCCAGATCCAGTTGGCTGAGCCGCTATCGGAGTTATCCCTGGAGTGTTTTCTATGCACCTCCTTTCTGTCCCACTCTGCAGCATTGATCCCTGACCGCTCATACCTAAGTTAGGCTGACTGTACAAAGGTACCGGTGGACCTACAGTAATGGGTAGCGATATCGCATCTGGGTTTTGTCCATTTCCCATGTTCTGAGACATGTTCATTCCCACACTATGGGTCATCATTGCCGGCATGCCCATCTGACTCCCCGTCATCTGAGCATGTGCGTTTCCCCCCTGCATCTGCTTTTGAGGCATCAAAAACTGGGTGGATTCAGCTTGTGCCAATGTTGGGTTGTGACCATTCTGTCCTCCCATTGCGGTTGGATCTAGAATCATTCCTGTACTGTTGTCACTGCTGTAGTACCTTGGGACCTGCGGCTGATAATTTTCTGCTGGTTTCAACATGGGCACATCTGGATATATTCTCCTAACCTGCGGTATCTGCGGGGTGAACAGTAAACTCGGGTCCTTAGATCCCGATAGCGTTTCTGAACTCTGAGTTTCATTTTTCTGTACCGGTGCCGGAGGGGCAGAACTGGTACTTGGACCTTGTCCATTCTCTGCATAAGGCGGTGGACGGTCGTTCAGCAATTGCATTATTAACTCCTCATCCTCTAACTCCTCTTCTCTTCTCAACCTTTCCTCGTCCTCTCTATCTTTGGAACACCTCCTATTTGTCTTACAGGTAGCTTTCTTACCTGTCTCCTCTTCTTCCTTAGTAATTGCGGGAAACAATTTTATCCCCTGCAATACATCTGACCTCCACACTTTCTGTGCATTATCCCACCTAGCGTCCGCTAGTGTCTTTTCTACCTTCCTTATCCTAGTCTCGAACTTATTTTGCTGCTGCTGTCTAGCCATTAGTTCCCAAATCGCTACAGCCTCAAACTGTGCTGGCCTTGGAGGTACCTTCATGTCGTACATCGCGAATCTCAAATTCTCTAGGATCCTTATATTGAATGTTCCATGAATCGGGAACGCTACGCTCCCATGTTTCTCTGTCAGCTTGTGCCATTGCTTTAACCATAGGCACGGAGCTACCCCCTTTTCCTCCATTACAATGTAAGCTGGTGTACCTTCGGGCGGCGTCTCCTCTCCTACGCTCGCTTTAATGTAAGACTCCCCCTTCATCGCACTCCTTAATGCTTTAAAAAATTTCATTTTCTCGTCTTTTATTTCACAAAATATGTAATCAATAGGTGACTTTAATTCCCGGAATACTCTTCGCTTGCCTTTCCCCTTCCAATCGAGTCCCACGGACTGCGTCCAATCCGTGCGCGACCCTTCTCTGCAACCAACCTATCCCAGCGCGGCTCCTAGTGACGTCACACACACTGCGGCTGACAAAGCCTCGCGGCTAGTCCTCCTTCACTCAGCTCCTCTCGTAACAACTTCTTGCATGTATCGCGAGCTACCAAAAAAATAATAATAATAAAACAGATCTGTCGGTTTACTACAGGAAGGGTAACACAATCGCTTCAGGACCTTAGGGATTTTTCACTAGCCTCGGCAGTTATTCCATCTTTCTCGGTCCCCACGTTCGCAAGCAGATCTGACCCGCAGACTGCTCTCAACTTGTCAGTGATCTATTCTAGTGCACTTAGAATTTTGTCAAAGCCCGAAGTCGAAGTTTCTTTCACTCCCTTAACACACGTACCGACTCGTTGACCACGCCCGATCAACCTACTAAACCGACCAGACCACAACATAAACAAGTGTCTCATACACTTTTCAACATACTCCGGAGTCTCTTGACCTCGCAGGGCCCGTCTCAACAACAACAACCACGTGGACCTTTTTATGCACGAAGCGCCACATGCACATGAAGTTCGACGACTTCCCTACTCTCACACTCGGAGTCGCACCTCCGCTATTTCTATGAAGTTCGACGACTTCCCTACTTCTACACTCGGAGTCGCACCTCCGCTATTCTCTAAAATCCTCGCAACCTTTTCACACAATCTGCGGCAATAAGCTGTGCAAGCGCAAAATCCTAACTTCTCTCATACCGTCACTAGTACCACCAACGCTGATCTCACACCTCCATTCTCTTCATTCGCAAGCTCCGAGATCCCGGGAAAGTCGCGGTGGACTTAGCCCATCATCATTTTCTCAATCAGTTTTATCCAAGAAAAATCTAATTCAACTTCTCGAGCGGGGTTTCAAAGGGCGTAACCGTTAATTCAACACCATGTACTTTAAGAGTACGGGGTCCCAAAAGGCGAAACCGTCCTCTGCTACTGATAGAGCGTTCCGTGGTAATAATTTGCCTGTATTTGGACGCTCTTTAGGCCGATGAATCTTTTGGCTAAGTGGGACTCTCTTCACCCGAGATCAGTCAATTTAATCAAATCAATAATCAAAAACGAACATAAGCAATACCCTGATCAACATAACACTTAACAATTAATCCGGAATACATTTCGGCGAACCCTGACCTTTCAGTCAGGAATAACCACACCAGTTTATTCAAAGTTAGTGAATTTATTTCCCTATATTAACAAAGCTAGCACAATATAGATGTGTCTCAACACCAAATGATAAACGTAAATGAACATTAATAGCTGTCCATAACGGCGGAAAAGATGCAATCTATGCAGCATTTGAATAACAAGGCATTCGATAATAGCAATGCAAATCACTAGAACTATAATCTGTAATGGACTAATTGCATACATTGGTCAGCATAACAAAGGTCTCAAATTGCATCGTGCAACAAAGGAATCCTCATCTACCTCAAATTAGTATCGGCATGTGGGACTTCATGCAAAAACAATTTAGCAACATTAATTTAGAAAACTCCTAGCTAGGGCTCTTATCAAAAATCAGCAGTTGGTTACCTAAAAGAAACACAATGCAATTGTACAATTTCCTTTCATATTTACCAATTACAATCAGCATTCAAGGAAGTCTTCGTCTCACAGGTACCGTTTCTCGATCAGCATGGGACGGGGCAAAGGGGCAGGGGTGGACGGGGCAATTGCCTCACGGCGGCAAGATAAAACTACTACTTCATGCAAAGGGATCAGAGTTAAAGTCTCTAGGGTAGGAATCATTTAAATCTATTTCTCTCGATTAGAGAAAGCATCAAAGTCTCTTTCAAAATGGCGTCGCAGCAAGGTGGGCCATAATAGCTGCAATGTCCTGCAAAATGGCGGGTATCGGGCTGGTAATAGCTGTAATGGCCGCAATGTCAATGATGTCCGGGTAATGGCTGGTAACAGCAATAATGGCTGCTTTCTTCTCGTGCACCTGGTTTAAATAGACAACAGTTCAAATCCAGTAGGGTCTTCCATTGGAGGGTTCATAGGTTAGCTTCAAATTGTCCAATCAAAAACAACAGTTCTCAAGCTTTTACTTAAGCATACATTATCCTTGGAGACGGGTACGCAAGTTGCAACATTTTATACCAATTAACTCATTTTCAGAGCTTCCATTGTCCGCACCTGCAGATTAACCTTGGAGCAAAGAGAGAAAAATGCCAGGCTGGCACAAAACCTTAAGGTAAGCAGGTGAACGATCTCAGTGGAAAAGTACAGCTTCAAGCAGAAATACACGTTTATTAGCACATTGGAAAAATACGAGCATCTAAATCGTGAGACATGGCAACTAGGCCAAAGCCTCCACTAAAGTAATGCTAAGCTAAAACATTTCAAACAAGCAAATCATAGCACACGTTTATGATTATGTCGGATTAGTGCAATTCTAATACACCACGTTATATAAAGCACGCTTATAAATGTTGGCAAACTACTCTAAGGGCACATTTTGTCCCCGTACAATCTTTATTAGTTCGGTTAAAGTCACACATGATTATTGCAGCACTACGTTTAAGCGTCAAAAAAATGTAAAACCTTCATTTCAGCGTCATCAAGTACAAACCGTAAATTTTGTTTTTGCTACTTTGAAGATTGATTCACTCACTTTACAACAATCATCAAATTCATTCAGTTGCACCTGAAAGCCTGTGAGAGTAAAATGCATTACAACAGCATCATTTGCTTAACATAATTGTAATAAATTCTTCCCCTAATCTTGGTGGGAGTAGGCATACAGAGATCGGCATTTGAGAGGTGTTCACTACGTAGGTCAGGGGATCGCTGTATGTTATGTGTTACATCACATACAATATTGCAAACACAGCATAAATGTAAACACCACATTAAACCAGACATTGCACAGAGATGGGGCTCGGAACCACTCTACCCAGCAAGATTGGGAATTAGGGATGGAATTCTATAAACTTCTGGAAAAGTAAATCTAAAAAGGGTGTGGTTTTATGAACAAACTTGAGGAAAAAATGGGGAGGATTGGAGGTGATGGGGGAGAAATGGAAAGACAATGAATGAAGGAGTGATTCGGAATTTGACTCCCTCTCATCGGGAGTAATTGGACCGGAACCAACACATTGCACACTAGGGGAGTACTCCAGGAATCCGAATAGAAAGGAAAAGGTGGATGGGGTGAAACCTTGTTGTGAGGTCAGGGTGGGTGGTGGGGGGTGGATGTCATGTGGACTATATTACATATGTTTGTTGCAAACAAAAAGATTTTTTTTTTAAATTCATAGCAAAAAATATAACCACCACATTATGAGGCAAATCAAGGTACATAGATGTGGCATTATGAGTATAAAAAATACACTTACTCTGTGATCTTCTGGTTGGGTTGCGATGTTGTTGTACCTCAAAGTTCTCAACCTTGCTGTAGTGACAAACAACACACGTAATAAATGTCAGGCTCTGAAACTTTGAGAGACACACAAACTTTTGTACAACTAATTCGAAGTCTATTCATCTATGGAGCTTTTGGTAACACTTGCAGACCCATATGTCATGCCTAGAATACATTCTTTAATTGAATTATGATAGAGAACAAAATATACAGAGGCACAAAGTAGATGAGAGAGAACATAAGCATGATGGGGAAGCGAGCAGACTATAAACATCAATCACACAGAGACTGACTTCCTTAATATCATTTTATATGAAATACGGCATGGTGCCGCAGCACCTGAGGAATTACAAAGCAAATCCCAGGAGACAGATATTAACCAATGATCTTTATACATCCTGCTTGTCCAACCTCCCCACCCTGTATAACAAAGAGATCTTTATCAACAGAGAATCAAAATGTCTTCTCTACAAAAATATTCTGGTGCGTTGAGACCTAAATGTAAAACTAAACACAGACTAAGACTAGCTACCCATTCAACAAGAAGTGCCAAAGCCAATATGTGCGGCCTTGGCTCCCCTCGCTGAGCCTTGTTAGGCACTGGGGCTCGTATCCCCCAGGGTTACTATTAACTTTAAAGGGAAGGGGAAGGTGGCCACACACCCCTCCCCCCCAAACCTTTTCTGGCCCCGGGAATCCCATCCCCTGGGCCTGCATTTCTCAAAGGTGAAAAGCAGTTGTGCTCACACTAAGAAACATGTCACATAAAACGGCAGAGACAGCACGAGTGAGGGAAGACAGACAGACGAGAGAGCAGAGTGCAAGCCCACAGGGAGGAAGGATAGTGGTGGAGAGAAAAGTGAGACCCCATAGGAAGGATATGTAGGTAAGAGGCAGAAATGAGAACCTGACCGTGGAGGGAAAAGGGGAGGCGGATGTGGAGCCAGACAGAGAGAGAAAGAGACACTGAAAGAGAGAGGGAGGGAGAGAAGGAGGGTGAGGAGACTGAATGATAGAGCCAGGAGAGCAGACAGCATGAACCAAGCAGAGTGGTAAAGAGATGGCAGGGCAGGGAAAAAGAGAGAGGAGGCTCAAGACAGAGTGAGAAAGGGAGAAAGACAGTGAGAGTGGGAGAGAGATAGAGAGAGGGAGAGAGAGAGAGAAGGAGTGAAAGAGAGATAGAGCAAGGGAGAAAGACTGAGAGACAGATAGAGATAGAGAGACCGAGAGACTAAAGACAGATGGACAGGATATTAATTGTCTGTTCAGAGGGCTCCAAAATGTACCTTTCTCTTCTATAGCTGTCCCAAGTTCAGGGGAAATCAAGGACACTTTATATACAGTTCTTCTCTTTAACTTGGCATCACGTGACTGATGATAAAAGGCGTGGATTGACTAATGGCGGTCCAATCAGGGGTACCACAGCACAACAAAGACGTCAGGGCCGCAATGATGACATTTCATCAAATGAAATAACTGCATACATGAATTTGCCAAGATATGAAGGGTTAAAAATTGACATATTTTGCCTTTTAAGGATTTCTAGACTGTTTCCAAAGTCTAGCGCTTCAGAATCTCTCGTGTGTGAAAACACACTGCAGCTGAACCTCAAATATCAGAACGGCAGAGCGCAGGATGTGGGCTCAAAGCTGCCCTTTCAAGTAAAGCAACCTTGCAAATGTCGCTATTCTGAGACCCTGAAGGTCAAAAGCCCACATTACCTCAAGATTCATGTTTGTGTATATAACTTGGGGACCCTGTTGTAAGCAAATAAGAAGGCCCTTTGTACTTGGTTAGACTGTTCTATTCTTTAAGTCTTTGGGCCTGATTTAGATCTTGTCGGAGGGGAATACTTCTAACCAATGTGGTGGATATACTGTCCGCCGTATTATGATCCCATTATATCCTATGGCGATCATAATATGGCAGTCGGGATTTCCGTCACGATTGTGACAGAGTATTGAGATTTAAATCAGACCCTTTGTTTTTTAATTTACATATCAAAGGAACCAAACTGAAGAGAGAGAGAAAAATGAACATAAGAGGCACAGAATGTTATATGGTAAGTCTTGTAGACAGCACATTAAACCATATGTTCTGTTCTCTGCAGTGACATTATGAGCCTTTAAGTGTAGTGCTGGAAGGCGTGGCCAGCCGCGCAAGATGGCGAACGGGCTTTGAGATCACTCCATCAGGCCATGCACGATCCTGCAAAACCTGCTGCCATCCCTCTTTCAGGAGGACCCGAGTCCACAAGGCCCGGATGGTGGACACAGTGGGGGCCCATTTGGCTTCCCGCAGATCAGAAACGCTGCCTAAGAGGGGTGACCTGCTCGGGCCTGGAGACTGGCGCCCCTGCACACGTGGCCATGGGCGGGCAGCAGGAGTGAGCCCTGGCACGGAAAGTGAGCCAACCGCTGCCAGCCTGTGTACAGACACACTAGTCTACCTCCGGTGCTCTGATCGCTGAGAGCGATGCAGCAGAAGGCTGTGAGGAGATGAGGGGAAATCGAAGGCAAGAGACCCATCTGCAGAACGCAACGCTGAAATAGGCCGCCGTGCAAGACTACATCACGGGGGCGTGGGTACCGCCCACAGAAAAATGGGGTGTTTCACACCTCATTCGTGTGCTACCAATGCGGCCCCCACTTTTTTTTTCTTCCCTCCTTCCATTTGTTTAGCGCCCTACCCCCATTCCACATCGGAAACACACTGGGGCTCAAGTAGAAAGCGGGCTTCCCCCTTTCAAGACTGTTGTAGGGCTGCGGTGAGGAGTGATGTCACAGGGGTAGCACTTCTTTTCTTTCCACCCCCTGCAAAGCGATCAAGTGCCTGGACGCCTCATCTGTGGCAACAATGGGGACACACGTTGCCAGTGGCACTGTATGACGATTGCTTCGTGCCAGAGGCTCCCATAAAGCGACAACACTCCTGTGGCCCCTGCACTGCATGAGGCGCCAATGGGAGGTGACGAGTGCTCCCCCCTGCCAACACAGAGAGGGACTCGGGACTGCTTGTACCCCCTTCGTGTCAGGGAATAGGGGAGTGGTGGGTCCTGCACTGGATCTATGCTGCCATACGCTATAACATTGCGGTTGCGCGTAATACAGAAGAACCATCTAAGAACAATGATCATACGCCACTGCTCTGATCCTGGAGGCTCTACGAGGCTCTACCCGCTCCATCTGACCCGTGTAGGGCATAAGCATTGCATCCACAAGGGCTGACTGTGTCACAGTAAAGTTGGCAAAAAGTTGGGTCAACAGGCCCCTGAATACAAAGAATCACCACCATTGTCAAGCAGGGCATTGATCAGTGCCACCACATGCCCGCTGACTCATCGAGAAAGGGATGCAGGGTCAGACTGGGACCTTCATCACAGCGATCAGGCAGCGTGAACACCCCGGACCCTGCGGTGAATGATCCCCACCTCCCTCACACCGATAATGCCTTCCACCACAGAAGCCAAACTATACCATAACGGCCACCAAATAAGAACTCAGTGCTAAGGTGGACACAGTGGTAACAGAGCTTAGACTCCTGTGAGCTGACCAGCAGAAACTGATGGGCAAAGTCGCCCAGGCGGAACGCAGCGTTGCTGGAATCTGCCCAACTGTCCAAGAGCTGGAGGGACACGTACACTCCCTTACCACCAAAGTGCATGAGCTGGAGGCCAGAGCTGAAGATTCCAAAGGAAGGCCCCATCTGAACAGTATCCGCATTATGGGATTTCCGGAGGGTGCAGAAGGCACTGACCCTACAACAGTCTTTGAACAATGGTCATTGCAAACGGTGGCCCTAGATCAGCGGTCAGCATACTTTCTAGTGGAGAGTGCTCACAGAGTACCAGCACGGCACCCCCCACCGGGGTCTCCCCCAACACCCCTGGTTGCACGCATTCTGAATTACAGAAACAAAGAAGTTCTCCTATGAGCTGCTTGGGCAGCATCTCCACTCCACCTTGACATTGCCAGGGTATACCTTCTCCCGGATTATACCCTATCGGTACAGCTCTGCAGGGTCTCCTTCCTCGGAGTGAAGCTCAAATTGCAACAGGCAGGCCTACTCCACTCCCTTCTTTTCCCAGCGAACCTGAAGGTAATAGCTAGTAATAAGACCATTTTATTTACGGAAATGTCAGATGCCTGGGATTGGGTGGAACAGCGCCGCTATGAAGTTTCTTTGCGTTCCTCCCTGGAGCGCCAGCATCGCAGTACCAAGAACACAAACAAAAGGAGACAAGTGCCTCGCCGACGCCTGAAAGCCCCGGTACACGTGGCGCCCTCGCAAGCCAAGGAAGCACAGGCCCAGGCACTGACCGCTGGGGTTACCTTATGGACGGGTAGACGCTCACCACAGGGCTTTTCTCCGGACACTGACATGGCTGAATCTGCCTCCATTCACTTTGAAGACAGCATGACTTTGCAACTCTTGCCTTATGAGACGCTCCAAATGGCAGATGAGATTCTGTGATACTCAACCTGTGGAGGTAGATGTGCTTATAATCAATAGTTTTTCTTCCTGTGGTTATAGGTGGGGTTGAGATATATGAGTGTCTGCAGTGAGTGATCATCTACACAACATGGGTTCCTCCGCTCATAGTTCGCCTGTTTGCTGCAACCCACAATAGCAGCAGTGATATACATCCTCAACAGGGCTGGACACCCCCCTAGCAGTTTGACTCCTAGCCCAGGAAGGCCAGCATAGGAGAATGCCAACTATGGGTTATAATTTTGATTATTTGGGTGGCCTCAGGTTCCAGGGTTGCTCTGGACTGGAAGTTGGGAGTTCAGGTTATATGAACAGTTAAAATATGTGATCTGCTTTCAACCTTTTTTCAGGTCTATCATAGGCTTTACAACATGGGCCGTGGTCACAAAGGCACAGATATGGCCTCAACCGGGGCACACCTTACTTACTGGGCAGATCACTAGGCTCAAGATAATTATGTGGAACATCCGGGGCTGGTCACCACTAGAAAGAGGCACTCTATGCAGCGATATTTAAGAAGGAGAGGTGTATAAATAGCCTTTTTCCAAGAGAGACATGTGATGAGGGGAGGAAGTTCACTTGCAGAGACGATGGAGGGGTCAATGCTATTCCACCACATATTCTGGCTTCGCACAAATGGCCTTAATCTGGATGCCCCCAGAAGTCCCGTTTCACCTCCTGTAAATAGACATGGACCCTGAGGGCAGATATGTGTTTGCTGAGGGCCCCCTGGATGGAAAGGCCATGTTACTGGGCAGTATATATACCCTTAACATGGCGCAATCAGCCTTTTTCTCTAAACTCTCCACAACATTAATACCCTTGACTCACATCCCTTGGATACTAGGGGACGACTTTAACTGTATACTTGATCCACAATGGGAGAGCTCACACCCTCCACTCCCTGGCTTCCCAGCTGTGTCGGCAGCTGCATTATTCTCTCAGTGGCTTCAGAATTGGTCACTCCTAGACTGCTGGAGATCCCTATACCTGAATATGACTGTTTTTTCATATTACTTGGCTGTACATGACTTACATGTCAGGCTAGATAGGATCTTATGCGACCCCGCTACCTGCCTTCTAGCAACTGTGGTGGAATATCTGGGTAGGACCCTCTCCGACCACAACCCGATGCAACTATAGCTAGAATGAGGAGCTGTCCAGCCGCCAGTCCCCACCCGGAGGCTTCAGACGGCCTTATTAGAAGAGCAGGCTTTTTGAGACGCGACAAATTACACACTGAGTCACTATTTCACTGACAATTGGGGAACATCCAGGTCTAAGCTTACTGATTGTGAAGCAATGAAGGTAGTACTACATGGCCACTTTATATGCACAGTGGTGGGAGTGAGGGCAACAATACACAGAGACCAGACACAGACAGAAACATCATTGAAATCCCTAGCAACTACTACTAGAGATGACCCTGGAGTGCAGGCTGGCCTAAATACAGCACTAGCCACACACACACAATTAGTGGAGCAAATACATGGTGTCAACTTCAGGTTGTATCAGGCCAAAATACATGCCGAAGGTGTCAAGGCCGGTCACCTGTTGGCCTGGTTGCTATGTAGTGCCAACCCCCAACATCCATTTTGCGGATCCGCATGTCTCCAACAGAGTTTGCCCTCCAACAGGTACAAATACATGAAGCATTCACAGCACAATAGTGCGCACTTTATGATCCCCCTTGAGTGGCCTGACAGGACAACATATGCAGTTTCCTAGAGGAGGTCGAAATCCCCACCTTAACCCCGTTAGAGAGCGGCGACTTCAACACTCCTCTCACGATACAGGAAATTAGGGGATCGATTCACGGAGCAGCCACCAATAACACACCAAGATTAGATGGGCTCCCTATTGAATTTTATAAAGTGTTTGAGCACTAACTTCCCCCTAGATTACTTGAACTTTATCAACTAGCGGGGGACGAGGGTCACCTGCCGAAAAGCATGCGGGAGTCGCTATTAGTCTCCCTTCCCAAACCGGGTAAGGACCTGGCAGATTTTGCTTCCTACCACCTTCTGTCCATCTTAGGGTCCGACGACAAGGCACTGAGTAAGATTTTAGCAGGCCGCCTCTATGGACTCATGAAAAGACTGGTGCATCCGGACCAGAATGGGTTCATTCCCAGAGGATTCACTGCACTGAACATATGCAGACTATACAGAGTGATGGAGCTGTCCCCAACCTGCTGGCCGTTCACCGCATGCCTGGTCCTAGATTTAGAGAATGCATTTTATATAGTAGAATGGGAATACCTCTTCTCCACGTTGACGGTGTTTGGGATGGGGGAGGCCACGGGCTTTGATATGACTTCTGTATGTAGAGCTACAGATGAGGGTCTGGATAGGACATTGCATCTCCCTCTGTTCCAAGTAAAATGAGGGACGCAGCAAGGATACTCGCTGTCACCTCTATTATGTTACCTCAAGCCATGGAGCCTCTGGCTCAAAAGCTATGCCAGCTGGGGGGAGAGTGGGGTATCCCGGTGTTGGGAGAAATCCATGTAATACCCCTAAATGCGGAATATGCCCTGATTTATATCTGGGACATCAGTAATGGTATTCAGACCCTTCTGCAGGATTTTCACACAATCTGGGCTGCAGGTGCACTGGGCCCTGTGATGGATTTTCCATCTTATCCCTATGCATATTATGACACCTAATATTGGTGAGTGTAACTAATGTAGTGTAGGGTGGCACAATCACCATGCTATAGGTTGAATGCTCAGGGTTCATTGACACAGTACGTTTTGAAAATGCCCACTGAGGCTGGATTGTGTCACTCAATGTATTTAGCCCACCGGTGCATAATTGAAATTCTTCTTTAGGTTGCACATCAGGATTTTGGAATACAATCAATTGTTATTTATTTGAAGAGAAGGGAACTAGGATGTTTCTTTGCCATTGCAGGCTACTTTTGTATTATGCAGTGATCTTTCTCTTAAATGAGAGTTTCTGGGGGCCTGGATAACACACTAAAATAATGATAGAATTACTTAATAATAGGCATTTATGGAGATCTACTATACACATTGTCTCTCGCTGTCGCATACTAAAAAAGCATTTCTCCCTGCAAGTGTTCTTTTGATTTTGTTATATTATGTTGTGCGGCTGAAATTACTGTTGACCTGATGGCGTTATACTCAATAATTGTTTGATGTTTTAAGATGATTATTGAAAGGTTAGGATGGCTGCCCTAGCCTCTGAGAAAGAAAGGGATTTGTCTGTCCTTCTTTTATGTGTTTTCCCAATTTTCACCTTGGGTGTTTAAGAAGTGTATGGAAGGTGAGCAATCCACCTGTGATCAAAGCATTGTACGCTGAAACGTGTTGGGTTTGCCATAAGGTAAACTGCTGTTTACGATGGGTTGATGGACTATTAAAGCTCAAGATTATCAGCATGCTGCTCGAGTGCATGTGATATGTGATTTATTCCATTTGCCAGACCGTCTGCGAGAGAGAGTGCTGAAAGATAGTGATGGGGTGCACCACTACGATTGGACTCTGCGGCTGTGGGAGCCCGAGAGATGTTGCTGTCCCATATATATATATATATATATATATATATATATATATATATATATATATATAAATAAATATATATATGTATATACACATATATATATATATATATATATATATATATATATATATATATATATATATATATATGTGTATATATATATATATATTGTGGGTTCATGAGGATGCTGACGAAGCAGCCAAATCTGCAGTAGTCATGGCTTCTGTTGCAGCAATTACTCGTTCTCATACGAGATTGGATGATGAGACACCGGCTGCCATGAAAGCTCCGGCTGACGGCAAGCCATTACCAAAAGCATGTCCAGCAAAATATTCCTACCATCTCAGTGCCTAAAACATTGCATTTCCAAAAGTTCCAAGGACGGGAGATCGTATGATCCCAACCAAGCCCAGAGATTAGATCTCATTAAAGCAGTGTGTATGAGGGTGTTGCATCTGCACATGCTGGTGTGGCGGCTACTATTTCCTTGCTACAAAAACACTACTGGTGGCCAGGTCTATACAAACACACCGAACAGTATGCCCTTTGTTGTGACATCTGCCAACAAATGAAAGGGTCCACCATCAAACACCCACCGCAGACACACCTCTGAGTGTCCAACAAACCACTGCAATGTGTGTACCTGGACCATTGCGGTCCCTTTCAACCTTATGCTGCATACAGAAATATTTTAGTTGCTGTTGATTCATGTTCATGATTCCTGTGGGTATGGCGACAACAGTCGGCTGACGCCCAAACTGTTATTTAAGATTTGCATGTTTTTATCGGGACATGTGCGGTTGCAGCATTCCACTTGGATCCGGGCCCTGCTTTTGCCTCTCGGGCATCCAGGGACACCATAGGGACGATGAGTGTTCAGCTCCATTACTCCTCTCTCTATCATCCTGAGGAAAATTCTGTTGTGGAGCTGAGGAACCAATACTTAAAGCAACCCTTCATCGACTAAATAGGGTCTAGACATCATTAAATAATCTGCCCAGAAGGTCCTTGGGAGGGTGCACCCCTTCTGAGGTCCTATTTGGGATACCTATGTATGTCCCAGATCTTGATGGCCCTGGAGTGGTGGGGGCAGAAACACTGTTTGACATAAATGAACATGTCGCAGTTTTACTGGAAATACAGCACTTCTGTGATGAAAATTCATCTGCCTATGTTGCCACCTTGGGAATGAGGGATTTGCCAACAACATCAACAGGCTGAATTCCTAAAGTTGGAGATCTAGTTTGAGAGAAGAGTGCTGTCAGAAAGGAGCTTGGCCCATCCTATAGAGCACCCGTTCCAGTCATTTGAAAACATGGTACCAGAACTGTCATTGCCTGGTTTAAAAAAAAAAACGCTTTGTTTCAATTGACAACGTCAAATTGCACCATCTGGCCGATCCTGCACAGTAGACCACGAGGATTCCTGAGTAGTGTCCCTTCCCCTCACACTTCTCAAGCTTGGGAGGGCGGAAAATGTGCTTCTGTTAATTCCTGACACCATTTCATCGACAATAAATGTCCAAACTGTGGATCTTTACTATTCCAATTCAACACAAACGGATGGCATCATTTATTATGATCCTGTACACAGGAGGACGTGGAGAGCGCTCCTCCTATCAGATCCCTCGATCCGACAAAGGAGTACCCCGGGGGCACTGAACAGAGCCGGGTTTCACCCAGAAGCGCTCTGTTCCCCGGGTTGATGAAAAGGAAGAAAGGACGCTGAATGGGGGGCGCGGACAGCTGGAGACAGACGCGGAGAGGGGGGAGGAAGCCAGGTGGCAAAAGAAGGACGTCCAGGAAAGAAGGCAAGAAGACAGCGTACTGAAGGAAAGGAGATACAAGGAGACAGAAAGAAAAAGGTCAGAGAGCAAGAACAAAGAGAAGAAGAGGAGAATGAGATGAAAGAATCACCTGAAGAGCTGGTTCTTCCAGGGGAGGACCCTGAAGCCAGGACCCACCGCGACACCGTCAGCCATGTCCCAGGAGGGACGTGGCTTAGCCAGGTACATGCTCAGGGCTGGCACTGGATAAAAAAGAACACGGGAGCAGAAAGAAGCAGGGATGGTGGGGCTGAGGGCAAAGGGAGCTTTTTAAAGTAACCAAACACGGGGCATCAAGGGCTTGGTGTTGTGTTTCACTACCACTTTCCTCTGACAGTCACAGACCCGTCAACCCCTCCCTTTAATTCTAAAGAACATCTTAAAAATCACTTACCTAACCCCAAATCCGTTGTTGTCTCTTTTCTTGTTCAAGGGTCCTCCACCAACCATTACATCATGCCCAAACGCCTAGGAAGAGAAGAAGAAGAGACATAAGACAACGTCATGAACTCACAGATGGCATATGCTGTCTCTCTATAAATTCAAAATAGACAATAAAAACTATAGTGAACTCTCTTATCAGAATCTGGTTGTATACATTCAATCCCATAACACTAACTCCCCATCATAACTGTTAACAGACCCACTAGCTTTGGGTCAGTCTACCAGATCTGCACTGGCTCCTGTTTTTGCACAAGTTGGTTATTTCGTCGACGTAGATGACTTTTCAACAAACTCTTCTACTGCTGCAATTGCACTGGTATCCAAGACACATAAGCTCTATAACAGGTTTAAAAATAACTATCTGGTTCATCCATGGTACTATGGATACTACTGACATTGTTTGCCTTTCTGCTCTGGATTAGTTTTGTCATTGTTTTTTTTCTATTGATAAATTATCATTATCTTTCTGAACGCTCTGGCGTTGAACTGATGGATGAGGTTTTGACAACGTACAGATCTGCTCACAAGGTTCAGAGAGACTTGTCCCGGGTGAACATTTCAGCTATTCAGATTCGAGATGGAATTGTTAGGGATATCATCAACATATATTTGGCCCGACTGAGGTCATTCAAATTCCATATGTGTTTAAAGTTTCAATGAGTGATGTAATTACACTTGAGGTTGTTTCTGATGATTGTGATGTTAAAACAGTTGATTCTATGCTTTCTAAGCTTGAATATTACACTGTATTAGAAAGTGAAGATATTTACATCAACTTTGCAAATTATGGGGAAATGTTCCGTTATCACCTTAATGGGAATTACTTGCTACACTGAGCTAGTGCTTTTAAATCAGGTTTTAGTTACACACAATGGGAGCATTGTTCAACTTCACCAGTGGGGAGTTCTAAACCGTAGCTGGAAAAGTTTGCAGATTTTACTGGGCATGATGCTAAGAATGCAGAATATTACTATTTTAAATTGCCTCCAGCGAAAGTAAGACAAATATTGCTGACCAATACCAAATTGATTTATTTGGATTCCTTTGTTTCCCAGCTTGCTGTTGAAGGCTATGAGATTTGGAAAAACATGATTAGTTTAAAGAGTGTATAAGGGAACAAAAGATTGGAAGATGTAGGGTAGGGAAGCTTTATTTAGGGGATGCTTTATTCCTGTGCAATTTATACTTTTAAATGACACCATCCACCAAGCGAGTTGCCTGGGGTTATGAAAATAAAAGGAATGAACACGTCCGGTATCCCCATATCAGCTAAATTTAACAATTGGCAACATTTTTAAATGTCACTGAAGAACAGCACACTACTTGGGTTTAGAATGGTATCTTTAATTCCTCACTTTCATGTCCCGGTGGGTGGTTGTTGTGGCCAGTGGACACAAATGCTTTTCACACGTAGGAAAGTTCTCCTTTTTTCTTGGTCACCCACAAACGTTTTGGACAGATACTAGTGGTTAATGACTCTTGGCTGTGCCCAGGGCCAGTGCTCTGTGTAAAGTGGACATGCAAATTAGGTAAACTATAATTGGCTCTATCAACCTACCTATAAGATCGTAGTATATGGTAGGGCATGTAGGGTTATGGACCCCAGCATAGGTAGTGCACCCAGAGGTGCACTGCTGGGATGCTCAGTATCATTTTTAACAACACAAAAGGACTCAAGCTAGCCTGGCTGAAGAGGGGTGATACCCCGAAACCGGTCCCAGGATGCTTGTTTCTGGTCCAGAGAGGACCTGGCCTGGCAGTTCGGGCTGGAGTGTTCCCATGGGGAACAGGGTCAAGACTGATTTGCATATGGCTGTGTCCAAACTGGAATGGCATGGTGAGCAAAAAAACTGATGGATTAAACCCAGATCTGTGTCTGGGGGAGAATGTTTGATTTGGTCTAAATTCCGTCCATCAACTGTTCTTTTTGCAGTGCCATTTTTAAGGCAGTCCTGGCCTGCTGCCTGATTTTAAATTAAAGTTACCTTCAGATTCGACTTTGGAACTAAAAATACTTCCTCTAAGTCTTAAACTACCTTATTTTTTTACATATAAGTCACCCCTAAGGTGTCACCTAGGTTCCCACAGGGTGGGTGCAGTGTAACTGTAAGTAGGGACCTTATAAAAGTTGTTTTATAAGTCCTGGTGAGTGAAAAATAGCCACATTTGTTTCGCCTCATTATAATGAATAGGCTCGATAGGCTAACATGGGGAGACTTTTCTTTAATTAATAAAGTCTCAAAAGGAGCTAACTAATTCAAGTTTGGTATCAAATTGGTTGCTATAATAAACCCATTAACTTGTCATTCTTGAATTTACTATAACTAACTCTGGGAAATAGTTTTAGAACTCTACCTCAAAGTCACCAACTTCAGCCCTGTAGTGCCCTTCTATGATTGGCCATCCTCTGGCAGTCTGGCCTGGCTACCTTGATGAGGTGTGAAGTGGCCTGTGTGGAGGACAATGGTAGTGCCTGGGGGACGAGATCTGAGCCAGCAGATGGTGAAACAGGATGGGGGGAGAGCAGCCACACTGCACTTCGAAGGAGGGAAGGGCATTTGAAGCAGCTCAGGACTTCCCCTATTTCCTGCAAACCTAGACAGCCAGGTGCCCCCCTTATTAGATTAGGAGAGGGCTGGAGAGGGATGTGTTAAAGGAACTTAGCCACACAAGGTGGTGGGCTCAGCCAGAACTAACCTCCAAGATTGAATTTCTGCCATTTTGGAGTTTTGAGGAATGATGCTCGCTGGGATTGATTTTTGCCACACTTCCCAGGAAGTGGTCATCTAAGAGGGTGGTGGCCTGCCTATCGCAGCAAATCCGAGGAGGGCTCCAGGGAAGCTGGATCCTATTTTAAGTTTGGCCTGGACGAAGATTTCTGTCATGGAAAATCGACTAAGTCTTAAGGTAGCATTCTTCACCAAGGTCTCCTGTGACGCATATTTGAATAGGGCTCCAGGGAGGTTGGATCCAATCTGCAACTTCATCTCAGTGAGAAACTCTTCCTGAAAAAAAAACTAAGGGCCCCATTTTGAGTTTGGCAGATGGAAAACTCAGTCTGCCAAACTCCTGACAGGGTGGGCGCCGCCTTCACGGCGACCTCACCGCCGGAGCTATTAAGGGTTTCCTGCTAGGTTGGCAGGCAGAAACCTAAGCTTCTGCCCGCTGGCCTAGCAGGAAACAGGCTACTGCATTGTCTTTGGCTCTTAATCGAACCGGAGGCAATGCTGTTGCATTGGCAGCGGTCCAAACCATCACTGTGAGAGGGGGTGGAGGGTGTTGTGTGTGAGTGTGTGGTGTCTGCGTGTGTGTATGAATTTGTGTGTGTGTGTGTGTATGTGTGTCTGCATCTGTGAGTGCTGTGGTGTATGCGTGGTTGTATGCATGTGAGTGAATGCGTGTATGAATGTTATGGTGAGTGCATGTCTGCATGTCAGTGTGTATGCGTGTGAGCATGTGTGAGTGAATGAGTGTATGGATGAGTGTGAGTAAATGTGTGTATGGATGAGTGTAAGTGAATGCGTGTATGGAAGTGGTGGTGCATGGGTGCATGCGTTGTGTGTGTGGGTGTGTGTGTGCATGATTGCAGGGAGGGGTGAGGGGACACTGTGCGGTGGTACCGCTGTGAAAACCATAGCGGTAGGCTGGCTCATTATACCGCTGGCGGTCATGTGTGGACCGACGGGTCGGAGATGCACATCCGCCACACTCATAATGTATCGGTGTACACCGCCAGCCTGTTGGTGGTGATACCGCCACATTAACCCTGGCAGTCAAAAGACCGCTAGGGTTAAAATGACGGACAATGTCTTTTGCAATAGACATTATTCAGAATGACATGCCCTTTTTACATCACGGACAGAGTCAACTAAGGTTTATTAAGCAGTTTGGTTTGACGTTACAGGTTCTTAAAAGTAGCCACGTGCCCTAGCAGCACGTTAACTCTACTGAGTTATTTGACGCAGTTAGGGGCAGATTTAAGAAAAGTGGCGCTGCACTAGTTGCAGCGCCACTTTCCTTGATCCCCTTAGCGTCCTCCTACTGCCATCATGTATGCGCCGTATTTAAAATACTGTGCACCATGGCGCAGGGTAGGGGGCAATAGCGTAATTTTTTTACGCCATTGATGTATTCTGAAGCAAGTTACATCATGCTCTATATTGAAAAATTGGAAAAGTTGCCTTTTACTGTAGCAGAAATTCCAACTGAAGTAGGGCTCATACATGGAGTAATAAATCTGCCCATCTCAACATTTTGCTTTACGGACTGCTAAAAACATTTTGCAGTTGGCAGAATTGAGCGGTTAAGGGACAGTTATACCCACAGAGATGCCTTTTGATTACAGATGTCTGAACGGTGAAACATAGGTCTTTCTTAGCGGAAGCGAATGTGAGACATTCTATCATTTGTAAGCAGGTGTCCTTGCATGGCACCTGCAACGCTGCTATATTGAATTTGGCCTGCTCTCTGAAGGGTACTCCCGTCCCTTTGATTCACTCAGCGTTTCAGATACTTTACAATGGGAGTTATGTTATGCTGAATGATCAAAGCTGCTGCAGAATGAAACCTGGAATTGCCTATGTAATTTCAGTTTCTCAAATAGTAACTTGTTGTGGTCAAGTGTTATTTCCCCCCACCTGAGATATAAAAGTGACAAAATTTTGTCTGCGCATTGCTACTTCAAACGTACATTTTGACAAGCTGAGCAGACTAAAGGCATTATTGTTTCAAAAACATGTTTCTCTGACATCAGCCAGAGAGACCTATGACCTGCATTTAGCAAGGTTATCATCAGAGATACAGTCCCTATTTAGTACAAACTTCCCAAAACACTTTTGCGAATTGGGGAGCAGGACTTTTAATGCATCTAATACTGCGGGGATTGTATACTTTTTTAAGGCCATTGAGACTGGATTTGTCAGCACGTTCCAGACAGTATTTGGAGTTTGTGACTTTGGTGGATCCCAAATAACGCAGTGGTAGTCCCATCTCAGCAAAATGGAGTGATGGCACTACCACCAGCCCAGCTGTGTTGTGATCGCATGATGCAGTACTTCGCATAATATGTCCACCATTACTGTTTACTGTGCAAAATTGCAGGTGTTGTGGAAATATAGTAAAAAAGCTATATAAGGGGGCAGAAGAAAGGCATCCTGTCCCCCTAGATTTTGACAGGTGGTCTCTAATGTATAAGCAGTGCGATGAAAGTTAATGTACATTGTTTTAGAAATAAAAATGACTATCTTACGGACTCTTGCAGGATTGTAAAAAGGGAGTGGGTGAGTTGTCAATATATTCTACTAGGAGAAATGCATATTCTCCCCCTGGTTCTTGAAAGGAGGTGTGTAAAGTATAAGTACTGTGATGAATAGAATGTTAATTCTTTTTTAAACAATTTTGCATTCTTGCAGGACTCTTGCAGGATTGTGAAAAAAAGAAAGGAGTAGGCGATCTTTGAATACACTCAGGTATGGTATGCACACTTGTTACTGGGACTAGGAGTCTTACTGGAGATGGTATTTATCAGAGGCTGCTATTTATGCCCATCAGCTTGGGAAGAGTTCTGAACAGTGATTTAAATCTCTCCCCACACCCTTCTACACACATCCGTCATCCGAGAGAGGGGTTTCATTGGAGAGGCCATTGCCTCCACACACCTTACAATGCACAGCTGTCATCTGAGAGAAAGGTCTCAGTGGAGGGGCAAGGCCCTCCTAATACCCTACTACTCACACCTGTTATCTAAGAGAAAAGTTTGTATGGTGAGGCTTGTCCCCTCCCCACACACTACTAAGCATGTTTTTCACCATGTGGAGGGGTGTTAGTGGACAGATTAGTCCTTCCACACACGTTTCCACGCACACCTGTCCTCTGAGAGAAAGATCTCAGTTAAGAGGCAGTATCTTACACAGCCAAGTATGCACACCAGTCCTCCAGGAGCAGATTCTTAGTGGTGAGGGTAGTCCCACCCCACATATTACAATGTTTGATTTTCACTTTGTGGAGGTGTGTTAGTGGACAGGTTAGTTCCTCCATACACCCTACTAAGCACACTTGACAGTCCAGCGAGAGGTATCAGTGGAGAGGCTGTCTCCACACCTTCCTACTTACATTCATTATCTAAGAGAGTGGTCTAAGCAGAAAGACCAGTCCCTCCACACACCCTACTACACACATCTCTTATCCAGACGAGGGGTGTCAATAGAGAGGCCAAAACCCTCCCCACACCATATTATGCCCACTCATCATCCAACAGAGAGAGAGAGAACACATGAAAGGTCACTCCATCTCTACACCCTACTACGCACACCTGTAACCTTGGGGTGAGGTCTTACAGGAGATGTCAGTCTCTCCCTAGTACGCGCACCCGTCATCTAAGAGAAAGCTTTCAGCAGAGGGGCCAGTCCCTCTCTAAACCCTTGTACACACTTCTGTCGAGGCCAGTTCCTTCCCAAATCCTACTATGTACACATGTCATCCAAGAGAGGGGTCTCAGTGGAGAGGTCAGTCCCTCTACAAACCCTAGTATTCACATCTGACATCCGAGAGAGAGGTCTCAGCGGAGAGGTCAGTCCCTCCCCACAACCTGCTATATACACCTGTCATCCAAGAGAGGGGTCTCAGTGGAGAAGCCAGTCCCTCCACACACCCTATTATGTACATCTGTCATCCAAGAGAGAGGTCTCAGTGGAGAGGATGGTTTCTTTCCAAATCCTACAATGACCAGTTCTAATTCAAGAGAGAGATGTCAGTTGGCAGGCAAGTCACTCCCCACACTGTACTTTGCACACTCGTCATCCAAGAGATACCTCTCAGTGGAGAGGCCAGTCCTTCTCCACATCCTACTGTGTACAGCTGTCCTCTAAGAAAGAGATCTCAGTGAAGAGTGACATCTGCCCCCATATCTTAGTACACACATCTATTATCCAACAGAGAGGTCTTGGAGTGCGGAGTTAGTCCAAAAACTCTGCTAGCCCTGCCAGTGGAACAGAGCCTATCCCGTGCACACTACAGCCCAGTATGGGCTACACAGCGAAAGTGCAAACAGTCTGCGCTTGTGCTGTGCAGGCCATAACTGGGCTGCAGTGCGCACCAGAGCAGAGGAGGGAGGCAGCTGCTGAGACTCAAGGAGAGGAGGACCCCCGGAAGACTCAGGTAAGTCCTCGTCTCTTTGGTTGCCGTTGTTTGTGCACACTGGTGCACAAACAAGGACTGAAGTGGCAGCCTTCACTGTCTACAGTCCTGGCCTGGCCGTAGGCAGTGAAAGCTGCCATTTCAGGCCTCTTGCGCACCGGCCTGTCCTGTGTGCACTGCACAGGACAGGCCACAGGACAGGCCGGTGCATAACAGGGCTCTACAGTGAGGGTGATATGCACCCTCACTGTAGATGCCAGTCAGGTGGGGGTAGGGGCAGTGTTGTCTCAATTTTATAATAATGGTGAAAGTACCATTTCTTTTGCTTCCCGGTCAATGAAATCTTAAGAGGTACATTACAGTACTATAAAAAAAGAGGCACTAGCACGCACTTGAGTGATTGAAAAATTCAAGACCATTTTATGGGGTGCACATTTTGACTTACTAACTGACCAAAAGCCGTTATTACATTTATTAAAGGGCAATGGAACAGGGAAAGCGTCAGCAAGATTAGTAAGACTATGATCCGGCCTACAAGAATACAACTTTGATATTAATTACATCCCAGGCTGGAAGAATTGTAGAGCTGATTGCTTATCAAGAATGCCTGTGGATGATCGGGAAGAAGATAAGTTGTATGAGGATGTGGAATCTGTTGTAGCAACACTAGATGACATATTGAAAGATTCAGGATCAATTATGCCTGATGAGTGGTTAAAAGCTCAAAAAGAGGATAATACTATGGAAATGATTTTGATGTTTATCAAGAATGGATGGCCAAAAGAAAGGTCAGTGACTTCTTTTCTCAAACCATTTGTAAAAGTTGCAAGACAATTGTCAATTGTTGGTGATATTTTATTTCATGATGATATTGTTGTGCCTCCCTCTTTGATTAGACCCAAACTTATAGAAATTGCTCATCAAGGTCATTTAGGTATAGGAGCTACATGTACAAATCTCAAACTGCATTTTTGGTGGCCCTCTATGCACACACAGGTCACAAATTGGATTTCAAAATGTCAAACATGTTTATTGTCAGATAAACATTGGCTTACACAGCATACCCCTTTACATACCATACCATTCCCTGATGAAGCCTGGTCCAAAATTGCATTAGATTTTGCAGGACCATTTGAATTATTATCTTCAGTTAAGACATTTATGCTGGTTTTAGTGGACTATTTTTCTAAATGGGTCTACTTTGAATTTGTTCAAACAACTACAGTAATAACATTATTGAAAAATGTATTCAGTGCTGAGGGCCCCCCTAAGTAGTTGGTCACTGACAATGGTACGCATTTTACTTCACTACAAATTGAAGAATTTATTCGAAGTTTTAACATCAAGCATTTGAAAGTTGCGTTATATTCCCCTGCTTCAAATGGTTTGGTGGAGAGATAAAATAGATTCCTTAAAGAAGGAGTTCAAACAGCTCTAGTCTGCAAGGTTCCAGTGGTTGAATTCCTTAAAAATAAGATTTGGGCGTATCACCTCACACCACACTCCACAACTGGTGTTTCACCATTTTGCTTATTACGCAAAAGGAAACCAAGATCTATGGTATGTCCAGATTGGATCAAGGATTTAATTCCTAAAGAGGTTCAGCATCAATGCAAAATTAATAACACGGTTAAAGCAAGAGTTACTGAGTATCAAGCCAAATAAAAGGCTTATTATGACAAAGTGCATAATGTAAATAACATGATTGCGTATTGGTGAAACGCCCAGTCAGACTACGCAAAGCAGAATCAAAACTCTCAGGACCTTTTTTGAAATTCCAAAAGTGTCTAGAGGGTCAATTTTGATCAGAGAGAAGGGTTGGTGGAGTAAAAGATTTCTGGTCAAAATCACCCCATGGCAAGCAACTCACATCGTCTCACAAAAGAACAGTGGAGATTCTGAAAGTTGGTTTGTGTTAGACAAACATAAGAAAAAAGTTAATGAGAGTTGTTCACCGGAAGGTGAGGGTTCAACTGTTAACACTGAAACTGATAATTCTGTTGTGAGCTCTACTTCTGTGTCCAATGTAGGAGTTTCTAATAACAATGTCCTAGAACATGTTGCTGAAGGGGTCTCTGTGTCAGAGCCTTTGCCAACAACTCCAAAAAATTCTGTAAGAACTCTTTCACATAATGTATCTATACCATCTAAGTTGAAGGATTTTTATAAGCCTTACATTTGTTTTCTTTTAGTTCTTTTGTATAATAGGGTAGATGATGTGGTTTAGAGTTGTTTACATGTATAATGCATCGGTTATTACAAAGATTGTTTGCTTGTGATTGCCTGTGTACTAGGTTCTGCAATGGTCAGTTGGAGACTGGAGCCGATGGAGAAGGGATGCTTCGACGTGGGCTCCTTCCTACCGTTTATTACTAAATAAATCACTTGCTGGCACTGTGCACGGTCCAGGAATGGACGAGAACATATGGACTTTGTCAGCGGCACATCCCTGCTGCAGCTGCCATTAAGTAGGTTCTCTGAGGGGGAGGAGTGCAGGGGGTGGTGGGTGCGGCTGTGATGGGCGAAGAAGGCAGGCGAACAGGAAAGGGCAAGTGGCAGTGTGAGGAGCAGGTAGCAGGCAAGCATCAGCAGGATCTCAAAAGGGCCTGCAAAGAATGTAGAGGAAAGAGATAGCAAGGTACAAAAGAGAAAACAGTGACAAAAACAAATGGCACAAAAGAGGAAAACGGTGGAAAAAAAGGAAACAAAAGAGAAAAACGGTGGCAAAAAATAAAGGGCACAAAAGAGAGAAGCAGTGGGGAGAACATTTGTCAAAAAAAGAGAAACAGTGGAAAGAACAAAAGGCATAAAAAGAGAGAGCTGTCGAGAGAGCGAGTGAGAGAGTGAGTGTGTAGGAGGGAGGCAGATGCCTCAACGTTTTGGTAGGGAGGTACGCCAGGGCCTTGCCTGGTCAGAGAACTTACTTGCCCATACTTCCGTGCACTCAATCACTCATCATCCAGGATCTCTATAACTCAACATCTATCCACTCATGCACCCATCTATTGATTAAGTCTTGCATTTACCCACTTTCCCATCAACAAACTCCCCAGTCAATACAGAGGCCCTTTCAGTGACAAGCCAGACCTACCGGCTTCGCTAATGTCTGCTTTATTTGCCATGGGGAGAGGATTCAACATTTCATTTGAAAGGTATTTTTGTCAGAGTGTGGACCCTCTGATTATTCAAGAGCACATGAAATGCTAACTGGTGCATCAGTATGGTTGTGAATGTTAGCTCCAATGCTTAATTTGAGCCGGTGGTTTCCGGTGCGGGATATCAGCACTTTGATTTGAGGGCCGGCACTTAGGCCCTCATTACAACCCTGGGTGTAAAGTCCGCTGACCGCCGTGCCGATGGCCGCCAACATACCCTGTCCGCGTCAGGAATCTGCTACAGGTATTATGACCCACACTTAGAAATCCTCCACAAAACAGACACCCACACAAGTCCGCCACATCAAAGGTCAGTGATAAATTGGCGGTACCAAAACCCACACCGTCATGCCAACAGGAATACACCCACACTATCACAACACACGAATCAACGCGGTGGTCATTCAACCACGGTAAACCATTGGTGGTACACACTGCCGCGCTCAAAATACACACACATTTACAAAACACAACCACATTGGACAAATCAAAATACACACAACTGTTACACATACACACACCACACCCACACACCCAATTCAAAATAAAACACACACCCACATTACCCCCAACCCCTTACAACAAAGTTTTTGGAAGAAGCATAGAGAGAGAAAAGCAAAGACAACACCAGCATCCAGAGGCACACAACACCATCACTCATACACCATCCACGCACAAAACACCTCACACCCCAACACATCACCCCACACATCACTTCACACATCACTCACACCACATCATGGCACCTCAAAGACACCCCAGGTTTTCTGAGGAGGAACTCAGGGTCATGGTGGAGGAAATCACCCAGGTAGAGCCATAGCTATGCGGATCACAGGTGGTGAGTCAGACATCCATTGCTAGGAAGATGGAGCTATAGCGGAGAATTGTCGACAGGGTCAACGCAGTGGGACAGCATCCAAGAACACGGGATGACATCAGGAAGAGGTGGAACAACCTACTGGGGAAGGTACGTTCTGTGGTATCCAGACACCAGGTAGCCGTACAGA
Organism: Pleurodeles waltl; assembly: GCF_031143425.1. Classification (NCBI taxonomy): domain Eukaryota; kingdom Metazoa; phylum Chordata; class Amphibia; order Caudata; family Salamandridae; genus Pleurodeles; species Pleurodeles waltl. The sequence continues at coordinate 155,981,969 of NC_090441.1, forward strand.
GGACTGGCGGTGGACCCCACCTCCTCCCCCACAACTAACAACATGGGAGGAGCAAGTCATGGCGATCATGCATCCTGAGGACCTCGCAGGAGTAGCAGGGGGACTGGATTCTGGTAAGTCATATCTTTACTATTATATCCCCCCCACCCTACCTGCATGCCAACACAACCCCAACCTCTACCCTCACACCCATCACTCCACCACCTCACATATACCCCACTATCACAACCCACACATCCCAATACCAAGCCCTGCATGTTACACCAATGCATGGACCCCCATCACAGACCTCCATGGACACCCATCACCAAAGCATGTCCAAGGGAGAGACTCACCCAGGGCACACAATCACCATTCACACACTGGCCAAGGCGATAGTGCAAGCACAGTAGTAGAGGGAAACACACCCATTGCACAAGATGGCACACACAGATACAATAACAATGCATTTACACCCGAACAGGACCCGTACACAACGTCACCGGACAGGAGGTGCCAGCCACATCCAGTCCCCACACAGAAGAGGCCCACAGTGACGGCAGCAGCTCTGCATGCCTGGATCAAGATGACCAGCCTGGCCCCTGAGGGACCTCTGGACAGTCGGTTCCCCTGCCACAGTCCCAAACTACCACAGAACCTCCCCCCCTCAGGAAACACCACCACAGCACCCACCCAGCGGGCCCATGCCACTGTCCTCAGGACACGTCAATCAGCAGTGTGTCCACCACTACAGGGACCCCAGGCAAACCCACAAACCCAGGATGATCAAGGACCTGGGGCAGTGGCAGTGGGCACACGGTTCAGGGAACAGAGGCACAGGATAACAGGGAAGCTGGGAGGACTGCTGTGCAACAGGGGGAGGACAGGCCCAGGGAACCCACTCTCCACGAGGCACTCTCAAACATAATGGGAGCATACCACCATTCCCAGGAGACAGTGAGCACGGTACTGGCCAAGTTTCAGGAGACCCAGCGGCTGCAGGAGGGACAATACCTGGGGATTCGGGAGGACTTGAGGTCCATTAACACCGCCCTGGTCACCATTGCAGGGTGCTGGCAGACATGGCCAACACCATGAGGGAGACAGTGGCATACCACCAGGCCCCTGACACCAGCCCAAATGATAAACAGCCTTCCACGTCTGCCTGCGCTAGTGGACAAGAGGCCCCGCCACCGGACCAACAGGCCCCCAGCACCCCACCCCCTGCAGAAGGAGAACCACCCCACAAACGGTCCCTGAGATCCAGGCAGAAGACAGAGAACATTGCCAAGACCCCTGCCAGGAAATAAGACTCTCCTGATTGTCACCCTTCTGTCCAACTCAGTCACCTTGTCCACCTTGAACTGCCATTGCTCCACTTCCTATGCCCCCTTGGACAATGCACCTGTGATACCAAGAGACTGGACTCTATCCTGGACATTCCTCCACCATCACCCCAGCCCCTTCCACATACCCCTATACACATTAGCCCATAAATAAACACCCTTGAATCACAAAACAAGCTGGAGTCAGTCTGTACTTTCACAAATGTATAATTACAAATATCAATGTTAATGTTCATTTGCACATACCAATGTATGACAGTTGTTGGGCAGCAGTAAACTTAGCAGAAGGCAGAATGAGGTACCCAGATCTGTGAAATGGATAGCCAAAGTGAACTGTAAGTGTCCATGCACAGAGGTTAGGAGGCCGACTCATACAATGTCCAACAGTAGTCAGGTATGAGATGAGCAGTGCCAGTCTCTTACTTGTGTCTCACTGGAAGTACTGCATGATGATGTTGTTTCGGTTGTCAATATCCTCTTCCTCTGCCTCCTCTTCCTCCCTGTCCACAGGCTCCACAGCTGCCACAATACCATCATCAGACCCATCCTCCTGCAGAAAAGTCACCTGGCGTTGCAAAGCCAGGTTGTGCAACATGCACCATGCCACGATTATCTGGCACACCTTCTTCGGTGAGCAGTATATGGAGCCACCTGTTAGAGGGAGGCACCGGAATCTGGCCTTCAGGAGGCCGAAAGTCCGCTCAATAATACGCCTAGTTCACCCATATGCCTCGTCTTAGCGTTCCTCTGCCCTTGTCCTGGCATTCCTCAGTGGGATCAGTAGCCATAAGAGGCTGGGGTAACCAGAGACACCTGCAAATGTCGAGGGAAATCTGTTAGACACACACTAACCCTTAGGGACTACCCCATACCCAGACATCTATTCATACTGTGTGGGGACCTTGGGCTCACCTATTAGCCACACCCGGTGCCTCTGGAGTTGGCTTATCACATAAGGGATGCTGCTATTCCTCAAAATGTAAGCGTCATGCACAGAGCCAGGATACTTCGCATTCACATGGGAGATGTACTGCTCCTTCAAACACATCATCTGTACATTCAGAAAATGGTAGCTTTTTTGATTTCTGTACACCTGTTCATTTCTACGGGGGGACAAATGCCACATGTGTACCATCAATGGCACCAATGATGTTGGGGATATGTACCAGGGCATAAAAGTCAGCTTTCACTGTGGCCAAATCCTCCGCCTGTGGGAATACAATGTAGCTGCGCATGTGTTTCAGCAGGACAGACAACACTCTGTTCAACACGTTGGAGAACATTGGCTGAGACATCCCTGATGCCATGGCCACTGTAGTTTGAAAGGAACCACTTGCCAGGAAATGGAGCACTGACAGGACCTGCACTAGAGGGGGTATTCCTGTGGGATGGTGGATAGCTGACATCAGGTCAGGCTCCAATTGGGCACACAGTTCTTGGATTGTGGCACAATCAAGTCTGTAGGTGATAATGATGTGTCTGTCTTCCATTGTCGACAGGTCCACCAGGGGTCTGTACACCGGAGGATGACGCCATCTCATCATCTGCCCCAGTGGATGTGCCCTATGGAGGAGAATGGTGAGCAGAGGGTCATGTACCACATAGGTTGCAGGAGGGTTTTTGCTGAAATGTGAGTAAATCCGTGTGTGGCATTGTATGTCCGTATTTCTGCCCAAATGTGCTGTGACGCATTTAGGTGCCATGCCATGTGCCACCCTGAAATGGCGGCTGACTGACCTATAAGGAGGGACAAGGGGAAATGAGGTGAGGGGGATGTGCAGTGTTGCGGTAGGTGGTCGAATACCGCTGCGCAATACAGCATTGGTTATCTTTGGGCCCTAAGGGTTACAGGAGCCAATGACGATGTACGCCAGCGGTGACGGTACACACCGCCGCAGAAATGACCGCGTTTTCTATCTGTTCACTCACTTGATCCCTGACCTTCAACAGGAGAGGACCTACACTGCAAGTGCTGCTGTGACCTCAGTCTGGAAGCGACAATGGCTCATGTGTCTGGGGAAAGGGCCCTGCCATCACTTCGGAGGAGTTGGAGAGTAGATGGGGTCCTCCCCCAGTACACGCTACTCTACAGTCCTCCAGACAAACAGGTGAGTACACTGTGAGCATGATGCGTGGGCCATGAATGTATGGAGTGGTGTGGATGGAAGATACATGTGGGGGTGGGGACTGAGGCCTGCCTGTGAGGATGGTGATTGAATGTATGTCAGGGCATGGGTGGGAACTGGTGGGCAATGAGTATGACGAACCGGATGGGGGAGTAATTTTCTTTCATCCTATACCTTTCCTCTAGGTCTGCACCCACCAGAAGAAGGGTATTTGGCATGCCATTGCCAAGGAAGTGCGGACCCTGGGGATCTATCATAGATGGAGCACCCACTGCCGCAAGAGATGGGAGGACCGGCGCCGCTGGAGCAAGAAGACGTCAGAGGCCCAGCTGGGGATGGCCTCCCAACGTGGAAGGGGTGCCCGTCGCACCATGAACCCCTGATGTTCCGTATCCTGGCGGTGGCATCTCCGAGTTGGATGGGCACTTGAGGGCATCACAGCAGCCACAAGGTGGTGAGTACAGTCTCATTCAGCTGACTCTGCGAGCTTTACAAGGTGTCTGGGTGGGGGATGTGGGCTGTGGGTTCCTCTAGGCCAGGGCGAACTTGGTAGGGTAGGTCCCTTGTTAGGCAGGCTCTGAATCCACCGACGGTGAGGGCACCAGTGGGACAGAGCGCAAGGGGAGCTCCATGACGGGAACAGGAGGGGACACCAGCGACAGCGACTCCTCCTCTGATGGGAGCTGCCTTGCGGTGGCGGGCACCTCTGTGCCCACCACAACAACAGGTACAGCTGCCATCCCACCTACCAGCACGGCCCTCCCAGCAGCCCCTCAGCGTGTTTCCCGTGCCCGCTCACCCAGGAGGGTGGGCATCTCCTTCGCCCCAGGCACCTCAGGCCCTGCCCCAGTCAGCCCTGCTGCCCTCAGTGAGGAGGCTATTGACCTCCTGAGATCCCTCACTGTTGGGCAATCAACCATTTTGAATGCCATCCAGGGTGTCGAGAGGCATTTACAACAAACAAATGCATACCTGGAGGGTATTCATTCTCGCATGGCGGCTCAACAGAGAGCATTTCAGGCTCTGGCCTCAGCACTGATGGCAGCCATTGTGCCTATGTCCAGCCTCCTCCCTCCAACTTCCACTACCCAGACCCAATCCCCTCTACCTCAGCCTATCCCAAGCACCATCAGACCAGCATGCACATACAACAACACACAAAAGTGGCTCAGGCAAACATAAGCATTACACATCCCACAGGCACTCACACAAGCACCATACCCATGCAGACACACCAACATCCACTGCCTCCACTGTGTCCGCTCCTCCACGTCTTCCACCTCCCTCCCAGTCTCGTCTCCACTCATATCTGCATGCACTACATCCTCAGCCACTACCTCCATCACCAGCATGCCCATCACTACACACCGTTCACATACAATCACCACCCCCACTACCATTCACACGTGCCCTGTGTCCTCTCCCAGTGAGTCTGTGAGCCCTCCTCCCAAAGTACACAAACGCCGGCACACACCCATTCAACAGCCATCCACCTCACAACAGCCTCCAACCTATGCACCCTCACCCAAACTCAGCAGACGTACACCTCCTACAACCACTACCTCTTCCTCCACTCCCAAACCCCATCCATCTTCCTGTCCCAGTGTGTCTAAAAAACTTTTCCTAGCTAACATTAACCTCTTCCCTACACCTCCCCCCATCCTTATCATAGGGTCAGGATGTCTAGATCCCAGCCCAGCACCTCAGCCACCAAATCTGCATCCGCTGTGGTCCATGCTACTCCTGGACGGTCAAAGGGGGCACCAGTCAGTGCTGCCAGTGTGCCACCGATGGAAAAGAAGGACCACCCTATTCCACCACCTGCAAAGCTCAAAAAGGGACCGGCTTCAAGCAAGTGACAGTCACACCACCCACCCAGCAAGGCCTTGCACAAACACAGAGTGGACAGTGCCAAGGTCCCTGCAGCGGCTGTCAAGATGCGGAAGGGTCACAAGCCAAAGGGCACATCTCCTCTGGGCACGATTTCACCTGGGGTGGGGCTGGTGACCACCAAATCATCAGTGATGGCAGCCACATGCATCCCAGTCACCACCGCCGCTCCGGCCGCCACCTGCACCACCACCTGCACCGCCACTGCCACAACATCAGTCTGCAGCATCCTCCCCAAGGATCAGCCATCCCAGGCTGCTGGAGATGGTCTGGTGTGTCCATCCACCCCAACAGTCACTTGCACCACTGCCAGCACTGGCAGCATCTCCGCCGCAGCCACCGCCGCCTGCACCACCATCAGCACTGCTGCGTGCACAGCTGATGCTACTCTGTCGGATGTCAGCCCCATCCCCAGTGTGCAGCCGTCAGAGTCTGCAGGTGATGTCGTGGACCCTGGACACACCACTTGAGACACCACCTCCAGCACTGAAACGAACCAGCAATTGGCAGCCTAAGTCGCCACAGGATGGAGTGTGGGTCTGCCTCCATGGAGTATCATGCTACCTGGTCCGGGTACATCGCGTGGCTGTGACACCCAGGGGAGACTAAGTCAACATGCCACACCCCAGGTGCAGCATCACTGGGCACAAAGCCCCCTCCAGAACCAGTGGAGAAAAACATCCACTAACCCAGTCCTTGGCAGGATGAAGCACTCTGGGCACAAAGCCCCCTCCAGAACCGGTGGAGAACAGCATCCACTAACAAAGTCCTTGGCAGGAGGAAGCACTCTGGGCACAAAGCCCCCTCCAGAACCAGTGGAGAAAAACATCCACTAACCCAGTCCTTGGCAGGATGAAGCACTCTGGGCACAAAGCCCCCTCCAGAACCAGTGGAGAAAAACATCCACTAACCCAGTTCTTGGCAGGATGAAGCACTCTGGGCACAAAGCCCCCTCTAGAACCAGTAGAGAACAGCATCCATTAACCCAGTCCTTGGCAGGATGAAGCACTCTGGGCACAAAGCCCTATTCAGAACCAGTGGAGAAAAACATCCACTAACCCAGTCCTTGGCAGGATGAAGCACTCTGGGCACAAAGCCCCCTCCAGAACCAGTGGAAGACGCCACCCACTTGAGAGACTGTGGCTTTGTACTCCCAGGAGCAAGCAGTGGGCAAACCACCCACTTTAGAGACTTGTGAGACTGTGGCTTTACACTCCCCAGGACCAAGCAGTGGGCAAACCACCCAATAGAGAGACTGTGGCTTTGTACTCCCCAGGACCAAGCAGTGGGCAAACCACCCACTTAAGAGACTTGAGAGACTTGAGAGACTGTGGCTTTGCACTCCCCAGGACCAAGCAGTGGGCAAACCACCCACTCGAGAGACTTGAGAGACTGTGGCTTTGCACTCCCCAGGACCCAGCAGTGGGTAAACCACCCACTTGAGAGACTTGAGAGACTGTGGCTTTGCACTCCCCACGACCAGCCAGTGGGCATGGAGCCCCCTCGAGGAGCAGTGGTGTTGTGCCATCATCCGGCTGAGGTGCCCCCCTCCTTTCTCCCTGAGGTGCTTGTTTTTTTTTTTCACCCTGATGCCCCTGCAGTGTTCTCTCCGTTTTGAGGCAGTTGTCATGTGTGGGCTTCGCCCATGCTTTTTGGGACCACTGGTCCACGAACATTTCATGGGACAGTGTACGGACTTGTGAACTTGCTGTAAATATTTGTATATACTGGCTTTTTAAATATCTCTTGCTATATCTGACTGTTCCAATATGACACTGGTTAAACTCATTTCGTTTGGTCCTTGCGTTCTTCCAGTGGGTGACGTGGTGTATCTGTGATGTTATTGGATTTGTGTGTGTGTGTGTTGTTGTGGGCGGGGGTGTTGCGTTTTGCGTGTGTGTGTCACTCTCTTTTCCCTCCTCCCCTCCCCTGTGTGCTAGGTGCAGTACCCACCGTGGTCGTAGCCGCCGTTCGTACTCCTGGTAGATGAGAAGATACACCAACATTGGTAACACCTGTAGTTCAGGCTCCATGGCGTCCTGGTTCCTCGTTGAGTGTTGTGAGGTGCGTGGTTTCCCTTCCAAAGACTGTTTCCGCACGCTTTTGATGGCGTTTGTACTGCACTGAAAAAGCTGGCGGATTGGTGCCTTGTAATAGTGTGGGCGGTATATTGTGTTCCACCTGTCTGTAGGCGGTTACCGCTGCAGTGTTTGTTGCTACCGCTGTGGCGGTCAGAGTGTTAAAGTGGCTGTCTGTGTTGGCGGTTTCCTCCATGGTCGTAATTCCATTTTTTGACCGCCGGCCTGTTAGCGGTTTTACAGCCGCTTTATCACCGACCGCCAGGGTTGTAATGAGGGCCTTAGTTTTCTACATCAGGTATTTACTCCGAGCAAAAGACACATATAGGAAAGGTGGAGGAAGAGAAAAATGAGAAGCGTCACAAAGGGAAAAAAGAAGAAAGCTGCAAGAGTGAGCTGAAGGGGCAGGGACTGGCTGTAAATGGATTAAAGAGGCCCGAGATGGCTCGGACATTTAAATGCAGTTTCAAAAGAGAGCTCTGGGCACCAGCACATTTATATTTACAAATTAAGCACTGGCTAGCTCAGCAAGGGAACTGGGGAGGCATCCTTCCATCAAGAGTTGGGTATATCGAGTTTACGGACCAAGGCTCCTCCTGTATGAGGCCCATGGAACAAAAGAAGGACTTGGCCCAATCTGCATTCAGTTAGCGGGAGAAGGAAAGTATTGTTGTGGATTTTCACTCGTAAACATTTTTATGATATGACAGTAAATATAAGACTGTAGCCATTGTATACCTAATGTAGGAAAAAAGGACTATTTGGTATGTCATCAGCATACCAGGGCCTAAATATCAACTGACGTAATTATAATGTCCTAAATATCTGTAGGAAAGTGCCATCTTGCTTGGCATGTTACCCCCATTTTTACTGTATGTGTGTTTGTTTTTGCCTATGTGTCACTGGGACCCTGCTAGTCAAGACCCCAGTGCTCATAATGTATGCCCTGTATGTGTTCCTTGTATGGTGCCTAACTGTATCACTGAGGCTCTGCTAACTAGAACCTCAGTGTTTATGCCCTCTCTGCTTTTAAAATTGTCACTGCAGGCTAGTGACTAATTTGACCAATTCTCATTGGCACACTGGAACACCCTTATAATTCCCTTGTATATGGTACCTAGGTACCCAGGGTATTAGGGTTCCAGGAGATCCCTATGGGCTGCAGCATTTCTTTTGCCACCCATAGGGAGCTCAGACAATTCTTACACAGGACTGCCACTGCAGCCTGAGTGAAATAACATCCACGTTATTTCACAGCCATTTTACACTGCACTTAAGTAACTTATAAGTCACCTATATGTCTAACCCTCACTTGGTGAAGGTTAGGTGCTAAGTTATTTAGTGTGTGGGCACCCTGGCACTAGCCAAGGTGCCCCCACATTGTTCAGGGCAAATTCCCCAGACTTTGTGAGTGCGGGGACACCATTACATGCGTGCACTACATATAGGTCAATACCTATATGTAACGTCACCATGGTAACTCCGAACATGGCCATTGAACATCTCTAGGATCATGGAATTGTCACCCCAATACCATTCTGGTATTGGGAGTGACAATTCCATGCATCCCCGGGTCTCCAGCACAGAGCCCAGGTGCTGCCAAACTAACTTTCCGGGGTCTCCACTGCAGCTACTGCTGCTGCCAACCCCTCAGACAGGTTTCTGCCCCCCTGGGGTCTGGGCAGCCTGGTCCCAGGAAGGCAGAACAAAGGATTTCCTCTGGGAGAGGGTGTTACACCCTCTCCCTTTGGAAATAGGTGTGAAGGGCTGGGGAGGAATAGCCTACACAGCCTCTGGAAATGCTTTGATGGGCACAGATGGTGCCCTCCCTGCATAAGCCAGTCTACACCAGTTCAGGGATCCCGAGCCCTGCTCTGGTGCGAAACTGGACAAAGGAAAGTGGAGAGACTACTCCCCTGACCAGCACCTCCCAGGGGAGGTGCCCAGAGCTCCTCCAGTGTGTACCAGACCTCTGCCATCTTGGATGCAGAGGTGTGAGGGCACAATGGACAGCTCTGAGTGGCCAGTGCCAGCAGGTGACGTCAGAGACCCCTCCTGTTAGGTGCTTACCTTTCTCTGTAACCAATCCTCCTCTGTAGGCTATTTAGGGTCTCACCAGATAACGAATGCAAGAGCTCACCAGAGTTCCTCTGCACTTCCCTCTTCGACTTCTGCCAAAGATCGACCGCTGACTGCTCCAGGACGCATGCATAACCGCAACAAAGTAGCAAGAAGACTACCAGCAACATTGTAGTGCCTCACCCTGCCGGCTTTCTCGACTGTTTCCTGGTGGTGCATGCTCTGAGAGCTGTCTGTCTTCACCCTGCACTGGAAGCCAAGAAGAAATCTCCTGTGGGTCGACGGAATCTTCCCCCTGCTAACGCCGGCACCAAACTTCTGCATCACCGGTCCTCTGGGTCCCCTCTCATCCTGACGAGCGTGGTCCCTGGAACACAGGAGCTGGGTCCAAGTGTCTTTGACAGTCCAGTGGCCTTGCTGTCCAAATTTGGTGGAGGTAAGGCCTTGCCTTCCCACGCCAGACAGTAATCCTGTGTACTGCGTGAACTGCAGCTGCTCGGGCTTCTGTGCATTTTGCAATACTTCCTTCATGCACACCCTAGCCCAGGTCCCCAGCACTCCGTCCTACATTGCCCAACTCGCTGAATTGGACTCCGACGTCGTGGGACCCTTTTTTTGTGACTCTGAATTGACTGCTGTCCTCAGAACTTCTAAGTGCCTGTTCAGATACTTCTGCGGGCGCTGCCTGCTTCTGCGTAGGCTCGCTGTGTTGCGGAACACCCCCTCTGTCTCTTCCTCCAAGGGGCGACCTCCTGGTCCTTCCTGGTCCCTAGCAGCACCCAAAATCCTCATCCCCGACTCTTGCAGCTAGCAAGGCTTGTTTGGAGTCTTTCTGCGTGGAAACAACTCTGAATCCTCTAGCACACCGTGTGATATCTTCTGACCAAAGGAGAAGTTCCTGGCACCTTCTGTTGTTGCAGAATCTTTGGCTTCTTCCACCCAGAGGCAGCCCTTTTGCACCTTCATCTGGGGTTTAGTGGGCTCCTGCCCCCCCTGGACACTTGCGTGACTCTTGGACTTGGTCCCCTTCCTTTACAGGTCCTCAGGTCCAGGAATCCGTCTTCAGTGCTTTGCAGTCAGTTGTCCTTGCAGAATCCCCTATCTCGACTTTACTGTCTTTCTGGGGTAGTAGGGTAACTTTACTCCTACTTTTCAGGGTCTTGGGGTGGGGTATCTTGGACACCTTTAGTGTTTTCTTACACTCCCAGTGAACCTATACACACTACACTAGGCCTGGGGTCCATTCGTGGTTCACATTCCACTTTTGGAGTATATGGTTTGTGTTGCCCCAAGGCCTATTTCTCCCTATTGCATTCTATTGTGATTCTACATTGTTTGCACTACTTTTCTAACTGCTACTTACCTGTTTTTGGTTTGTGTGCATATAATTTGTGTATATTACTTACCTCCTAAGGGAGTGTATCCTCTGAGATACTTTTGGCATATTGTCACTAAAATAAAGTACCTTTATTTTTAGTAACTCTGAGTATTGTGTTTTCTTATGATATAGTTCTATATGATATAAGTGATATAGTAGGAGCTTTGCATGTCTCCTAGTTCAGCCTAAGCTGCTCTGCTATAGCTACCTCTATCAGCCTTAGTTGCTAGAACACCTCTATTCTACTAATAAGGGATAACTGGACCTGGCACAAGATGTAAGTACCACTAGGTACCCACTATAAGCCAGGCCAGCCTCCTACATTGGTGGTGCAGCAGTGGGATAAGTACTTGTAGCTGCTTTACCACTTTGTCATTTGTACTGCTCTTAAGAAAAACATATACCAAATATTTCAATATATTCACATTGAACCAAAACAGTTTACTGTTCTGCTCTAAAACTTTCTACAAAGTTTCTGAAAAGTTCTGATTTTTTTTTAAAGTTTTCAAAAAGTTTGAAAAAGGTTTTTCTCTGTCCTTTCAAAAGTTCTAAAACTTTTTCTCTCTCTGTCTTAAACCTTTTCTATCATGTCTTCAGTAGAGCTCATTCCCAAAATTGTTCAAGCAACCTATGAGAGTTTAAACTTTAAAAGTTTGAGGTGTCTCTTCATAGAAAGAGGTTTAAGCATTGGTAAGAATCCTACAAAAGACTTTGGGGGTCATTCTAACCCTGGCGGTCCAAGACCGCCAGGGCTAAAATGACGGGGGCACCGCCAACAGGCTGGCGGTGCCCCGTAGGGCATTCTGATCGCGGCGGTTCGGCCGCGGTCAGACAAGGAAACCGGCGGTCTCCTGCCGGTTTTCCGCTGCCCATTTGAATCCTCCATGGCGGCGGAGCGCGCTCTGCCGCCATGGGGATTCAGACACCCCCTACCGCCATCCTGAGACCCGCCAGGAACAGGATGGCGGTAGGGGGTGCCGCGGGGCCCCTGGGGGCCCCTGCAGTGCCCATGCCAATGGCATGGGCACTGCAGGGGCACCCGTAAGAGGGCCCCACTTTGTATTTCAGTGTCTGCATTGCAGACACTGAAATACGCGACGGGTGCCACTGCACCCGTCGCACCTTCCCACTCAATTCTGAGCCGGCGTCCTCGTGGGAAGGATGATTTGCCCTGGGCTGGCGGGCGGCCTTTTGGCGGTCGCCCGCCAGCCCAGGGCAAATCCCAAAATACCCTCAGCGGTCTTTCGACCGCGGAGCAGTATTTTGGTGGGGGAAGTCTGGCGGGCGGCCAGACTCAGAATCACCCCCTTTCTCTTTAACCTTCTCCTAGAAAGTGACCAGAACCAGTCTGGCCCATCTCAGGAACAGGAGGTAGGAGGGGAAGGTACCCAGTCAGACTCGGAGGAGTTCCCTGAAGAGATTTGGGAGGGTTCTTACAAAGACCTGCCCCCTAGCAGGCCTCCTAGTGACACTAGTAGTGGGAGAGGGTCACATATTAGTAGGGCATCTTTCACTCCTAAAGGCCAGGTTACTAGGGTCCAGCCAGTTAGGGACAGGTCTCTCTCTGCCAATTCCCACATTTCCTCTGAATCTAAACATTCCCAAGCCTCCCACCCTGAGGATAACGTAATGGAAAGGAAACTCAGAAAGCTGAGGTTGGAAGAGGCCAGGCTGAAGCTTAAACAGCAGCAGCTGGCCTTAGACAGGGAATCCATGGATGTAGAGAGGGAAAGACTGAGATTGGGGTTAGTTCCCCATGGTGGCAGCAGCAGTATTTCTGATAGCAATCCCGTTAGAGAGCAAGATTCCAGTAATCTGCATAACATAGTCCCCCCTTACAAGGAGAGGGATGACATTAACAAGGGGTTTGCTGCACTTGAGAGGGCCTGTATGGTACAGTTGGTCCCTCAAAGGCAGTGGGCTGCTATCTTGTGGCTATCTTTTACTGGTAAGGGTAGGGATAGGCTCCTTACTGTCAGAGAAAGTGATGCTAATAATTACAAAGTTTTGAAGGATGCACTCGTGGATGGATTTGGCTTAACCACTGAACAATACAGGATTAAGTTCAGAGACACCAGAAAAGTGTCCTCTCAAGACTGGACAGACTTTGTAGACTGTTCAGTGAAGGCCTTGGAGGGTTGGTTACATGGCAGTAAGGTGACTGACTATGAAAGCCTGTATAATCTGATTCTGAGAGAGCATATTCTTAACAATTGTGTGTCTGATTTGTTGCACCCGTACTTGGTAGACTCAGATCTGACCTCTCCCCAAGAATTGGGAAAGAAGGCAGGCAAATGCTCAGAACAAGAGTGAACAGAAAAGTTCATACAAGGGGTGACAAGGATGGCAAGAAGAAGGATAAGTCTTCTGACAAGGGTGGGGACAAAGATAAAAACATTCTGAGTCTTCATCAGGCCCACAAAAATCCTCTGGGGGTGGTGGGTCCAAATCCTCTTCTAACAATCAGAAAAAGCCTTGGTGTTATTTATGTTAAGTAAAAGGCCATTGGGCAAGTTATTCCTCTTGTCCAAAGAAAAACACCAAACCTCCCACCACCACAACCCCAACTGCAATCTCTAGTGCCCCTAGTAATAGCAGTGGTGGTGGCAAGTCTACTGCAAATAGCCAATCCAAGGGTGTAGCTGGGCTCACTGTTGGCAGTGTAGTTGGGGTTGGTCTTGTTAGGGAGACCACAGAGGCTATTTTAGTCTCTGATGGTGGCATTGACTTTGCCACTTTGGTTGCTTGTCCCCTTAATATGGGTAAGTACAAGCAACTACCCCTAATCAACGGTATTGAGGTTGAGGCCTACAGGGACACAGGAGCCAGTGTAACTATGGTGATAGAGAAACTGGTTCACCATGATCAACACCTATTGGTCAACAGTACTAAGTGACTGATGCTCATAACAACACTCTTAGCCACCCCATGGCTGTTGTGAATCTCAACTGGGGGCGGGTTACTGGTCCAAAGAAAGTTGGGGTAGCCACTGAATTACCTGTAGATTGCTTACTAGGCAATGATTTGGAGACATCAGCTTGGGCAGAAGTGGAGTTGGAGGCTCATGCAGCAATGCTGGGCATTCCTGGGCATATTTTTGCTTTGACAAGGGCTCAGGCCAAAATGCAAAAAGGGCAGGGAGACTTGGATCCTGGAACAATGGACCAAGTGCTCCCAAAAGCTAGGGGTAGAAAGGGTAAATCCTTGCCCACTATCCATCCCTCTCCAGAAGATTCCCCTTTTGAGGAAGAGGAATCCTCTCCCTGTGCAGAACCTACACCAGAGGAGCTGGCAGCAGACACTGCTGAGCTTTTGGGTGCAGGGGGGCCTGCTATGGAAGAGCTGAGTATGGCACAGCAGACCTGTCCCACACTAGAGGGTTTAAGACAGCAAGCTGACAAGCAGCAGAATGGGGATGTCAGTGATAGCCATAAGGTGTATTGGGAAGACAACCTCTTGTACACACAGTCAAAGGACCCTAAACCTGGAGCTGCCAGGAGATTGGTCATTCCCCTGCAATACAGAGAGTCTCTTCTTACCTTGGCACACAACATTCCTTTGGCTGGGCATTTGGGCCAGACAAAAACTTGGGACAGGCTTGTTCCCCTGTTTCACTGGCCTCATATGTCAGAGGACACTAAAGAGTTTTGTCGCTCTTGTGTGACCTGCCAAGCCAGTGGCACGACTGGTTGACCCTCCAACAGCTTCAGGCAATATATTTATCCTGGTGGAAGTGGACCATGCCACTAGGTACCCTGAAGCCATCCCCTTAAGGACCACTACAGCTCATGCAGTGGTAAAGGCCCTCCTGGGAATCTTTTCCAGAGTGGATTTCCCTAAGGAAGTGGTGTCAGACAGAGGTAGTAACTTCACGTCTGCATACCTCAAAGCAATGTGGAAGGAGTGTGGTGTGACTTACAAGTTCACAACTCCTCACCATCCACAAACAAATGGTCTGGTTGAGAGGTTTAATAAAACTCTCATAGGTATGATAATGGGACTCCCTGAAAAACTCAGAAGGAGATGGAATGTCCTGTTACCTTGCCTCCTTTTTGCTTACAGGGAGGTACCCCAAAAAGGAGTGGGCTTCAGTCCCTTTGAACTCCTCTTTGGGCACCCTGTGAGAGGTCCCCTTGCTCTTGTTAAGGAGGGTTGGGAACAACCTTTAAAAGCTCCTCAACAGGACACTGTGGACTATGTACTTGGCCTAAGATCCAGAATGGCTGAGTATATGAAAAAGGCCAGTAAAAACCTTCAGGCCAGCCAGGAGCTGCAAAAGCAATGGCATGACCAGAAGGCTGTCCTGACTCAGTACCACCCAGGACAGAAGCTGAGGGTATTGGAACCTGTGGCCCCAATCAATCAATCAATCAATCATAGTATTTATAAAGCGCGCTATGTACCCGTCAGGGTTTCGAGGCGCTGGGGGGGGGGGGGGGAGCGCTGCTGATTTAGCGGTCGAAGAGCCAGGTCTTGAGGAGCCTTCTGAATGCGAGGAGGTCCTGGGTCTGGCGAAGAGATGTGGGGAGAGAGTTCCAGGTCTTGGCGGCGAGGAAGGAGAAGGATCTGCCGCCGGATGTCTTGCGCTGGATTCGGGGTACGATGGCGAGGGCGAGGTTGGCGGATCGGAGTTGACGTGTTGGAGTGTAGAAGTTAAGTCTGGTGTTGAGGTAGGAGGGTCCGGTGTTGTGAAGTGCCTTGTGAGCGTGGGTCAGGAGTTTAAAGGTGATCCTCTTGTCTACCGGGAGCCAGTGGAGTTCCTTTAGGTGAGGGGAGATGTGACTTTGGCGGGGTATGTCGAGGATCAGTCGGGCAAGAGCACTCCAGGACAAATAGAGTGGACCCCATCTTATTGTTGAAAAAAGGGTGAGGTTACCTATTTGGTAGACTTTGGCACTGCCAGGAGCCCCCTTAGGGTGCTCCATGTCAACCGCCTGAAACCCTACTATGACAGGGCTGATCTAACCCTGCTCATGGCAACTGATGGGGGACAGGAAGAAGAGAGTGACCCTCTCCCTGATCTCTTCTCCACCACTGAAGATGATGGCTTAGTGGAGGGAGTGGTCTTAGCAGAATGTCTTACTGCTGAACAGAAAGACAACTGTGTTACTCTCGTAAATCAGTTTTCTGAACTGTTTTCACTGATACCAGGTACTACTACTTGGTGTGAACACACTATCAATACTGGAGACAGTTTACCTGTCAAAAGTAAGATATATAGGGTGCTTGACCATGTCAGGGACTGCATTAAATAAGAGGTGCAGAAAATGTTAGACTTAGGGGTGATTGAGCCTTCAGAAAGCCCCTGGCCTAGCCCACTTGTGCTTGTCCCAAAACCTCACACTAAAGATGGAAAAAAGAGAGATGAGGTTTTGTGTAGATTATAGGGGGCTCAACCAAGTGACCAAGACAGATGCTCACCCTATACCCAGGGCAGATGAGCTCATAGATACACTGGCTTCTTCCAAGTATCTAAGCATGTTTGATCTAACTGCAGGGTATTGGCAGATTAGGTTATCAGAAGATGCTAAACCAAAGACTGCATTTTCAACCATTGGAGGGCACTATCAATTCACAGTAATGCCCTTTGGTCTGACAAATGCACCTACCACTTTTCAAAGGTTGGTGAACACAGTCCTGCAAGGGTTGGAAGCTTTTAGTGCAGCATATCTATATGATATAGCTGTCTTTAGCTCAACCTGGGATGATCACCTGGTCCACCTATGGAAAGTTTTGGAGGCCCTGCAAAAGGCAGGCCTCACTATCGAGGCCTCAAAGTGCCAGATAGGGCAGGGAAAAGTGGTTTATCTGGGCCACCTGGTAGGTGGGGAACAGATTGCACCACTGGAGGGGAAGATCCAGACCATTATGGAATTGACTCCCCCTACAACTCAAACCCAGGTGAGAGCCTTTTTAGGCCTCACAGGGTATTATAGGAGATTCATCAAGAATGATGGCTCCATAGCAGCCCCTCTTAATGATCTCACTAGCAAAAAGATGCCTAAGAAGGTATTGTGGACAGCTAGCTGTCAGAAACTTTTGATGAGCTCAAACAGGCCATGTGCTCTGCACCTGTCCTAAAAAGCCCTTGCTTCTCCAAGAATTTAATAGTCCAGACTGATGCTTCTGAATTACGGATTGGGGCAGTGCTGTCACAGTTGAATACTGAGGGCCAGGATCAACCTGTTGCTTTTATCAGCAGGAGGTTGACCCCTAGAGAAAAGCGTTGGTCTGCCATAGAGAGGGAGGCATTGGCTGTGGTCTGGGCACTGAAAAAGGTGAGACCATACCTGTTTGGTACTCACTTTATTGTTCAGACAGACCACAAACCTCTACTTTGGCTAAAACAAATGAAAGGTGAAAACCCTAAATTGTTGAGGTGGTCCATATCCCTACAGGGAACGGACTATACAGTGGAACATAGACCTGGGAGTACCCACTACAATGCAGATGGACTCTCCAGATATTTCCACTTAGACAATGAAGACTCATCTGGGCAAGGTTAGCCTTATTGTCCCTCATTTGGTGGGGGGTTGTGTAGGAAAGCACCATCTTGCCTAGCATGTTACCCCCATTTTTACTGTATGTGTGTTTGTTTTTGCCTATGTATCACTGGGATCCTGCTAGTCAGGACCCCAGTGCTCATGAAGTATGCCCTGTATGTGTTCCCTGTGCGGTGCCTAACTGTATCACTGAGGCTCTGCTAACCAGAACCTCAGTGTTTATGCTCTCTCTGCTTTTAAAATTGTCACTGCAGGCTAGTGACTAAATTTACCAATTCCCATTGGCACACTAGAACACCCTTGTAATTCCCTTTTATCTGGTACCTAGGTACCCAGGGTATTGGGGTTCCAGGAGATCCCTATGGGCTGCAACATTTCTTTTGCCATCCATAGGGAGCTCAGACAATTCTTACACAGGATTGCCACTGCAGCCTGAGTGAAATAACGTCCACGTTATTTCGCAGGCCATTTTACACTGCACTTAAGTAACTTATAAGTCACCTATATGTCTAACCCTCACTTGGTGAAGGTTAGATGCAAAGTTACTTAGTGTGTGAGCACCCTGGCACTAGCCAAGGTGCCCCCACATTGTTCAGGGCAAATTCCCCAGACTTTGTAAGTACGGGGACACCATTACACGTGTGCACTACATATAGGTCAATATCTATATGTAGCATCACCATGGTAACTCCATACATGGCCATGTAACATGTCTAGGATCATGGAATTGTCACCCCAATACCATTCTGGTACTGGGGGGACAATTCCATGCATCCCCGGGTCTCCAACACAGAGCCCAGGTATTGCCAAACTAACTTTCCGGGGTCTCCACTGCAGCTACTGCTGCTGCCAACCCCTCAGACAGGTTTCTGCCCCCCTGGGGCCTGGGCAGCCTGGTCCCAGGAAGGCAGAACACAGGATTTCCTCTGAGAGAGTGTGTTACACCCTCTCCCTTTGGAAATAGATGTGAAGGGCTGGGGAGGAGTAGCCTCTCCCAGCCTCTGGAAATGCTTTGATGGGCACAGATGGTGCCCTCGCTGCATAAGCCATTCTACACCTGTTCAGGGATCCCCCAGCCCTGCTCTGGCGCGAAACTGGACAAAGGAAAGGGGAGTGACCACTCCCCTGACCAGCACCTCCCATGGGAGGTGCCCAGAGCTCCTCCAGTGTGTCCCAGACCTCTGCCATCTTGGATGAAGAGGTGTGAGGGCACAATGGACAGCTCTGAGTGGCCAGTGCCAGCAGGTGATGTCAGAGACCCCTCCTGATAGGTGCTTACCTATCTCAGTAGCCAATCCTCCTCTGTGGGCTATTTAGGGTCTCTCCTCTGGGCATCTCACCAGATAACGAATGCAAGAGATCACCAGAGTTCCTCTGTGCTTCCCTCTTCGACTTCTGCCAAGGATCGACTGCTGACTGCTCCAGGACGCCTGCATAACCGCAACAAAGTAGCAAGAAGACTTCCAGCAACATTGTAGCGCCTCATCCTGCTTGCTTTCTCTACTGTTTCCTGGTGGTGCATGCTGTCTGCCTTCACCCTGCACTGTAAGCCAAGAAGCAATCTCCCGTGGGTTGACTGAATCTTCCCCCTGCCAACGCAGGCACCAAACTTCTGCATCACCGGTCCTCTGGGTCCCCTCTCATCCTGACGAGCGTGGTCCCTGGAACACAGGAGCAGGGTCCAAGTGTCTTTGACAGTCCAGTGGCCCTTCTAACCAAATTTGGTGGAGGTAAGTCCTTGCCTCCCCACGCCAGACAGTAATCCTGTGCACAGCGTGAACTGCAGCTGCACGGGCGTCTGTGAACTTTTGCAAGACTTCCTTTGTGCACATCCTAGCCCACGTCCCCAGCACTCCGTCCTGCATTGCCCAACTCGCTGAGTTGGACTCCTACGTCGTGAGACCCTCTTTTGTGACTCTGAGTTGACCGCTGTCCTCAGAAATTCTAAGTGCCTGTTCAGGTACTTATGCAGGTGCTGCCTGCTTCTGCATGGGTTCTCTGTGTTGCTGAGCGCCCCCTCTATCTCCTCTTCCGGGGGCGACCTCCTGGTCCTTCCTGGGCCCTAGTAGCACCCAAAATCCTCAACAGCAACTCTTGCAGCTAACAAGGCTTGTTTGCGGTCTTTCTGCATGGAAATGACTCCGCATCCTCCAGCATGCTGTGGGACATCTTCTGACCAAAGGAGAAGTTCCTAGCACCTTCCGTTGTTGCAGAATCTTCGGCTTCTTCCACCCAGAGGCAGCCCTTTTGCACCTTCATCCGGGGTTTAGTGGGCTCCTGCCCCCCCCCCCCGGACACTTGCATGACTCTTGGACTTGGTCCGCTTCCTTTACAGGTCCTCAGGTCAAGGAATCCATCTTCAGTGCTTTGTAGTCAGCTGCTGTCCTACTTTTCAGGGTCTTGGGGTGGGGTATCTTGGACACCCTTAGGGGCGTATTTATACTCCGTCTGCGCCGATTGTGCGTCAAAACTTTTGACGCACAATCAGCGCAAACGTTGCCCCATATGTAAACTTTGCTGCCCGAGGCCGCGGATGACAAAATTCCGCTGCATGTGTCATTTTTTGGATGCGGCAGCCAACCTTGCGTTAATTATATGCAAGGTAGGCGTTCCTGTCCAAAAAATGTCTTAAAGGGCTGTGCGTCATATTTATGCTTTCGGGCAAAAATAACGCACGGCCTGGAGGCGGAGCCAGAAAATGACGCACAGCCCAATATGCGTCAAATATTAACGCCTGGGTCAGAGCAGGCGTTAAAATGGGGAAAACACACCTGTATTTAATCAGAACACACAGAACAAACAGCAGAGCAGCAGAGCAGCAACAGGGAGCCATGGAGGTGATACTAATCCAGCGTGCACGCAGACACAGAGCCCAGCCGCAACAACAGCAGCTACAACAACACCAGCAGGGACCCCAAAGGCAGCGCAGAAGGCAGGAGAGGATATTCCACCCCAGAACCACCCTTCAGGGCCTCAGGGAACACGACATCATACAGAGGTACCAGTTGAACTGGCAGGCCATTCAGCAGCTGCTGCACAACAATGGACAGCAGTTGGCCCCCACTTTGGTGACACCCCGCACCATCCCAACAGAAACAAAGCTGCTTGCTGTACTTCATATTCTGGCAAGTGGCTCTTTCCAAACAACTGGTGCCCTGGTTGGTGGAATATCACAACCATCATTCTCCGCCTTTTTGCCCAAAGTACTGGATGCCATCATTGGACTGACACCCCGCCACATCTGCTTCCCTAACACACTGCAGAAGCACGAGGAAACAAAACAGGGGTTCTACCTCATCTGTGGCTTCCCACACATCCTTGGTGCAATCGACTGCACACATGTACGCCTTGTGCCACCTGCTGCAACTGAACACCTCTACCGCAACAGGAAGCACACACATTCCATCAACGTGCAGGCCATAGTCGATCACCAGGGATTGATCACCAACATCGTGGCTAAATATCCTGGGAGTGTACATGACTCAGACATCTTCCGTCACTGCACCATCAATGAACACTTCCAGGATGGACGGTATGGCAATGGACTACTTGTTGGTAAGTACAAAAACCTACTTATATACACACACTGCATAGCAACCCTCTAGGACACACAACACATACACCACAACAGCAACATGTGAACAGGAACACACTGAGGTCGTGACATCACTAGCCATGTTTCTTAAGTCACCATTGAACATGTCACACATCGGAAATTACTGTACAGCCTAATGTTAAGACGTCAATGAGTGTGGTTGCCGAAATGTCACCTTGCAAATTGTAAGTGTCCCAATGACCTTTACATTAATCCATTGCATAAGTTTCAAGGTATGGGATGTCCAGAGTAGTTTGATATGAACGTGTTAACAACACTTTCAATTTTAACTGTGCATGGAACTATCATCTCACCCCCAGTGAAGACTAGTCACAATGCTAGGGAGGGCACACTGTACTGCAAATCCCAAAACATACTGCTGACAAACGGTTAGCAGACAAACACTCGTTCAGCCAAGGAAGCAACACAATGCAGATGGTACAGCCTACAAGCATAGGATGCCACATTAGTACACAAAAGAGTCACAGACAACACAAGACAACTACTGCCATGAAAGGTCTTTTCAATAGTGCCAGCTACATCAACATGATCCCAATCATTTTCTCTTGCAGCTGATCAGCGGTATGGCATCCAGCCATGGATCATGACACCATTTGGCAACCCAAGTACGGCTGCAGAGCGTGCATACAACAACACCCATAGGAGGACACGCAGCATTGTCGAGCGGACCTTCGGCATCCTCAAGTCAAGGTTCCTCTGCCTCATCATCACTGGTGGTAGCCTCCTATATTCCCCCGAGATGGTCTGTAGGATCATCCTCACATGTGCAATATTGCACAACATTTGTATCAAAAGAAACATTCCCCTCCTGGAACCAGAGCCACACATGCCTGAAGCGGAGGAAGAGGAGGATGCTGGCCTGCAACAGGAGGGGGAACTACAGAACACAGCCGCTGGTATACGGAGGCGGCAACAGATTGTAAATAATTTCTTCTGAATATGATCACCTTCACCACTTTAGTTAACAAATTGAAATGAACACCTATTCTAATCACCATATCATGGTCTGGATATTCCTTTTTGCACACCTTCATCTCTACTTATCAGAATAAGAGTGTTGCCTCATGGAGCATTGCTGAGATACTGAGTAGGACACGGAACATCCCAGAGCTAATGTGATGCCTAACATACAATGGTCACATACACACACACTCTTAATGACATATATCATGTACATATCTCCTTTGAAGGCCAATAGCAGAAGACCACAACTATTTCACACATACATGTTGAAAGCAAGGTCCAGCGCAGCATATGGCACACAACTAAGACACCATCACTCAATAAGGGGAAAACAAGCCTCATACATGAGGCAGTCAATGTGCTTTGGCATCAGTAACAGGAATGCCTGACCAGACCCTCGACAGCAGTAAGTCCAACTGCATCCAATCTTTGCAAGGAATATCTGTGACTAGAGTTCCCTAGAAGCAGAACATAGACAGCACAAGTGCCACACATATGACATGCATTGCGCACATGAAATTCCATGTACATGTCAGCCCATTTCCTAACTCCTGACACACCCATGCACCTGGTCACAACCCACCTGTCGGAAGAGGTCCCTGGAATACTAAGATGTGTACCCTGATATTACCTCCTCTACACACACAGACCAACATTAGCACACCAGTGTGCTACTCCCTTTCCTATGATATGCCATTGTCATAGAACATCTGACTGCAAGGACGTCAGGTCAATTTATACACTGTCTTCTAGTTTAAAAGCCCTGTTAGCACATGTAGATTGCTTCCCCTTGTGAAAATGTCTGTTGGCTTAGAATGCAAGTCTCACCTACAGGACTGATGAGAAACAGATGCAGCCCACACCTGTGATCACCTCCATGCACAACACCCATTTCAAAAAGCAAAGCACTGCCCCTGATGATGCCTGGAACAGCATAGGAGTTGCCATTATGTCAAATACACCGTCAAGAATTGATACTAATTAAGCAGTGTAACACAGCCACTGGGTTCATTTGTCACCTTCAAAAACACAGGACGTACACAGTTTGACATGTCAACTGTCTAGTTTGTCCTCAAAACAGTCTGTCAGACCACTGATTACGTCACTTGTCAAGTAACTGGATCCTGAATCACCTTGCAGTCTGTCAACCTGACTGGCAACTGTCTGTGCGTCACACTAAAGTATCCCTGTGTCTACATATGTACCACAATTGCGTTAGCAAACCTCTCATTCATCAGGGGGCATTGGGCATGGGCTTCTTCCATGCATACCAAAATACATTGTTTAGCATCATCTGCCTTTTAACTGTAACATTTGAGTTACTGCCTCTTGGAATAGCAAAATTCCTGGCCCATCCCTTATCTGGGTTGCATTTATGCATGAATGACAAAGTGTGACAGTGTCCCAGGGCCATAGGCAGGGATTGGGTACGGGGCTTTCAGCACAACCAGCAACCTCTGATAATGTCCATGAATAATACACAAATGTCAGGACCCTGACAGTTCACACACAGCATCACAGTGCGCACAACATAGTGATGGGCCGTGTGTGGTGAATAGAATAATCAGCACAGAGGCTATGATGTTCCCAGATGCAGTGGGAAGTGCAGAGGCCAACCTGTGTACAAATGTTGTAATGACACCTGCCGGAACATGACACCTGAGACATTATCTCACTCAGTCTCATTACACGTCTTTAGTGACAGGGTGGGACCATCCACATGTTGGTTCACATGTCCACATCTACTTTACTCACATTGATCAACCAAGGATACTCAGTAGATACAGGAATAGCTGCCACTGACACATGATGAGTCCTGGACCCAACTGTGACAAATTGCACCCCTAACAATCTACAGGATCATCATTGGACCACACACATGAACAAGACACCTATGTGCAATTGATCACTGGAAATAAGTGGACACGTGCTGTCTTGTATGCTGGTCCACCACAGCCACTTGATAGTCGGGGCTCACTTCTATGGCCTCAACTGTGGTGTCATCATACATATGAGATTCACCCTTGTCTGTCTGTGCAAACAACATGGTACCCATTTTCTCAATGCATGTGTATGACTCACTGTGGAATTCTCCAAGTAGTGCCTAGGAAGCTCTTACCAATACTCTAGGACATAGGATGTAGAAAATGTGAACCATTGACATGAACAAGCGTCTGCCATCCATCTGGTGCATGCTATGTCACATGTGGTGTCTACATGACCCTAAAACTTGGAAGTACACTTTACGGGTGTTGTTACATGGATGACTAACACATGCCCTCGCTCATTTTCAATTTGACTTGCATCTAAGGATTGGACACATGGACGTCACATTCATACAACCATAAGTACAATTATGCTTCATGTGATACACACACACTTGGTCAACCAACACATTAGTTGTCAAAGCACACACTTTGAGCCAAAGGCATTTAGGTATTGTACATATGTGCGTCACATTGCTATGCTCTCCTTATGCCAAACATGCACAATTTGTGCAACACATATATGTAGGCCCCACTTATGACCATCTATTGCATCAGCCAACTGTAAAAATACTGTGAATCATGTTCCGCTGCAGTATGATGGCACACATGTGAACATACACCATCAACACCATACTGTCTTCAATTAGCCAATCCCTGATGTGTTCCAAATGTAAAATAACCAAAAAACTAGTAAAAATGCCCCAAACCAGTTAATGCACTGTAATTTTGACGTCCCTAGCGTTGTGCGTCATTTTTTGACAACCAGAACTGTATTTGTGTAATTTTTTTTGACGCACAGGAGTGAAATTTAGCCCACATCCAGATATTTGTACAGTCCATGTATCATTATGTGGATGCGGGTTAATATTCACGTCTGTGCGTCAAAAAAAATGACGCAAATACAGTTTTGGAAAACAAAAAATTACGCATAACGTGAAAAAGTCGGGACTTTTCATACAGGAAGTGATGTAATAGGATATCCTGTCTACAGATCATGTACAGTGGGTGTACTTTTACTTTCACTTTGCAGTCTATGATCCTTCTAGACTGTGTGGCTGTGTAGAGAGTGTTGTCCTGAGATTTTGTGCTGTTTTTGTCCTGTGTGCTATCTGTAAAGTCCATTTGTGAAATAAATATTGTTTGTGTATAATGTAGTACTTTGTTTTGTCTACATTTGTCCATTTATCTTGTGTTTCTCTTGTTTGTGGGAGTCTGTTGTGGGTAGTGTTAGTTTGGGGATAGTTGGGCTCTTTTAGTGTTTAGGGTTACTTTTTTCTGTCTTTGTACCCCTACTTTCCCCCTTTTCCCCTTTCTATTTCTTTTACCCTTATTCTATATCATCACCTATAAGTATGTCTGGTAGGCCACGTCTTGGCAGGATGGGGGAAGAGGAGTTGGGGGGCTTCATCTGGCTGGTGACACATTTCTTGCCGCTCATGATCCAGGCAGGGGGCAGGGTGATACAGGGGTATCCGACAGAGGCGCGCAGAATCCGGTGGGGAAAGGTGCTGCATCACCTGCAGCGTGTGTATGCCAGCCAGAGGAGTGACCACCAGCTGAAGCACTGGTGGGCTGACCTCATCACCAGGGAGCAGGATCTCTTGGACCACTTGTGAATCATGATTGGTGGCACTGTTGGTGAGTAAGAATTATGTTAATGTGCACAATTAAATGCTCTGTTGTGACATCAGGGGATTAGTGCAATGTCTGCCAGCTAACTTGCTGACTGTGTGTAATTCTGGGGTAATATAAGGGGATCATTGATGCACTATGGCAAGGATCACAATTGCTAGCTGTCAGGTAGCACGTGCTCAGCTAACTTACAGGTTACTTTTCCATGCAGGAAATTGGTGTGGCCTTTTTGTCAGAACAGCTAACAAAATATGAGCCAATCATATCTATATAGGGTACTATTGACAGAGAAGTACAGATGTACCAACATTTAGGCCAACTATGTTGACGCAATTGCTAGACTGACTTTTAGAATCACTACATGATGATAAATTGATAATAGCAAAGTGGCTCAGACATATGTCTCATGTGAGTCTGGTGAGTGTGGAAGGAAAGCGTTCACAGAAGTACTATGAATGTGTGGGAATATTGTGTTCCTTGGTCTTTTTGGATACATGTCAGTTCTTGATTTAAAAACATCATGAAAAGGTGTAAGGTGCCCTCAGCTAACATCTTAAGATGTTTTTTGGAATTAGTTGAGCCACAATCCAAATATGGATGGCAGTCCAAGTGTATGCACATGGCCTCACATCTCCATGGTTGGTGCAAATCACCATAGCTGGGCCACATCAATTGACTATACTGTAACAACAGGATGGCTTACAAAAGTCCCTGCCCCTCCCTCTGTACATTGGGCCTATGTGCAATAAATGTGTCATGGCCACAAGGCATGTTTGACTGGTAATGCAGTCCTCAAGTAACCAGGCTTTGGATGTCTCTCTTGGATGCACATGATGAGACGATTACACTCCATGTTTTTTAGTGCTCACCAATTATGGGGCATGTTTGCAACCACATGATAGTTAGCGCCAATGTATGTGTGCAGATATGTGTATAACTGTCACAGGAGACCCATGCTATGTATAAGTTGGCCGTGATATATCAGATCCAGTACCATCATGTCTGAATGGCTGCCATTTCATTATTAAGCCTACACATTGTAAATGTTTATGAAATTGTTGCACTGTGCACAGCTTTTGAGCACATTTTTTCCTTCCATACCTTACAGGTGGACTGGCACCCTACACTGTGGGAGAGGTGGTGACATTTGAGGACCCCGACCACTCCAGTAAGTGTTGAAATGTCTGTTATGTGTTGTGTTTGCTGGTTCTGGACTCGTGTGAGTTGGACGCATAGCAAGGTGTGATGCGTTGGGCAAGCTTTTCTCTTGTTCCATGAGTGGGAATGCAGTTCTCACATGTTTTGAGTTTGCCAATGCGTATCCAATGGTACCATGTAGGGATTGTAGGACATCCCTGTAGGCCCCACTGTGAGTACAGGGGATAGTCATGTGTATGACACTTGTATCACCAAGAGTCGCAATGGAAGTCAGCCCCAATTTAGTCAGCCTGTCAGACCCACATTCTCTAAGATTGGTAGAGCTAATAGCTTTCCAATAGACATCTGCTTCCCTATTTGCCTACGTTATTTTGAAACAGTAGGTAGAACCTACTAGCAGCATGTACTTCCACATGTAGTGCAACAAGTCTGTGGAACCTGAGTGCAATGGCCTAGGTGTGCATGCAATTCATGATCATGGGTGTTCTAGCAACTCTGTGTCTGATGTAAGTCAGGCCTCACTGGAAGTATATGTTGTGTACTAAGTTCTGCATTTCCTGACATATCTGACCCTATGAGTGCTCTAGGGTTTGCTGACTCCTAATTGTAGATAGACCTTACCTGTGGTATGTCTGTAGAGACAAACATGTGTGGAGTTTCCTATACACTCCTCGGTGTACATGTTGTTGGCAAATTATAGTTGTGTATCCAACGCCCCCCCTCAAACAAGGCCATGGGTTTGTGAATGGGGTACCTAGTACTGATGCTACGAGTATGTTACACATACATGTGAATAAGTGACGGTTTGGTTGCATACTAGTATACACTCAGGTTTGGCACTTGGTACTATACTGGCACGTCCAGTTACAACTTGCAGACCATGTGGCTTTAGTTTTGCTTTCTGTACACTGACATTTGTAGCCCAGGTCTTGGCGGAGGATATGCAGCATGATTCTTAGATGATAACTGTCAGAACTCAGATTACAAGTCAAAGCCAGTTATTACCCATCTTGTAGGTTATGGATGTGCTTTGTGTGATGTGACCTTTGTAGACTGGCCTGCCATATACTTCCTCAGGGACATTCAATGCTCTGTATTGTGATATGAGCAGTTACAAGTACAGTGGATGTAATGTCTGATTAACTTGCTGTGCCATTTCACACAATGCAGTTACTAATGTAGAATATTTGCATTTGTCTTCACAGCTGCTAACATGACTCCAGACCAGGTCCGTGAATTTCAGCGCCGGGCCATGCGGTATCAGCACATCCTGCTGGTGGAATCGGGGTTCGGCGATATCGCCATGAACGGGCCACTGGGGCATGGCGAGCCTTCCCACAGGGTGGGGCTACTTTGCCCACCACAACCACTACCAGCACAACCACCAATCAGAGCCAGGTGGCCCCACCCACAGCTGCCACTGTTGGTCCAACATCTGCTGGACCTCCTGGCCCCAGCATTGCCACCGGTGCAGGACAGCCCACACAGACCTCCTCCACCGGTACCCAGACTGCCACTGCTCCATCTGTTGACCCTGCAGCCTTCATCAGAATGGAACATAAGATGGACAAAGTGCTGCGCAAGTTGACCCACCTGAGCCGGGAAGTGCAGCACATTAACCGGCGGGTCAAGGACATTAAGAGGACCCTCTGGAGGGCCAACCTCTAGACACATTTTTTGATGGACATGATTCCCTCCCCTCCCTTCTCTTTCCTTGTTCTTATAGTTAGTGGGCTTAGGGGGCTTAGTGTTAGGTTAGTATAGGCTGTTAGTTTAGTTAGTGTTAGTGGGTGGGGGGTCCTCATTCTTTATATTTTTACTTATTAGGTGTGTGGGTGGGGGACTATGTTGGGGTTCTTGTGTGTTAAAAAAAAAAAAGTCTAAAAGAAAAATACCAAAAAAATATATATTTGTTTAGGATAGTATAGTATGTGTTTAGGTTAGTATGTGTTGTCCTCCGTGTGTCCCATCTCATAAGGGGAGTGGGGGGTAGATGTTTAGAACGTTTCGTTACATGTGATAAGTAAGTGTAGCTTAGGTTAGTTAGGGACAGTTGTGGGTAATGAGTAGTCAGGGTAGATTAGGGTAGGTAAGATTTTTCCCTCAGTTTCCTCATCTGTGGTTAGCATTTAATAAATATTTGGTTACCCCTTAATAGTATGTGTTGAATGGTACTTGATCGTGGGTTTGGATTCAGTGTACATCAATTTGGTACTATAACATCTGTGTCCAATGCTACAAACAAATCCCAACTGAGCTGTACGATTGGCAGCTAGCCCAGAGCTACCTTGCAAAGTGTCGACCCTTTGTTGCAACCACCAGTCACAGTTAATATGGATCCCAATGTGTTTCTGTTGATAAGTGTGTTTTCAAAGTCAATAACAGTGCTTCCAGACTTGATATTGGGAAACAGTCTTAGGTCTGACTGCAGTGTGATGATCATGCACACCCTTATAAGATGAGTTCTCATTGGCAATCTTGTATTTTTGTATTCATGACCCTCATCCATCATTTGTGACACAGTTCGGCATGATTACCTATTTGTATGTTAACTCAGACACCTTCATTTGTGCAGTTTATGTAGTGTTTACTTAGATTAGTGGGGCATGTTTATTGTGTTATTTTTGCATGTTTACAACATTTTGCTACCACTATTTGATGACTTAGTTATCCCCTGAGGAAGCATTATTCTGTCCAACACAGCATGGTGGTATTAGGTTTCTCACTTCATCCGATTTGTCCCACAGGAAGGGCAGAGTATGATGCAATCATGGGCACTGTGCAGAATTCTCTGACTACATATTATCAGGACAGTTGTATTGACAAGCTACGTAATTTGACAGTAGGCACATTTCAGTTATCTACTTCACAGTTGATATGTCACATTACCCAGAGACAGATTTGTTGTGTAAGTGCTATTTATTGAAAAGTGCTGTAGTGCTATCTGTACATTGTCCATGATTGTGAGTCCATTATAGTGACATTTTAAATTGGGATCCAATACAAGGGATTACGGAAATGCTTTTGACATGCTGTGGTTGATGTTTCAGACAGTGCAGAGGGACAGGATTTGGCAATGAGTAGGAGAGAGACAATCACTGGGCTGGGTGACAAGATATACAGCGGTTTGCAGAACAGTGCTCGAGTAAAGTTGTTGCAAGACTGGCAAGTTACAATGCGCAGGACCTTGGTAAATATGGGCCATGTGGCAGGGACTAGTGCTTCCGGGTCATTTTCCTTGTGAATGTGATCTGTTCCATGTCTTCTTCTTCTGATGTGTGTGTTGCCTGCTTTGTCCTTGTTGTTGTTGGTTGTAAAGGGACAACACACACCTCAGTGTTAGAAGACGTGGAGTCAGACATCCCGGCCGCTGCTCCCTGTAAAGGTCTTAAGGGCAGTACTGCAGCAAGGAGGGTCTGCTGGTTCTTGAGAATAGCAGCCACATCACAATGGTAGGCAGCCAGGTCGGCCCTGAGGGAGTCATAATTGCATTTGTGCATGCAGTGAAAGGTTTGGGGTGCGAGGTGTTGTGGCAACTCCCTTACTGCAGTGGTGAATCCCTTGACAGTTTCTTGTAGTCCTTGCAGTATGGATGTTAGGGCTTGCATAGCTGCTGCCTGATCTGCAGATGACATCATGCATGAACGCACCCCCTCAAGGCTGGCTGCCATAGTTTGCATCCCGACCCGCACCTCCTTGGCCAGCTCCCGCTATACTCCAACTACAGTTCTCTCAAAGCTGGTGCCAGTGTTGTCTGAGTCCTCAGCTGTATTGGAGCTGGCAGGTCTTACAATTGGGGTGGTGGGTGGATCCTCTGCGATATCTGCTTGTTCTGTGCTCCTCCTTGTGACTGAAGGTGGGGTCTGGATGGTTTCAAGGACCTTTTGGATAGTCTCCTGGGGAATGTTTATCGGCTCGTCATCCACGTCATCAGGGAAATCTGGGACAGGCATATCGGCAGGAGATCCATCTTCCTCTGCAATGAAACAGGGTACAATTAGTGTGTCTGTGTTATGGCAATTTTGATGTGACGTGCCTGCCTTTTGATGAATTCACTTTGTGATCTTGTTTTGTGTTAATTTCTCCAGTCCTTCAGATGGGCATTCTTCCAGGCCTATTGCCCACCTGTGTGTCACATGTATGTTATTGAGTTATCAGACTTGTTAGCCTCATCGCCTCTAGGTGTTGATTTATGCCAAATAGAGAATTGCCACCTTCTTTTCCTACTCGACCCTCCGTGTACATCCATTCTCATGGGGAGACCTTTCACTGGCTGTGGGTGTACTGATGGCCCTGGCAGCACACTTAACAATCTGGACCTCCCCAATCTCTGATAGTTCACATCCACTTAAATGTAATTGACATGTGGCATATCCTATGCATGGCAATGTTATGATCCAATATGGATGTTGACATTGTTAATGTGCCCTGCTGATGTTGAGGAATGTGTGTTACATTGGATTGCCCTGATAGTAGTATCAGTGTCCTATTTCATCCTCTGACTGTGCAGGTGTATTTCAGTGACCAGTTACATGTGTCCCCTCCTCAATGCTGTTGTCTGAGCAGTTTGACATTTGGGATGTTGCCTTGTTACCTAGGCACAGGATGGACCCTGACATATGCAGCATGGGTGTGTCCTTAGTGCTGTGTAGCTCCTATTGTTGTTTACATTGGCTGATGTTTGCGACAACTATGGGCATTGACATTTGAGAGTACTGGGGCCTTTGTCTTGTTTCTGGGGATTGTTGCAGTTGTCATCCTCACCCCCTAATTTAGGTGTGTAGGATCCATGGGGAGGTTACTGCCATTGGCTACTTGAGCTGCACACAGAGCAGAGCTGGTAGTGGCAAATGTTCTCGCAGTTACATTGCAGTTGTCGGTATGGCTAGAGGATTGCTAATAGGGCCCTAGTTAATGTAGGGGGTATGTTGGCTGACGTGTGCCAGGATGTCAGTTTGACATAGTGGCCTTCCCTCCTGTTGTGGCTTTCCCTTTGCTCCATCGTTGGCATGACAGCATGCCCCCATGGGACTGTTGTTGGTTTTGTGTAATGGTGTGCCCCAGGTCTTCTCAGAACAGGCCATGCCTCCCTGCCGTGCCCCTTTACCCATGCCACTCCATGTATATGATGGCTTCCATGCATTTAGTGGTCGGTATCCCCCCCTTGCTCACAGTTGACATTATTGTATTTTAATTCCCCATGCGACTTACCCTGCATGTGTGTTGTGTCCTGGTAGTCTGCGCTGTCCTGTCCTTGAATCCCTGTGACGATCTCCTCAGGGATGACGGCTGCGACCATCTCCTCCATGTGGTCCAGGGCCTCCTGGTGTGCTGGACTTCCCACCTCCAGTCTGCAGTGCTGCCTTCCTGTTCCTGGCCATCTTTTCCTTGGTCCTGCGCTTGCAGTCATGCCAGCGTTTCTTGCACTCGATGACTGTTCTGCGTACTTCAGCCACACTGTTAATCTTGTCAACAATTTGTTGCTATACGGCCTCTCTCCTACAGATTGGCAACTTTGATGTGACAAACAGTTGGTTCTGGTGTTCCGTCAACTCTTTAACCAGAATTTCCTGCTCCTCTGCACTAAAGCAGCACTTTCTTTTCTTCTTAAAAGTGTCCTGGTTCTTGTGTGGGTCCTCCTGGCTAGTTCCTGGTCTGCTGTCATCTTCCTGGGGTCTGTAGTGGCATCTGGGATCCATTTTGGCTCTCCTCTGGTGAAATGGCTGTGTTCGCTGGTGTTTTTGATGCTATTGCATAAAAAAACGGCGCATATCCGGTTTGTGGTGTCGTAAATCGACCCACAGTCATTTCTGCCGAATTAACGTAGTTTTCCTTTACGACTTGACGCCGCGGTGTCCATCAAAAATAATGACTCCCACCTGTTGTTTGCGCCGCCGTGCGTCAAAGTATAAATATGACGCCCGCACGGCGCACCAAAATGGCATTAGCCGGCGGAAATATTTTTGACGCAAAACTGCGCCAGCGCAGTTTTGCGTCAAAAAGTATAAATATGGCCCTTAGTGTTTTCTTACACTCCCAGTGACCCTCTACACACTACACTAGGCCTGGGGTCCATTCGTGGTTCGAATATATGGTTTGTGTTGCCCCTAGGCCTATTTCTCCCTATTTCATTCTATTGTGATTCTACATTGTTTGCACTACTTTTCTAACTGTTACCTACCTGTTTTTGGTTTGTGTGCATATAATTTGTGTATATTACTTACCTCCTAAGGGAGTGTAGCCTCTGAGATACGTTTGGCATATTGTCACTAAAATAAAGTACCTTTATTTTTAGTAACTCTGAGTATTGTGTTTTCTTATGATATAGTGCTATATGATATAAGTGGTATAGTAGGAGCTTTGCATGTTTCCTATTTTAGCCTAAGTTGCTCTGCTATAGCTACCTCTATCAGCCTAAGCTGCTAGAACACCACTATTTTACTAATAAGTGATAACTGGACCTGGCACACGGTGTAAGTACCACTAGGTACCCACTATACGCCAGGCCAGCCTCCTACAATATCATTTACAAGAATAGCTCCCCATTGTTAATAATAGAATGCAAATGGAACAATATTTTTGTAGACAATAAATAAGCCCCAGTAAATATGCTGAACATTTTTGTTAACTCATAGACTGACATACACTGTATATTAGTGAAATGTTAAAAGTTACATTAGTGGTGAATGTGTGAATGCTTGTGGTAAAGCAATATATGAATTCACAGCTTTTATCTTTAGCGTCTGTGTAGGTGTGATATTCCCACACTCTCAGTGTTCATTTTTGTGGCTTATGCCACACTTCGAGTAACACCGCAACCTTAAAAAAGCCACGGCATATCTGCTACACAGGAAATGGCGGATCACAGACCACTGACAACTGACACCCTATTTGTGTGAAAAAGGCTGTTTTATTTAAACAGATGCACATCACATAGACTAACCCCGGCCTTAAGTCTTACAAAACTAAACCTCACTATACAAGCAATATTACCTACATTAGCCTACCCCAGCACCTACAAAATGTCCCCACAATTTAACCTGCAAAACTCTACCCCCTTTTTGTGTTAAACTTCCTCCCTTGAGGCTTTCAACCTTCCATACAGTTCAACTGGAACTGTTATACCTGTAACTAATTTAACTTGTTAATGAACCTTAAACTTCCCGCCTTGTCTGGGCGTGCGCTTGTCTACCCGTTCCCTTCCACCTGTATTGCCGCTGCCAACAACAATAAACTTGGCTAACCCATGCCAAGTTCTCAGCCAATTGCCACCCAGAAAAAGGGGGGGGAAGGTTGCCTCTCCTTTTTCTGCACCCCCAACTGCCCACTGCCTTCTAGTGCATGTGAAGGGCCTGTGCTATCACCTCAGGGATCTGCAATAAGTAAAGCTTGGTGCCATAAAAAGACCAAAGCCTCATATGTCAGGTTTTTGTGTTCAACTCTGCCTATCCCGCTTTGCCTACAAAAAGTCCTAATTTCTTTGTTAATCTTTCTACCCATCTCTCCATTGCTGCCGGCTTAGCTGCCCCCTCCATACCCTCCTAGGTATAAATTAATTCCACAAGTGGGTCCCTCACCACTGTTTCTGTACTTCCAATAAGTCATCTTTCATCCCTCGCAATAGAGTTTCCCCTTTCTCAATTACCAAGTCGTTCTCACCTACGTGAAGCAGCAATATATCTGGACATTGCCCCCAAATCATTATCCTATTGAAATATTGAAAAGTTCTTTCCATCTTATCCCTCCTTTTCCATGCCACCGAACGTACAGCTTTGCTGGGTCGAAGCCCAAGTTGGAGCTGTGATTGCTATTCCTCGCCTGTCTCTCCACCCACTTTACAAACAAATGTCCCACAATCCACAAGGATAAACTGGGTGATCCTGGGGCTGGCACCGAACCTGAAAACCCAACAAAAAGTGTATGCGTTTGCCAACTTAACACCACTCGCTCTCCACCAGCACATAGCGCTGAAAGCAGTCTGAGGTCCACCTGCCCAGTCTCCAGGTGCTGCCCCTATTCCACCCTCTTTTCCTCGCTTCCATCGCCACTCCACCCCAGTGTGATAGTGCTTTGCTTAGAACAGCTAACAGCTGATTTGCTGTTACTGGCATGCCATCATGATGTTTAAAAACTTTATCTTCCCCTGCCACACCATCCAATTTCAGTGAAACGGCCCATGTCACTGGGCAAAATGCACCTACCGGGTACTTGCGCAAAAGTACCTCCTTACCCTGCCCCCGTTGAACCATCTTAGATTTATTAAGCCAAACTCTCATCTCATCCTCACAAAATCTCACCTCCCACCAAACTAACCCTCTCGTCCCCCCTACCACCATGACGATAAGACACTTTGAATGCCCCAAAAAACATTCAGGTCATTAAAGTCGCAAACAGCATCTTTTCTACCTCCCACTACACACAACAGGCAACCTTTGAATCACTGCACAGAATAAGTTCCACGGCAATGGTTTTCTTTTCAGACCGGCTCACCCCCTCTCTCTAGCCCAACCTTCTAAAATCCGAAGACCCAGCTCACCTGTGTCCACAGTCCAGATGGAATTCTGCTTCTGACAGTATCTGTGTCTGTGACCAACTCATAGAATCTCTCCTACTGCGAACAAGACAAAGCATCGACAGTGTCATTGTCCACACCTGGCATGTGCTATGCTCTGAACATAATGTCATATTTAAGGCATTGCAAGACAAAAATATGCAGTAACTTGCCGACTGTCTGTTCACTATTTGTACTACAGCCATGTTATCAATATGGAACAGCACCTTCCTGTGTGACAATTGTTTCCCCCACAGGGCCACTGCTACCACTAAAGGAAAGAATTCCAAAAAGTTAATACTATTCCCCTGTGCTTTAATTCTTCTGCACACCTCTGTCCCTTCCAGTACAGTCCAAAACCAGTTCCCCTGCTGTGTTGGAGTACACCTGTGCATTTCACTCAAACTCTGACATTGCCACCAAGGGCACACCATTCAAAGAATCCAAAAGAATCGCCACATCCGCAGATCTTCTCTAGTCCACGCAGACAACCTTATGTTGTGGGAAAGACAAACCTGACCGTGACATCCCCAACCTCCTACAAAAGGTCCTACCAGCTCTCACCACTGTGCATGCAAAGTTTAAGTGGCCCAGAAGCCCCTGTACCTTCCTCACCATCACCTTTCGTTTTGTCAGCATTGAATCTAGTAGCAACTGCATTGTCAGTTTTTGTCCAAGGGCAAACGTGCCTCCATACCCCTTCAGTCAATCTCAGTGCCCATGAACAACAGCACTGTACTCGGTCCACCTGTCTTCTGTGGCGCTAGTGGATGCCCCAAATCCTCCATAATCTCTTGAAAGTTAGACAGTATCTGTTGGCAGTCACCTGTTCCCGTCCTTCCCACAAAAAAGAATGTGTCAAATGTATGTAACCAGTTGACCACATAAAGGCCCATTGTAGGAACGTGCTAAAATGCTCAAACAGTGCACATGAAATAGAACACCCCTTTGGAAGCGCAGGCGTAAAGCTGTCTTAATGTCACTTTTTGCCATCAGAGCGGACCTTTTCTCATATTCTCCACAATGGCTAGTACCACATCAATTGAACAATACGTAACCAAAGATTGCTTCTCCGGAATATAATCATTATTGGAATGTCCCTTCGGCCACTAGAGATCTTGAATGACCCGTAATTGTCCGGTCTCCTTCTTTGGCACCACCCCAATAGGTGATACTAAGTTTTCCATTGGCCAATCGTCAAATGGCCCAGCCCTCCTGCTCTCCCTGATCTACATCATTAATTTGCCTCACACAAAATGTTTGATGAGAGCCACTGACTTTAAATTCTGTGCCCACCTGCATGTCCTTGGCCCTACGTATCCCAAACATAAACCCCAGGTAAAACCCTCCTCCATTATTTTAGTGTTGTCTATCTTGTCATAGTGAGTTAACCACACTTTAAACCTGTCTAACTTAATGGGAATAAGGATGTTTTCCTCCAGCCCCTTGCCCACCACGGCCTCCCTTCAAAACTGAAGACTATGGACGTTGAGGATGCCCTGGTTGCCCTTGGGACTGTGCCCGTCATCCTCTTGCAGCATTGGATTGCCCTCCCGTCCCATAGCAGTTAACAAGGGCATGTCTGCCTGCACATTTAGAACATTTGTGTCTAAAATGACAATACTCTCTAGTGCAGAGTGCTTTATTAAAATCCTAGCACTCCCTGTCTGTCCCGTCTGTCGTCTGCAGCCCCCACCCCTACCCAAGTGGGTTGCCCTTCAAAGGGCCAATATACAATAGGAAATCCACTGGCTGTGAATATGGTCTTGCCAAACTTGGCTGGGCCCATTGTATGGTGCCAAAGATCAGAATCCACCTCCCTGACCTTGAAATCCACTTGCACGATTGCCCGAACCTCATCGTCATATTGAGCCCAGGCATATCCCACATAATTACTAGCGTAAATGAGGAAGGCGCCGTCCAGTTTTCAATTGTCATGGCCGCCGTCCAAGTTTCAATT
This sequence comes from Pleurodeles waltl, assembly GCF_031143425.1. Taxonomy (NCBI): domain Eukaryota; kingdom Metazoa; phylum Chordata; class Amphibia; order Caudata; family Salamandridae; genus Pleurodeles; species Pleurodeles waltl. The sequence goes on from NC_090441.1 coordinate 156,019,216, forward strand.
GTCAAGGGTACTTTAGGGCATTTCTCCAGCTCGTTCTCCTCCTTTGAGCCGTCCATTGCCTGTAATTCACCATGCAATAGTTTCAACATCTCCACATATTCCAGATTCCATATCTTTTATTTCTTCACCGGCATAAGGTGTGCGCCCAAAGGTTTTGATACTCCCATATATGGCAACTTTTTGATTTTCAAATCTTGGCTTTCCTGAGACACATTTTTGTCTTCTTCCTTATTCCCCTCTATGACCCCCATCCCTGGGTTTTTTCGCCAGCTTGTCCTGTAACCCCTGCTTCTCCCCAGAAGACCCTGCTCCTTTGTCTGTCATATTACTCCCACCTAGTTTGTTGTCTGCCTGTCCTGATTTGTTGGGGTCTACTCCCAGTCAAGTACTATCGTCCATGCCCACCCCCACATCAGTCACATAGGCTCCGCTCTGCAATCTCACCTTGCTCCCTTGTGACCCTGTCGCATCTACTCCAGTTGACACCATCACAGCCACTTTACACACCTCCATGCTGGCCTTACCTGGCACCAAGGACAGTGCCCGTGCCGGAGCCCGCCGCTTCGCCAACTGGTCCCTCCTGACCATTGATCACCCCGTTGTTTCCTCTCAGCACTCTCCATCTGTAACACACTAACCACAGGTTGATGAGAATACTCCCCTTTTAGCCCCCCTCGCCCTGTCGCCACCATCAACTCACTCCTCCCTGTTTATCACCTTGCAGCAATTCACCAGCTTCCAAACTTTTGTGTCCATAATCTAACATTGCCTCTTCCATCATGTAACTACATTCACTCTCCATGGCAGCCTTTGCTGCCTGCCATTGCCACCTGACCAGAGGACGTAGACATACACTCTGTGACCTACTGTGTTGGGGGGCTGTACTCTGCACTCTCAACCACTCTTCTTATGCCAAACACCTCTACCCGCCGTGTAGGTTGCCACGCGCAGTCCTGTACCTAATGGCCGGATACACCACTGAGGCCTCCCTGGGCCTTCTTGTAGCGGTGCTCTTGCTGTCCCCGACGGTGTCCAGCTGGCTGTACCGGGCCAAGCCTTCTCTTCTTCTCGGGGTCATTGAGCCATACCAGGCTCCCCCGAATCCTCCATATCTCTGTACCTTTTGACCTGTAAAATAAAGGCAGGGTCCGCTGGGCTGGCTGCTACCCCCCTTGGAGCACCACTTCAGTCACTTTACCGGCCCTTGCTGGTGCCAAGTCCCCTTGTGCTGCCACTAGGCCATGCCCTTGCATAGCGCACATAGGCCAACTACCCTATGATCTATCCTTGTGTGCACCTTCTGTGGACTCTCTTATACTCCCTCTGTTGGTGGCCAAGGGGTGTCCCACTTTACTACCTCTCTTGTATCCACTTCCTATTCGCCCTCACTTCACTCAAGGCCCTTAACCAGCAGGGGCCCTTTAAGGTGGACCCCAAAGCATTCCTCGTCAGTTGCTCCCGCGCCCCCAAGGGCACACTTTCCAAAAGCTTGTCCCTTTCTAACAGGCCTGCATCCTGTGAAGGGACTGCCCCTCTCAAACCTCACTCTCCCCCTGCAGATACCCTTTTCCCCCTGAATGAGGCCTGCCGGTCTCCCTCTGTTCTGTAGAACTCCTCCTCCAAATTTCCTTCAATTTGGTCCATCTCCTCCCTGTCTTCTCCTTGACTGCCAAAATCTGTCCCCCTTCTCCACTCATACCTGATTGACCACCGTCTTCCGCTCTTCCCCTACACTGTAACTCCTACTTGCCCCCACATACCCGTCCCTTGTCCAGATGTAGCCCTCACATTCTGGATCATTCCTCTGCCCTCTGCTCATCCTGAATGAAAGCCTGTGCCTTCTGTATTTTATAATTCCCTCCCTTGCCACTGCTCATGAAAAACCCCGCCTTGCCACCTCCGCAGGGAAATTCCTCAGCCCGGACCTCCTGCACAACCTCACCTTCTGTGTGCCTTGTATTTATTGTGCACGCGGACATGGGCTCAAATCCCTGCCACCGGCCCACAGTGTGAGTAACTGAGGCAGTCAAGACCACTACAGCCAGCCCCACTGAGGCCTGCTGCATTGGGCAGCCTCCTAGAGCCCGCCATCCACCAGCAGATGAAGTCTCCCGCCTCCTTCGGGAGTTGCAGGGCCATGCTCACTTTTTCGTTTTGTGACATGTTAACGCTGAGATAGAAGGTACGATTCCTCCACTACCAGGCACCAAATCTCCTAACCAAAAGCTCTTGATGCCATTGCCAGACACCAGGCTAAATCTTAACAAAATGGTGGCTGGCTTATTAAAATGGCCGCATATATACCGTACAAAGCCCAAATAGCCCAAAGGAGTCCAATCAAAATGGAGTAGTCTCTGGACTGCTCTATTCCCCATATTTACCTGGTGGGCAGACCTCCCTGTGGTGGGCTGCCCCCCAAGACCCCTTTCTAAAATGTACAGCAGCATGATTCAAAGCTGAGGTGGCAGGTCACCACAGACTGGGCTTAATCCCGGCCTCCTGATATACCTCTGTAAAAAAACTTGTTGTCCAGAGATTTTCATTTTTGATTTATTTTTTTGGATCAGGGGAGAAGTAATTTAGCTTGGGTAGACATTGCTGATCCGGGCTGAATTTTTGAGGATTACATTTTTTAAAATGGCGGATGTGTTGCAGTAATTATGTAATATTTTAGGAACCATGAGACCTATATAATTCATTTTGGTGTCTTACAGAGACAGAAAATAACTCCTCAGAGCAACCCATCTGCCATTTTCCAAATTGGTGGTAATAATAGAGGAAGAAGAGACATATATAGAAATGAAACAGATAATAATGGTATTTAATCGTTTTATGCATACACCAAACAATTTTTATGATCTGAATATGAAAAAAATAATGTTTATCACTCCTGTTTTAGACACATTTTCATAGTTCACTATATTTGTTTGTTTCGGCAATCGCTCGTGGTACATGTACTGAACATTGAACAATTGAGGAGAACATATCAACAGGGACATCTTTTTGTAGCATAGGTTTTGCAAGAACGTCTTTGTGTAAGTTCTGTGGGTAAAGGATTTAGAAATTTCGTGGTTTTAGCACCCCATCAATATCTTCCCAACCAAATCCACATGGATCTTTCTCTACATATCTTTGACCTAAAACAGTTGCACATCTTCCGATCAAGTAGAATGCTCTTTTAATGTGTCTGTGCACAGATGTTTGATGTCAGTGGAATGTCACTTAGCAGGACTGGTCTCTTGAACTCACTGTACCGAAGATCGTCAAATGTGTGACAGTCAGAACTCATTTCCCCTTCACGCACAAGATATTTTTCTACTTCTTTAAAGTCACATTCTTCATCTGTCCCAGCAAATATTTTTAGAAACTTCACAGGTTCAGCAGTTAAAGCTCAAAGCTTTGTTCCAATTTTGCTCATAGTGTCATCATCCATAAGAATATGAGCCTTGATGAGAATACTGGGCATCTCTGGCTCAAGTTTCTTGTACAGAAAATGAAGTGGAATTAAGGCCCTCATTCTGACCTTGGCGGGCGGCGGAGGCCGCCCGCCAAAGTCCCGCCGTCAGGTTACCGTTCCGCGGTCGAAAGACCGCGGCGGTAATTCTGACATTCCCGCTGGGCTGGCGGGCGGCCGCCTTCAGGCCACCTCGGAATCGAGCCGGCGGAGTGGAAGCTGTGCGACGGGTGCAGTTGCACCCGTCGCGTATTTCACTGTCTGCTCAGCAGACAGTGAAATACATTTAGGGGCCCTCTTACGGGGGCCCCTGCAGTGCCCATGCCAGTGGCATGGGCACTGCAGGGGCCCCCAGGGGCCCCGCGACCCCCCCTACCGCCATCCGGTTCCCGGCGGGCGGACCGCCGGGAACTGGATGGCGGTAGGGGGGGTCGGAATCCCCTCGGTGGCGCAGCAAGCTGCGCCGCCTTGGAGGATTCCAACGGGCAGCGGAAAACCGGCGTGAGACCGCCGGTTTTCCTGCACTGACCGCGGCCAAAGCGCCGCGGTCAGAATGCCCTGCGGGGCACCGCCGGGCTGTCGGTGGTGCTCCCGCCAACCGCGAGCCTGGCGGTCACAGACCGCCAGGCTCGTAATGAGGGCCTAAGTGTCTTTTCTCACCTGTTCCATAACGTATCCATAACTCTGACAATCCCTGATTTATGAACATTGTAAGAAATCTAAGTAGCACAATAATAACATCTGTGTCATTTGACAGAATAATAACTAGATTGGAACCATTTGCAACAGCCCACTCAACATGTGGCACAACACAAAGGTCAGCTTCCTCCAATTTGCTGTTCAGTTCTTGAACAATACAGCCCACACCTTTTGTATATATCTTTGAAGCCACCAACTGCTCATTGGCAATCATTCAACTTGCAATAAATGAAAATTCAATGTTCACTGAAGAAACAGCAATGTTTTGAGGAGTTAACATCTCCAAGTCCATCTTGTTCCATAACCAGAATTTATCTAGTTGCACAGTTATATGTGTCTAATTTTTGATGCAGGCAACGTCAATTGTAACACTAATAGACATTCCTCTGATTTTCTCACATTCATTGATAGATAGTTCAAGATAATTGTCAAAGACAATCTGCAGTTCTTGCAAGGTGCACACTGACTTTGATATTTGTAGAACAGTCTGAATGACCTCTCTGAAGTTTTACATGGATGAAATCTTGATCATTGGCAATTGTGAAATATAGTCCACAACAACAGCAGTTTTCAGTGAGGACACCTTTTCGAATTGAAATTCTTCAGGTGAAAGTTTTTCTTAGAGCTCTTGTATGAGTCTGTGTTTCACTGGTTTGGTTGCAGCATCTCCATCAAATAACCCATTTGTTGGAAGAAGATCATGCAACAGCATGTCCTTGATAAATTCACCCCTTTCTTTTGATACATCGATCTCTCTATGCGCTTGCAAAAGTTGTTTTTTTGTAACCTGTTTTGTATTGGCTGGTTGGATGAAACTCTTACTATGGCAATTAAAGTGTGAAAGTTTAGCTTTAGTGATTATGTCAAACAGCGTTTTCTCTTTCAATACAAATGTCTTGTGCTTCAGTTCTGCGTATAGTTTGGATCCATGTTCCAGGACATCTAGTAGACGTCTCTTTATATCGTTCTTCACATATTGTTTGGTCACGAAATAGTGTAGTCACACAGGCTAAGTCATTTTAAAGGGGTTTCCTTGCTGCTGCATTAAATGAAAAAGGCTGTCAACATGTTTATTAAAATGTTCCCCTCTCTTTCCCACATGTTCGTGGTGACTAGCAGTTTCACAATGGACCATTAATTTTGAATTTGTCATCTCTCTGATAACATTGCAAACAGAAAGGGCTTCACGGTAAACTAGCTGTCATTGAGCAACATATTCACTTTTTTACGTGTCTGACCAACAGTTCCCTTGGAGCTTTTCTGTGATCTCTGGATCATCTGTTCTAGTTTCATATCTTGAGCCACAGCAGTGAACCTTCCTTTTCTGTCTTTCACCACAAAATGTCTTCTGATGAATTTTCTGAAGGGTATGGTTTTTCAACCTCTAGCTTCTTCGCTCTTTCTAAATACCAGGACCCATCTCTCAGGTAGTTTATGCAATCAAATTTGTGAAACACAGTAATCAATGACTCCACAGTCTTCACGTGCAGCTCCCAATCACCTTTTCTGATCAGCATGTACCAAGTATTTCACTAGAGCTATCATGTGTAAAACATTTCCCCAGTACTTGCAAAGTTCTGATTTTTATCACATTCTTTGACAAACTCTACAAATGTGGTTTTCAGGTTTTCTTATTTTGAACTGAGGGTAGTGAACACTGCCTGGCTTTGCATTATGTGTTTTGAAAGAAGTGCACCCTGTGCCTCGTTCACTTCTGAGATAAGATATGCAAAACCTAATTTGTCATTCTTGTTCCAGAAAGCATTCTAACGGAATATTTCTATAGCCTCAGATGTGATTAGATTACCTTGCAACGAACAAACATAATGAGTCCTGCTCAAAACTGACTGGACAGTTTTGATTCCATAGATTTCAGCCTCAACAAGTACTTTGTCTATTCCACATCCACTGAGATCACTTCCTGCACACCACAACGCAACTTTGGTCATTCTGCAAATGCCCATCATTGGATAAAGATCATCAAATTATACTTGATTGCTCATAATGATGTCAGCTAGAATACAGAAAACATCTTCAGTGCAGACAATTGGCAGGATAGGCTGGTCTTCAAGATGAGCACGAACATTTTTAAAATGTTTTAGAGCTGTTGCATAGTTTGTCACTGAGAATGGAATTACTGCAAAAACCTAACCTTTTTGAGTGAGACAGTATTCTGGAAGATCACTGCAGAATTCCAGCCCACAGAGAAACTTGCTTTTCTTCATCCTTCAGTCTGCACCGAATAAGCAATATGATAAATTCAGTTAAACAAGCTTTGCGGACCACAGCATCAAGTAGGAGAAGATCCATGTCCTCAGCCACTTTGAACCTTTCTGGTCGACTGTTACATGTGGATAGCTTGTATCGATTTTGCCTTGCAACATGTTGGCAAGGAACTTGAGTTATAGGTTTGCAGCTTTGTTTGTTTATGCCTACAGCTGACAAATCTTGTTTTCCAGCATCTACTTCATTAGTACAGTCTTGAAGAAAGCATCATGGCAGTAACATGTGCTGGATGTTCCAGACAAAGAAGAGCTGTCTTCAAAATCAAAATTATCAAGAGCAGCAATTGTAAATCCTTCCTGGTAAAGTGACTTGGAAGGGGTGCGCTGTCGGATTCACAAGATTTTACAGCATGAGCTGCTAACAAGTTCCTGCTCTGTACTACGTCATTATAATTTGTTGATACACCAATCGTACTACTCAGTGGTTCCCAATCTGTGCGCCGAGGCGCCCCAGTGCGCCGTCAAAAGGAGCCAGAGGCGCCGGTCACCAAGGGTTTTCAATTTCGAATTGAAGAAATAATCGCTGTTTAACATCTAGACAAATTTGAGATTTCAGTATGAGCATAAAAACCGCTAATGTTTTCCACTAGATGGCAGCAGTGCATTATTCTTCAAGAGTGCAGAAGTGAATGTTACTAGTACCTCCAGCCTGCAGCAGCGGTTCCTGCTCTGACCTGCATTTCAGCAGAGAGATGGAAGCCTCAACTGCTGCAGCATTGGATGTGTGAAAAATGTGGGGATGGAAGCTGGGCGCAGGGCTTAGACAGCCCTCTTGAAAGGTGCTCAGTGGTTCACGCTGCGTTTCTTGTCCTATAAGGCAATCAATTAACTGCCTGCTGGCCGTATACAGCCAGTGTCATCACTTTCTGTCCTGGGCTAGCCGTGCCTGGTCTTTTACAGGATACTTTCTAGGAATGAATGTAGCTTTAAAAATGTTTTCCCTTTTTCCCCCCTCTCTCACTTTGGCCCTCTCTTGAGGATGATCTCTCATTTCCTGTCCTTGCACCAATAATTACCAATAAAGTATTTATTTGGCGTAATCAGCTTACTTTGGGCATGACAAACTGCAAAAGATAAATACAAAACAAATTTACTGTACAAACTTCTATTGTCCCATTCATAACCTCATAAAAGTTTTTCTAGAACACCTAAATGATTGATTGTGAGAGCGATTCTCTCAAACAAATTGGCATTTTCATTTTTATTTAAACTGACAATAAGAAAGCAAGGCAGGATGAGTTCTTGTCTTATTGTCCATTCAGGGTTCGCCTTTTGTTACTTTATAGGGATGCTTAACCTCCATAAAAGACAAAGCAACTCCAGTCACAGCTATGCCAGCCAAGAAACTGAAAAAAGCTCTACTATATACAGTGTCTCCTGACATGCAAGTGTAAACATTTTATTGTTCAGTAACTGGGCACACACATTTCTTCTGTGGCTTGGCCCAAACTATTTTGGAGCGAACACAACTTTTTTAGGGATTCGAATGGGCCTGCCTGAAGAAGGAATTTGCTTGCAACATAAAATTGTGTACTTTTTTGGGAAATCTTTATAGTGACTTTGCACAGTGCTCTGCTATGTAGTTTTGAGGCCCAATATGTTACCATCAGACTGGAGGAAATAAAGTGCAAAAAGTAAAAAGCTAGATGGGAGACCTCTATCAGTGAACCCAGTATCTGAAACAACATTCCTGTATTTATCAGGGCCTCACAACCCTGCTCAGGAACAACCTAAAGTCACACCTCTTTAAACAAAAAAAGAGCACTACATCAAAATGCAGCAAGAGTTCACTTCGATAACCCCGTATCTTTCCAATCAGTCGTTGACATTGCAAGACGCTCTACAGTGGATAGGATAGCATTACATCTACGATTGTAATCCTGACCCACCTACCAAAATAAATAACATAACGGGGAACAGCGACCACTGCCAGTAGGTTAAGGGAGCCACGGGTCAAAAAAGTTTGGGAACCACTGGTACTACTTGAAGTGATTAGCTCTCTACTTTTACACTTGTCATAGATTGCATGGGCAGTCATCATGTGCAGCGAACTTTTCTTTTTGCCATAATAAAACATGATTTGGAAAAGACAGTACATTTGCACAGCATAAGCCTGTCGGTTCACGGGATTGTCTTCCACTTCTTTGCTTATATCTTCAAAGCCATAATCACTGTTGTTGGCATCTGTTCCAAACTCAAGAACTTTAGTTTGTAACAATTTTGCTTTGCTGATATTAAACAATGGTGTAAAAAATGTTAAGACAACATCAGGCATTCTTGTTGACTCCCATGATTCGCGGAGCTCTGGGGCATTACAACATTTGTCATTAACCCCTTGTACGCCACAGATGTAATGGTTACGTCCGTGACCATTATGTCCATGGTACCGGCCCTCGGGGGAAGTGCTAGTGCTCCCCCAAAGGGCCACCCCACACCTCCCCAGGTCTGGGTTGGAAGGGGAATCGCTTCCTAATATAATTAGGCGAATCTACCCCCGGGGGGTGCAGAAAACCCCTAGACACCAGGGATAATTGTTTATTTTTGTTTCTTTTTTATTTATATGTGGGGAGCGACCCCTTAGGCAAGGGTCACTCCCCGGGGGGGCCAAATTATTTTTAGGCCATTTCTGCACCCCCGAGCACAGAAACCACTAGACACCAGGGATTTTTTTTTTTTTTTTTATACTTACGCATAAGGGCAGCGTCCCCTTCGTCAAGGGCCGCTCCCCAGGGGGTGGCAAAATATTTGTAGGCCATTTCTGCCTCCCCGGAGGCAGATCGGCCTAATATAATTAGGCCGATCTGCCCCCGGGGGGGCAGAAACCTCTAGACAACAGGGGTATATATTTTTTTATTTACTTTGTGTTTTTATGTATGGGGAGCGACCCCCTAGGCAAGGGTCGCTCCCCTGGGGGGGAAATTGTATTTTTGCCCCCTATATTTGTTAGGCCAATCTGCCCCCAGGGGGGGCAGAAACCACTAGACACCAGTGATTGGTGTGTGTGTATGTGTGTGTTTTGTTTGGGGGCAGCCCCTTGGACAAGGGTCGCTCGCCTTGGGGGCACATTACTGATGGCCATATCTGCCCCCTTTGGGGGCAGATCGGCCTATTTTTGGAAGGCCCATCTACCCCCAAGGGGGGCAGAAAGCATACCAGAGACCAGGGAAGATTTTTTTCAAAATAAGAGGGTGGGGATATGGCCATACCCCCATCCCAAATAAATGGGGCCAAAGTTGTTCTGCCCACCAGTGGGCAGATTGGGTAATTACCCCTGATCCACACCCTGGGGGGGGGGGCAGAAAGTCTACTAGATGTCAGGGAATTAAAAAAAAAATTGTGGGGTGGTGGCTACCAACCAGTATGGGCCTAGATATGCCCCCGCCCCAACTGAAGGGGGTAACAGTCTTTAAGCTTTCCCCCGCACACTAAAACATCTTATCCCACGGCAAGCAAGAGGACATTTGATTATTTGGGGTTTTGGTTCTACATTTGGGCCATGAGAGCTTGGCTAACTCTCAAAATCGTCCCACTTGGAATGGTAAGGTCTGAACTTTTTGGACTTTGGGACGCTGCCATGTAGAAAAATCCACAAGACCTAGACACATCTGAAAACTAAACATCTGGTTGATTCCAGGGTGGTGTGCTTCACATGCACCCTGCACCATTTTCTTACCCACATTGGCCTGCAAACCTCCAACTTTGCTGGAAATCACACATTTTAACCACATTTTTGTAATAGAACCTTCCAGAATCTGCAGGAATCCACAAAATTCCTACCAAGCAACATTGTCTCATCTATACCAGTAAAATTTCTGCTGCACTTGTCAGCCTAAAAATGTTTTTTTTTCAAACTGCCCTTTTGGACCCGCTTTGGTTCCCCCTCAATTTTGACATGTTTTTGGCTCTTTCCTGTCTCAGGCACTTGGCCCACCTACACAAGTGAGGTATCATTGTTACCGGGAGACTGAGAGGAACGTTGGGTGGTAGGAAATTTGTCCTGGTGCGGTGAGCCCCCTCAAAAATGTGGGAGAAATGTGATTTTTTAGCTAAATCTGAGGTTTGCTGAGGATTCTGGGTAAGAAAATATTGGGGGATCCATGCAAGTCACACCTCCCTTGACTCCCTCGGGTGTCTAGTTTTCAGAAATGTCTGGGTTGGGTAGGTTTCCCTAGATGGCTGCTGAGCCCACGACCAAAAACGCAGGTGCCCCCCCTGCAAAAACAGGTAGTTTTGTATTTGATAATTTTGATGTGTCCAGATAGTGTTTTGGGGCATGTCCTGTCGCAAACACTAGGCCTATCCACACAAGTGAGGAACCATTTTTATCTGGAGACTTGGGGGAACGCTGGGTGGAAGGAAATTTGTGGCTCCTCTCCGGTTCCAGAACTTTCTGTCACCAAAATGTGAGGAAAAAGTGTTTTTTTGGCCAAATTTTGAGGCTTGCAAAGGATTCTGGGTAACAGAACCTGGTGAGAGCCCCACAAGTCACCCCATCTTGGATAATCCCCTAGGTGTCTAGTTTTCAAAAATGTGCAGGTTTGCTAGGTTTCCTTAGGTGCCGGCTGAGCTAAAGGCTAAAATCCACAGCTAGGCACTTTGCAAAAAACAGCTCTGTTTTCTTTGGGAAAATGTGTCCACGTTGTGTTTTGGGGCATTTCCTGTCACGGGTGCTAGGCCTACCCACACAAGTGAGGTACCGTTTTTATCGGGAGACTTGGGGGAACGCTGGGTGGAAGGAAATTTGTGGCTAATCTCAGATTCCAGAACTTTCTGTCACCAAAATGTGAGGAAAAGCTGTTTTTTGGCCACATTTTGAGGTTTGCAAAGGATTCTGGGTAACAGAACCTGGTGAGAGCCCCACAAGTCACCCATCTTGGATTCCCCTAGGTGTCTAGTTTTAAAAAATGTGCAGGTTTTTGCTAGGTTTCCTTAGGTGCCGGCTGACCTAGAGGCCAAAATCCACAGCTAGGCACTTTGCAAAAAACACCTCTGTTTTCTTTGGGAAAATATGATGTGTCCATGTTGTGTTTTGGGGCATTTCCTGTCGCGGGCGACAAAAAAAGTGTTTGTCTGGCCAAATTTTGATGTTTGCAAAGGATTTTGGGTAAGAGAACCTGGTGAGAGCCCCACAAGTCACCCCATCTTGGATTCCCCTAGGTGTCTAGTTTTCATATGTCATACGCAAATCAGTATGGTAACAGTCCAGCCAGAACTGCCAGGCCAGGCCCTCCCTGGACAGGACACAAGCATACTGAGAGTGGTTTTGGGGTATTACTATTCATCAGCCAATCCAGTGGCACAGTGAGCAAGGGACCCAGGTCTGGGCATACCCTGGCCACTTAGGGTGACTTTAGCAACACAAAAGGATGATGGATGGAGTGCTGAAACTTTTCAAACACCCCCAGTCACAGATCTGGGTTTAATCCATTGTTCTTTTGCTCACCGTGCTACCCCAGTTTGGACCCAACCATATGCAAATCAGTCTTGACCTTGATCCCCATGCGAACAGTCCAGCCTGAACTGCCAGATCAGATCCCCCCTGGGACAGAAACAAACATCCTGGGACCGGTTTCGGGGTACCACCCTTCATCAGCCAGGCTAGCTTGAATCAAGTGGCACAGTGAGCAAGGGACCCACGTCTGGGCATACCCTAGCCACGTAAGGTGACTTAAGCAACACAAAAGGATGATGGATGGAGTGCTGAAACTTTTCAAACATTCACCCCCAGTCACACATGTGGGTTTAATCCATCGTTCTTTTGCTCACCATGCCACCCCAGTTTGGAACCAGCCATATCCAAATCAGCCTTGACCCTGCTCCCCATTGAAACAGTCCAGCCCGATCTGACTGGGGGAGAGTGTTTGAAAAGCTTCAACACTCCATCCATCATTTTGTTTTGTGATGTTGCTGTGGGCAGGGGTAGCCATCAATCTACTAAGTGGATGGGCTTTGGATTTGGTTGTCATCGCTTTCTCAGAAGACTAGAGGCCAGATGTATGAAGCATTTTTCAAGTCGCAAAGGGCCCGATTCACAGAATTGGCCCGTTTCTGACTTGAAAAATGCTTTTTGGGATGTACAAAGCCCAAACTGCGATTCGGTAACTTGTTACTGAATCGCAGTTTGGGTTTTGCGATTCCGTATTAGGAAGGGGCGTGACAGGAGCGCAAAACAATCGCAGTTAGCACCAGTTTCAAACTGGTGCTAACCCATTCGCAAAACTTCCCCTTTGTGAATGGCAGCGAAAATATATTTTCAGAGCAGGCAGTGGTCCCACGGACCACTGCCTGCTCTGAAAAAATGAAAAGAAAACTTTTTATTTTTGATTTTGAAATGCATCTCGTTTTCCTTTAAGGAAAACGGACTGTATTTTAAAAAAAAACTGCTTTCTTTAAAAGCAGTCACAGATATGGTGATCTCCTGTGATCTCCTGTGAGGGCGGCCATACCCAATGGGCTTGCAAATTGCAACCTACCTCAGGAATATTCATGAGGAAGGTCATTTGTGACCCAATTGGGAATCGCAAACGGTGTTAAGTACACCGTTGCACATCCGGTTTTGCGACTCGCAGTTTGCGAGTCGCAAAACCGGATCTTTGTACATGTGCCCCTAGATTTCTTGTTATGATTCACTGGTTTCTGCTATTTATTGACAATTTTTTTCCGGGCTTTTTTCTATTTTAAATGACTTGTAGCATGTGTTCTTACAATGATAAAATATTTGATCCTCCTTACCCATCAGTTTCAATCTTTTCTGCAGCTTCTCAAACTCTCTTCTGTCCAGCCGCAGTTAATGTTAGCTTTTCTTTTGGATTAGTTTGACGTATGACACATTTTTCTTTGTTGAGGGAGTCCTCAGACTTTGTAGTTAGCAACACTGTCAGGAGGTAATGATCTTTTGCTATCACCTGCTTCGCTCATGTTTACAAATTTGAATTTACCAAAAACCTGAAACAAAAACAATAGTAAAATAAATTACCAAGAGAGCTGCCATTTTGGAAAATGGGGGAACGGCTGCTCTGAGGAGTTATTTTCTATCTCTATTAGACTACTTGACCTCCAAAACCTATGTTTTGACACCAAAATGAAGTATATAGGTCTCATGGTTCCTGAAATATGCCATCACTGCAACACATCCGCCGTTTTTAAGAATGTCGCCCAGAAAAAATCAACCCAGATTAGCAATGTCTACCCAAGCTAAATTACTTCTCTAATGATACAAAAACATAAATCAAAAATGAAAATCTCTGGACAACAATTTTTCACAGAGGCAAATCAAGGGAGCAGGACTAGCTAGACAGACTGCCTCTGTGAGACCTGGCACAGGATCGGTGGGAGGGATACAAGGAGACATCAGAAGTCATACAAAGAACACCTGCAAACATGAAAATGCTTCTACTCCTCCAGGTCTGATAATCCATATTTAAATACAATGTAGTCAAGGTAAAATTGTTCAATCCTTTTTTTCTATTTATTTTTGTCTGGACTCAGAATGATAAAAAGGGCTCATGTGAAGTATATTTTTGCGGTGAAATAGCTTCTGGAACCAATCCTGCATCCGAGTCTTACACAAAGCAGACCTCTTGAAATCAGTTGTAACCTGTCCTTTTTTCCTGTTTTTTTCTGGACTCAGAAATTTAATAAGATATATATACATGTATATACATATATATATATATATATATATATATATATATATATATATATATATATATATATATATATATATATTTGTGGTGAAATAACTTTTGAATCGAATTCTTACACAAAGCAGACGTATTTATAAGCAATTGTAACCTGTAACTCACAGAAACAATGGTGCTTTATTAGGATTTTTAACAAAGAGATTGAGATTGCATGGGAGTCTTTCAGTTTGAGAGTTTGTCATCACCACACCAGTATGGCTATTGTAAAGATAAAAAACATTGTTGTTCAGAATATACAACTATGTGATACTTGTGCTGCAGTTAAATTAGGAATATTGATGGCTTTCCTGCCAAGTGGACTTTGTTTATTCATGGCCTGAAGAAATTAATATCTGGTTAACAACGCGAAACAGAAACATCCAACACAGAACTCAATATATTTCTAAATAAAAATATGATTGCAAAGTGGAAGAAATTGGGTTATTGGTTGAGGGAGTGGAAGTCTCACTCATGCAACAACCACAATCCTTGTCTGGGTAAACCACAAAAGTCACTAAATTAATGTATGCTTGACCCTCTGGTAGTTTGGTACAAAAGTAGTCAGGCTTAACTTAGAGGTGAAGTGTAAAGTATTTATGAAGCACACAAACAGTAATAAAGTGAAAACTCAACACAAGATATAATAAATATAAATATTAAACCAATTTAGAACAAGAGAGCACATTTTAATAAATACAATTATACAAAGTGCTAAAAATCCAGTTAGCAGAACCGGAGATATGCAGTTTTAATGTTTTAGGTAGATATAGCGCCTAAAAACACAAAGTGCCACTTATGGTCATTTGGCCATGCTAGACCAGAGGAAAGTCACAAGTTCAGGCTGACAGGAAAGGAGTACAGGTCAGATACTGGGACCAAGTTAGTCCCACTGAAGACGCTACCTTTTCAAATACTGGAGCGAAGAGTTCTATTCGCTGTGAAGGGGGCCTAAAAAATCAGGCTCAGTGTGGTGGATGCTCCTCACTGTAGGGCGAAGAGCAGGCTTGCAGGCATGGGCTTTTGTAATTGTAGCACAAAGAGCCGGTTGAGTGTCGCGGATGGTCGTTGCTGGAGCTTCTCATAGGTGATTGTAGGAGGCTGGCCTGGCTTATAGTGGGTACCTGATGGTACTTACACCTTGTGCCAGGTCCAGTTATCCCTTATTAGTAGATTAGTAGTGTTCTAGCAGCTTAGGCTAATAGAGGTAGCTATAGCAGAGCAGCTTAGGCTGAACTAGGAGATATGAAAGCTCTTACTATACCACTTATATCATATAGCACTATATCATAAGAATCACAATACTCAGAGTTACCAAAAATAAAGGTACTTTATTTTAGTGACAATGTGTCAGAAATATCTCAGAGGATATACTCCCTTAGGAGGTAAGTGAAATACACAAAATATACACACAAACCAAAATCAGGCAAGTAAACAGTTGCAAAAGTAGTGCAAACACTGTAGAATACAATAGGATACAATAGGCCTAGGGGCAACACAAACCATATACTAAGAAAGTGGAATACAAACCACTTAGGGACCCCAGGCCTAGTGTAGTGTGTAGAGGGTCACTTGGAGTGTAAGAAAACTCTAAGGGTGTCAAAGATACCCCATCCCAAGACCCTGAACAGTAAGAGTAAAGTTACCCTACTTCCCCAGAAACACACTAAAGTCATGATAGAAGATTCTGCAAAGACCACAAAGGACTGCAAAGCAGTGAAGATGGATTCCTGGACCTGAGGACCTGCAAAGGAAGGGGACCAAGTCCAAGAGTCCCGAAAGTGTCCAGGGGGGCAGGAGCCCACTAAACCCCAGATGAAGGTGCAAAATGGCTGCCTCTGGGTGGAAAAAACTGAAGATTCTGCAACAACAGAAGAAGCCAGGAACTTCTCCTTTGCACAGAAGATGTCCATCAGTGTGCTGGAGGATGCAGAGTTGTTTACACGCAGAAAGACCACAAACAAGCCTTGCTAGCTGCAAAGTTTGTGGTTGAAGAAAATGGGTGCTGCCCGGACCCAGGAAGGATCAGGAGGTCGCCCCTTGGAAGAGGAGACATAGGGGGCGCTCAGCAATACAGAGAGCCCACGCAGAAGAAGGCAGCACCCGCAGAAGTACTTGAACACAGGTTCAAGATAACTGAGCACGGCGGTCATCTCAACACTACAAAGGAGGGTCCCATGAAGCGGGTGGTCAACTCAGCGAGTTGAGCAATGCAGGACAGAGTGGTGGGGACCTGGGCTGTGCTCTACACAGAGGATTCCTTGCAAAGTGCACAGAAGCCCTAGCAGGTGCAGTTCACGCAGTGCACAGGATTACTGTCTGGCGTGGAAGGGCAAGGACTTACCTCCACCAAATTTGGACAGATGGACCACTGGACTGTTGGGGTCACTTGGATCGAGCTCCTGTGTTCCAGGGACCACACACGTCACGATGAGAGGGGACCCAGAGGACCAGTGAAGCAGAAGTTTGGTGCCTACGTTAGCAGGGGAAGATTCTGTCGACCCACGGGAAATTTCTTCTTGGCTTCCAGTGCAGGGTGAAGGCAGACAGCCCCCAGAGCATGCACCACCAGGAAACAGTCGAGAAAATCGGCAGGATTAGGCGCTACAATGTCGCTGGTAGTCTTCTTGATACTTTGTTGCAGTTTTGCAGGCGTCCTAGAGCGGTCAGCGGTCGATCCTTGCCAGAAGTCGAAGAGGGAGATGCAGAGGAACTCTGGTGAGCTCTTGCATTCGTTATCTGAAGAGAAGCCCACAGGAGAGACCCTAAATAGCCCTCAGAGGAGGATTGGCCACCTAGTCAGGTAAGCACCTATCATGAGGGGTCTCTGATGTCACCTGCTGGCACTGGCCACTCAGAGGCCTCCACTGTGCCCTCACACCTCTGCATTCAAGATGGCAGAGGTCTAGGACATACTGGAGGAGCTCTGGGCACCACCCCTGGGGTGGTGATGGACAGGGGAGTGGTCACTCTGCTTTCCTTTGTCCAGTTTCACGCCAGAGCAGGGGCTGGGGGATCCCTGAACCGGTGTAGACTGACTTATGCAAGGAGGGCACCATCTGTGCCCTTCAAAGCATTTCCAGAGGCTGGGGAAGGCTACTCCTCCCCAGTCCTCAACACCTATTTCCAAAGGGAGAGGGTGTAACACCCTCTCTCAGAGGAAATTCTTAGTTCTGCCTTCCTGGGACTGGGCTACCCAGACCCCAGGAGGGCAGAAACCTGTCTGTGCGTTGGCAGCAGCGGTAGCTGCAGTGAAAACACCAGAGAGCTGGTTTAGCAGTACCCGGGGTCCATGCTGGAGCCCCGGGGATGCATGGGATTGGCATCCCAATACCAGATTTGGCATGGGGAGACAATTCCAGATTCTTAGACATGTTACATGGCCATATTCAGAGTCACTATTGTGAAGCTACATAAAGGTTTTGACCTATATGTAGTGCACACGTGTAATGGTGTCCCCGCACTGACAAAGTCTGGGGAAATTGCTCTGAACTATGTGGGGGCACCTTGGCTAGTGCCAAAGTGCCCTCACACTTAGTGATTTTGCACCTAACCTTCACTAAGTGAGGGATAGACATATAGGTGACTGATAAGTTACTTAAGTGCAGTGTAAAATGGCTGTGAAATAACGTGGACGTTATTTCACTCAGGCTGCAGTGGCAGTCCTGTGTAAGAATTGTCTGAGCTCCCTATATGTGGCAAAAAAATGCTGCAGCCCATAGGGATCTCCTGGAACACCAATACCCTGGGTACAAAGGTACCATATACTATGGAATTATAAGGGTGTTCCAGTGTGCCAATAAGAATTGGTAAAAATGGTCACTAGCCTGCAGTGACAATTTTAAAGGCAGTGGGACCATTAGCGCTGAGGTTCTGATTAGCAGAGCCTCAGTGACACAGTGAGGCACCACACAGGGAACACATTCGGGCCACAACTATGAGCACTGAGGTCCTGGCTAGCAGGATCCCAGTGAGACAGGCAAAAACAAACTGACACACAAGTAAAAAATTGGGATAACATGCCAGGCAAGATGGTACTTTTCTACAGTGATCACCATGGCCTGTCGTTGCTGTAGGCCGGAGGGCAGATCTTGCACAGCAGGTCATTGCTGGTGGTCACTGTAGCGCAAAGAATTAGGTTCACAGAAGCTTTCATTTGCTTGTCGTCACAACCAGCAGACTCTCAAGGCGAAGGGACCAGTTTGAGGTCACAATGAGCCCAAACTTCAGAATTTCACCTTTTCCACTTTAAAGGAGCTTAAACCAATTCCAGCTAAGGATCCAGGACCTGGGGAGGAACTTTTTGGGGATCAGGAATTCACTCCTGCATAGTTCAGCAGGACTCACGCAGGTCCAATTCCAGGTCTAGATGCAGCAGGTCAGCTGGGCAGTTGCAGGGATTCCTCCGGAGCTTGTTGTGTCCGCATAGCTCAGACAGGAGTTCAGCCAACTGACCCATAGAGTCACCCTGGTTAGCCTATGATGAAGGTAAGCAGGTCCCCACTTCCTCCTCAGACAGAAATGCAGTACTCAGCATCAGGGCAGACCTCTGGCAGCATGGCAGTCCTACTTCTTTAAAGTCCACAGAATCAGGAGTGTACTGAAGAGTGGCTCTGGAGGTCCAATATTTATACCTGGTGCAAGCCTTTGTGTGGGGGGGTGCCTTATGCTACATCCTAGCTGGCTCTGTAAAGTTCTTCTGTTCCATTATCAAGGCTCCAAACTGTCTGGGGTAACAATAGAGCAGTGTCAGGTTCCTTTGTGTTTGCTGAATGAAAGCCCCTGAACTTTGGGGCAGGGCACAGCTCCACCCCCATCCATCCTGGCAGGATGGCCCATCCTGGTCCATTCAATTTCCCTTTCTGTCACTGTCTAGGAGGTATACACAAAACCCAACAGCAAAGCCATTCATAGTCTTGTAACCCAGGACATTTGCAGAGGGCAAAAGTAGACAGAATTGTGAGTGTGACATTTCAAATTGCAATTCATTTGGATTGAAACAGCATATCTCTATCTGCCTTCAATCCAAAGTTAGCATTTATTAATGGATTAAAGTTGTATCCAACTGGAGATACAGGCCTTACAGTAGAGAAAACCAACGTTAGGAGATGTGTACTACCAGGACATGTACAACTTAACCCACATGCCCTACTTTTTAAATTCCATGCACTCTGCCCAATTAGATTTTAGGGCGTAATATTGGGGAGACTTTTAAATATTAAGAAAGGAAAGTTTAGGTGTGGCACAACGTTTATTTGACCAGGTCGAAATGACAGTTTAAAACTGCTCTGCAGGCTTGCGTTGACAGGCCTGAGATGTTTTGAAAAGCTACTGTACTGGGTGGCATAATGAGTGCTGCAGGCCTACTAGTTACATTACTCTATGGGCCCTGGGTGAAGGTAGTACCACTTCACTGGGCACCAATTAGATGTAGTCCAATTTTACCATGTTTTATGGAGAGAACATCAGCACTTTTCAAGCACCGGTTAGCACCGAATCCTAAAGACAAAAAGGGAAATTAAGCAAACATGAGGGGGTAAAGGCAAAATGTTATGGGGAAATACCATGTGTTAGACATTGGGTGTACAAGCAGGAACCACAATCCTAGTCAGGGTAAGTCAGATGCACACTAAAAGATAACCTGTGCTCACCCTCTGGTAGCTTGGCACAGAGCAGGCAGGCTTATCTAAAGAGGCAATGTGTAAAGAGTTTGTGCAACACAACAAACAGTAACACAATGAAAACGCCACAAAAATATACAGTAATCTTATAAATAAATCAAGACCAAAATGACAAAAATCTAATGATTAAAAGTCGAGTTATGAATTTTTAAAGAATAAAACGAGTTCTAGCACCTAGAAGCAATAGACACCTATGAGGGTTATCTAGTCTGCTGGAGCGGGGCAAAGTCAACAGTTCAAGCCAGGGAGGGTGTCCTGGGAGGGCGTGGCCTGGCCGACAATGGCATTGGACGCCTAGACCAGAGATGGATAGAGGCCCCCAGAGCAACTTATTCTGACGTGGAGTGCCCGAGACCCCATTGTCGGCAGTGCCTGATCAGGGATCTGGAATCGCCCGCTTTGCCCTCCCGGGGCTCTGAGGCTAGAATTTGAGCTGGGGAGGTAGAGAGCACAGACAAGATGGCACCAGCTTGCCTCCAGACATGACCGCCGCGGACGTGACCGCCATTTTCTATCACTTCAATCACTCGATACCTGATCTTCGACAGGAGAGGACCTACACTGCATTGCTGCTGTGACCTCGGTCTGGAAGAGACAATGGCTTGTGCGTCTGGGGAAAGGGCCCCTGCCTTCACATCGGAGGAGTTGGAGATGCTCGTTGATGGGGTCCTCCCCCAGTACACGCTACTCTACTGTCCTCCAGACAAACAGGTAAGTACACAGGGAGCATGTTGTATGGGCTATGCCTGTGTGGAGAGGGCTGGATGTAAGAAGGAAGGGGGCAGAGTGCTGCGTGCATGAAACGACGGTGAGTGCATGTGCCACATGGCAAGGGTAAGGATGGGGGCCACTCACTTTGACTGTGCAGTTGGTAATGACTTCTCTTCTTCCCCTGTACATTTCATGTAGGTCAGCGCCCACCAGAAGAAAGATATTTGGCGTGCCATCGCCAAGGACGTCCGGACCCTGGGGGTCTACCACAGACGGAGCACCCACTGCCGGAAAAGATGGGAGGACATTCGCCGCTGGAGCAAGAAGACGGCGGAGGCTCAGCTGGGGATGGCCTCCCAACGTGGGAGGGGTGCCCGTCGAACCATGACCCCCCTGATGTTCAGGATCCTGGTGGTGGCCTACCCGGAGTTGGATGGGCGCTTGAGGGCATCATAGCAGACACAAGGAGGTGAGTACACTCTCATTCTTCTGACTTTGCGTGCAGATGAGGTGTCTGGATGGAGGAAGAGGGCTGTGGGTTTCCCTAGGCCAGGGCGAGTCCGTAGGCTAGGCCCCTCCGTAAGGCATGGCCCTGTGGCCCCCCACCCCACCTCTGTAGAGTGCCAAGTACAGCTATTCATGCCCCTGTGACATCTATGTGTGCAGATGTCGGCCATTGCCTTGTAGGCCATTTCCCAGGAACTGCACTGTGGAGCCCAAGAGCGCGGCATAGTGCAGGGGGCCTCTGTGTCAGTGTTGTCTGCCAACGGTAGTGGTATTGCATGCACTCAACATGTCTTTCTCCTGTCTCCCCCCCTTTTTGTGGTCTTCCTGTTCTTGTGTGCATTAGCATCATCAGGCGGAGGAGCAGGGGCACCGGAGCACGAGGGAGCTGCATCCCACATGGCCCTGGAGGGCGAGACTACGGAGTCTGAATTCACCAGTGGGACGGAGGTCGAGGGGAGCTCCACGTCGGGGACAGGAGCTGACACCAGCGACACGGACTCGTCCTGTGATGGGAGCTCCCTTGTGGTGGCGCCAACATCTGTGCCCCATGCATCTACAGGTACAGCCGCCACCCCCCCCTACCAGCACCGCCCTCCCAGCAGCCCCTCAGCCTTCGCCCCGTGACCGCTCACCCAGGAGGGTGGGCATCACCTTCCCCCCCAGGCACCTTTGGCCCTGCCCCAGTCACCCCTGCTGCCCTCAGTGAGGAGGCCATTGACCTCCTCAGGTCCCTCACTGTTGGGCAGTATACCATTTTGAATGCCATCCAGGGTGTAGAAAGGCAGTTGCAACAAACTAATGCATTCCAGGAGGGCATTCATTCTGGTCAGGCGGCCCTTCACTGAGCTTTTCAAACTCTGGCCTCAGCACTGATGGCAGCCATTGTCCCCGTCTCTAGCCTCCCCCCTCCAACTTCCTCCACCCAGACCCAATCCCCTGTACCTCTGCCTATCCCAAGCACACCATCAGACCAGCCTGCACACACCTCACCACACAAGGGGAGCTCAGGCAAACATAAGCACCACACATCCCACAGGCACTCACACAAGCAACACACACATGCAGACACACCAACATCCACTGCCTCCACTGTGTCCCCCTCCTCCTCGTCTCCCTCCTCCCTCCCAGTCTCGTCTACACTCACACCTCCATGCACTACCTCTACAGCCACTACGTCCCTCACCAGCACACCCACCAGCACACCCCGCTCACGTGCAGTCACCACCCCCACTACCATTCACACGTCCCCTGTGTCCTCTACCAGTGTGTCTGTGACGCCCCCTCCCAAGATACACAAACGCAGGCACACACCCACCCAACAGCCATCCACCTCACGACAGCCTCCAGCGCATGCACCTGCACCCAAAGTCACCAAACGTGCACCTCTTACTACCACCACCTCTTCCTCCACTCCCAAACCCCCTCCAGCTACCCGTCCCAGTGTGTCCAAAAGAATTTTCCTGTCCAGCCTTGTCCTTTTTCCCACACCTCCACCACCCCGTCCATCTCATAGGTCCCAAACTAGCACCTCAGCCACAACATCTCCGGGACCAGTGGTGCCTGTATTCACAGGTATGTGGAGCGAACCGGCCACCAAGACGGCCAGTGTGGCACGGAGCCACAGCACAGCCAGTCCCCCCCCCCTGTGAAGCATCAGAAGTTGGCCAGTGCCCGGCGGGAGAGGGGGAAGACTCCAGCCACCAAAGCCGCTCCCAGGGGTCCCAGTGGGAGTGTGGAGTCAGCTGTGACACCTCCCAAGGTGGGGAAAGGCCACAAGAAACCCGGCAAGTCTGGGAAGAGCTGCATGGCGGAGAAGACTGCCATCATCCCCGCTGCCCAGGAGGGCCCTGCCAGCCCCAGCCCAGCTGCCCAGGAGGGCCCCGCCAGCCCCAGCCCAGCTGCCCAGGAGGGCCCCGCCAGCCCCAGCCCAGCTGCCCAGGAGGGCCCCGCCAGCACAAGCCCCGCTGCCCAGGAGGGCCACGCCAGCACAAGCCCCGCTGGGCCTTAAGGACCGCTAGCACAAGCCCCGCTGGGCCATGAGGACCGCCAGCACAAGCCCCGCTGGGCCATGAGGACCGCCAGCACAAGCCCCGCTGGGTCATGAGGACCGCCAACACAATCCCCGATGGGCCATGAGGACCGCCAGCACAAGCCCCGCTGGGCCATGAGGACCGCCAGCACAAGCCCCACTGGGTCATGAGGACCGCCAGCACAATCCCCGCTGGGCCATGAGGACCGCCAGCACAAGTCCCGCAGGGCCATGAGGACCGCCAGCACAAGCCCCGCTGGGCCATGAGGACCGCCAGCACAATCCCCACTGGGCCATGAGGACCACCAGCACAAGCCCCGCTGGGCCATGAGGACTGCCAGCACAAGCCCCGCTGGGCCAATGAGGACCGCCAGCACAAGCCCCGCAGGGCCATGAGGACCGCCAGTACAAGCCCCGCTGGGCCATGAGGACCGCCAGCACAAGCCCCGTTGGGCCATGAGGACCGCCAGCACAAGCCCCGCTGAACGGGGCAATGCCAACTCATGCACCGCTGAACAGGGCACCGCCAACTCATGCACCGCTGAACAGGGCAACGCCAACTCATGCACCGCTGAACAGGGCACCGCCAACTCAAGCACCGCTGAACAGGGCACCGCCAACTCATGCACCGCTGAACAGGGCACCGCCAATTCAAGCACCGCTGAACAGGGCACCGCCAACTCATGCACCGCTGAACAGGGCACCGCCAATTCAAGCACCGCTGAACAGGGCACCGCCAACTCAAGCACCGCTGAACAGGGAATTCAAGCACCGCTGAACAGGGCACCGCCAACTCATGCACCGCTGAACAGGGCACCGCCAATTCAAGCACCGCTGAGCAGGGCACCGCCAACTCAAGCACCGCTGAACAGGGCACCGCCAACTCATGCACCGCTGAACAGGGCACCGCCAATTCAAGCACCGCTGAACAGGGCACCGCCAACTCAAGCACCGCTGAACAGGGCACCGCCAGACAGGGCACCGCCAACTCAAGCACCGATGAACAGGGCACTGTCAACTCATGCACCGCTGAACAGGGCACCGACAATTCAAGCACCGCTGAACAGGGCACTGCCAACTCATGCACCGCTAGCCCATGAGCGGCAGGGGCACTGACGCAACTGGGTCCGTCACGGGGTGAGTGATGCACTCTGGGCACCAGTCCCCCTCCAGAACCAGTGGAGACATGCATCCACTACCTCTGTCCTTCACAGGAAGAAGCACTCTGGGCACCAGTCCCCCTCCAGAACCAGTGGAGACTGTTATCCACTTGAGAGACTGTGGCTTTGCACTCCCCAGGATTGAACAGTGGGCAAGCCACCCACTGTAGAGACTTGAGAGACTGTGGCTTTGCACTCCCCAGGATATGGCAGTGGGCAACCCACCCACTGTATAGACTTGAGAGACTGTGGCTTTGCACTCCCCAGGATTGAACAGTGGGCAAGCCACCCACTGTAGAGACTTGAGAGACTGTGGCTTTGCACTCCCCAGGATATGGCAGTGGGCAACCCACCCACTGTATAGACTTGAGAGACTGTGGCTTTGCACTCCCCAGGATTGAACAGCGGGCAAGCCACCCACTGTAGAGTCTTGAGAGACTGTGGATTTGCACTCCCCAGGATATGGCAGTGGGCAAGCCACCCACTGTAGAGACTTGAGAGACTGTGGCTTTGCCCTCCCCAGGATTGAACAGTGGGCAGTGAGCCCCCTCGTGGATCTGGCGTTGTGCACTCATCCGGCTGAGGTGCCCCCCCTTCCCCCTGTGGTGCCTGTTGTATTTCTAACTGATGCCCCTGCAGTGTTCTCTCTGTTTTGATCGTGTATCTTGTGTGGGCCTCGCCCATGCATTTTGGGCCCAGTGGTCCACGGACTATAAATGGTACAATACCTGGACTTGTATTATTGGTGTATATATTTGTTTATAGTATATATATATTTTTTAGTAGTGGATTTTAATAGATTACAATCGTTACAATCATTTCCTTTTGTCTTTGCATTCTTCCGGGGAGTTTGGGGGTGTAACTGTGATGTATTGATATGCATTTGTGTGTGTTGTAGTGGGTGAGGTTGGGGGTGGGGGTGTTGCATGTGTGTATCCCTGTTTTTTGCCTCCCCCCTCCCCTGTGTCGTAGGTGCAGTACTTACTGTGCTCTTTGCCGCCGGCGGTCATGCTCCTGGTAGAGGAGCAGGAAGACTATTGCAGGTAGAATTTGGAGTTCCGGTTCCATGGTGTCCTCGTTCCTCGTGGGGTGTGTAGTGGTGAGCTTTTTCCCTTCGAAATGCCTGTTTCCGCTGTGTTTTTATCCACGGTGAATCCGCCCTGGAAAAGGTGGCGGATTGGCCTGTCATAATAGTGTGGGCGGTACATTGTCTGCCGCCTGTCTGTTGGCGGTGACCGCTGCGCTGTTTGTTTGTACCGCCGTGGCGGTCTGAGTGTTAATGTGGCTGTCTTTGTTGGCGGTTTCCGCCACGGTCGTAATTGCAATTTTTTTACCGCCGGCCTGTTGGCGGTCTTACCGCCGCTTTAACACCGTCCGCCAGGGTTGTAATGACCACCTATGAGTGTTTTGTTACATTAAAAATCAATAAAAATACTTTTAAAAAGAAGAAAAAACAGTCCAAGCTGACCGCGATAGAGTGCAGGCCAGTGACACAAGCCATGCAGGACTGGTGAACAGAGTACCTTGATCCTGGTCACAGCAGTGAGATGCCGGGTGCAGATGAGCGATGCTTTGAGTGATGTGTCGGAACTGCAGTAGAGGTGATGCATCGATTTTTTTCAGGCAGTGGTGGCGATGAGTTAGTTCCAAGGACGAAGCGCAGATCTGAGATGCGTTGGTTCCAAAGTGCTATGCACCAGGTTTCTCCATGCAGTTGAGGGGATGCATTGATCTCTCTAACATGCTGCATGACGATGCGCGTGTTGAAGCATCAGGCTCCTTAGGTGATGCATTGGTTCAGAGAACGATACACCGGTGCTACTCCCACCACAGGGTCGATGCACCGGTTCTGCTCCAAGCAGAATGGAGATGCGTTGATTTTCCTAGTGCAAGTATCTGGGTCCACTTCCAGTGAATCATGCCAAGACCGGGGATGGAGACTTTGATATCCCTGAGTCTCAAGCAACAGGAGGCAAGCCAGCAAGCCCTTGGAGATCCCTTCAGTTGCAAGGCAAAGTCCAGCTCTCCCTCAGCAGGGTCAGAGGGCAGCAGGGCAGCTCAGCAGAAGAGCAGTCCTTCCAGGTCAGCAGTCCAGCAGAGTAACAGTCCTCGATGTAGCATAGCAGTTCTTCTGACAGAGTCCAGTTGTAGGTCCAGAAGTGTCTGATTTGGTGGGTCAGAGACCCAGTACTTATACCTAGTTGTGCCTTTGAAGTAGGAGTGACTTCAAAGAAGGGTCTATGAAGTGCACATAAACCATTTTCAGCCTTAGCTCCAGACTATCAGTAGGTGGTAATCAGCCCTATGTGTGGGGACAGGCACTGCCTATTCAAGTATAAATGTCAGCCCCTCCCTTCCTTTCTGCCCAGGAAGAGCCATAAGAATGCAGATGAGCACTCAGACACACCTAACCTTCCTGTGTTTGTGTCTGTCTAGAGGGAATGCACAAAGTGCAGCTGTCACCCACCCCAGGCATTGGCACACCAAGCTCTAAGAGCAAAGCAATGCCCACTTTCTAAAAGTGGCATTTCTAAAATAGTAACGTTAAATCTACCTTTACTAGTAAAGAGGATTTACTTACGTAGCACACTGGCCTATGAGCTACCTACGCCTACCTTAGGGATGACTTATATGTAATAAAAGGGGAGTTTTAAGGCTTGGCAAGGGTTTTAAATGGCAGGTCGAAGTGTCAGTAAATCAGCACACAGGCTCTGCAGTGGCAGGCCGGAGGCATGTTTAAAGGGATACTTGTGTGGGTGACAGCCAGTGCTGCAGGCCTATTAGGAACAGTTAAAGTACAGGCCATGGGTATATGGTATATTACTTTACAAGGGACTTACAAGTACATTAAATACGCCAATTGTGTCTACACCAATGTTACCATGTTTAGGGGAGAAGCACAAGCACTTTAGCAATGGTCACTTGTGGTAAAGTGCTCAGAGTCCTAAGGCCAACAAAATAAATCAGCAAAAATAGGGGGTAAGCAGGCAAAACATTTGGGGGAAGATAACCCACAGGTCTAACAATCCTCCTACATCAAAAGCATAGAAACCCATACCTAAAGCAGTAGATTTTAGATTTAAAACCTTGAAAAAAGCATCAAACAGGGACAAGGAAGTGCTATGGCACTCATTGATTTAACCAAGAACAGGAAAGCAGAAATCAACAATAGAAGAGCTATATACTCCTCTACAAGGACTACAGTTCTTGCTAGACATTGCCAAGGGATGGGTACACTACAACTACCATTGGCAGGAGGCCTGTCAGAACCCAGAAAGTAAAGGGAAAACCATAGCTGCCACTGGTTCTTCGGAGAACCCCAACTTTGAACCACAGCAAAGGCGTGAACTATGGCATATCACATTTACAATAGTTAAGTTGGAAGGTTGCAGGATCCATTTTCTATTCACTGTACCTCTTGAAGGGAAGCTCCCACAATCCCCAAACCACATCACCCACACCAACTCAAGAAGCTGTAGCCATTGCCCGCGGAAAACCTGCAGCTATCGACATAACTACCTGCAGCTATCGACATAACTATGCATATTAAAATGCTAAGAATAAAAGTAATAATTAGAAGATGGTAATAAACACCCAGAATAATGAAGGAACACCTGTGGATCTGCCTAATCATAAGAGATGGTAAGGAAGGGCTTTGGAAGGCGAGGTGGCAGTTCTTACGGAGGTAGAATGTTGTATGATCAGTGAAAAGAAGTTGTCAGGCAGACAGTATAAAAGGGGTAATAATATGATATAGCAAAATGGCACAAACTGAAGATCAAGAACTCTTCATTGGTGTATGTGCCCCTTCAACCTTATGGAGATTGTCCCTTCAGTCCTCTGCAGTCTTTATCTACCCTGGATACAGGCACCTGCTCACTGGGCTGGTGCACTCATCTGGGAGAGCTAACAGAGAAATGTGCAAGACCTTTGGTTCATTCCACACAGCACTTGCACATCAACATAATTGAGTTTAAGCAGTCTCCCTTGCTCTTTGTTACTCTCTTCCATCTCAGCGATCACCATCCACGTCCTTTCAGACAAAACAACCATCACCTATTACATTGACAGGCATGGTAGTGTGGGGTCTTGGATCTTGTAGGGAGGCCTTCCAACTAGTGGTAGTGAAGTAGGGTGTGTGTCCAGTATTGGCATCAGGTGCAGAATCTCTCAAATTGAGGGGAGATATCTTGATGTGCCTCTACCCGTGACGACTTGCCCATGAAATGAAGGACATGATCTTCTCCAGATAAGGAGTGTCCATACATATATCCCTTTACCAGAACCCTGAAGAGGAAGGTGTCTTATTTTTCATGTTAATTAACTTCTCACATGGTTCCTTGGCAATGCCTTCATGCCAAGATGTCTGCTCTAAGCACTTCTGTCAATGATACTTTTTTTGAAGTTCCTACAGAAGATCCAGGAAAATTCATTTCAACTTATCCTGATCCTCCCAGATACCCAATCACACTTCTCAGAGGGTATTGCTTTGGGACCCATTCATAAACTGAGGAATCTGCATGAAAACGTGTTCATTGGAACAAAGGTGTATTTACTTTGTGTAAAGATAGTTATGATGGATACTTTAACCACCTCCCTGCCCTCCCTCCTCCTCCCCTCATGAGCTAGTGCTGTGGATAATAGGATCTCAAGGAATACAAGTATGGTTTATCTTATTTTGTTAGGGTCAACAAAGCACATTCATAGAGGAACTGTAAGAGCTTTTACAACAGTGACAAAACAGCTGGACTTAGCACCTGATGCCAGTGAGCCAGCCGGCACCGTATACATGGCCTTATTCTGAGTTAGGCGAAGTGATAATTGCCACATGTCGTGGTAAATAGCACATGGATTTACAAACTCATCTGACCACGATTTAAAATACATGTGATATTTAACACACATGCTAAATAACACGTGATATTTACCACATGAGAAAAATAACATGTGGTTACAAAAATCTATGCTACAGGTTTCCAGACATCCTATTGACTGCACCTGGTGGCATCATCTAGACAGGAACAAGTGTTCTGCAACCGTAAAATGAAATGCATTGTTAATGTGTGATGTTGACTTGTGTAAATTGAACTGATCTATTAGACCCTGAATCAAACAACAACTCCATGATCCTGAGGAGAAGAAACAGTAGTCATACTGTGGTGACACACATCACCCTCAGCGTAGCAGACAGACAAATTAACCCTTCATTATCAAGATTGCAATGCATTATTGTTTTAGGCCCTTTTTAATACGTTAGTAGTCCCATATGTGAGTTGTTAGATCCAATGGCAGCGAATACATGAATCAAGGTGAACAAATTACATCCATCACTTTTCACAATGAGGATTATTCTGCGCTAAGTCAACTTTTTAACACATTATTTTGTTACAAATCTCATATCTCTTACTTTGAATTCCTCCAACCTGAAGGTCTACTTTCATGTCTTCTACGTCAGACATGTTGAGGATGGACATCATTTTTTCTGCTCATGGCTTGAGGTGAAACTGAGGTTGAAAACTACCACTAGTTGCCATGCTTTAGTGCTTGGCAATGTGCTTATGTATGTAGCATTTCAAGGTTTGGAACCTGTTTTTAATGATCTTAACATGTGGATATGTTAAGATAGTATTGTTTTTGACTGTTAGTTACTTCCACAGGCATGTTCTAGTTTGTGTGTGGAGGTACTTGCAATATGAGATTGTGTAACCACCTTCTTAGCCAGGACTGCCAGCTCAGGATCTATCATCTTGTGCAAGCGTTCAATGCTGAGGTCCATGAAGGAAGAGTTTGTCAGGTTTCTGTTTGTGATGACTGAAAAATATCAGAGGATGGCAATAGTTTCTGCTTTTTTTGTTCCAAACATGCTTTCTCCACACAAAATTAATGGATGCTTACTCCCACACAAGAAGGGGTTGTTGGTGTACTTTTGGGGTGTACTGAGCTCCTTCTGTGCGTTCCTCTGGCTGTTCCTGCTGGCGAGGGATTAATTTTCACACTCTAAGAACTTCCATTGCCTGACAATGGGCAGTTCCTTATGTTTTGTACATGTGCTATTTATCAGGTGCAGTATTTACTACATGAGGTAAATGGCACACATTTGGTGTTTAACAGATATGCTAAATACTAATTCCGTGGGACACAGTAAAAACTCATAATCAGTCTTATATAACACACTTAATATAACAAACCCCACCCAACCCCAGTGAGCAAGATTGGCTTTCTTTACCCCCCAAACTGTTAATCAAGGTCATAGATGGATGTCCTCACATCTGGGGTGGTTGGTGCTGGGCTCAAGATGAAGTGGCACCACCTATCAGTGCAGAAGACCTATTGCTAGGGAAAAAAATCTGAAAATCAAAGGAAAATCAGGGAGCTATTCCTAAAGTGAGGAATCTGCAGCAACATTTTCGGCCTCCTTCACCAAGGTAACTTATGCACTTTTGAGTATCTTACACTTTGAGTAAGTTTATTGCTTTTTGGCTATTCACAAATTCCATTATAAATTCGCACCGAAAAGGTAACTTACATATCTGCACCCCCTGAAAAAAGAGTTGAGGGCAAACTTACAAGACCAAATTACTACTTTTAATAAATCCCCTTAGCAAATAATATTAAAATAAATTATTTTTCATTTCCCATACATAAAAACAATATTTTCAATATGCTTAAATAATTATTAAAATTGAGGTATAGAAATAATATTAAGTAATTTAATTATTCTTTCAAAATGGTACATTGATTTTTACATTTACAAATGGTAGATAAAACATTTTAAAATTAAATAATGAATACATACTATTTTTGATTTGTTTAACATTTTATTAAATTCGTGTTTATTTTTAACCATTTAAAATAAAGTATTTTAATTTAACATTTCCTAAGGGGTTTTATTTTGAAGTCCCTACTGCCATTATTTTCTATGGGATGCTGTGCAGCACTAGTGGTCGGCCATGGATTGTGCTAGACTTACTACTGTGTTTTTAGCAGCAGTAGCTTTTGAAGTGCAGTTTTTAAAGTTTGTGCAGTTTAGGTACAAGTCGTTACCGACAAAGGTGCTTTGCAGCAAGTGGTCAGACGCAGCAGCAAAAGACGACCTATGTCCAGTATGTGTGGGAGCCACTGAGTCGCTTACTCATATATTCTTATTCTGCCCCTCATATGCTTCACAAAGAGCCAAATGGATAGTTCCCCTCTGTAGGTCTCTTGGAATTGGAAAGCACTTGGAGGCTTTTGGAATCCTTAGCACAGACACAAATATAGTGATGGTGTTTGTGTTTGCCATTGCCAAATTTCTTATGTCTGTATGGATATGGTGCACTAAGCGTATCCAGCCTAATGGCTAGACACAGTATTTCTATGATATTGGGTGTGGTGCTGTTTCCCTCTTCCTCTTTTCCACACTAGATGAAATCAACACTGGAATTGAGGGACTTATCATATAAAGCAGTGGTTCCCAACCTGTGGTCCGGGGACCCCTGGGGGTCCGTGAAGCCTTCTAAGGGGGTCCCCAAGAGCATAGAAAAGTAAAAAATATTAACAAATATTGACAAATTAGGTCCCCAGCTTCCAGTAATGACTCAGGCGGGGGTCCCCGGATTCGAATGATAGATCAATGGGGGTCCCTGGGTTCCATTAATGTTAAATTGGGGGTCCACAGAAATTAAAAGGTTGGGAACCACTGATATAAAGTAATAATGCTTACCAAGCCTTTACTTCTAAGTGTCCTTGAATCTGTACTTGCCTGTTTTTGTAGCACGAAAAAGGCCGGGTTTGCACTTTGCACCTTACAACACTTCGATGTATGTCAGAGATGGGTTTTCCTAAAAGTTTTCTCATGAACTGATTCCACTTAAAACCTATAAAGTGCTCGATATGATTGGTTGTATCTTTGGCTCGAAGTAGTGAAATACTGTTCTCTGTTTTAGATGTAAGAGAAATGTAAGGGTGTTTTTAATGTTTTACATGTTTTTTATTATTGTATTTATGTTTTTAGATAATGCTTTTATAAGGCTTACAAACAAAAATTGCAATGGACTTACTGCTTTGTGGATGGTTAGTGTCCCTTCCTAAACCCCTTTCTCACCCTCACTAAACCACTCCTTACTCCTCCCTAATCCCTCCCCTTTTTGTAGTAAGTACGCCCCTTTTTCCAGACACTTCCCTGTGTCCCGCCCACATTTCCTACTAATACCGATATTTGCGCATGCAGAGACTGCACTTAGATTTAGAAGAGTATAGAGGAGCGGAGGTATAAGCTTTGCATGTAGGTTTGTGGATAGCATTTTGTAGTACTACTGAAGACCTAAACCTGTACTACAAAGTGCAGTTCGTGAATCAAGCCTATTGTATCCACCAAAATCTTTCTGTAGAGCACAATATTCAACACATTTAGCAACACAGTTACACATTTACATCAGTATGAACCAAAGCTCATGAAAGACTGCTCACCAAGTTTCACCTTACAAGCAATGCAAGAGGGTTCCGCAAGGTGTGTTCCCCCATGAGATTATTTAGGAAAAATGGAACAAATTGTGAATTATAGAACACAATTATGACAACAGAAGCCTTGCAATCTAAACTCAATTCTGGAGGTGCACTTATTAAATGTTTCGATAATAGTAAGTCAGTTAAAAAAGACACTGTAGGTAGGAATGTGTAGAAACATGCAAAAAGATTCGAACTTTTCCACAATTACCTAAGAAGTGCAAAAAATAAATATGTTGCCATACATATCTCCTTTCTGCTTGTCACCATACAGCTAGAAAACCAGAGCAGAAAAAAAAGCATTGGTCAGTTTTTTTGTTCTTCAGCTGCTTTAATTATGCTCTTTCTCCTGCCTTTCAGCAGCCATTGTGATGTCAGCCTATTTCAGTTGCGTTCTGACATAATTTCTTTATAATACATGAGATTCAGCAATCCCTGAATAAACTCATGTCTCCAATTTTTTTATAATTAGCAACTGGTGACGCACCCACAACCCTAAACAAAAGATGTCAGAAATCAACTGTAATAAGTTATTATTGTTGAGTTCTGACCTCACAATCCCTGCTGCTGGAGTCAGCAGCTGAGGTGAAAGGCAGGTCAGGTCCTGGAGCTGCTGTTTAAAGCAATGACAATGAAACATTCCTTTTCTTTCTTCTGTTCTATTTTTCTGACTTACAATGATTAGGAGAAAGAACATGTTTATTTTTTTCATTGCTTTAGATAGTTACAGAAAAGTTAAAATCTTTCTGAATGTTTCTGCACATTCAGAACGACAGCAGTTTTTTTAAAATGACTTTTAATGAACTGTTTCTTTTTTCAACAAATATCTCACATGTTTTTGAAGTGTTTAATTTTTCACTAGAGGTTCTATTTTTATTCTTCATGTTTGCAAACATGTTCTGTCTTTCAAATGAAAGAGCTACGCACCAAGGTTTTAAGTAGTTTGTGAGAAGGATGATGGTGTAACCATATATATATGGGATAAAGTACCCCATACCATAAATGATATGGATTTTGCATGTCACTTCGGAGTTCCATAACCTTATAAAGGAACTCGGTCTTCGGTCTCGTTCCTCCATATGTCTATAGAAGTCCTCAGTGACATTCAATATCCTCTAATGTATGGCAGGGCGTACTTTATCCCTTATATAATCGGCAACTGGATGTGTAACAAGTTGCTGATTATAAAGAAATTATAGACAGGTTTTTATACAGGGATTGCAGTATCTCATGATTATTAAGAGTTCCCTCCCTCTCTCACATCATCCAGGAGGAGCACCAGAGGGGCTATTTCTAATTCCGTATTTGTGATGTCTTTGATATTTTAAAAGATCTCCTTCCAAAAAGAAGCTATGTGAAGAGGACCACCACATCTGCAGCTGAATGCCTGCCTCTGTGTAACCCTTTCAGCATGCATCTGAGCCATTGAACATAGCTGTGAGGCAACCTAGGGTCAGGGACCAACAAGTGAGTATTTTAAAGGCATTTTCCTTGTATTGGGAACAGATAGGAGGTTTTGCCTCACCCAAATTGAAGACCAAACCACATCAGTGATTTCACATTTGTTTCTCCAATTCTTGATTTTAGTGTGTTTTCTCTGTGTTCTTAGACTATTTTTCAGTCTATAAAGTGTGGAAATTCCCATTTCTAAATTGGTGTTGTGCCATTAGTGATTCAATCAGGTAAGGTGCTCGATGGAATAACATCGTGGTACTGAAAGCATTCATTAGGCGCAGGTGAAATGCCTCTTTGCTCTCTATAGCATTTTTAAGATAATCATTTTCCTAGAGCTCTCCTACACTTGCAGGGTTGTCTTGTTTCTAGCATTTATAACCATGGTCCATCCAACCCAGTGGAAAAACTTGGGCGACAGAGGAGATGGGTAAGTGGTGACACTGCCCAACATGACCACCTGGTTCCAATTATCTAACTGGTCATGAGAGGACAATAATATAGTTTGGTTGGTCCTGTGGTGCAGGTAGCATACCCAATGCACATACAGCAGTGGCATAGGGGAGCTAGCTTGTTTAGCTAGCACTCAGGGTTCGGGTGTAACCAATCAGCTGTGGGTCGCAACAAGGCATCCATGATGTATCATCTTATAATGGGCAGATCCAAACCCCCTTTGTAGTGTAATATGCACTTCTAGGTAACATTTTATTGCAAACAATAGAGAGCAACATATTTGCATTTCAGTTCTTTACTGAGTGTTTTTTAACAACTAACCATTCTCTTAAAAATGACACACACTTGTGTATAATTGTACAAAATCTAATACAAAGTATAGTCATAGTCAACATTAAGTAATAGAAAATCCTCCTTCTCTGTGATCGAAACAATAACTTTGTTCCCTACCCTGCCCTAAGCAGCATTTTTACTACATCGAGCTTTGATAAAATCCAAACTTTCCCTCTAAAATAAACACTTTTGTCTCAGTCCTATTTTTGTTAGTGGCCTTGTGTATTACATGACAACGTTTCCAGTTAATACTACCTAACACCATGGATTCAAATTAATTAGTTAAACACCTACCACTTAATGAGATTCTATGGCCCACATTATGACATTGGCTGTAAATCCCACTTACCGCCACGCTGACTGCCGCCAACATACTGCTGCGGCGGTGGATATCCATTCACCATATTATGACACACACACACCAATCCGTCATTATTCAGCCATAAACACAAGTCCACCACACCAAAGGTCAGTGATAAATTGGCGGTATCAAAACCCACACCGTTACGCCAACAGAACAACGCCCACAACATTATGCCTGTCCTCCATTGTTGCCAAGTCCACCAGGGGTCTATACACAGGGGATGTCTCCATCTCCCATTCATCCACAGCGGTTGCAATCTATGGGGCAAAATAGTGAGGAGCCGGTCATAAACTGTACATTGTAGCCACTACAGTTCAATACATGATGTGAATTTTAAATGTATTAGTGGCATATGTCCTGTATGTACAATTGTGATCTGTGATGCAGTTCTGTTCCATGTTCTGCCTCCCATTTGCGGGAGGCGGTTGGGATCCGCCGTGCAACGCCTCATTGGATAATATTGGGCCCTATGGGGTACAGTGGCCAATGGTGATGCACGCCGGTGGTCACGGTATGCACCGCCGCGGATGTCACCGCCATTTTCTATCTGTTCACTCACTTGCTACCTGACCTTCAACAGGAGAGGGCCTACACTGCATGTGCTGCTGTGACCTGTGTCTGGAACCTACCATGGCCCGTGTGACTGGGGAAAGGGCCCCTGCCTTCACCTCAGTGGAGTTGGAGAGACTAGTGGATGGGGTCCTACCCCAGTACGGACTGCTGTATGGGCCTCCAGACCAACAGGTGAGTACACTGTGAGCACGATGCATGGGGAATGAATGCATGGAGTGCTGTGTGTGAAGGCCTCATGTAGGAGGGTTGGTGGATGGGCCCTGGGCAGCGTGCAGCATGTATGCTGGGCCATGTCTGTGCGAAAGGGGATGGGAAGGGATATGGTGGGCCATGAGTATAACAGGCAGGACGGTCTAATTAATACCTTTCCCTGTGTATATTTCCTCTGCAGGCCAGAGCCCATCAAAAGAAGGGTATATGGCGTGCCATTGCCAAGGACGTGCGGACCATGGGGGTTTACGGCAGACGGAACACCCATTATCGGAAACAGTGGGAGGACCGGAGACGCTGGGCATGGAAGGAGGCCCAGCTGGGGATGGCCTCCCAATGAGGAAGGGGTGCTCGTCGAACCCTGACCCCCGATGGCCCGCATACTTGCAGTGGCCTATCTGGAGCTGGATGGGCGCTTGAGGGCATCACAGCAGCCACAAGGGGGTGAGTACAGTGCCCATCATTACAACGTATGCCTGGTGGGGTGGTATCTGGGTGGGCAATGTGTCTGTGGGTGCCCCTAGGCCAGGCCTGACTTTGCAGAGTAGGCCCCATGTTGGGCAGGGATCTGATGTGAAATTCCTTCAACCTAGCTAGTAGGCATCCACTACTGGGCAGGGCTGTGTGGGTCCCAGGTGTACTGCAGTTGGCGGTATGTGTCCCTCCCCATGCCCTGGTGACGAGCATTGTTACTGGTAGTGCATTGCATAGTGCATAGGGCTAATCCCTGTGTGTGAGGGTGGTATGTACGCCAACTGTGGTGTTGGTGCAGCCATTGACCCAGTGTATCGTTTGTCTCTTCCCCCCCTTTTTGTTTTGTCACCCTGTCCTTATGTTCATTAGCATCATCTGGCGGAGGAGCAGAGGCGCCGGCGATGGAGGGAGCTGCATCCCACAGGACCCAGGAGGCAGAGTCCACCGACGGTGAGGGCACCATGGGATGTAGGGCGAGGGGAGCACCACAGCGGAGACTGGAGGGGACAGTTCGGACACGGATACCTCCTCCGATGGAAGCTCCCTGGTAGTGGTAGACACCTCTGTGCCCACCCCAGCTACAGGTACAGCCGCCACCCCGGTACCAGCACCGCCCTCCCAGCAGCCCCTCATTGAGTTGCCCGTGCTTGCTTACCCAGTAGGGTGGGCATCTCTTTCGCCCCAGGCACCTCAGGCCCTGCCCTAGTGAGCCCTGCTGCCCTGAGTGAGAAGGCTATTGACCTTCTGAAATCCATCTCTGTTGGGCAGTCAACCATTGTGAATGCCATCCAGGGGCTGGCAGCCCAAATGCAATAGACCAATACATTTCTGGAGGGCATTCACACTGGCTTGGCAGCCCAACAGAGATCAATCCAGGCTCTGGCCTCCTCTCTGATGGCAGCCATTGTCCCTGTTTCCACCCTCCCCCCTCCAACTTTCTCTTCCCAATCCCATTACCCTAAGCCCCAACCTATCCCAAGCATGCAGGCAGACAAGCATGCACACAGGACAACACACAAGAGTGGCACAGGCAAACACAGGCACCACGCTTCATCCAACAGGCACTCACACAAACACCATCCAGGTGCAGACATACCAACATCCACTGCCTCCACTGTGGCCCTCTCCTCCTCCACCTTCCTCCCAGTTGCGTCTACACTCACACCTGCATGCACTACATCCTCATCCACTACCTCCTTTACCAGCACACCTATGAGAACACACACCTCACCGGCAGTCACCACCCCAACATCCATGCACACGTCCCCTGTGTCCTCTCCCACTGTGCCTGTGCCCGTGCCCCCTCCTCCAAAAGTACACAAACGCAAGCACTCAGACACCCAACAGCCATCCACTTCACAACAGCATCCAGCCCATGCACCTGCACCCAAACACAGCAGACAGACACCTCCTACAACCACTCCCTCTTCCTCCACTCCCAGACCTTCTCCCTCTTCCCACCCCAGTGTCCCTAAGAAGCTTTTCCTCTCCACCATTGACCTCTTCCCTACCCCTCCCCCTCATCCTTCACGTCTGGCCAGGGTGGCTAAAACCCAGGCAAGTACCTCAGCCACCCAGTCCACGGGCCCAGTAGTGTCCACAGCAACTCGTGGTGGGAAAGGATCCTGGGCACCAGGCAGCAACACGGAAAGGGTGCCTGTCCAAAGTGCTGCCAGGAAGGGCAAGGAGGCCTCCCCAGCTGCTGCCATAAAGGTCAAGGTGCCACCCCCAGCTGCTGCCAGGAAGGTCAAGGTGCCACCGCCAGCTGCTGCCAGGAAGGGCAAGGAGCAGTCCCTAGCTGCTGCCAGGAAGGGCAAGGAGCAATCCCCAGCGGCAGAAAGGACAAGGGGCCTGCCTGGTGCTGGACTCAGTCGGAGCCCCCACCACCAACCATGGTGATGCAGCCATCCGAGGCTACAGGGAACGGGCAGGAGCCTCCCCCACCACCAGCAGCACCAGCACCACCACCAGCAGTGGGCAGCCGTCCGAGGATGCAAGGGATGGGCAGGAGCCTCCCCCCACCATCACCACCAGCAGCAGTAGCACTAGTGGGCA
The DNA here is from genome assembly GCF_031143425.1 of Pleurodeles waltl. Taxonomy (NCBI): domain Eukaryota; kingdom Metazoa; phylum Chordata; class Amphibia; order Caudata; family Salamandridae; genus Pleurodeles; species Pleurodeles waltl. The sequence goes on from NC_090441.1 coordinate 156,057,819, forward strand.
GCCGTCCGAGGCTGCAGGGGATGGGGTGGAGCCTCCCCCCACCACCACCAGCAGCAGTGCCACCAGCAGTGGGCAGCCGTCCGAGGATGCAGGGGATGGGCAGAAGCCTCCTCCCACCACCAGCAGCAGCACCAGTGGGCAGCCGTCCGAGGCTGCAGGGGATGGGCTGGAGCCTCCCCCCACCACCACCAGCAGCAGCAGCAGCACCACCACCACTGAGCAGGCGTCACCGTCTGTGGACAGTCTGTAGTCCTGCGTTCATGAGCTGTTGTGCGGCCTGCCCCCTGCAAATCCTGTGGGTATGACACCCACCTGAGAGACTGTGACCTTGCACTCCCCAAGATCTGCATCACTGGGCACGATGCCCCCTCCAGAACCAGTGGGTATGGCACCCACTAACCCCATCCTCTCGAGGATGAAGATCACAGGGCACGATGCCCCCTCCAGAACCAGTGGGTATGGCACTCACTCACCCCATCATCTCCAGGATGCAGATCACAGGGCACAATGCCCCGTCCAGAACCATTGGTAAAGACACCCACTTGAGAGACTGTGGCCTTGCTCTCCCCAGGACACAGCATTGGGCAAATCACCCACTTGAGAGACTGTGGCCTTGCACGCCCAAGGACAAAGCAGTGGCCAAATCACCCGCTTGAGAGACTGTGACCTTGCACTCCCCAGGACACCGTACAGGGCATGTTGCCCCCTCCAGGACCAGTGGTGTTGTTCCATATGACGGCTGAGATGCCGCCCATTCCCCATCGCCCTCAGGTGCCTGCCTATTTTCAAACTGATGCCCCTGCAGTGTTCTCTCCGTGTTGTTGCAGGAGTCAAGTGGGGCCTTGGACTTTGTAATGTGGCCCAGTGGTCCATGCAGATTGAGGACTGGGCAGTGTCCCTTGATTTGTACATATGTATATACTTTTAGATTGGATATACATATTTCTACTTTATTTATATTATTACACTCACTTTCATTTATTCCTGTGGTACTTGCATTATTCCTGAGGGGTACGGGGTGTATGTTATGTTACTGTATCTGCTTGTCTGTATGGTGTTGGGGGTGGGGGTGTTGAGTGTTACATGTGTGTGTCACTCTCTTTTTCCTCCCCCATCTCCACTGTGTGCTAGGTGGCTGTACTCACCGTGGTCGTCTTCGCTGTCATTGGTGTTCGTGGTGGAGCAGGACGTAGAATATCATGGGGAAGATCTGCAGTTCAGGCTCCATGGCGGCGTGGTTCTTCCCTGAGTCTCCAATGGTGAGTCATTTCTCTTCTGTGCAGTGTTTTCGGCAAGCTTTTGATGTCGTTGGTACCGCCCCGGAAAAGGTGGCGGATTGGCCTGTCATATTACAGTGGGTGGAACATTGGCTTCTGCGTGACTTTTAGCCGCTACCGCTGTGGTGGCTTTTGATTCTGCCCTTGCGGTCGGTGTGGTAAAGTGGCTGTCTGTCTGAGCTCTTTCCGCCATGGTCATAATTTGGTGGTATTTACCACCAGCCTGTTGGCGGTATTACTGCCGCTTTATCACCGACCACCAGGGTTGTAATGAGGGCCTCTATATTTTCTCATCCTATTCAATTATCTGGAATTCAAAAACCCTCTCCATATATCCTCAAATTATTCTAGCTGGCTATTTATGTAGCATTTTCATCAGTCGCCATCGTTTGTGTGTGCCCTTCATCCATTTTTCTTTTTTATGAATTGTTAAGTCTTTAATCTTACAATGCTTCAGTATGCCTGCCCTTACTATTGCAGGTAAATTTTAACATGGTGTGTTACTGTGGAAAGTTCTTTCAAATCATGTACCAACACAAGTTTTGGGACCATTAAAGGTTCTGTAGGGTTAATCTCCACTCTAATTGTGTTTCCTAGAGCAGTCAGTGCCTGCCATTCACATAAATGTCTACACTATTGCAGTGTAGGTTGTCATATCTCCAGCATTTTGAGTCAAACGACATGTGCTCTGGGTAATCTAATAGGAGCTCATTTCCACCAATTGAGTATTTTAAAGTAGCAGAATTTTAGTCTAGCCTCCATTAAATTGTTATAATGTTCTCCACTAGTGTGTCCTAGTCTAAGCCACCAACGTCTTGGGGGAATTATCCAGTGCTTGGGAAAATGAATGGCCTTTCAACATTCAAAGAAAGAAGTTCATTTTTATACAAACAATTCTGGCAAACTAGGAAATTTCCAACCAGCTTCACCTATAACAATCCTTGAATAAAAACCTATCTAGGGTGAAAGATTGCGATATAGATATCTTTAGTTTGACTTGGTATGTTGAGCCATGAGTAATTGAGTGGGCGCAGAAACCAGTTCGAGCCATAATCTTAAATTTAGTTTCACTGTCATTCGATGATCTGCCATTTCCAGGTTTAAGGTAATCGGAACCAGGGTAGCCTAGATTATAAAAAGGATGCTCAAAATATGCCCTTGTTGGCCAACTTATACAAGGTCCTCTTTTATGCAAGGGATAGAGAATATAGGTGTCTTACTTTCCTCTTTCTTTCTTCTCACTCTTTCTTTAATCTCCCTCTCTCGGTTTTGTTACTATATCTTCTTCATTTCTTCTTCCTGGCTACCCAGTGTTTTTTGGTCTTCCCTATCTTCTTTTTCTTTTCACTTTCTTCACATTCCTATTTTATTCTCCCTTTTTAGTTCTAATTTTCCTTTTCCCCTTTTCTTTCTTGTATTCAACCATTTAGTGTCTGGTTACAGATAGTTTTAGCTGTTGTGAGTGCTAATGTAAGTGTTAATTGGATTTACACAGGGCAAAGTAATTTCCTGAATTATTACACTGTTTACTTTAAAGCTTTTGTGATATACCAAAGTAGTTCCTTATTTCACACAAATAGTACACATTTGTCAGCAGCAAAAGTAGTCCTGAGAGGGGCTTCATTCCCAAGTCTTGCAGCCTATCTAGCTGTACCTGGTCAGCTACCTCCTGATGAAGGTGGCAACCAGACTAACTCACTGCAAGGCTTTTCTCACAGTGAAAGCAAGGCACATTGCCCTTGACAATCCTTGTTTCTTTTGGCTCCCCTTCTCCCTCCTTTCTGCCCTCCCATTCTCTTCTTTCCTAATTTCTTTCTTACACTATGTGTTTGTGTTTGTCTGTCCCCTTCCTTCCATATTTGATTTCATTATTTTAATTCTTTTTTAATTCTTAAGGCTTTCCTTTTGATCTCCCGTTTCCTTTTCTACCTTTTTTTCTTGCTTCCATTTTCCTTATTTTTCCTTTCTTCTCTCCATTTCTTTTCTTTCTTTCATGCTGTTCATTTAGAGTACTGATAATGAGCTCCTCTCTGGAGACTGCAAAGCATCGGATCAAAGTGAAGGGAGCCTATAAGGAAAATTCTGAAGGCTTAGGGGAAAGCATCTGAGCAGGTAAGGGGCACCACCCTCCCTATCCCCCCCCACAAACACATTATTGCTGACGCTGTCAGAGCAGGCATCCAGTAGCAGAGTGTAGAGAGAGGAAGACTAAGGCCCAGATTTATTCTTTTTGCCACAAAACAGACCAAACGCAGTTTTGCGTAAAAACAAATAGCGCCGGCTTGCGCCATTCCAGGATGCCAACCAGGTGCCAAATTTATGGAATGGTTCAATCTGGCGCAAAGGGTGGACTAACGTCATGGTAAATGACGTTAGCCGCGTGGGGGGGCGGTATGGGAGAAGGCTGTTGTGCACCAAAACATGACGTTAGGCCTGACGCAAAACTATCCATACCACATGACTCCTGTCTTATAAAAGACAAGAGTCATGCCCACCACCCCTATGGCCAGCACAGGGGACAAGGGTCCCCTAGGCATGGCCATTGCACCCAGTGCCATGTAGGGGGGGGCATTTTAGGGCACCCAATGGCACTTAAAAAACAAAATCTAAAATACTTACCTCTACTTACCAATACTTACCTGGGATGGGGTCCCCCATCCCCTGGTGTCCATCTGGTGTGGGTGGGGGTGTTCCTGGGGCTTGGAGAGGGCACCTGTGGGCTCTTTCCATGGTGTTTCACCATGGAAATGGGTCCACAGGTCCCCCAACGCCTGCTCAGGCCCAGGCATTAAATAATGGGGCTAAGCAGGCTTAGCGCCATTATTTAGGCCCGCCTCCCTCCCTTGCACCATTTTTTGCATAGGGGATAAATAAGGCACTAGGGCCTTAGAGTTATTTTTTGGGCAGGAACGCCTACCTTGCATCTCATTGACGCAAGGTAGGTTCATGCATCCAAAAAATTACTTTAACTCCGATATTTTGGTGCTAGACTTGTCTGGCGTCAAAATATGAATATGGAGTTAAGTTTGTGCTGAATTAACGTTAAACAAATTACGCTAATTCAGCGCAAACAGAGTATAAATCTGGGCCTAAGAATATGAAGGTCAGAAGCTGAATGGATAACTACACCTTTTACAGATGTTTCATTTTGCTCTTAAACATAAAGTAGAACATTTTCAATAAGTGAAGCCAGTAAGCTGGTGCATAGTGGATGCTAGGTCTGCCATAGCCAGCTACATGATGATAATAATTCCCCTGGAGGTACTGAAAGGAAAATGTGAGAATGCCTCATTTCCTCATAAGCATTCTATAATGATAATAAAAACATGTGGCAACCATTTTTTTTAAGAAGATGCAAGTGAGTTACAAATCACTGGTGCACTGTCATGTCCGGTCATAAGCACACTGGTCCTTACCATGCAAAGGAAGCACTCAGACATGTAGTTTAGCGTGCTTCATCATAAGGATCCAACACATTCATTGATGTCACTGTGGTACTTAGGAGTCAAAACTGTCACTATTTTGGTGTTATATCCTCTGTAGATGATGATGAGCCAAAAATATAATTATTCGTAATAGTATGGAGGTTTATTCTTGTGGCAGATACAGCATGTGACTTAGGGGGTAATTTTATATTTTGATGGAAGAATGCAGTCATCTTAAAACCATGGATGCACCATTCTCGTAAACTCACAGTTCTCCCTTCCCAGTTGGAGGTCACGGTAACTACTGGATTTCCATCAGCAGAGCCTCAGCTGGCTCTGCCATTGTAAACCTTTGACCTGGCAGTCTATTTGACCCAGGGCCATGAGGGTCTGGCGAGTGGTCCACCACCACTAGAGCGGATACCATAGTCTTAACTGACCTGGCAACCAAGTGAGCCAGTGAGCCACCTGCCAGGCTTGAAGTGATCCCCTTAAATTGCTGTAAAACGGTCAGTCTGATGCTGAAGATTTATTATTAGCTTGGAAAAGGGTGACTGATAGCTTAAACCTGGTTGAAGCTTATGATACAGAATAGACACTACTGGAATATATATTTTACTCCATTTCATGTCAACTATAGTTGACCCAAAAGGAGAACGCTGGTCAAACAAAAGCAGGGTGATGAAGCTCCACTTTGAAGAATTACAACACTGATGATAAATTAAATTTGTTTAATATTTACAACATTTTCCAAGAAAAAAAGTTTATTTACCTTGGCTCTTTAAAGAAAGGTTTTATATCAGTCCATCAAGTGAGGGGTAAGTTAAAGAGGGGTTCCACCAAAACATTCATTCTCCATGGTAATTCCTATAGGAAACTTTGTTTTTTGGTAGAGAAAAAACAGCTGAACAGAATTACACCACATTTGGCAGAAAGTTGGAACTTTACTCAGAAAGTATGCTTTTGTAATTTTGCGTAAATCCATATGCTAGTGTTTTAAAGGGGCTCAAGTTTGGCTTCAGTAGGTTATAATGTTAAGTATATGTGGATGGTTGGCCCCACTAAAAAAAATAAGGGCTTGATTGGCCGTAGGATCTTTTTCTCCCATTGGCATTATGCATTACTGAGACATCTGATTGGCTGGCTGCCACTCAGAAGAAATTTTGTGGCTGTCATTACAGGACTCGTGGACACCATCCCTGTGTCCTTGTTTTAAAAAGATATAGAATGTGGCATAGAAGGGACATTCTGATTTCCAGACACTTGTGGGTGGGACCCAGGGGGTCTGACCAGAGGTTACAACTTATTAAAAAGTGTGTTGTTGGTACCACAGTACTCTTGCTGGACCCACTGCAGCGCTACTGTGAAGTGCTGTGGTACTCTCACAGGAGCACCTGTTCAAACTTCACCCCATGGTGCCATGGTACCATGCCAGCTTCCCTGAAGTAGGCTGCAGTGGTGTTGAGCACAGGAGCTCTTCACACTCTAGGTCCTGCCTCCAACCCCTCACTGTTCACAGCCGTTGGTTGATTATGATCTAAAAACACCAGAAATTCACAGACAAAAACAAAGGTTAAAGTGACATAGTTAGGTATGGTAATAGATCTTAGCTTATTGTGAAAAAGAAACAGAAATTCATTGAAAAACAAAGATTAAGGTGATGTTATAGTTAGGTGTTGGACTGAGATAGACCCTAATGTTTAAAACCAAAAACACACTGAAAACTACAAATTATGGTTTAGTGAGCTGACTATAACATGCACCCCTGCCATGCACTGCTTATGATCTCACATGTTGCATCACTTATGACATGCTAAATGACATCATTGATGACATAAATTATGACATTTCAAATTACATCATTAAGGATGTATGCCCTGAATTATTACCTGATATCAAACTTTGACAGCAGAAACAACGTGGATTGAACCAACTCAGATGACGGTGTTTTAAAAAGGCCTCAAAGAAGAAATCAAGGATGCGCTTGCTCAAACCACTTGCCTTCCTTCATTTGCAGAGCTGCTTCATCAAACCTTATTGATAGGGCATAGACTTCAAGAAAGAAGAGCAGCATAAGCTCTGAACCATTTTAGGAGGTCCAAAGCTTCGGACACTTTGACAAGTTGAACCCATGTCTGCACCCAGCTCAAATTCTTGGTTCTACCATGGGCCCTTCATCTCAGCAATAAAGATTGGAGATAGAAGGCTGGTCTTTGCTTATACTGTGTTGCAGTCATGGCTCACGGGAGGGAGAAGGGGCACTGCGGCGCAGCGCAGGGGTGGGGGGAGCACAATAAAAAATAAATAAATAAATGAAAAAGAAACGTACCTGTTTTGCTGCACCACCTCTGAACCATTCCTCGTCTGCAGGGACAGGCTCAGGCTCAGGCTTCTAGCCTGGCCTGCATCTAACCCTACCTCTGCTTTCATGCTGCCAACAGCATGAAAGCAGTGGTAGGATTGGACGGAGCGGCCTGGCTGGGCACTCTGAGGCAGAATGGGAGCCTCTGACTGATCTCTCCAATCCGGCACTACGTTGCCGGGTTGGACAGAGCCTACTGCGCATGCATGTTTGGCCGGCCCGAGATGGCCGGCCAAACATACATGAGCACTGTGCACTCCCCCGCAGTCCCTGTCATGCCCGCGGCTCTGCCGCTTTTGCAGTAAAAACGTAATAAACATAGTTAATTACGTTTTTACTGTAAAGGTTTTGCAGGTGCTGGTGAGGGGAGGGCAACGATCCTCCGCCATAGTGGAGTTGCTGCCCCTGCTGTGTTGACCCAGGCCATCAGGTTTGCGATTGTCCAATTAGGCCATCCAGGGTTCCCGGAAACACAAAGAAAAATCCTATATAAAGAGAGAAAAGAAGGTTTATGCCAATATCCTTAACGTAGGACTTTCCAATTCTTCTGAGAGAATCAATTCCACGTATTCATTATTCAGATACAACTTCTCCTGGATTCAAAGGAAACTGTTTCAGTATCAGTACTTCTTGATTCTGAAGTATTATGCATGTATGTTGATAAGAAATGAGTTCAAATATAACAGATTCTGACTCAAAAGAATACTAACTTTGAACAAGTTCAGACAAAGTCTCGACAATGCAGCTTTGCTGGTGCTGATCCACCAGCCTCTTGACGAGGATTGCCATTCACCACACAGGCAGACTCCTGACACCATTTTCAGGTATGAGGCTAAGGCTGATCCCTTGGATTGGACAGGAAAAAGGGTACACCCAAATATGCTCTCCTTTGGGCATTAGGGCTGTTGGACTTTTTTGCTTATGCAGAGTCATCACCAATCTTTTTGCCTCCTGCCTCCTATTAGTTCTGACCTGTTGCTGTTGGCTTTTGAACTCTGAGCACTTTACCACTGCTAACCAGTGCTAAAGTGCATATGCTTTCTGTGTAAATTGTATGGTTGATTGGTTTATCCGTGATTGGCATATTTGTTTTACTAGTAAGTCCCTAGTAAAGTGCACTAGAGGTGCCAGGGCCTGTAAGTCAAATGCTACTAGTGGGCCTGCAGCACTATTTGTGCCACCCACATAAGTAGCTCTGTAATCCTGTCTCAGACCTGCCATTGCAGTGTCTGTGTGTGCAGTTTTAACTGTAAATTTTGACTTGGCAAGTGTACGCACTTGCCAGGCCTAAACCTTCCCTTTTCTTACATGTCAGACACCCCTAAGGTAGGCCCTAGGTAGCCCCAAGGGCAGGGTGCAGTCTATGGTTAAGGTGGGACATATAGTAATGTGTTTTATATATCCTGACAGTGAAATATTGCCTAATTTGTTTTTCAATGTTGCAAGGCTGGTCCCTCTCATAGGTTAACATGGGGGCTAACTTTAAATCGGATTAAAGTGTAGATTCCCTTTGGGGGCGGATGGACATGTGGAGTTTGGGGTCTCTGAGCTCACAATTTAAAAATACATCTTTTAGTAAAGTTGATTTTAAGATTGTGTTTTTGAAAATGCCACTTTTAGAAAGTGAGCATTTTCTTGCTTTTACTATTTCTGTGACTCTGCCTGTTTGTGGATTCCCTGTCTGGATCAGTTTGACAGTTGGGCTGGTTGCACCTCACACTAGACAGTGACACAAAAGGAGCTGGGGTGTAGTCTGCATTTCCTGATGAGCCATCTGTGCTAGGAGGGAGGGGAGTAGTGGTCACTCACACCTGAAAGGGCTGTGCCTGCCCTCACACAATGCCGTCTCCGACCCCCTGGTGAGTGTCAGGGGCCTGGCCTGGGAAAGGCAGGATTTCACATTCAAAGGAGACTTTACTTTGAAGTAGGCCTACTTAAAAGGAGAAATTGGGTATAAGAAGGGCACCCAAAACCACAGACTTTAGAAACACTTCTGGATCCAAGAGGAACCTCTGCCTGGAGAAGAGCTGAATAGATGAGGAAGAAGCGCTGCCCTGCCTGTGACTGTGCTTTGTGGAGCTATCCTGCAGTTGCTGCTTCTGCCAGAGTAAGAGAGCAAAGACTGTACTTTGTGTGCCTTCCATCTTGAGAAGAAATCTCCAAGGGCTTGATCTAGAGCTTGCCTCCTGTTGTTCGAAGTCTCAGGGACAGCAAAGACTTCTCTCTGCCAGCACCTGTAGTCTCTGGAGAGACTCCTACTCTGCCCTGTGGTGCCCATTCAGTTCCTGGGACCCTGAAAGGAGAAGCTGGCAGCCTAAAGACAAGGAAATACACGCACAGAGCGCCGTGCGAGGAAAAGATTGACGCGACTCCGATCTGCGGCTGAAAAAACGACGCGCCGCCGGCTCCGCAGCTGAGAAACGACACTCGCAGGAAACACGACCGAAGAATCGACACACGGAGCAGGAGAAATGACGCGCAGCATCGCTGACGGAGACTTGGAGATCGCAACCTGTGCTGCGGGGTTTTCGGATCATCGTGCGGCTGGATTTCCCACTCACACCCACCCGTGCTGGGTTATTTTTGACACGCACCTGCCCGTGCAGGGTTATTTTTGACGCGCACCAGGTACAATTTCACGCTAGCAGCACTAGTGTGTGTTTAAAATTACTTAAAGACTCTTTTTGCATTTTTATTGATATCTTGACTGTGTATGGTGGATTTTTGTCGTTTTGGTCTTGTTTTGTTTAGATAAATATTTCCTATTTTTCTCAACTGGTGTTGTGTCATTTTGTAGTGTTTTCATTAAGTTACTGTGTATGTTGGTACAAATACTTTACACCTAGCACTCTGAACTTAAGCCTACTGCTCTGCCAAGCTACCAAGGGGGTACGCAGGGGTTAGCTGAGGGTGATTCTCTTTTACCCTGACTAGAGTGAGTGTCCTTGCTTGAAGAGGGGGTAACTTGACTGTCAACCAAAGACCCCATTTCTAACTTTGGTGATCAGCGGTTGGGATTTGGACTTGTATTTGTAGTTGACATACAGTGATTAAGTGTACACTACTATTTTGAGTGCTGACCACTATGTGACCACATACTACTTGCTTGGTGATCTTTTGCTTTTTCTCTTTACGACTCCTTTTTGTTCTACTTCCATGATTTTCCTGAATCTTTTTACTTCATTGGGAACTTATTTTCTGCCTTTCGAACTTTGTACTTGTGACCATCATGTCTCAATCTGGAGATGCAACAGCTGGAGCTGTGTTTGAAATAGGGAAACTGAAGGAGTACTCAGTTGTTCAATTGAAACAGTTCATTAAAGATCTTGACTGTCCCACTGAGAGCTCCACCAGGGAGGGGGAGCTGCAAAAGACACAGAGGGCCTGGGTGACGGTCAAGAAGGCTGGAGGGCACACAGAGGAGGAGAATGTGGGTGGGGAAGTGCAGAGGATACACAGTGGTGTAGTTGAGGTACCTATTACATCTGGGGGGAGGGTCCCCAGGAGGGGTAGCAGGGTGTCACCCGAGGGTCTGACTCCTGAAGAGTTACAGGACAGACAGGCAGAGAGGGCTCGCCGGTTGAAGTTTAAGGAGTTGAGGATGCAAAGGGGGGAGGGACTTAGAGATCAAAAAGAGGATTTGGGTCTATGACCTCAAAATGAAAGAGCTGGAAGTCATGAGGGCTAAGTCCAGCTGGAATGGTGGCAGCAACAATTTTATATCCAGCACTGCTGAGGAAGTGCACATGCCCAGAGATGTGGTGCCCTACTTGAAGGAGGGAGTTAACACACGCCAGGAGGTTCAGGGGTATGAGGTAGCTCCAATGATGCACAGGGTCCCTGAGGTGGATTGGGGAACTGGCATGGGGAGTCATATTCCTACTGGTGGGAGGGACACTCTACTGACTCTAGGAGAGAGTGACAGGGAGAGGGGTCCCCCCAGGTAGAAGTCCCGGTTATGGAGTGTAAGGACATCCCAGAAGAGTGCGGGTTGAGTGTCAGGGACAGTCAGGTACTGTCTCACCAGTCTCAGGAGGGTGATGTGGGGTGCTTTTTCAAGGCTGAGTCACTGGATGTTTGGGTGAATGGTACTTTGGTTAATTCATGTGAGGGGCTGAGTGATGTAATGCTGGAGAGCATATGTCTAGTCCTTGTTTTTCAGAGCTATGCCAACACCAGGTGGAGTGTGAGTTCTCTGACCCCAGGGAACTTACACAGGAGGCAGACCTTTGGGTGAGTACCAGAGAGTCTGAAGAGGCATTTGGGGGTGCTCCTGAGGGGAGTGGTCTAGGTATTTCCCAACCAGGTGAGGTAGGGAATGATTGTAGTGTCCCAGGTAGGTCCCAGTGTAGTGGGATGGGTGAGGGACCCCATGTCCAGTCTCAGAGGAGAGGGAATGGGGATGGGTTGAGGCCCAAGGTGCCTGAGATCCGGTCCGAGGTCCTAGAGGGTTCCATGAGGGAACAGCAGGAGGGGAGCCTAGTCTGTACCATAAGGCCATCTGTTGAGGGACACCCCACAGTGTCAGGAGAACTTGGAGGGGCGGCTGTAGCCAGCGTCCCACCAGTTCTGGTGTCTGGCAGTACCACTCCTAGTGAGGGGGTGCAGAAGTCCAGACAGAGGGTTGAGAGGGGGTTGCGGACCCCAGTGGAGAACCTGGAGGGTCAGGGGTCAGCTCTGAGAGCAGAGCCCCCCAGGAATGACTTTGGTGAGACCATTTCTGTGTTGGGGGGAATCCAGACTCTGTCAGATGGGCAGAGGTCAGGAGACCTGCACCAGCCAGACTCTTGTGTGGCCCTTGGGGACAGTGTGTCCCTTGAGGGGGGTAAGCGTGCCCCCCTGGTAGTCCTGGTGTGCCAGGTAGTGGTTCAACCGCAGGGTGATGACTCTGGGTTGGATGACCAGGTTCAGAAGGTAAACTCTGACCTGGTGGGGGGTAGGTATGCCCCCCAGGAAGTCCTGGGTTGCCAGGCAGTGGTCCAGTCTGTGGGTACAGACCCTGGACTGGAGGATCAGGTGCAGGGGGTAAACCCTGACCTGAAGGGGTGGGCGGTTTGCCCAATCACCCCACCTGGTGTGATTTCAAGGGGTACTCTTCCTGCGGGGAGGGTGCAGAACTCTGAGAGTAGGGGCATGGGAGAGAGAGCCTCACTCCTGACCCCAGTGCAATCTGGGTACAGACCCTGGATTGGAAGGCCAGGTTCAGGGTGTCCCCACTGACCTGGAGGAAGGGGCTACTGCTAGCAGTGCCTCTACCATGTTATCTTCTGGGGGGGGCACTCATAGTTGGGGGGGGGTGCAGAACCCTAGAAGAGAGGGCAGGGGGAGGGAAGGCTCACCCCTGGCCCTGGTCCAACCTGAAGGTACAGACCCTAGGTTGGAGGACCAGTTGCAGGTTAACAGCCCTGCACTGGTGGAAGAATTGTGCAGGACTGCTTCTACAAGCACCCTGACAATTTTTGTCTCTGGGGGTGCCGCTCCTGGAGGGAGGGTACAGAGCCCCAGAGGAGAGGACCAGGGTCAGGTTGTCATCCCTGACCTGGTGGAACGGAGAGTGGTCAAAGGGTGCCAGGCACCTGGGCCTACCGCCCCCCACTCTCCACAGTCACAGTGGTTGGAGAGGCCTGAGGTCAGGCTCTCATCCCTGACAGTTGTCGGGGGTCACTGTGGCTTGCTGTCCTGGTGGACAGAGTTGCCCCTGGTGGTAGTATCTGCCCATTGGGATACATCTGTGAGCAAAGTAAACTTAGGTGCTGCACAGATGGTGTCTACAGATGTGGAGAAGGGTTCCCCATGGGTTAGCTTAGTGGGCCCTGAGAGTATTGTCAGAGGGATCCAAGTGGAGTCAGGAAGGCACAGAACTGGAACATGCCCCTGCTGTAGTGGGCCTGGGTCCTTGTTCTATCGCCCCAATCATAGAAGTACATCAAGGTATTGATTGTTCTCCCCTGGCTTTAGGCTGGTAGGGGGCCGTTTGCGACGTGCAAAATGCACTTTGCCATGTACAAAACCATTTTTGTGATTCGGTAAACTATTTACCGAATCGCAAAAAGGGATTGCGAGTCGCAATTAGGAAGGGGTGTGCCCTTCCTAATTGTGATTCGCAGTCCCATGTATGATTGTTTTGTGACCGTGAATGCGGTCGCAAAACAATCACAGTTAGCACTACTGTCACACCCATTCAGACCACTGCCTGCTCTGAAAAAATTAAACAAAAACATTTCATTTTTTGTTTTCGAAATGCATCTCATTTTCCTTTAAGGAAAACGGGCTGCATTTTAAAAAAAAAACAGCTTTATTTAAAAGCAGTCACAGATATGGTGGTCTGCTGTCTCCAGCAGGCCACCATCCCTGTTAGGGCGGCCATTCCCAAGGGGGGTGCAAATTGCGACCTACCTCATAAATAGTCATGAGGTAGGCATTTGCGACTCCCTTGCGAGTTGCAAATAGAGTCATTGACACTATACAGCATTTGGTTTTGTGACTCGCAAATTGCGAGCTGCTCTGAATTGCAATTTGCGACTCGCAAACCAAAGGTCGATACATGTCGCCCTTAGTTCCCTACATTCAGAAATTCTGCCGCCCCACACAAGCAGTCCTGTTATAATAGGAACCACACCACAGGTCAATGGAGTTCAGTTGTCAACAGGAGTCGTAGACACCTTATGACAGTTCTGCTTCAGGTCACCACAACAAAATGGTCACCTTTGAGCTGATTTCTTCTGCCAACTATACCATGATCTTTGGAATTCCTAGGCAGGAGCAACACAATCCCTTTACAAATTGGGAAACTCAACTCTGTCCTTTTCTTCTCAGTTTTGTAGAGATAACTGCTACTCAGATGCTTGCTATTGGTCTCCTGTAGAAGACACACATGAGCATGTGGCAGAACCTGAATCCGTTCTCATGATTGCCACTAATTCTTCTATTCATAAAGTGACCAAGAATTCTAGATGGTTTTGAGAAACCCACCACCTTCTCTCTTCCTCGTCACAGGGAGTTTGATTTTTCAAATTCTACCATTCCTGAAGCCACAATTCCCTTTGGAAGACTATGGGCCTGATTACAACTTTGGTGGATGGGATTATTCCATCCCAAATGTGACGGATATCCCACCCGCAGTATTACGAGTTCCATAGGATATAATGATCTCGTAATTCGGCGGGTGGGATATCTGTCACATCTGGGAAGGGGTAATCCCCTCCACTGAAGTCGTAATCAGGCCCTATATTCCTTGTCAGAACATGAAAAGAAGGTAGTATATTGAGGAAAACATTCAGGTTGGGTTAATTACTCAATCCACCTCTCCAGCATGAGTCTCTCTTATCTTTGTTCCCAAGAAATCAAAGGAATTTGGACCCTGCATTGACTATAGAGGGTTTAACAAGGTAACCATTAGAGACTGTTACCGTCCTACCCCTCTTCGAAGATGTCTTGGAATCAATTTGAGGTGATGCCATTTGGGTTGTCTCGTGCTCCAACAAGTTTTCATGGTTTTATCAACAATGTCTTCTTTGACATCCTGAATCAATACGTGGTCATCTATTTCGATGACGACTTTTTAATTGTTTTTGCCTCTCTATCTGAAAATAGAAGACGTGTTAGGTCTGTCTCCTGCCACCTCTGTCAGGAGCATTCAACTTGTAAACCAGAGAAATGCGTATTTGAGAGAAAAAAAATCAAATATCTGTTTGGTCGCCTTTCAGGCAAAAGCCTGTCACCTTTCAGGCCAAGGCCCGTCTATGGATTATAGTAAGCTATCTGCCATCCTAGACTGGCCAACTCCAACTTTTGTCAAGGAGACTCAAAGTTTTTGGGGAGAAGCCAATTTATGCTATCAGTTACCCAATAATTTCACTAACATGACTAGTCACATCACCCACAAAGACTGAGGAAGTAGAAAAAGCCTTTCTAGGGTTAAAGAAGGCCTTTACTCAAACACCAATCCGTGTTGAGATCCAACACGAATATTTATAGTAAAGACTGATGCTTTTGAAACTGTGATAGGGGCAGTTCTACTTCAAGAACAACATTAGGATTATCTGCACAAAAACAATCCTCAAAGGCATTTTCCTCTTTCCACATGTGCTGAAGAATGCAGCACACTTAGAAAGAGGAAACAACAAGGAGAAATAAAGATATTTCTCCTCATTGTGCCTCTGGAGGGTAGGCAGACAATTCTGATGCATTCCCAGGTCTACCAGTGCTGTTAAATCTGGGAATGTGTCAGAATGCAGGGGTGGATGCATGGGAACACCCATGCTCCACCCATGGCACACCGCCCTGCTGCAGAGTAACTCAAGGCAGTGATTTGTGCTACCTTTTATTACTCTAGATTTATCAAGCCACACAGGGCCACGCAAGGAGGCTTTGTGTGCCTTGATATAATCTCATTTAGGTTTTCCATCACTCTTGGGTCCCCTTACATGGTGTAAGGGTGATGCAAAATTGATAAATATGGTCCTAGATGCTTTATGGCGGGGGTATACTGTTGCACCTGCCTGTCACTCACAGGTGGAATCTCTGCAGGAAGGTACCTCCCAAGGGAAGACAAGAGTATCATTGGTTCCCAGCCAGTGCAGAGCTGGTGGCAGCTGAGCGCAGATAGGCTCAAACTTACCTGCAATGCTTAGGGGCCGCACCTTGTCTGTCTTTTCGGTATCTGATAATGGCAGCTCCTTGGTAGTTCCACCCTGGAACTCAGTGCTGGTTGATAATGGAGGGGTGAAAGGCAGAGACTCACCAGCAGCCTCGTCGCCTTCCTGAAAAAGGAGGACTATCACTTGTCTAAGGGCTTATGAAAATCTTTTAAAAGGTTTCTCTTATTTAATCCAGTCTAGGTCTTTTATTTCTCTTTTCAGTAACTCCAATATGGTGTATTCCATTTGTTCACTCCTTTTCCAAATCCAACATGGTAGTCCTCATGTGAACCTTTTTGTCATTTCCATTTCTTATGTGTCTGCTATTTAAGGACAGCCTTCTTCTTTTTTCACTGTGTCGCAATGCACCCAAAGTAGTTTTCAGCAGGTTCTATGGCACCTAAGCCTCTTTATTTGCCTGATTTTGACCCTTCTGGAGTCAGATAGAGGATGCAGTCAAGTACTTTTCCTCTCCTCAAGTTTCTCTGGAGCTGTCCTCTTATACACCCCTTAATCTCCTTGGTTTTGAAACTTTCTTACAACATCCTGAAGGATTTGCCACTGGCTTTTCCTCTGGTGAACTGAAACCCTTCCTGCAGACACCTGTATTTCACACATTTAACAATAATGGAAAGGTATAGTGGTTACTTGAAAGAATTGTCCTCCCCTCGGACAGATAAGGAACCGGACCAAGAACAACAGGCTGCGTCCAGCCCTTGGCAACCAGTCCAGTTCATTGGTCCACACCTGTATATTTGGAGGTTGCGTTCCTCTCCATTTTTGAGCTATGTCCCGCATTATTACAATAAACCCTATGACGTAAAATGTTTTTGGTATTTAAGTGGTACATCATCACTGCATAAGCCCAACAGTGTTGCTCTAGAGACGCGGGTCTTAGTTCCATATTTCACCCATAGATTTGGTGACCTCTGTCCAGTATTCTGTATTTTGGGGGCACAGACAAATAATATGGCAAAAGGTTCCTGGGTAACCACAACTTCTGAAGTATTTTTCATCACAAGCTCCACAAAAGGTCTTCCCTTGTATTCTTGTATGTTATAAATTATTTAGTATATTTTAATCATAGCTGTACTAATCGGAATCTGGCTTTTATTCATTCTGTTCTAGGGTGCCTGCACACTTCACCCCCATCCATGTCTTTTATATGCATTTTTTCCAATGTAACCGTAGTTCCCATTGTGATACGGTTATTACATTTGTGCATGTTTGAGAGTTCACATTCAATCTGCAGCTCTTCAGGTGTTTTCTCAGATCCTTGTCCACACGCCTCCCTACCTTTGAGATGCCTAGAGTGTCCCATTTTAAAGCCCCTTAGGTCTCTTACTTCCCCGAATATACAAATTTCCTAGAGTGGCGTTTGCAGTGTTAACCTTCCCTTTAACTCCATCTTTGCAATGGCTGTAGGCTATGCTTTAATAACTGCCTGACTAACTCTTGGTTGTTGTTCTGAAATGTTGGTCTTCCATAGCAGGGAAGCATAATCTCGTAGGTATATTGCATCCCTAACAAGCCTGGCTGAGAGCTCTTGCAGTGCTGCAAACATAAAGTCGTTGATTATCATTAGTACATAGGCCAAAGGTATTTTCTCATACAAGGTATGCTATTGCATCTTCATACACTCCTATCTTCAGTGTCTCTAAGGAAATTCTGGGGGGTACCTCTATCCCACAGCAGAGTATGTGTTATTGTGTCAAAATAACGTCTCAGGGACCCGAAATGCTGTTTGGCATCACAAAGAAAACTTTTGGTAATGTCATCATTTTAAACATGTCTTCTCTGCCCAACAGAGATAGACACAGTTTTCTCCAATGTTCCATGTCCCATACAAATTTTGTAAAAATACACTTTAAAATTATCAATATCAATAGGTCTCTATATTTAGTAATGTGTATTCCAACATATTTAAATGTTGAATTTGTGATATGCAGATGGATTTGTGATGTCCTTATATTGGACCCTAGTGTCAGATAGTACATGATAGATTTTCCCCATTTCACTTTAAGCTCTAAATATTGTTTTTTTTATTTGGCGGCTGTATACGATCTTGTCTAGTAACATTTATGGGTTTGCCAGATATAAGAGTGTCATTCACATACTCAATATGCAGTCTTCCTAGTTCTCTGTTCATCTATAGCCCTCTTTTAAAGCCCCTCCTCCCTGACCCTCAAGGAGGTCCTGGAGACTCCATCCCTTAGAGCCGATACGCACCATAAAGGGGAGGGGCATGCAGCCTCCCTCCCCAAGCCTATCCAAGGGCCCGGGGACCCCATCCCCTGAGATCAGTATTTTTACCAAAGAGGAGGGGGGCGTGCAGCACAGTCATTTTATGGCCCTGGGGACCCCCATCCCTGGGGACAGCTCAGAGATGGTGTCCTAGGAATCCCAACCCCTGGGACACAGTCTTTTTCCCTTCCCAAGAGCACAGGCGGGGAGAGTATAATGTGGTCCCACCCCGCAGGAGCAGAAAGCTGCTACCGCCAGAAGGAAGCACATACTTTTTTCCCTACCCACATTCTTGGGCAGGGAAAAAACACAGAATTGATTCCTCCCAGCGGAGAAAAAGCAAACTGCTTCCACAGGAAGACAGGAGTCATGCCCACCACCCCAATGGCCAGCACAGGGGACCAAGGGACCCTGGGTATGGCCACTGCACCCAGTGCCATGTAGGGGGGGCCATTTCAGGGCCCCCAATGGCACTTAAAAAAAATACTTACCTTTACTTACCTATACTTACCTGGGATGGGGTCCCCCATCCTCTGCTGTCCCTCTCGTGTGGGTGGGGGTGTCCCTGGGGTCTGGGGAGGGCACCTGCAGGCTTATTCCATGGTGTTCCACCATGGAAATAGGCCCACAGGTTCCCTAACGCCTGCCCTGACCCAGGTGTTAAAAACTGGTGCAAAGCAAGCTTTGCACCATTTTTGGACCCCTCCTCCCTCCCGTGTGTGATTTTAGCATGAGGGGATAAATATGGCGCTAAGGCCATAGAGTCATTTTTTGCACGGGAACGCCTACTTTGCACCTCATTGATGCAAAGTAGGTTTCCACGTCCAAAAAATGACTTTAACTCCATAAATTTGGCACTAGATGGGTCTAGCACCAAAGTATAAATATGGAGTTAGTTTTGCACCGAATTTGCGTAAAAAATGATGCCAATTCGGCACAAAACAAGTATAAATATGCCCCTTGGAGTTCTGTTAGGTGGGTAATGTTCTGTTCTCACTCCTCAAATATTGAAGTATTTCTTCTTGCTTTACAGTGAGGCACTCTATCAGTTTGTGCAGACCTGTTTAACTGTACAGGAATCACTTACAATGGTTGTTCCTTTAGGTCTCAACTCAAGACCAAGGGCGAGGAGGTCCAGGATTGTATGAAGGACCCTACAGCGTTCCAGTAGGTAGAATGCTCCTTTACTTATAGGTGAAACCAGTTTACGCTTGTTCCATATGACCATGATTTGGGACCTGTCCTTTAGTTTATTTGTTAATCTCCTAATAAAAATTATTTTATGGATTTTAAAAACGTGCACTTCCTTCGATCGTGGTTACTACAAATAGAGATATGGCGAGTGGAAGGCAGGCAGGTTGAAAACATCAAAATTAGGTCAGGCTATTTAGGAAGCATCGCCTCCGTGATAAAAAGGACACTGTAAAAGGCTAAGGGACAGATTTATCAATCTTTCAGGAAACACAACGCAGCAAGACACCTTGTTGTACTACACTGCTTGAAAGGAAGGATAGCACCATATCTAACAATGTATGTTGCTTTCTTGTCCTTTCCTTTCGCTGGTGCATAATGTGCTGCCTTGCACCAACTCAGGCACACTTGCGCCTCAATACAAGGGTATCTGCGTTGCAGGCAGGATTGTTTTTGTCAAGGAGGAGGGCGGCGAACGGACGACAGGGGAACTACATAAAACACTTACCTCGAGCTGCCCGTCCACCGCAGCCGTCTCCTGCTGCCTCACTCCCCTTGTGGTGTCCCAGCATTTTCCCCAGCTGGGACACCAGCACAGGCTCCCTGGCAATCCTGGCACTGCTTATATGCTAAACATAGCATGAAGCAGCGTCAGGATTGGTCTGAACGGCAGTCACCGCCACTCAGACACAAGCCTGGGGTCTGTGCTGTTTCTCCAGCCCTGCTGTGTATACACCCGGGCTGGAGAAACCTGAGTGCGCACGTGTGTTTGGCCGGCTTGAGACGGCTGGCCAAACACACATGCGCACTTAGGCCCATATTTATACTTTTCTAGCGCTGCATTTGCGTCATTTTCTTATGCAAAAGCGGCGCAAACTCAGAAAATTCAATTATATATTGTAAGTTTGCACCACTTTTGCGTCAAAAAATGACGCAAATGCGGCGCTAAAAAAGTATAAATATGGGCCTTAGTGCACTCTCCCCTCCCCGTGGCCCAGCCCCTCCCTGCACCTGCTGGCTGAGCCAGCAGAAGAAAAATGAAAAATAAAACGATAGCAAGCTATCGTTTTATTTTTCATCTGCTGGCTCTGCCAGGGGAGCGAAGCCCCTCCACCCCTGCTTCTCTGAGCTCAGAGTAAATAACTATTTATATATTTTAGTGGTTTATATAGCACACATCATATCACAGGGGTATCAGAGAGCTTTAGATAGGTAAATTTCAGCTTTACAATAATAGGCATAGACATGAATGTGGGATCAGAGACCACGTATAGGGACAATGAGAGAATGCCGCACACCTTGGTGAAGTCCAGCACACTTTCAAATATTTAAAACTCCCATGAGCAAGTGATGGCTGCAAGTTCAGGAGGGGTCCTGGAAAGGACACTGTCGCTGGAATAGGGGGGCTTTCTGCCCTTTCTTGAGGAGTGGTAGACTCGGTTTAGCTGGATCTCAGTTGATAGATGGAGCTCTACAGATCATATGATGAAACGACTCTTGGGCTATTGATTCTGGAGAAATAACCAGCCCATCAGGAGTTCTCGGTGTTCAGCCTAACACGAGAGGCTGCAACACATAATGCTCAGTGGAATCTAAATACTGAAGCTCACACTCTTTCCTAAGGAGACACATTGTCCCTAGCAGAACTGACACTTCTTTTTGTATATAACATCACATGAAAAACGGGGATAAATAAACACAACTTCTGAAAAACTTTTATTGCAAGCAGTAAAGAGAAATGAAATTAAAAAAAATGTCTTAAGGTTATCTCTTCCCTGGCCTTCTCAGTATAGGGTCTTCATATTTTACCATCGAGCCCCCCCCCAATCCCCTATACTGTAGGTCTAAAGTGTGTAGGGGATTTGCGCCCTTGGTTTTAAAAATGCATCGAAACAACGATTCCGAGAGGGCTTTGAGATGCTGTGAGAGCCGGGTGTAGATTAATAATCCGTTTTAGGGCAAACAGGCTGGTTTAGACGGAGAGGGTAGCCCAGAATGGGCCTTAAAACAATAGATTGCCCGTGTGCGGCTCCAGGAGCATAAATGCCCTATTTCGTGTACCCTCGATAGCTGACTTGCTGCTGGCAAGAAGACCCCAGATTAATCTTCCAAGACCCAGAGATGAGTCTACGAAACATGGCGGCAGGACAGTTGCTCATCGACAGTAACTGCTCAGTCAAGATGTCTGCCGGAGTAACCTCTATGAAAGTCGGACATGAACAATGACTGACTTTTCAGCAGTCTCCATAACATAACGGGAGGTCCCTGGCAGCAGGTGTGGGCGACAATTATGCACACACTGACTGGGCAAACCCACTTTTGGGGACATTCCCAAAGGCCTCACTTCCTGGTGAAATGTCCAACAGCTTCATCAGTCACTGGTGGATTTCCTGCTAAAATCTTGACCCCCTCAAGTGGTACCTCCAGTGGAGGATATACTGAATCCGGTTGAAAAGCCTCCACTGCTAAACACACCTGAATGTGGTGTTTTTTGTTAACCCACCGCCTTTCTAACGGCTCTACATGTGCCATCATGGCAGACAGAAAATCTGACGCCCAAATAGGTTAGCCTCACTTAAAAGCTAGGGTTTTAATGTGTGTGACTGCAACACTTTTAATACTAAAGAAATAATTATAGCATGTGTTGATGAAAAAAGGGCCGTAGCCTTGGACTAACGCTACTCCTGACATTGAAGATGGTGTAGAAAATATTTGTCTTCTTTTCTGGTCAGGGGAAGTGTTGACAGTTTGGGCTTTTGTGAGTTTTTTTTTGGTACATTAGAATACCAGCTCTAAGATAATACAATGTCTTCTGGTCTGAAGGAACTTTTATTTAAAGAGATAAACATCTTCTTCTTAGGTTAAAGGGACCATCAATCCCACAATGTGATATATTTTGGCCAAGTATGAGGATTGCATTGCTCTAGTGAGAAGAATGACAAGACGTTGTAGTGTGTCCAGCTGTGGAGAGTGTTTTCTCCTGGTGAGATAGAACACCTTCCCGCGTGGATACACATCATGTCGAGGTTAGGAGACATCTTGTTCTGATGATGGGAGCACTTGTCCGACAAGGAGAGGTATTATGCCTACTTCTGGAGCAAACTACCTCAGAATGAGTTTGTGCAGCTTATGAGAAGTGAGATATAGTCTGAAGTAACCTTTTGTATACATGATGTGTCACGTGCACAGAGTGGCCGGAGTGAGAGAGGTGATATGGTTAACAACCACCCATTTGGCCCTTTTACCAGTTCCATTAAGCGCCCATCGAGAGTTAACTGCTCTCTACCCCGGAGTATTTATATTAGCGTTTCTACCCTGAGAGCATGGGCGTCGTTTGGGGTCGCAGCTGAGACCCCTGCCTTGCCCCTTGCGACCCCGGGCACCACCTTTGTGACCTCTGACCTCAGAGGAGACAAAATGAGTGCCTGGAGCACAGGGGCAGCTCGTCCTAATGGACGTTGTTTGGGGTCCCACTTTCCTGGTTTTCGGTCCATTTTTTGACTTCTCAAATACCGAATAATAATATTCACTATTTGTGCAAAGAAATGGAACACAGTTAGCTGGAATATGTCCCTATCTGGCAGCTAAGGTAAGTAAAAAATGTTTTTAAATGTATGTTGTGTGCGTGTTTGCAGATGGGAGTATGTTTATGTGAAAGAGAGTGTGTAAATATGTGTGTATGTGTAAGCATGTGTGTGTGAGTCAGAGTAAAGGTCAAATGGCGTGTGATGTCACTTCCGCCACCCCTGGACTTTTGGTGAATTGACCCCCATGCCTGAGTGGCATCATTTTCAGGGTCGACCTCAGGCAGTGGGGTCTCTCAGTATGTAGTCATTCTTGACTCTCCCTATGGTGGTTGGGAGGGATGTACTCTGCATTGAGCTGCAAACAGTCCGACACTTGAATCAACCTTGTGAGTCAATATACAGCCCGTCTGATTGTCCAAGCTATACTGAAGAGGGCTTATATACTCTACGGATGCGTCCCACCATAGCTGATCTTACCCACCCAAGGGAATGTGCAGGGGGCTTCTATGCGCCAGTCTTCATTCATGCCATAGCGAACATTACTCACCCAAGTATCACTGTAGGGGGCTTTTATGCTCTGTGTTTGCAACCAACCAAATCGAGCCCCACAATGTATGGGAAAATGAAAAGATAGGATCACATCACCCCCAATCTTACTCGCCAGTGTGAGGCAATCAAAGGGTGCACATGCTAGCATCTAGTAAGACTAACCATGAATGAGGTGCACAACTGAAACCAGCCAACCATGAGGTATCCACTGAGGTCAGCACAGCAGGGGGCATTGACTAAAACCAGCTGTGCACAAAACATCCAGAGTTTAGCTGCTCCGCGATGCAACCACTGAATTCGGCTGTGCGTGAGGCCACTGAGATTAGGCTTGTACAAGTGCTACGTAGAGACCAACTGTGCATGAGGAACCCTGCGAGAGACGTCATGGACGAGGCATCCTCTGAGGTCTTCGAAAATGAGAGGACCACTTAGATCAACCAAGCAAGAGACGCCCATTGGGATCAGCAACACACATGATAGCCACTGGGATCAGTCTGAAGGCTCTTACGACACATTCCCTAGGTTGGGAAGGATTCAGCGCCAGATTAAACTTGAGAAAGAGCCTTCCCATACGGAAAGTGCTGAGTTCTCTCTATGCAGCAGAGCTCCCCCTCACTCATACTATGTGTGCACTCATACTATGTGTGCTATTAAACCATCCCATGGATTTCAACTGGGAAAGTAGAAATCTTAAAGATAGCTCACAAGGGATTCATTTCAGTGTTGTAACTGAAATATTGACTAGGTCTGGGGTCTCCAGCCTCTTATGTAGTAAGAGCTAATTATGCTCTATAAAACGCACAGGGGCTACCAATACTATTAGAGTTGTCATAGTGACCACATCAGACAAGATTACATCAGTGGCCACCATTTGCAAGGTTACTAGCAGTGATCCCTTCAGTGCATAATACAGGGTTGCCAGAAGTAATGTAAAAAAGTGTTTTGTCAATTTGAAAGTGAAAATTAAGGGTTCACATCACTACATGGGTAATACAAGCCAGTCACAGCTGAGGTGCCCCTCGCACAAAAGCCCTAGTAGTAATAAGCCTCCCCACTTGATTTGTGACTCATAAATCAGCTTTAATGAAAATGTCACTTACCCAGTGTACATCTGTTCGTGGCATCAGTCGCAGTAGATTCGCATGTTCTGCAATAGCTCGCCATCTGGTGTTGGGCCGGAGTGTTACAAGTTGTTTTTCTTCGAAGAAGTCTTTCGAGTCACGGGACCGAGTGACTCCTCCTTTTGTTTCCATTGCGCATGGGCGTCGACTCCATCCTCGATTGTTTTTCCCCGCAGAGGGTGAGGTAGGAGTTGAATTGTAGTAATAGTGCCCATGCAATGGAGTGACTAAGTATGCACTTATTTAAGGTTGAGATGATACATATATAAATAATTGAAGGTAACTTCCAAACTGCTACAGGCTCCCGGGGAGGCGGGTGGGCACATGCGAATCTACTGCGACTGATGCCACGAACAGATGTACACTGGGTAAGTGACATTTTCAGTTCGATGGCATCTGTCGCTGTAGATACGCATGTTCTGCAATAGACTAGTAAGCAGTTATTTCCCCAAAAGCGGTGGATCAGCCTGTAGGAGTGGAAGTAGTCTGAAATAATGTCCTTAATACAGCTTGACCTACTGTGGCTTGTTGTGCGGATAACACGTCTACACAGTAGTGCTTGGTGAATGTGTGAGGCGTAGACCATGTGGCTGCCTTACATATTTCTTGCATTGGGATGTTTCCTAGAAAGGCCATGGTAGCACCTTTCTTTCTGGTTGAGTGTGCCCTTGGTGTAATGGGCAGCTGTCGTTTAGCTTTAAGGTAGCAGATTTGGATGCATTTAACTATCCATCTGGCTATACCTTGTTTTGAAATTGGGTTTCCTGCATGAGGTTTTTGAAATGCAATAAAGAGTTGTTTAGTCTTTCTGATGTTCTTTGTTCTGTCAATGTAATACATTAATGCTCTTTTGACATCTAATGTATGTAGTGCCCTTTCAGCTACGGTATCTGGCTGTGGAAAGAACACCGGAAGTTCCACTGTTTGATTTAGATGGAACGGTGAAATAACCTTTGGCAAAAATTTAGGATTGGTCCTTAGGACGACTTTATTTTTGTGTAGTTGTATAAAAGGTTCCTGTATAGTAAACGCCTGAATCTCGCTTACTCTTCTCAGGGAAGTAATGGCGATGAGAAATGCCACCTTCCAGGTTAGGAACTGTATGTCGCAGGAGTGCATGGGTTCAAAAGGTGGACCCATAAGTCTAGTTAGGACAACATTTAGGTTCCATGAAGGAACAGGTAGTGTTCTTGGTGGTATAATTCTCCTAAGGCCCTCCATGAATGCTTTAATGACTGGTATTTTATATAGGGAAGTTGAATAAGTAGTCTGCAGGTATGCAGATATTGCTGCAAGGTGAATCTTAATGGAAGAGAAAGCTAGGTTAGATTTTTGTAAGTGAAGCAAGTAACCCACTACATGTTCTGGAGTTGTGTGTAATGGTTGTATTTGATTAATATGGCAGTAGCAAACAAACCTCTTCCATTTACTTGCATAGCAGTGCCTGGTGGATGGCCTTCTTGCTTGTTTTATGACTTCCATACATTCTTGGGTAAGTTGTAAGTGCCCGAATTCTAGGATTTCAGGAGCCAGATTGCTAGATTCAGCGATGCTGGATCTGGGTGTCTGATCTTTTGGTTGTGCTGTGTCAACAGATCTGGCCTGTTGGGCAATTTGATGCAGGGTACCACTGATAGGTCTAGCAGCGTTGTGTACCAGGGTTGCCTTGCCCAAGTTGGTGCTATCAATATGAGTTTGAGTTTGCTTTGACTGAGTTTGTTTACCAGGTAAGGAAGGAGAGGGAGAGGAGGAAAAGCGTAAGCAAATATCCCTGACCAGTTCATCCATAGGGCATTGCCTTGGGATTGTTTGTGTGGGTATCTGGATGCGAAGTTTTGGCATTTTGCGTTCTCCCTTGTCGCAAACAAGTCTATCTGAGGTGTTCCCCAGAGTTTGAAATAAGTGTTCAGTATTTGGGGGTGAATTTCCCATTCGTGGACCTGTTGGTGATCTCGAGAGAGATTGTCTGCGAGTTGATTTTGTATCCCTGGTATAAACTGTGCAATTAGGCGAATTTGGTTGTGAATTGCCCAATGCCAAATTTTTTGTGCTAACATGCTTAACTGCGTGGAGTGCGTCCCTCCCTGCTTGTTTAGATAATACATTGTTGTCATGTTGTCTGTTTTGACGAGAATGTATTTGTGAACTATTATTGGTTGGAAAGCTTTTAGTGCTTGAAAAACTGCAAGAAGTTCTAGGTGATTGATATGCAGTTTTGTTTGATGTACGTTCCATTGTCCTTGTATGCTGTGTTGATCGAGGTGTGCTCCCCACCCTGTCATGGAAGCATCTGTTGTTATTACGTATTGTGGCACTGGGTCTTGAAAAGGCCGCCCCTTGTTTAAATTTATGTTGTTCCACCACAGAAGCGAGAGGTAAGTTTGGCGGTCTATTAACACCAGATCTAGAAGGTGACCCTGTGCTTGAGACCACTGTGATGCTAGGCATTGTTGTAAGGGCCTCATGTGCAGTCTTGCGTTTGGGACAATGGCTATGCATGATGACATCATGCCTAGGAGTTGTAATACCATCTTTGCTTGTATCTTTTGTGTTGGATACATGCGTTGTATGATGGTGTTGAAATTTTGAATTCTTTGTGGACTTGGAGTGGCTACTCCTTTTGATGTGTCTATTATGGCTCCCAGGTATTGTTGTACCTTGCGTGGCCGAATGTTGGATTTTGTGAAATTGACGGTGAACCCTAGTTTGAAGAGGGTTTGTATGATATGATTTGTGTGATTTGAGCACTCTATTAACGAATGGGCCTTGATTAGCCAGTCGTCTAGATATGGGAACACATGTATTTGCTGCCTTCTGATGTGTGCAGCGACTACCGCTAGACATTTGGTAAAGACTCTTGGTGCGGTTGTTAATCCGAAAGGCAGTACCTTGAATTGGTAATGTATTCCTTTGAATACAAACCTTAGGTATTTCCTGTGCGATGGGTGAATTGGTATATGGAAATAAGCATCCTTGAGGTCTAAAGTTGCCATGTAGTCGTGCAGCTTTAGCAATGGCAATACTTCTTGTAGTGTGACCATGTGGAAGTGGTCTGATTTGATGAAAGTGTTGACTACTCTGAGGTCTAGGATTGGTCTCAGTGTTTTGTCCTTCTTTGGTATCAGAAAGTACAGTGAGTAAACTCCTGTGTTTATTTGTGTGTTTGGCACTAATTCGATTGCATTCTTTTGCAATAGTGCCTGCACTTCTATCTCTAGGAGATTGGAATGGTGTGTTGTTAAATTTTGTGCTTTTGGTGGTATGTTTGGAGGGAACTGTAGAAATTCTATGCAGTAACCATGTTGGATAATTGCTAGAACCCAAGTGTCTGTAGTGATTTTCTCCCATGCTCTGTAATAATGACCTATTCGTCCCCCCACTGGTGTTGTGTGGAGGGGGTGAGTGACATGTGAGTCACTGTTTAGTAGTAGGGGTTTTGGGGCTTTGGAATCTTCCTCTATTTCTAGGGAATTGCCCTCCTCTATATTGTCCCCGAAAACCTCCTCTATACTGTCCTTGGTAACTGGACGGTGTGGCTTGTGAGGTGCTGGCTTGTGTGCTTTGACCCCGAAACCCCCCTCGAAAGGGCGTTTTACGGAATGAGCTGTAATTCCCTCTGCTCTGCGGGGAGTAGAGTGCGCCCATGGCTTTGGCAGTGTCCGTATCTTTTTTGAGTTTCTCAATCGCTGTGTCCACTTCTGGACCGAACAGTTCTTTTTCATTAAAAGGCATATTGAGAACTGCTTGTTGAATCTCTGGTTTAAATCCAGACGTTCGGAGCCATGCATGCCTTCTGATAGTTACAGATGTATTAATTGTCCGTGCAGCTGTATCTGCAGCGTCCATGGAGGAGCGGATCTGGTTGTTGGAGATGGCCTGTCCCTCCTCAACCACTTGTTTTGCCCTATTTTGGAAGTCTTTGGGCAGATGTTCAATGAGATGTTGCATCTCGTCCCAGTGGGCTCTGTCATAGCGCGCAAGTAGTGCCTGGGAGTTCGCGATGCGCCACTGGTTTGCAGCTTGTGCTGCGACTCTTTTACCAGCTGCATCAAACTTGCGGCTTTCTTTATCTGGGGGTGGTGCATCTCCAGATGTGTGAGAGTTGGCCCTTTTCCTAGCTGCTCCTACAACAACAGAGTCTGGTGGCAGCTGTGTTGTGATGAAAGCCGGGTCTGTAGGAGGCGGCTTATACTTTTTTTCCACCCTTGGTGTGATTGCCCTACTTTTGACCGGGTCCTTAAATATGTCTTTTGCGTGCCGGAGCATACCAGGGAGCATAGGCAGGCTTTGGTAGGAGCTGTGGGTGGAGGAGAGTGTGTTGAACAGGAAATCATCCTCGACCTGTTCTGAGTGGAGGCTTACGTTGTGAAATTGTGCTGCTCTAGCCACCACCTGAGAGTACGCGGTGCTGTCTTCTGGTGGAGATGGTTTTGTAGGGTATGCCTCTGGGCTGTTATCTGACACTGGGGCGTCGTATAGGTCCCATGCGTCCTGGTCTTGGTCCCCCTGGCTCATGGTGGTGTGAGCTGGGGAGTGTGATGGCGTTTGTGCTGGTGAAACGTTAATCACGGGCGGAGGAGAGGGTGGTGGTGTAACTCTTTTCACCACTTTTGGTTGTGGTGCTTGTTCCGTCTGGAACTCCAACCTTCTCTTTCTCCTAATGGGGGGAAGGGTGCTTATTTTTCCTGTCCCCTGCTGAATGAAGATACGCTTTTGCGTATGGTCCGCATCAGTTGCTTGTAGCTCTTCCTCAAACCTATGCTTCTGCATTTGAGAGGTTAGCGAGTGCTCTTCTGTATAAGAGCCTGAAGCTGGGTCGCTTGCAGTTTGTTTCGGCGTCGAAACTGTGTCTGCGTGTTTTTTCGGCTCCGAGGTGACTTTTTTCCTTTTCGGGGCCGAAACCTCTCGGCGTCGATCTGTTTCGGTGCCGCTGTCTCGGCGTCGAGCCGTGTCCACACCGGCATCTCGGTGTCGAGGCTTGTCTCCAGCACTTTCTCGGTCCCGAGAAGGCTGCGTGCCGGTGTCTCGACCGGAGTCGGACGATCTCGGCACTGTTTGGGCCTTTTTCGGTGCCGACGGTCGGTCACCGATTTTATGGGTTGAGCCATGGCCTGGTGGCAGTGGCGTCCCCTGGGCCTTGTAAATGTTTCTTTGTGTGGTTTTCGACGTCTTACTCACGGTTTGTGTATCGTCGAATCCTTCGGAGTCTGAGTCTTGGATCGAGAAGGTACCTTCCTCTTCCTGTTCCTCGAACTCCCGTCGGGCTGTCGGTGCGGACGCCATTTGAAGTCTTCTGGCTCGACGGTCTCGGAGTGTTTTTCGGGACCGGAACGCACGACAGGCCTCGCAGGTGTCTTCGCTGTGCTCAGGTGACAGGCACAGGTTGCAGACCAAGTGTTGGTCTGTGTAGGGGTATTTATTGTGGCATTTGGGGCAGAAACGGAACGGGGTCCGTTCCATCGGCGTTCTTCAGCACGCGGTCGGGCCGACCAGGCCCCGACGGAGGATCGAAAAATTACCCCGAAGGGCACCGGAGCTCTTCGATCTTCGATGCGGTGTTGAATGTAAGTATGCCGATCCCGAACGCAACAATACCGACGAAAATCTTCCGAAATTAACTATTTTTTCTGTTCCGAAACTCGGAGCGACAGGAACACGTCCGAACCCGATGGCGGAAAAAAAACAATCGAGGATGGAGTCGACGCCCATGCGCAATGGAGACAAAAGGAGGAGTCACTCGGTCCCGTGACTCGAAAGACTTCTTCGAAGAAAAACAACTTGTAACACTCCGGCCCAACACCAGATGGCGAGCTATTGCAGAACATGCGTATCTACAGCGACAGATGCCATCGAACATATATTTAGGAAATTCAGCCATTTTTCTCCAAACATCAACTTATGAGTTCTGAAAATACACGTTTGTCTTCAGTATACAGTTTAAGCATACATACATTAATTCAACCAAGCAAAAGGTTCTAATTTAGTAGGAAGGATGCACACAGGAGAGCGGATTACAGGTAGCTTGGAGACGCCTGGACTAAGGCATCCTCCTTGTTGGTAGCATCTGCCACTGCTCATCTACTAGTTTTTTCTGTAAGATGGGAACAGGAATCAAGCAAGAATCAGTGGACAGACCTTCCAGTGCACAGCAAGTCTGTGATGCGCTTACAAAAAGTAAACAAAATTTAAAAACACAGTCTACACTTTTGTAAAAGTCAATTAAAAAACAGCCACAAAATTAAAAGAAAGAAATGCTCACTTTTCCTAGGATGGAGTACGGAGCATGTGTATACTAAAGGCACGGCGTGTTTGTAAAGTTGTAAGTGCAACAGACAAGAAAGATGTTTGGTTCCAGTGATGAACTGTGAGCTGAAGGCAGACTTGGAAAAATGTAACTACCGGGTGAGCCTCGCCACCAACAGGAGCATTTAAGGGCCATGAGCGGTGATTAAATACGTGTCAACAATTAAAGTGTGTGCATTACATCAGGGCTAATTACCATGCTGGATATCTATCTGATGATACCTCCATCTTTCCACCAAGAAACGTAGATCCCTAAATTTTCCTCTGAGAAAGTAAAGGGGTTGAGAACTCTCCCTAACATTTCAGCTACTGTTCTCAGACGTTAACAAGGGCTGAATCAGTCTCCAGCCATGCGCCACAGTACATGGTGGTACTTCCTGAGTATTAATATGCATCTGTATGTGTTTAGAAACACACACATATGTCGCCATTGCCGGGGCACCTCCTTTCTCTCCCCACTAAAAGCAATTTATAGAAATGTTTCTGGTCTCTCGATGGTGATTGGAACCAGCCATATGTGAGGCTTCTTCGGGGAGCTTTGATAGCCTTCCCCACTCTGCCTCCATCTTAGCACATAGAGGACCATGCAGCATGTCTGGGGTGTGGGGCAGGACAACCATGAACGAGTCAAACCGGTGGAGGGGAAGTCAAGGCAGCCAGGTGTGGTTCCCTTTCATGGGAAGTGGGGGCAGGACATAGGTACAAGTCTATTTTGAGAAAGTGGACATCTAAGTAAGTCTGTTTGAGGGTCAGGACGACCAGGCACTAGGTGTGCGTATGGGTTGAGGGGTGGGTCCTACCAAAAAGATTGGGGACTGAAACCTGAGTTGCTGGCTGAATTTAAATTCAAAGATGAATTCAAAGATGTGGTACTACCGCACACGTGCAGAAATCACTGCAGAAAGACTAATATGTACAGTACTTCCCTACTGCTCAAGGCACAACCCACACCCCGCAGTACTTGTGTTTCTGGGTTTGGTACCCCCCGCACAAGGATATCAGTGACTTTCAGGATTAGTGCTTAAGAATGTCATATATCCAGGGCAACTGGAATTATACAAGTTTGTGGACGATGCGTTTTCCATTTTCCACATAATTTTTGATTTGCTGCATTTTCAATAGAAACCATCGCCTGCTATATAATCTGCAGATTTTAATAAAAAAATGTTTCTAGCTCAAACGGATCAAAAGTTACTAAAAGCACAGCAACACATGTTGCCATGCTGGGAAAATGCCTTTGTAAAAGTTGACTAGTCCCCGATAAACGGGTCCCAATGAGGTGAAACGTTTGCACAGTCAGTGTTAACCTGTGTAAAAATGACAAAATAAGAAAATAATACTATCACAAAATGTGCCATATTAGGATACATAATTTGCCTTTTCTTGCCACATAATTTAGCCAACTCTGCTGCATAATATGGTCCTCCCCTTCCACATAATTCAAGTGGCCCTACATATAACAAAGCACTATTGTAGAAAATTTATTTTATTATTTTGCTGCGACTTTGCAGGTGATGGGGGTCATGAAAGCTGCAGCATTTGATGCATGCCGCAGGAGCCACAGTGCAGAGGGAAGAAGCTGGTCCCTCTCTCTGAAATAGGTGTCCCTGCTGCATGCTGAAGGTGTGCTGGGGGAAACATTTAACCTGTTCAAATCTATTTTTACATATATTAGTGCCTTCTAGGATTGCAAAGCCCAGGCAGTGTTACAGCAATAGTTGCCTTCACGGTAACTTGCATCGTTTGCAGGAAGAGGAAGGGAAAGCTTGCAGCGTTATGGGGCAGCTAATTTCTCGTAATGCCCTCGAAGTGCACAGGGTCAGAGTTCTCGCACTTGATCTTGATGCGCCGTCTCCTGCCCTGGGACCTGTAGTTGCAGGCTGGTGGCTTCTCGTTATTGTTCAGCGGGTCGTGGTAGCAGTCGGTGAGGGGGTACTGGTTGTTGCTGAGCACGGACCCATCAGGGCCGGCGCACAGACCCTTGATGGTGCCTGGCGAGGCGTGAATGACGGTGTTGCGGTATTTGCACCCGGTGCGGTCGGTGATTCTGCGATGGGCCATCATATTGTTGCAGTAGTTGTTGTCTCCGCGTTGGACCGTGCTGTCGATGTGTTTCCTCTGGAATGAGGACCAGGACTGCGAGGAGGCCTGCCTGAGGCAGGAGAGAGCGAGGACCACCGCCATCAGCAGGAAGGCGCCGGAAGTCGCTTTTGTGTCAGCCATCTTGAAACAGCAGAACCTGCAGGAGAGAGAGGACAAGGTGAATGAGGAGCAGAACTGACTTTGGGACGCAACAGTCTCACACGCCAGCATCAGAATCTCATTTATGCAGTGGCGGTTCCTCCGTATGGGTGGAGGAGCGTCGCCCGCCCCTGTCAGCCACAACCACTGCAAACCCATTCACAAGGAAAGGATAATAAGCAATGTTTATTATCCTTTCCTTGTGAAAGGGGAGGGGCCTTGTGGGGTGACCTGTGTAGGAGGTTGGACTGGCTTGTAGTGAGTACCAAGGGGTACTTACACTTTGCACCAGGCCCAGGTATCCCTTATTAGTGTAGAGGGGTGTCTAGCAGCTTAGGCTGATAGAAAAGGTAGCTTAGCAGAGCAGCTTAGGCTGAACTAGGAGACGAGTGAAGCTCCTACAGTACCACTGGTGTCACTTGCACAATATCATAAGAAAACACAATACACAGATATACTAAAAATAAAGGTACTTTATTTTTATGACAATATGCCAAAGTATCTCAGTGAGTACCCTCAGTATGAGGATAGCAAATATACACAAGATATATGTACACACTACCAAAATATGCAGTAATAGCAATAGAAAACAGTGCAAACAATGTATAGTCACAATAGAATGCAATGGGGGCACATAGGGATAGGGGCAACAAAAACCATATACTCTAGAAGTGGAATGCGTACCACGAATGGACCCCAAACCTATGTGACCTTGTAGAGGGTCGCTGGGACTGTAAGAAAACAGTGAGGGTTAGAAAAATAGCCCACCCCAAGACCCTGAAAAGTGGGTGCAAAGTGCACCTAAGTTCCCCAAAGAGCATAGAAGTAGTGATAGGGGAATTCTGCAAGGAAGACCAACACCAGCAATGCAACAACAATGGATTTCCTGACGAGAGTACCTGTGGAACAAGGGGACCAAGTCCAAGAGTCACGATCAAGTCGGGAGTGGGCAGATGCCCAGGAAATGCCAGCTGTGGGTGCAAAGAAGCTGCCTCCGGATGGTAGAAGCTGTGGATTCTGCAAGAACGACAAGGGCTAGAAACTTCCCCTTTGGAGGATGGATGTCCCACGTCGTGAAGAGTTGTGCAGAGGTGTTTCCGTGCAGAAAGACCGCAAACAAGCCTTGCTAGCTGCAAGGGTCGCGGTTAGGGTTTTTGGATGCTGCTGTGGCCCAGGAGGGACCAGGATGTCGCCAATTGCGTGAGAAGACAGAGGGGGCGTCCAGCAAGACAAAGAGCCCACTCAGAAGCAAGCAGCACCCGGAGAAGTGCCGGAACAGGCACTACAAAGTGGAGTGAACCAGAGCTCACCCGAAGTTACAAAAGAGGGTCCCACGACGCCGGAGGACAACTCAGGAGGTCGTGCACTGCAGGTTAGAGTGCCGGGGACCCAGGCTTGGCTGTGCACAAAGGAAATCCTGGAAGAGTGCACAGGAGCGGGAGCAGCTGCAAAACACGCGGTTCCCAGCAATGCAATCTAGCGTGGGGAGGCAAGGACTTACCTCCACCAAACTTGGACTGAAGAGTCACTGGACTGTGGGAGTCACTTGGACAGAGTTGCTGAGTTCAAGGGACCTCGCTCGTCGTGCTGAGAGGAGACCCAGAGGACCGGTGATGCAGATCTTTGGTGCCTGCGGTTGCAAGGGGAAGATTCCGTCGACCCACTGGAGATTTCTTCGGAGCTTCTAGTGCAGAGAGGAGGCAGACTACCCCCACAGCATGCACCACCAGGAAAACAGTCGAGAAGGCGGCAGGATCAGCGTTACAAGGTCGCAGTAGTCGTCTTTGCTACTTTGTTGCAGTTTTGCAGGCTTCCAGCGTGGTCAGCAGTCGATTCCTTAGCAGAAGGTGAAGAGAGAGATGCAGAGGAACTCTGATGAGCTCTTGCATTCGTTATTTAAGGAATTCCCAAAAGCAGAGACCCTAAATAGACAGAAAAGGATGTTTGGCTACCTAGGAGAGAGGATAGGCTAGCAACACCTGGAGGAGCCTATCAGAAGGAGTCTCTGACGTCACCTGCTGGCACTGGCAACTCAGAGCAGTCCAGTGTGCCAGCAGCACCTCTGTTTCCAAGATGGCAGAGGTCTGGAGCACACTGGAGGAGCTCTGGGCACCTCCCAGGGGAGGTGCAGGTCAGGGGAGTGGTCACTCCCCTTTCCTTTGTCCAGTTTCGCGCCAGAGCAGGGCTGGGGGATCCCTGAACCGGTGTAGACTGGCTTATGCAGAAATGGGCACCATCTGTGCCCATGAAAGCATTTCCAGAGGCTGGGGGAGGCTACTCCTCCCAAGCCCTAACACCTTTTTCCAAAGGGAGAGGGTGTAACACCCTCTCTCTGAGGAAGTCCTTTGTTCTTCCTTCCTGGGCCAGGCCTGGCTGGACCCCAGGAGGGCAGAAACCTGTCTGAGGGGTTGGCAGCAGCAGCAGCTGCAGTGAAACACCAGGAAAGGCAGTTTGGCAGTACCCGGGTCTGTGCTAGAGACTCAGGGGATCATGGAATTGTCTCCTCAATGCCAGGATGGCATTGGGGTGACAATTCCATGATCTTAGACATGTTACATGGCCATGTTCGGAGTTACCATTGTGACGCTATACATATGTTGTGACATATGTATAGTGCACACATGTAATGGTGTCCCCGCACTCACAAAGTCCGGGGAATTTGCCCTGAACAATGTGGAGGCACCTTGGCTAGTGCCAGGGTGCCCACACACTAAGTAACTTAGCACCCAACCTTTACCAGGTAAAGGTTAGACATATAGGTGACTTATAAGTTACTTAAGTGCAGTGGTAAATGGGTGGCAAAAGAAATGCTGCAGCCCATAGGGATCTCCTGGAACCCCAATACCCTGGGTACCTCAGAACCATATACTAGGGAATTATAAGGGTGTTCCAGTATGCCAATGTAAATTGGTGAAATTGGTCACTAGCCTGATAGTGACAATTTGGAAAGAAATGAGAGAGCATAACCACTGAGGTTCTGGATAGCAGAGCCTCAGTGAGACAGTTAGTCATAACACAGGTAACACATAAAGGGCACACTTATGAGCACTGGGGCCCTGGCTGGCAGGGTCCCAGTGACACATGCAACTAAAACAACATATATATAGTGAAATATGGGGGTAACATGCCAGGCAAGATGGTACTTTCCTACAACCTGGACGAGGGGAGTGCACTCCCCTCAGAGCGCATGTGTGTATGGCCAACTGTCTCCGGCCGGCCAAACACACATGCGCAATAGGCTGTCTCCAGCCCAGCGATTGTGTTGCCAGGCTGGAGAGAGCATGCACAGGCTCCCAGTCTGCTGGGGAGCGCCGTGGCTGGGCGCTCCCAACCAATCCTGACACTGCACTGAGCGGCATCAGAATTAGCGCAGGGCAGGCTGGGAGCCTGTGCCTGGAGTCTGCAGGAGAAGAGCAGTGTGATGGTGGCGGTACGGGAAGATAAGTGTATTTTTTATTTTTTTTATTTTATTTATTCCTTCCCATGTCCCCCCCCTGCGCCGCCCTGCCCCCTTTATAACATGCGAGCCGTGACTGCATTTATGTACGTCAAACCCCTCACTCTGCCGTCTGATTAAATGGACCCCTGGACGTGTTTGCTACTTGTAGGTAGAAAAGTGCTATGCCATATAGCACGGATCCTCTGAAGCTCCCAGTGTTAAGTAGGATATCGGGGAAGTAAAGCGACCTCAGACCCAAGTGTCCGATGCACCAAACATAGGCACAAAATCGTACTGGAAAAGGTACTTGGTCCAAGCTCCAAGAAACAGCTGGAGCAGAGGACTAAAGAGAGGGAGTGCAGCCAGATTACATCAGAAGCTGCTTCTGACCAATGAGAAGCAAGAAAAGGAGAGTGACCGGGGAAACTTACCAATGGTAAGTTATTGGAAGCCTGTGGGTGGGCTAAAAGCCCTTTTTAGGATTTTTTTTAAAAATACAAAAGATTTCACACCAGCACATGCGCTGTGCACACAAAAGTTAACAAGCATTTGTAATGCAATGTGTCTTGAATTTGCTCCAGTTAGAGCTATTGGCGCTGCTAATTCCTCACTAGGCTTTTCTTGCCACATAAATTGAAAATGAAAAATAAAACAGTTGACATAAACAAGCTAATTCAAAGCGCATTGGCCGCCATGAGCACGAAGAAGAAACACAAAAAGAAAAAGAAGTTCGCTCACAGTCAAACATATCGCCAATCATACAATATCCATGTAACGGAGAGTCTGCAAGGCGGTAACAAAACCGCCCCAAGGAGGGACAAACGTAAAGCATTTACCAAAGTATAACAAAGGATTTTTGAAAGGCAAGCCCAAGAACAACTAAAAGTGATGGGCATGCGGAGGGTGTGGTTAAAAGCCCAGAACACTTACAACAGGTCAAAGCGCTTGCATGCTCGACCTAACAAGATGCTGACATGGCAGCAAACCTTAAATTTGGCACTCTTACAACAGCTTTTCCACGGATGGTCATGCCTCCTTAGTACCAACTTTATGGCTTTCAGTCCACCGTACTTAAACAAAGACACTATGGGCCTGATTGCGCATTGTACTTGCAGGGAGGTAAATCCACATGTAAAAATAACGTTACCATGAGCTAACATGGCACCTGTATCATGCTTTTACCAGTTAAGCGCCATGCAATGGGGTATTACCATTTAGGAACGGTTGGTTAACCGCATGGAGTACCCAGTTGCATGGGGATTAATGCACACGTTTACCACCTGCTGCTCACTCTATGTGAAGTGGGGTTGGAGGGAGAGGTGAGGGGGGAGATGGGGAAGCTATGTCCTGAAATAGGAAGCATTGTATGCACAGCTCCCCTGTCAGAAAAAAAACAGAGACACGGTTACTGCAACCAAAGCCCCGTGATTTTTCCGGGTGGAATTACCACCCAATAAAACTGAGTCCAGTGTGCCAGCCCACTGAGAATAAGGCTCAGTGGGATCCATACATTAATTCCGCCACGCCTGGCTCATGATCAGGGCCTGTGAACCTTGTTCAGATGCTACTCGCCTCCTCAGGGGTAGTAAGCGCTATATAAATACTAGTACAATACAATACAATTCTGATCCGAGTTTAAAGATGGTTGCACACAAGCACCGATGCACACTATATCTGGGTTTAGAAAGAGTGACACCTGACTCCAGCTTTCCTGTGGCTGATTTCCTGGCTTTTAAAGGGGACGTGTACTTTTACTCACAGTGCCTGTAAAGCTAGGGAATAATTATCTACATAAAAAGAACACAACCATTTCTGGAACAATCAGACAGAAAAAACATCCATCTGACAAGTAAGAAATCAGTTGTTGATGTGTCCATCTACGTCATCTGGCCACGCCTACCAACGCAATAATTAAAGGGGTAACCAGACACCCGTGCGGAAAAGTGCAGTGTGCTGGTGCCCCCACGGCCAGTGCCAGGGTTTGGTGCCGGGGGAGGGTGAATTCCTGGGTGAGAGAAACCGGATTACACAACATCAGACACCACCACAGGTTTTAGAATTTCTCGACGAAATAGTGCACATGAGGACGTGTTTTGCAGACTGTGTTTTTTTTTACAACAAACATGCCTCTCAAAGGTTGGTAGGGGCTGGGCCATGTCAGTCAAACAGATGTTCAGCAGACCGGAGCCCTAAAACCTTTTGAATTAAGAAAAATCTATCATCATACGGAAAATGTGTCCACATGGGTAAAAGGAACCAAAAAAAAAAAACGCGGTGTGGTTGTGCAGTTGTGTTTGTCATCGCAGCTTTAGTTGTCAGAGCCGGCGGTGACATGAAGGCGCATTGTACTAACTCCGCTCTGAGGGTAAAACCTTGTGTAACCTTCACAACCCCGACCCCCCTTCAGGAAACACTTCCCCCTGCTCCCCGGGAGTTTTACACTCAACAGGCGCTCTCAGGACAGACGAGGCCGGTTCCCAGCAGCCTCGGGGCGGGCACTTCCTTTAGGGTGACCACCCGTCCGTATAATTTTCACGGACTGCCCGTAATTTCGCCCTGCAGTCCGTTGTCCGTGATGAAAGGCTTCACGGACTGCATTTGTCTGTAATTTTAGCCTTTCACCAAAAGGACAATGGAGGGCAAGGCGAAATTACAGACAGGTTAGTTCCGGAAGCTGGACAGAAAGGCAGGGGGTCTCCTGTGCTATGAGGGAGGGAGGGGCCGACAGATAAGAAAAGGCCTTCTTGCCAGGGGGTCTCCTTCCCTAAAGACATGCAAATGTGGGCAATCTGCAAATGCAAAGGGGCTTGGAAACCTCCCTTGAATTTCACCAAAGGAGTCACTGGAAGCTTTCTGATGGCAAAGGCATTTTCTTTTAGAGAGGTACCTTAAGGGTGTTCCAAGGTGGACTGTGTGGTTTTAATGGAGTGTTATAAAGAATGTTAGTAATATGTATAAACTGCATATTATTCAAATCTGTATTTGAGAAGCACTTTTTTAAATTTAACCGAAATGTATTCGCACATTTTGTAGCAGCCTATATTATGATGTAATTGTATTTATATAGTGCTTACTACCCCGGACAAGGCGTCAAATGCATGTTTAAAATAAGGACTTTACACATTCACAGTTCTTTCAGGGACATCAGAACCTTATAGTACTAACAAACATTGGCAAAGCCAATAGGTCTCGTCTACGAAAGAGATATTGGCTTTGCTAATGTGTTTTAGCCATGTTATACACCAGAGTGGCTGCTGTTCAGCATGGCTAAAAGTTAGTGGCATAGTAGTGTGGAGTGGAATAGAGTGGCATAGGAGCAGTGGCGTAGTGGTGCAGAGTACAGTGCAGTGGGTTACAGTGCAGTTGTGTAGAGTGCATTGGCGTAGAGTGCAGTGAGTGGCGTAGGGTGCCGTGGCGTGGGACAGAGTAGAGTGACATAGAGTGCAGTGGAGTAGAGTGGCATACAATAGAGTGGCAGAGAGTGCAGTAGTGTAGAGTGGTGCAGTGGCATAGAGTGTAGAGTAGACTTGTGTGGTAGAGCGCAGTGGCGTAGTGTAGAGTGGTGCAGTGCACAGTAGAGTATAGTACTGTAGAGTGCAGTCACGTAGAGAGGAGCGATGCAGAGTAGAGTGGTGTACAGTATAGTGGCAGAGAGTGCAATGTTCCAGAGTAGAGTGTCAGTGCAGTGATGTAGAGTGGCACAGAGAGCAGTGGTGTAGAGTACAGTAGTGCAGAGTAGAGGGCAGTGGCGTACAGTGCAGTTGTTTAGAGTGCATTTGCACAGAGTGCAGCGGCATAGAGTGGCATGGGGCAGAGTAGCATAGAGTGCTGTGGAGTAGAGTGGCAATCAATAGAGTGGCAGAATGCAGTAATGCAGAGTGGTGCAGTGTCAGAGTGCAGAGTAGACTCGTGGCATAGAGTGCAGTGGCATAGAGTGGTGCAGAGTGGAGTATTGTAGAGTGGTGCAGTGCAGAGTACAGTATAGTGCCTAGAGTGCAGTGGCATAGAATGCAGTGGCACAGAGTGCAGTAGCATAAAGTAGATTGTTTCACAGTAGAGTGAAGTGGAGAGGTGCAGGGTAGAACGGAGTTGCATAGAGTGGCATAGAGTGTGATGGCATAGAGTAAAGTGTTGTAGAGTGCTGTGGCATAGAGTGCAGAGGTGCAGAGTAGATTAGAGTGATGTACAGTGTATTGATGTAGAGTGCAGGGGCATAGAGTTGAGTGTTATAGAGTAAAGTGCACTAGCATAGAGTGTATTAACATAGAGTGCAATGGCGTACAGTGCAGTGTTGCAGAGTGGCATAGAGTGGAGTTGTGTGGCCCAGACTGGAGTGGTATAGCATGCAGAGGAGTAGAGCACAGTGGTGCAGAGTGGCGTGAAGTGCATTGGCACAGAGTAGAGTGGTACAGAGTAGAGTAGAGAGCCATAGTGTGAAGTAGCTTAGAGTGCAGTGGCATAATGTGAAGTGGTTCAGAATGGAGAAGAGTGCAGTGGCGTAAAGTGGAGTGATAAAGAGTAGGGTGCAGTGGTGTGGAGTGGTGCAGAGCAGAGTGGAGTGGAGTATGCATGGTGTGGTAACACACTGCCATTACAGACAACACATTTTTTTTATTGAAATTAGCATTACATTGCACAGATATACAGTTTTTTTCAAATCAAAATATACTGTGCACAGATGATGATGTGTGGAAATTGCATCACCTAATGCAATGATTTGTTTCATATAAAGGAATTTGTTTCCAGCACAGTTCAGAATTAACAAAAATGTGCTTCACTTGATCTCCTAATTCTGATTTATTCTGAAGTTTATTTAAATGTTTTCATTTGATGGAAAAAAAAACTCTTACTGAACCCCAGGATCCAGCAAGATTGTTGCATAAATCCTCCCACTTTGAAGTCAGAGAAAGAAAAGTAAACACTAAGTTCCCACTGAAGACAGAGCCCGACATTTGACTTTGTTCTTTGAATGCACAGCAAATCTAGCCCCTGCTCACTCTTCACAAGCACGAACAGCAGAGCATTGCACCAAAAGAGTTTGCCAAGGTGGATAAGTGTTGCTTGTTCAACCACTTGACAGTGCCTCTTCTGTTTCTCTCCTGTGTGGAGAGACAATTCCCCAGGTACCCAATACCTTCCGATAGTCTTGGTGAACCCATCTTGTCTGATTTTAGGAATTGTCCCACCTTGGTCTTCTTTTCCTTATTTATCCACTTCTTAGCAACAACCCTTTGAATCACTTGCTGTGGATCTCCCATTTGATATCCATTTCATCCTCCTCTTTTATTAGCTTTGATTGGTAGTCCGGGCTCCCATTTCTGAGATAAATGTAGAGTCCCAGATATACACTCTAGTGCTGTGAGACTGCAGGCAAGTTGTGGGTACCTCACATCCTGGCATTAGGTGTGAGACTGTCACCCACACCATTTGCCCTGCCTCTTTAAAGATTTTTTAGGTTTAACATCCATGGGCAGTCGGGGTAAGCCATATGTTTTTTTAAACTAGCATAAGGTTAATTACCTTAATGTTTCCCAAACTGTTTGCTAGGGGTTTTAAAATGTTTAGAAACATAATA
Source organism: Pleurodeles waltl (assembly GCF_031143425.1). Lineage (NCBI taxonomy): Eukaryota > Metazoa > Chordata > Amphibia > Caudata > Salamandridae > Pleurodeles > Pleurodeles waltl. The sequence continues at coordinate 156,099,712 of NC_090441.1, forward strand.
AAAATTTAGCTGTTCAAGAAAGATTGGGTAGATTTGGGTAGGGGTGATGGCCTTGCCACAGTACTGAAGGGCATTCATTTACTACTGAACAAGAACCTAATGTGACACGTGAATGTAGCATACCAGGAGGCAATCCCAAAAAGACCACAGTGAATAAATAGTGCTATGTTAAAAAAGAGTAAATAAGTGCACTGACAACATAGTGAGGCATGGCCTCTCTCGCGTGTGTCTGTAAAACTGATGTTTGTTCTTGAATTTTTGTCCTGAATTTTGACCCTTTGTCCTGAATTTTTTACAGTCCTGTCCAGAATTTTCCTCCTCAATGCCAGGTGGTCACCCTACCTTCAACTCTGCTGGGACAATCCGTGTCTGAGGGGCGCTGTGCACTTCACAGGACTGTAGGACCGGCACTTCAAAGCGGGACTGCTGTGCGTTCAACAGGACAGCGCCAGCACTGCACGGAAGGACACATGCACTTTAACTGGACAGCGCCAGCACTGCACTGAAGGACACCTGCACTTTAACTGGACAGCGCCAGCACTGCACGGAAGGAGAACTGCACTTTAACAGGACAGCACCAGCAATGCACGAAAGGACACCTGCACTTTAACTGGACAGCGCCAGCACTGCACAGAAGGACACCTGCACTTTAACTGGACAGCGCCAGCACTGCACGGAAGGACAACTGCACTTTAACTGGACAGCGCCAACACTGCACGGAAGGGCAATTGTACTTTAACTGGGCAGCTCCAGCACTGCACGGAAGGACAACTGCACTTTAACTGGACAGCACCATCACTTCACGGAAGGGCAACTGTACTTTAACTGGACAGCACCAGCACTGCACGGAAGGACAACTGCACTTTAACTGGACAGCACCAGCACTGCACGGAAGGAGAACTGCACTTTAACAGGACAGCACCACCACTGCACGGAAGGGCAACTGTACTTTAAATGGGCAGCACCAGCACTTCACGGAAGGGCAACTGCACTTTAACTGGACAGCACCAGCACTTCACGGAAGGGCAACTGTACGTTAACTGGGCAGCACCAGACCTGCACAGCACGGCAACTGTACTTTCAGTTGGCCAGTAGCAGCACTGCACAGCACGGCATCTGTACTAGCACTGCACAGGACGGCAACTGCACTTTCAGCTGGCCAGAAGCAGCACTGCACAGCTCGGCAACTGTACTTTCAGCTGGCCAGTAGCAGCCCTGCACAGCACCGCATCTGTACTAGCACTGCACAGCACGGCAACTGCACTTTCAGCTGGCCAGTAGCAGCCCTGCACAGCACGGTATCTGTACTAGCACTGCACAGCACGGCAACTGAACTTTCAGCTGGCCAGTAGCAGCTCTGCACAGCACGGCATCTGTACTAGCACTGCACAGCACGGCAACTGCACTTTCAGCTGGCCAGTAGCAGCTCTGCACAGCAGGGCTGCTGGAATTTCGAGTGAAAGGTAGCTGCACTTCTCTGTATGGCTGGTGTGCTGTGACCTGGTCAGTACCAGCATGCCTCGGGTGGGGAGCTGCATTTTTCCAGAAGAGAAGGGATTGCAGATTCCAACTGGACAGAGCAGACACTCCTCAGCAGGGCTGATTTCTTAGAAGAGTGTATTCACACTTTTCAGCAGGATCGCAGTACTACTGTCAAGAAACAAAGCAGTACTTTCAGGACGGATTCTGTGTTTCCAATGAGTATGTGTTAGCATACCTTGGAGGTTGTTCTGCTTATGACTTGACAGAAACTGCACTGTTCAGCAGTGCTGTTGTACCTTCAAGTGGACAGTGCCATCACCTTTGAGCTGGTGCACACTGAACTGGACAGCATCAATACCAAGGCACCAGTACTGGTGAGGCCGTACTAACACTTATCAGCAGAGCTCCGGTACCTTCTCTAACGCAGCCTCAGAAATTACCTGCAGCACTGTTAGTGCCTGCACACTTCACCTAGTTGGATGTACTTTTTAGGTCTGGCCTAGAAACACACAGCGGCACAGTATATAACATCACACAACAGCAAGTCCACCACGTGACAATGCAGCACAACAATCACAGCACGTGACGTACCATGCCAGCACAAGATGAAGTACAGCCAATTACAGGGCTTCACTTCCTGGCAACGCTGATGACAGCAAAAAACAAAACGTCACATCCGGGGACAGCGCATCACATGACACCAAAAAACACCCCACCACAGTACAACTTGGGAGTATGTGAAACGCAACCTCACAACATGTACAACAGCAGTTCATGAGATATCATTGCACGAAACACCGAACTACAGCACTGCAAATCACTACACAAACATATCAGAATAATTTAACACAATGTCAGCTCGCTAATGCTGGAGCCACAAAGTCGACATGAGCCTCTGTGCTGCCCCAGAGGGGAGTGTTGGGCCGTGAGACAATCACAGATGACAAACTACTGTGCTAATAGGCTAACACTACCCTTTGCACCACCCCACATTGATAATAACGTGATTTTCAGAAGAAAATCACAGTCGTTAACTATAATACATATTTGGATAAAATAAATGATAATGAAGCATACACATGCGCGGGCAAAATCTGCCAGATGCCCGTCCAGAAAAATCAAAGTGAAGTCTGCTGTTAGGCAGCAGGACACCGTCCAGTCATGGATATCAAAATGTATCTTCAGTGTTAAGTCCTGTTATAATTTATTTACTTTGTGTTTGGTGACTAGGGGCCAGATGTAGAACGCGTTTTGCATGGCGCAAACAGTGAAAATCGCAGTTTGTGCCATGCAAAACGCACATCGCAATGCACATTCCCATTTTGCGAGTCGGTACCGACTCGCAATTTCCGATTGGCTAAACCGATTTTTGCTACATCTGGCCCTTGATGTCATTGCATGCAGCCTAATAGCGACTTCACTGAACAATCATTCTACGGGGGTTGTGTACACGTCCTCTGCCTATAACGTACATAGGATAGTCAAAAAAGAAATTGTGATTCGTGCAGGAGAAATTGTGCGTTGTTTGTTGCACAAAGGAGAATTTAAATGGCAAGAATCGGGGGCTGCAGTCATCCTGCCCTGTCCTCTGCCTGTGGAGACAGCTCCAAGTGATGCATGAACTGTGCTCTCCATGGACTCTATTTGCTAGGCTCATTGATGCATACATTCTTGCAGTTGGCTGCTAAATACAGTCTCTGCAGTGTTTATAACAAACAACACTTTTGAAATAGGCCAGGCCTATTGGCTTTGCCAATTCTTGTATAACACTAGTATAGGCACTAGTCAGAAGAGATGTTGTGACAGTATCAAGAGGCAAACATTAAGAAGCAGCACTGAGAAAGGGGCTGGGCTCCACCCTATGTTGATGTTAAAGTCTACAAGATTTTATTGGGCAGACATTGTGTGCTTCCACTGAAAAAGAGTGCTTATGTTGCAAACATTATCAATACAGTAGGCCCACGCGGGCTCATTGGGGGACAGTAATCAAGGCTATCCCCTTGATTTGTTCGTTGGAATAAGTTATGTCAAAAGACATGGGTCTGTTATAAAATGTTATGACAAAGCCATTAGGCTTGACTTATTTATGGTTCAATACATATGCAAAAGCATTAAAGCAATTGGCCTGTAAAGAGGCTTTGTTATTACACTATGTTAAAGCCTGTAGATAGGCATTTTGCTACGTGTTATCTCACATATTATCAAAGTAGACACGGGGGTTTGGTGTTGTTACCTGTATGCATTTCTATACTGCATGTTTGTCATGTCCGATCACATGTACACATATGCCTAAAAGTTAGTGCTTTTCAATGCCAGGGCTGATAGACAAGCCCTTTAGTTTTTAAATACCTCTTTTCATTAGTCTCAGTTATTTTCTTTCCTTCTCCTATTTTTGTTTTCTTTATTGTTTTAATTTCTCGCAGTTCTCCAGGCAGTGCACCGTGATCCATACATCCACTGCTTCTAAACACGCAACCTTCTTGTGATGGCATTGTCCTTGGTGTGTCAATGTTTCACCTTTCCAAGATGACAAGATGGACACATCTTTTAAACGTGGTGGCCATGTTGGAACTTAAAAGGAATGATACATTTTGCACAATACCATTTCAAGATGGCCATCTAATGCAATGTCTACGTTTTTTTGGCTGATTTTTTTAATGCAAGCATTTTTTTACCTTTTTCTGCTTGTATTCTTTTAATATATCTTGCATATCCTTGTTGGTTTTCTGTGTGTATTTTACTGTTGATGAGTGAATGCAATAATGAGTCATTGGGCGGATAGATGCAGAAGTGGAAGAATAAGCAAGTGTATGTATGATGAGTTCAGTGCCTAAACTCATGAGTGGCTAAACAGGCACGTTCAGTTAGTTATAAGTCCGACCTAGTGGCATTAGCAATGCTAGTTCTTAAAAGACAGTAGGAATGTCTCCAAAGGTTCCTGCGTTTTTAATAAAAGAGCACGGACATTCTCCGCAGAGCTTCTGTGTCTTAAGTATAACACCACCAGACATTCTCAGCTGCGGTCTAGGCCCTCAGTTGGAGATCACATAACTTTACTGTTGTGCTTTCATTACACAGGCCTGCACTTCTCAGAAAGACTGATGTATTTTCAGTTGGACAGTACAAACTCTCTCCACAAGGAGGTGTACTTCCTGTGGCGCTGTGTTTGCAGTTGGACAGTACCAGCGCCAGATGTACTTTTCAGACTTTAACTCGACTGTTGTCCTTTACATGAGAATTCGCTGTCCTCTCGGCGGAGGTTCCTTTCTTTGAACGTGCAGGATGTCCCGGTGTTAAATGGACGGGACCAGCTCTTTCGATAGGGCTGCTGTACTGGGGACCTCCGCTCTCAGCCAGGCTGCTGCATAGCTCAACAGCAGAAGCACATATTCTCCTCGGCATTAGTGGGGAGGAAGTGCGCGGGGGTGGGGCTGGGGATGAGATGGCGGGGGTGTACGAGCAGCAGCAAGGGCGCTAGGGCGTAGTGGGGTGCTCAGACTCCCCGGTGGTGGTGGGGGGTGGGGGGGCAAAGGTGGTGATCAAATGGCAGCAAGGGGACCCGGGTGCGACTTGTGGTTGCTAGGGTGCACTATGGGTCCTCCAACTCCACGGAGGTGCCCTATACGTAGACGGGGTGCGCAGGCAACACCAGGGGTGCTTGGGGTGCAAAAAGAGGTGTTCAGACAATTTTGGGGAGTTTCCGGAGCAGCAGGGGTGCCCTCTGGTGCACGTGGGTGGATGTGCTGCATTGGAGGGGCGCTGGCTGCATCCCGAGGCGCTGCAACAGGGTTACAGCTGGAATGCAGAGGGTGTAGTGGGGTCACCATAGATAATGGGGCGGACGTTTTGGGTACAAGCTGCATCAGGCTGGTCATTCTAAATTAGGGGTGTTCGGACTACATTGTGGTGTCTTCTCTGCAGCGGCGAAGGGTGAGGTGTGTCCAACGTGCGTCCGGGTCTCAGAGGCGGGACTCGGGGTGCAGCAGGGCTGCCCGGTTGTGATAGGGGTGCATAGGGTGCAGGCGGAGGGGGTTTCGGGACGGACAGGAAGGGTACTCAGGCAGGAGGACGGTTGTTGTTCAAGCTCCAGGAGTGGTGCAAAGGGCCCCAAAATGGGCCTGTGGTGCGCTGTGGCAGAGCCACGGAGAAGTCTTGAGGGGCAGAGGGGGTGCAGCAGGGGTCCCCCGACCAGTGGCAACGGTGCTGGGGATCTTACCTGCGGGAGGGGCTCCCTCAGGCTGCGGGGACGGATATCTGGGTGCGGTTGGGAGCCAGGCAGCGCTGTGGAGCTCAAAGTCCAGGCTGCGGCAAGACTCGGGCGCCGCTCTCACTAAGAGCCAGATGTTGATATTGGGAAGGCGGCTGTGGGGCGGATTAACAGTAACTCTGCTGGAGCTCTCTATCCCGCCTCCTTGGTAACGGAGGCTGACATTGGACAGAGACTGCATCTGGGACATCCAATCAGCCGCAAGCTGATGACCTGAAGGATGGGCGAGGCTGAGCAGCGGGGACAAAACAAGGGAAGTGGCACAAAGTCCACAGCCGAGGAGTGACCGGCCCAACAAGCGGCCCCGGGCAGAAGCGGCCATCAGGGCAGGCCGTGCCCATAGTAGCCTGGGTCACGGAACTATTGTTGTCACGTGGGCTGGAGGGGGGGTGCAGATGAGATCATGCCTGGGAGTAAAAGCACAAGCATAACCTGAACCACATATACACACTTATCAAAACATGGATGATGTCAGGGGTTTTGGATTTTTATTCTAGCCACAGTAAACAAATATCATACAGCAGGCCTTTCAAACGCATGGAACATGACCTTCGCATGCATCAGTGGAAGCGTCCTTCACACACACAGGCGGAAGCGAAGCCAATTTATTCATTATTGGACCACATGTGCAAGCTTTTGGGGTGCTAGGTGGTGAATATGCAGTTTGTACCCCTGTAATTAAGTTTTAAGCTTCTGGTTAATTCCACGATGTGTGCCGCCATCAAATTCATTAACTCAATCTGGACATCAGGTTTGTCTGATTGAAAGTTCAGCACTTCATTTGGTTGTTGTAACATAGTTAAGAATGACCCCCTCCCCCCCACTGTTTAGTGTGGTACATGTGCGTACCTACTAGTGACGGTGATTCCGTTTCGTTTGTAGATGATAACGTGAAGGGTGACAAAGAGCGTTGACATCATTTGGAGTTGGACTTTTTACCCTGTTTCCGTGACCTGTCAAGGGATTAACCACTGGGGTTAATTTGGGAAACATTATTTGGCTTGAGTTTTGAGATGGCGTGGTGGCGCTCGCTTAACCTTCGTTTCCTCGTCCTGATTTCTACTCAGCTGAGGGGTTACTGGGACTTCTTCATGGTCGTTCCTTTCTTGTTCATTATGAAAGGAGGGTGTGAAGGGACCTCGGTTGTGGCCCGGAGACTGGAGACATATTGTTTTGCATTCCAGGGCTTGTCATAAATCAGAGTTATTTGATATTGACAATGAGCGAGTCCAGGAGCCATCTTTCTGGATCTCCTGAGTCCTGTTGCTGGGATGACTGTCTATAGCCGTATCTCCAACCTTGCTCTCCTCCTTATACTGTATATGTCACCTTTGTTCTCCTCACCAGCTCTTGAAGTCCTGTCATCTGCCTCTGGTGTGTTTGTTCTCTGTGATGGCGTGCTTACATGTACCTGAGCGGCTACCTGTATTGATTTACCATTTGGGATGGGCCCAAGCGGGGTAGATATTCCTGCTTTGTCTTCTACCACAGGCAACAACAACTGGGATCCGCCTACCCCGGGAAGCCCTGTCTGGGTTGTTCCATTCCAGTGCTTAATTTGTGCTTGTTGTTTCCGGCGCTTATTCTTCGGCCTCAAGCATTTACTGCGAGCAAAAGACACATATGGGTCAGACGGAGGAAGAGAAAAACGAAAAAGCGTCACAAAGGGAGCAAATAGAAAGCTGCAGGATTGAGCTGAAGGGGCAGGGAGTGGCTTTATAGGGATTGAAGAGGCCCGAGATGGCTTCAGGACTGCGCCGCCTCAGTTTTCCGTGGTCCGAAATTTAATTGCAGCAGAAGCGTGTAGGAGGAGGGATTTGGGCACCTGCACCTTTTTATTTACAAATTAAGCACTGTTTTCAAATTGCCTGTTTTAGGGAATTTAAGTCATTATCCGTTTTCTGGGGAGTGATAGGGCAAGATAGGCCAGGTACCTCCTCTGGCGTGGCATATATGGCGGCCACTGGGTCTTTTAAGAAAGAGAATTTCTGCTGAGGATGTATTTTCCCAAAGTATGAAACGAATAATTCAGAAGACGGTGCTGCAACGAACCTTTTTGTTTTTTCTCCTTTTTTAACAAAATGAATCTGAGTCTTTTGGCGAAGCTCGCAGGTTGGTGGTTGGCAAGACCTGCCCGATCTCATTCTTTTTGTTATGAAGTGTTTAGTAATAAGTTTCTGTTGCTGCTGCAATCATTGATCCCAACTCTCCTGGAACGCCTATTTCTGGTTCTCTCTTCTGAGCCTCAGATGATCTATTTGCCTTCCTCCTCTGTTTATGGGAGTTTGGCAATAATAGTCAATGAAGTCTGCTGGTCTTTCCTTTTTTGCGAACAGACTGCGCTGCCTCTAATTGCGTCGCCTCCTCAAGGCTGCCAGCGAGCACTACAAGGGTCGGTGGACGAAGGTGAATGTTCGAGGGGGATGGCCCAGGGGCCTTCGTCGCGTCACCTCCTCAAGGCTGTCAGGCACCATGGGGGGCACAAGCATGCGGCCTAATCTGCATTACTTTATCCCCAATGGTCAAGGGCCAGTGGTCAGAGGTGGTGGCCCCGGGGCCCAGGGCAGCTCTTGTAAGCCAAGTGGGCTGGGGGGTGAACAACCGTTGTGGGGGACGATCCAGCTGCAGAGTCGGGGTGCTCGCCTGCTTCCACAAGCCGCACCCAGGCTGGGCCGTCTCCATGGACCGGGGCTCTAGCCTGGAGCTCAGTCAGCCCCCCCGGCTGCGGAGACTGACTGCTGCGGCCTCTGCCTGCACGCCCACCTTCGCCACTTGTCTGGAACTTGAGCTTGGACTGGTCTTAATCCAGTGAAACCTCCTGTCCCTCGCTGTCCAGTAGAAAAAGCTATGGTAATTGGGGTGCCGGGACAACGGGGCGACTGTCAGATCGCCCCTGTCACACCTCAGCTTCCGGGTCTGCATTCTCCCCAGGCCTCCTCTGCCCTCCTCTGCGCTCCTCTGCACTCGCCTGCCAAAGCCACCAATCCTCCAATCCTCCAGGCCCCGGGCCCCAGACTCCGAGCTCAATGTACGAGGGGGGCGCGGGCTGGCAGGTGCAGGATGCAGGGCTGCGGGATGTTTCATGCTGCAAGGTGTAATACGATTACCAAGTACTGTTGCTTACAACCTCGGTTCTGAATGGGCCGGGGCGGTCCTGGGTTTAGTCCGCCTTTCACCGGCAGGCAAGCAGGCAGTAATGTCCTGGGTTCTCCTCGGGTTCCTCGGTTATCCTCGAGCGCCGATCGCGGGTAGCGATACACAGCAGCCTCCACAACGGCTACTGCAGCCGCTGCACACGTCAGCACACAACAGCACGTCAGCGGTGTCTGTGTACGTGTATACAGGGCATGGATCACATGGGCATCAGAAGTGCAAGCTTCTCGCACACACAGAACTGCTATCACACTGGCATCTGTGGCGCAAGCATCACTTGCACACACAGGGCATGGATCACATGAGCATCAGAAGTGCAAGCTTCTCTCGCACACAAAGAACTTCCGTCACAATGGCATCTGCAGTGCAAGCTTCACTTGCTCACACATAACATGGATCACATAGGTATCAAACGTGAAAGCTTCTCTCCCACACGTAGAACAGGAAACGCACGGGCAATAGAAATGCAAGCTTCCCTCACACATTACATGTATCACTTAGGCATCTACAGTGCAAGCTTCCCTGACACACACACACACACACAGGATATGTATCACATAATCATCAGAAATGCAAGCTTCCCCAGCACACGAAGAACAGGAAACACATTGGCATCTGCAAAGCAGGCTTCCCTCACACACACACACACACACACACACAGAACATGCATCACAGCCATCAACAAAGCAAGCTTCCCTTCCACACACAGAACTGGAACCACACTGGCATCTGCAGTGCAAGCTTCCCTCACACACATAGGACGTGTATCACATAGGCATCAGAAATGCATGCTTAGCTCGCACACACTGAAAAAGAAACACATTGGCATCTGCAGTGCAAGCTTCACTTGCACTGGATTGGACTGCCCTATGGGGCAATCAGACAGCACCCAATTGGCTCGTCTGATGAATCAGTGTGTGGGCCAGTTTTTTGTCTGTTTGTGGGCCTGTTTTATGGTCTGGTGGGCAGATTGTATTGTTGATTTCCCTGTTATTACCACAAATATTGCATGCAGCAACCACAAATGCATGCAGTCTACTCTACACGGCAAACACCTAAACAGCGTGTGTTTACAAGTTAAAAAGTTTGGGCCACATTTTTAGCTAACTGATTCGCTAATGGGGACCACTTTTATTTTGATGCCTGGGCCTATTTTCTGTCCCAGTCTGGGCCTACACTTTCGCACATAGAAAATTTATTACATGGGAATAAGAAGTGCAAGCTTCCCTCACTAACAAAAAACAGGAACTACATGGGCCTCAGTAATGCACAGTTCTTACATGCACAGATCTAGTACCACATGCACACCAGAAGTGAAAACCTCCACCTGACACAGGTGGAGAACAAGCAGCACAAGTGCAAGTGTGCAGGAGGCTTCTCTCACATACACACCAGCACTCCCACATACCTGTGCTGGTCAGGGCACGCCCCAGTCCCTGAAAAATCAAGTAATAGCAGCAGCACTCATTGGTACCATGCTGCACCATGAAAGACGATTTAGGACTTAGAAGAGTTTGCTCCTTACTGAAGCCATGGGAACAAGCTACAATGTGATGAAAGGACTGCTTCAATTAATCCTAAATAAATACTTGCAATCATAATTTCACCACTCTGCCCAACTCCCACTTTCCGGCTCACTCTGTCACCGACGACTGTCCATTCACCTCCACATTTCACCACTCCGCCTGACCCCACTCTCCGTTTCGTTCCCCCACCGACGACTGTGCATGCGCCTCCGCATTTCAACACCCTGCCGGCCCACCACTCTCTGGCTCGCTCCGTCAACACGGAGTTGCTCGTGCATCTCCGCATTTCACCACTCCGCCCGACCCCACTCTCGGTCTCGCTCGGTCACCGAGGACTGTGCATGCGCCTCCGCATTTCAACACTCTGCCGACCCCCCACTCTCTGGCTCGCTCCGTCAACACGGAGTTGCTCGTGCATCTCCGCATTTCACCACTCCGCCCGACCCCACTCTCGGTCTCGCTCGGTCACCGAGGACTGTGCATGCGCCTCCGCATTTCAACACTCTGCCGACCCCCCACTCTCTGGCTCGCTCCGTCAACACGGAGTTGCTCGTGCATCTCCGCATTTCACCACTCCGCCCGACCCCACTCTCGGTCTCGCTCGGTCACCGAGGACTGTGCATGCGCCTCCGCATTTCAACACTCTGCCGACCCCCCACTCTCTGGCTCGCCCCGTCCACGCGGAGTTGCTCATGCACCTCCGCATTTCACCACTCCGCCTGACCCCACTCTCCGTTTCGCTCCCCCACCGACGACTGTGCATGAGCCTCAGCATTTCAACACTCTGCCGACCCCCCACTCTCTGGCTCGCTCCGTCAACGTGGAGTTGCTCATGCACTTCTGCATATCACCACTCCGCCCCACCCTCCTTTGCACTTTACTCTCTTCTTGCTAGCATGGAGTTTATTAACTTTGTATTTGCTCTAGCTTTTCATTGTTGTACGCATTTATATTATTTTGCTTTTAGCACTTTATACTGGAGTACTGTATTTTGTAATTTACACATTTGTGATACGCAATGTTGGATTCTTTATGGAATCTTATTATTGGATAGTTTTTTAAATGTGTTCCACTTGGGTTTTTGTAGCATGCTGGATGTACTGTTTTTATTGTTTATGTGGACCTTGGTTGAAATTTAAAACATAAATATAATAAAATTGAATTGCGTGCGCCTCCGCATTTCACCACTCCACCGAACCCCCACTCTCTGGCTCACATTGTCACCGAAGACTACGTGTGCGCCAATTGTGGCTTGTGGCGCGGGTGGTGCGAAGTGTGGTGGGAAGGGGGTAACAAAACAAAGGAAAACATTAAATTAAAAAAAAAAAAACTTACCTGTCTCCCCACCGCCGCTCCACTCTTCTGACTCCACTTGCAGGCACAGGTTCCCAGCCTGCCCTGCGCCTAATCCTGACACTGCTCTCATGCTGCTGGCAGCATGAAAGCAGTGTTAGATTTGGCCCCAGCGCCCTGGCTTTGCGATCCCAGGTAGACTGGGAGCCTGGGCCTGCTGTTTCCAACCCGGCCACAGTCGGAGAGAGCTCAGTGCACATGTGTGTTTGGCCAGCCAGAGACTGCTGCCCAAACACACATGCACACAGAGAAGAGTGCACAGCACTCCCCCTCTGACCCTGTCATCCCCCATGGCCCGCCCATTTAAAAATAAAAGAATAATAAACATTGTTTATTGTCATTTTATTTTTAAAGGTTTACAGCTGCTGCTGCTGGCAGGGAGACGACCCTCCGCCGCCATAGCTGGTGTGCACCTCCTCTTTTCACCACCACGCCCAACCCCCACTCTCTGGCTTACTTGTCGCTGCGGACTGCACGTGCGCCTCCACATTTCATCACTCCGCCCATCCTCCACTCTCCAGCGTGCTCCGTCTGCGTGGACTGCGCATGCGCACCCGCATTTGTCCCTACCACATTCCCAAGGAGTGGTATTGAACCACCAGCTCTCCAGGGCCACAGGCGCGACACTATGCTTAGGGGAGCCTCGCCCACAGTAATATCACAAAGAGAAGATTTGGAAAATAATTAAAAATATGTTTAACCATTAGTGAGATTTTAAATCATACAATGCATTATCTTTTGTATTTGCTGTATTTGGTATTCACCATTTATCTTGTATGACGAAAATGAACTGAATATATTTCAGAGACTTATTCCCCTTAATTGTTTGGAAATCTAAATTTGTGTGCATTGATATGCTTTTCAGCTAATTTCAGTCAACCCTGGTTAAAGGTGTATAACACATAAAGGTGACTTTACACGGGTTTCTGGAGTTCCCCAACCCCCTCCTTCCCTAAGCTGCCCCATCCGTATAATACAAACACTGAAAGTGCTGTGAGAAACATGAAGATGCCAGAAAGTGCACAGGAAGAGCCAAGGAAATGATGCAGTGACTGGAAATTCAAGGAAATGATGCAGTGCCTAGAAACTCAATGAAGTATCAAGCACAGGCTGGCATGCGCGCTAAGTCTGGGAAAAGCGGTGTGAACTGGCAAAGACGTTCTACTGGATGCGAACTGTACACCTGGTGAGCGATAGCATCTGGAGCTCGGTGTGCCGTTCTGAGGCTCTCTGTGCCAAAGGCAGGTGCCTGACCATGTGTGCCATGTACATGGAGCGTGACTGCTGCCAAGAGGACCACTTCTCACAGACCAGATGGAGCCATTGCTCTGTCTCCCCCATTCAAGCTCACCTCTGCCCCCCTGAGGGGCATCCGCCGCAGATGTGTCCCATCCTAACCTCCCAGGATGCAAAATGCCCGAACGACTGTGCAGGATGCTGCTAGATGGGATGCCATGGAGACACGGCAGAGGGGCACACCGCTAGCCAAAGCCTTAACCTGCAAGTGTTCGAATCAGAACAAGACGAGGCTCAAACATCTGACCAGGGACAGCCAGGAAAGCCGGGAAGGCATGTAGGATAGAGGCGTTAATAACACCTTGCAGTGTTCGTTTTGTAAAGTGCTTTTCGACTGTCGAGCCCATTTCTTGGCACACACACACACACACATATATATATATATATATATATATATATATATATATATATATATATATATATATAATATTAGTAGCATATATTTAGGAAGCCACTGCGTGTGCGTCAATTTGTCATCCTCTCTGCAGCTACCACCCATGTTCGCTGAATTCATATGCAACATTTTGGGTAACATCTGAAGTTTGATTCCTTGGGTGACAATCACCATGAGCATGGCACTTGATAAAGAATTTATGGATCTTCGAACTTGTCTCAAAACAAAGTGCTCGTACACATTGTGAATAAATTGCAGTGCAGCAAACCTTTGCATACATATTGTAGAAAGTCATCAATTCTAACCCAATTCACCAACCTCCTTCTCTGCGGTATATGTTACCTTTCAAGTGTGGGGCCCCCTTAGAACTATCCAATAAATATAAGGTAGGTTAGTGTTGTAACAGTGTATGACCTTGTATGTGTCAATCGTGGATCTAAGACCCACCTCCTTCCCTTTCATCTCAAAGTCATAACTACATTAAGCTGGATCCAAGAAGTCAGTTTCTGTTGAGTACTGGTTGCTGCATTATTGTATGTCACTATTGTCAAAATCAGTGCATGTGACTGTGTCCCGTGTTCGGCATAAAACCCCCAGCAATCCTGAATAGATACTGGTATCCTTTGACTACGCAGAAGAGGTCTACATTTATTCTCTCAGTCCTTCACCTGACATCCTAGGTGGGAAACAAGTGCACAGTGGTTCTATAGTAGGCATTTCTGCCAGCTCTTCTGATCTCAAGATGTATTTTGCATGCATTTCACAGCCAAGTTCAGCCTCTCCATTTTGTGCGGGGATATTAAAACCAGGAAAATGACTGAGTTTCTGGATGAAATATTTAGAAGAAAAGGGTATACAGCAGGACTGGTTACAGATTATGAAGCAGTTATCTTCTGAGGAGATAAAAGAGTATTTACCAGGAAGGCCATTGCCCAACAGAGGATGGTATTACATAATCCGAGACATAATAGATTAGTGGAAAGAACAAATTGTTTCATTAAGGACAGTTAGATAGAACTGGTGGATTAGTGTGATAGAGGAAATGTCATAGATTCATCAAACATTGGCTAATGCAGGAATGGGAGTTAAGAGACTTTCATTATTAGGAAACTGCGGGCAAGTGCCAATTTGAATCCAGTGTCCTGAAGGGCGGTCATTGTGTGGGAAGAGCAAGCTTGAGGAGAAACACTAGTTAAAAAAGGCTCACTGTGATGATCATAGCAGCTGAAGTTGACAAACCTGAATGAGTAGCAACGTGAACTCATAGAGCAAGGGAGGTGCACTTTTGCACTTGCTCTTATGTTTCACATGCGAGAATACACACCAGAAGCATCCTGACACTCCCACATAACAGCAGCATTGGACTCCCGACAGCAGTCACACTGATCACAGTAGCAGCCGACACTATCAGGAGCCTCCACCACTCACAGACTAGTAGCCTTGCACCAGCTGCAGCACTCACACCCCTCACAGAGGAGTGTTACGCTGCCGACAGCTCGCGCACTCCTCATACGCTGGCAATCCCACACCTCTGACAGCACCCTCACACTCCTCACTGAATAGCAGCCTCACTCCACCAATATTACTCTCACACCCCTCACAGACTAACAGTCACAGACTGCCAGACATCTACAACCCTCACACGCTAGCGGCCACACACTCCTATCAGCACTCTCACCCCCTCACTGACTGCCACTCACACACTATCAACAGCACCGCCACACAACTCAGAGGCTAGGAGCAAGGCAAGTCACTCTGGCTTATAACTGAGCGCTTGGTCAATGCTTGTTTGTTGTAGTTGTAGATGCAAAGATGGCGGTCATGGGCTTACTGTCTGTGCCACAGCACCCAATGCAGAAGATGCCTCTGCCCCTTCCTCCCTGCCACTAGTGCCATGTTGTGTTGGAGCTGTAGTGTTTTTTTCTGTGCCTCTGTCCCTTTGCCCCTGCACCACCTCCCATGCTCCCATGTGTTGTCCCTGCTCCTTCAAGCAGATTCCATCATGGACGTCATTTAGGGGTCGCAGCTGTAACCACTAGCTTGCCCCGTGCGACCTCTGGCTTTGCGATCCCTGGCCTCAGAGGTGGCAAAATCAGTGCCAAGAGCAGAGGAGTATTTCACATTTTCAGTGCTTGATTCCAAACTCGCTGTCTGCTCATTTGTATTATACTAATGATGAAAAATAATCCATTATTCACTACTATTGTAGTAAAACGTGGAGTAGCAGGATCTGGAACAGACCTTCACTGGCATTTAAGGTAAGAAAAAGAAAATGGCTTTAAATGTGTGTTGTGTACGTGCACGTGGGTGAGAGTGAATTTGTTTGAGAGTGTGTGTAAATGTCTGATCATTTATCTTTGTATGTGGGATCGTGTGTGTGTTTGTGTCTGTGTGTGTGTGTGTCAGCGAGTAACTATAAGTGAGTATGAGTGAGAGAATGTAAATGAGTCAGGGTAAGACTGAGTGCAAGAGATGGAGTAAAAGTGAAGAAGTGCAAGCGAGCTCTGAGAAAGACCGAGTTTAAGTGAATGAGTGTAAATGAATGTAGGTAAGCATAAGTGAGAATGTGTTATGCTTGCAAGTCTGATGTTGGACTAAATATGCTTCTTGGCTTATAGAAACACAATTGTTAAAATGCTATCACTGGTATACTGGAGTCAGTACTTGCACATGAGATACCCATGGCAAAATGCTAGTGCTGGCCAAACTGTAGGTCAATTTTAGCATGGGGCACCCACAGAAAAACGTCGGCACTGGCACACCAGAGAAAATGCTTGGCATAGTTAACACTTGTGACAAATTGCTGATGCTGGCACACTGGAGGAAATTGTTTGGTATATGGGAGGACAACGTGGCTTATGTCAGGGGGTCATCTATGACAAAATGTGGTCCTCAACATGCTAGACATAACTTTTTAAATAAAGGCCCCCCCATAGTTCATGGATAGAAGTATTAGCAAAATTCTGGCACTGGCATATTGTATGTAATGCATCAACAAAAGGGGCGCCCAGAGAAAAATTTTGGCCCCAGCATTGGAGGTAATTTTTGACATATGCGACATAGGATATTTTAAAAACGTAATTGGTTCAACTCATTGGGACTATCAGATTTCAATAGCTTGGCACACAATGAAAGGACTTGAAATGCACTATTAGACACAATTTTTTTCAAACTTTTACCAGGGTAGAGAAACCCCGCCCTCCAGCCTCCACTAGAAGACATCAGACTCACTTTGCTTGCCTACTGCAATTCAGGTAGCTGTTCCCACAACAAATTATATCCACACCCTTACAGAGATGATATCCAAAAACAGACATTTGTGTGAGTTATATTAATCATGCAATTATTATAGAACTTCACCAGTATTAATTATTGTGATGTCATTGGGATTAAGGTTATGTGACATCTCTGCCTAGGAAGATTTAAACTCAAAGGTCATATGACGTCACTTCTTGTGACATCATTAAGGTCAAAGGGTATATGATGTCAGTTATGCTACCCCAGGCATTTTGGAGAATTTAAGTCCATGCATTCCATCCTCTATGTTGTAATACCACCTCTCTCTTCATCTGTCACTGTGTGGGTGCTTATGTGTTGTTTATTTTCTGTAGCCCCATTCTCTGCTTCATCTTTCCCACACTATTCCAAGACATCTGCATTGGCTTTCCATGCCCCATTCCAGCATTCCGTAGCTGCCATTTTGCATCAGTGGTTGCGGGATACTGTTTTTTTTATTGGGGACACTACACCCTGGCCTACACCCTGCCTCTTCCCCAGCTCCATGCTACATCATCCAAGGTATATTTACTATTGTCGAGCTACCTTTGGACTGCACATGTCTGCCTTGGTGATCAGATCTAGTCTGGTGCCTTCTGGGCTTGTGGACTTCAGTGCGGATACATATTTCCAGGTCCCAGTAGATGCAGTTATACGATGATGATGATGATGATGAATTTACTCCCTCACCCTCACCATTTCGTTCACCATCTCTATTTTCTCCATGTTCCTTTTCAAACTTTCTGCCTCTGCATTTCCCGGGTATTTATTTATATTCTTTCCTCTTGCGTTCCCCACTGTATATATTCACTGTTCCAACCTCTGTTCCCCCACTGTCTCTTTCTGCTCCCCCATTTTTTTCTAAAGTCTCTGTTCATTCTTGCAGTCTGTCTCTGAGATCAGGAGTTCCTACAATTAAAGCAGGACACCTGTAAAATTCATGATTAAGCACTTTTTTCTTGGCAGAGATCTCATCTTTTTGCATTGATTACTCCAAGCAGAAGGGCTGTTTGAAATCCTACCTCTGGCCATTAAGCTGAATGATTTTGTCCTAATTCACAGGTAAACTTAAGACCAACTGGCCTCAGTTTGGATGCTAAAGATCACCTCAGAAGAGATCTCATACCGAAGAGCCTTCAAAAGTGCAATTTGGGAAGCTTTGGACCAAAATCCCTTGCGTATGACCAATGGGACCAGTGAGTATAACCAAGAGTGGAACTGAATCAGTGACTCACACCCGGTGAGACTCTGCTCCAGGATGTGGGGTTCACACCAAACCAGTTAGACTGTGCTTTAGCACATTTGAGTCACATTCAGTGTGTCAAGGTGCGGTTCAAGTTTGAAATTCACAAGTAAAAACTGTTTAAATTCACAGGCAAAGAGTGTGTAACAATGCGTGAGCACAGATGTCAAGTTTCCCAGGTCCATGCGCGATCTGCTGCTCCAGTTCAGTTTTTTTTTCTTTGTACTGTGGGGCTTGTAGTCCTGTTTTATAATGCAATAAACAAGACTACAAGTCATGGACGTTGATTCACCAAAACACCAGGGGTTGTAGTGAATCCTAGTTCATTTTTAATGGGATAACGGGAGTTAGCTTCGCCTCTGGCTTGCAGACTCGTGCCCCCGTCACCTAGTGACTGTTAACCTACTTAGCTTGCTCTGTCTTAGCCCATTTAATTATTTAATTCTTCTAAGATGGCTGCCTTGTTTATAGTTAGGCCACTTGTTATGAGTTACATTATCAGTGTCACCCCGTTAAGGCGTCAAGATCTAGCAACAAAGACAAACCAACAGTAGGTGTTCACACTTAGGGATTTTCCCTCTCTATAATTTCGAGAGATTGTTTATATTAATTGCCGTCCCAAGCATGTCTGTTATCTATTGTTTGGGAACACACCTACGTCAGGGGTCCTTGTAGATCTGTATAAATACATCACACTTTAGACAAATAATCAGAGGGATTCCGACCAGAGGGCATCGCCACCATCGCTGATACCGATGCTGCAGTCGTCTTGACGCTGACCCAGTCTTCGGGTCCCTGCGGAGTCTGAGATAGAGACCTCATTCCAAGGTAACGAGGGTTGGGGGCTCCTCTCATGGACATGGCATTGGCAGATTAGGTTTAGCAAACCCAGCTCTCCTTTAGGTAGGAGGTTAGGCCTCTTATATTAGGGTAGTAGAGCATATTACATCTCATATGTCTTTTCCATGCATTGCAAGATGGTGGGGATTTTTGTAATAATGACTCTTGTCTTCACAATTCTGTTTGTTGCATTATTCATTATCCTAATCATTGCAGTCCATGCAACTTATCGCAAATTGCAGTTATGTTAAATAAAAACTATTGAAACTTTACTGCATCTTTGTCATTGCCTGTGTTTGTATGAGACATGATGTATCTGTGAGAAAGGGGTAATCTCCGTTTAACCACAACACTCCCTGAGATGTCTTATCCTCGAGTCCATGCGTAAAGGCTGCCACAAATCACCTTTTACTATTGTGTTTCTGGTGAGGTGCTGCTAGTGAGCCGGTAAGGTTGGGACAACAGTTGCGACTTGTTGTAGGAAAGGCATAGTCGCCTACAAACAAAAGTACTGTCATCCTTTAACCAGCAGTCTTGCCCTGAGCAAGAGTCCAAACTACGACAGGGTAGGGCTAGTGACATCACACACCCTTGATCTTAATAACATCACAGGAAGTGACATCATAATGACCTTTGAACTTGGATCTTCACATGAAGTGAGGCCACAAAGTTTAGGTACTTACATGGTATAACTTGGAAACCCTACTCCGTTCTCTTTTAATTGTAAAAAAAAAACATGTGAGAATATAGTGCAACAGAACACTGAACAGTACTGGGAGCCTAAAATATTTATACTACAAAGAGCCATGGCTTAATGGTTCCCTGAGTGTTTGGCACAATAGGATATCTATTAATAGATCATAGGGAGTACTAAGGTTCACATGAATAAATTAATAAACACCTTATATTGAACATGAACTATATTATTCTTCATTGCCAATGCATTTTGATTTCTGATCATTTGCAAGGCACTATCATTTGTGCAGCTCACAGAGGTTAAGGTTTTTCACACACATACTTCATGTATCAGCAGTAATTAAACAAAGCAGTAATTTGTACAAACGTGTTTGTAGTAATTTTGTTATTTAACTAGAAGAATATGCCCTGGTGAAATTATGGGGCATATTTAGGAAAAGTGGGGCTGCACACAGTGCAGCCCCACTTTTCTTGTGCCCCTTAGAGCCCCCCAACGCCACTATGTATGCGCTGTATTTAAAATATGGCGCACCATGGTGATAGTTAGGGGACTAGCGTCAGAATTTTTGACGCTAGCTCAGAGCTTTGCAGGATTAGTGTCAAACATTTTGATGCTAATCCTGCAAAGCTCATTGAGGCCTATTGAAATCAATGATGTGCCTCCTTTTAAGGCCTGCTCTGAGCAGGCTTTAAAATTGCCGAAAAAAAATGACGCAAAGAAATCTCTTTTTGCACCATTTTTTTCACCCCCCTAACGCAGGAACACCCTTTGCATACATTATGCCTGGCGCAGGCATAATTAAGCGCAAGGAGTTACAAAGTGGTGCAATGCATGCATTGCACCACTTTTTAAATATGGCGCAATGATTTTGGCCTCGTTGGGCCACATTACCATAAAAAATTACGCTAATGTGGTGCAAGGAAGATCTAGGGGCTCTTAAATATGCCCCTATGTACTTCGGAAAACCTAAATGTAACACCTTGGTCCCAGAGAAAGCTGCAGAAAGTAAACAGTGTGCACTAAGATCCCCTACCCCCATATGCCATGGGTGTCATCTTAGGCCAAAACACCATCCAATATGCCAGTGCCACAATAATTCAATCAGTGCTGTCCATAGGTGACCCTTATGTCAAAAATGACCTCTTGTATGCTAGGCCAGTGGTTCCCAACCTTTTGACTTCTGTGGACCCCCAATTTATCATTACTGAAACTTGGGGACTCCCCCACTGAATCATTATTGGAATCTGGGGACCCCCTACTGAGTCATTACTGAAAGCTCGGGAACTAATCTGTTAATATTTTTTAACTTTCTAAGAAGTCACAGACCCCCTGAGGAGGCTTCATGAATCCCCAGGGGTCCCCGGACCACAGATTGGGAACCACTGTGCTAGGCCACAGAATGACATGGTTGTCCTCTTTTAAGCCAGGAGTTGCCATTAGTCAGTGCTAGCATTGTACAAAAGGTACCCCTATGCCAAGAATTTTCTAGAGTGCTTCAGCAATAGCATTTTCCCATGGTTTTCCCCATTTGCCAAGTATAACGCTAGCGTGTTAGCCCATAGTGTCATGCTAAGAATTGTCTCTAGTATGCTAGCACAAGCATTTTGCCGGGGGCCTCAATAAACCAAGAATTACCTTCAGAATACCAGGCCAACACCACATTTTCTTTCACATTCACTCAGATTCACTCACTCAATCAACTTTAGTCGGATACACTCATAAATGATGACAAAGTCACCTAGACTCACTCATTCTTTCTCACTCAGTCACACATATTCTCACACTAATGCACTCATTCTCATTCTTTTGCACTCACTCACTTTCAGTTTTACTCATACTTTCTCACTCCCTCAAACTCACTTGTAAGCAGTCTTACTCTTATTCATTTATTCCCACTTACTATGAAGCATACATTCTCACTGTTAGTTTCACTCACTGTCACTCAATCACTTCTATTAATTTCCATTAACACTGCCTCACACTCTCTGTCTACACACTCATTCTTATTCATTCTCACAAAATCACCCCCAATTTCTCTTCACCCTCACTAATGTTAACTCACTCTAACTCACTTGATGACTCTGTCTCACTAGTTCTCACTCACTACTGGTCACTCCCTCTCTCTCCCTTTAACTCACATCCACGCTTAGAAAGACTATCTCACACAAGTGCACTCTCACCTGCACACAACATACATTTAAAAGCATTTACCTTGCCTCAGCTATCAGCAAAGATCTTGTTCCACCTCTTTGTGCTACATTTTTTCTACACAATTAATAAAAGACCATTATTAGTATACTAAAAATGGGCAGAAAACAAGGAGGTGGACCCCCAATACCCATGAGGGTGATTAAAGATAAGCCCTCTGTTCTTGGCACTGATCCTGCCACTTCTGAGGCAGGAGCGGTCACAAAAGCAGTGCTAGGGGTTGCAAAGAGCAAGCCAGGGTCACAACTGCAACCCTTGAAAACCTCTACACAATGTTTATTCCCCCGTTTCTCAAATCTCATCTCTTCTTTCCATCCCATTTGCCACATTATGCTCTCTCTTTCTCAGGTTTCCCTCTAGGTCCCTCTGTGTCTCTTTCTGAGGTTTCCACACCAGCCTCTCTTTGTTACTACTGTCTTCTTACCTGCCCCTCGCTTTGAACTTTTTGCCTCACCCCTCTCTCTCAAATAGCTCCCCTTTCTTTCAGGTGTCTCTTTTACACATGTCCACCCTCTCTGCTCTCTGTCTAGACTATCTCTTTGTCACACACTTGTCTCTAATTCTTTCTCGCTTAGCTGGGTCTTACACATTTGCTCCTTTGTCACATCTCTCACTCGAGTTTCCCTCTCTTACCCGGAAGTCTCTTTTTATTTTTTCTGTTATTTCTCACCTGTCTATGTTGTGTTTCCTCTTGCTCTCCTCCAGTCTCTCTTCTGCCCCTGGGCATCCATTCAGCAGCGGCTAGCACTGCATCAAAAACAGTGAAAACAGTACACAAACATAACAGAAGCATGCACAATTAAAACACTCGCATGCATTATATTAAAATTAGAAATAAAATAAATGTACTTACCCAGGCTGCGTGGTCCTCTGTGTCCTTCCCAATCTCTGACCAGCACGAGTGGAAGAGGAAACTTTCCTAAGCAATCCTGGCACTGCCCTCATGCTGTTATCAGCATGAGGGCAGTGCCAGGATTGGATGGAGCGGGCTGGCCAGTCGTTCTTTCATGCCCTTTAGGCCTGTGCTTGGTCTCCACCCAGATGTCCAGGCAGCCAGGTGGAGAGCTTCAAAGTGCGCATGTCAGTTTGGCCGGCGCAAGTCTGCTGGGCAAACTGAAATGCGCACTTTGCAGTGTCTGCCCAGCACTGCTCTAGTCCTCCATGCAGCAGAGGACACGCCTATCATTACTTGGCGTACCTTGTGAAAAAAAAAGGTAATTAAATAATTTCATTGCCATTTGATTGTTCACATCTAGTGCGGCACGCAGTGGGCAGGGTAATGCGCCCCCACCCTCAAGGAGAAACTGTCATTGCATCCATTAACTCTTCCCAGACTCTCTCTTTCACCTGACAATGTTTGAGTTGATATTTGGACTCCTGTCTTGTCGGCTCTCTCAACTAGCAGCACAAAAGTATGTTGCACGTTATTTTCGATTTCACACCTTCACCACGGGCTGCAAAGGCCGCTCACAACAGGGCCCCCACTTCACCAATGGTGGTAACATTTTGTTTAATTGCAGTGTCAGTTTCACTGCTGCTGAATTTAGACCTGTCAGTCAAACATCCAGTCTGCTGAGGACCTTCTGCCTCTCCAGGTGCAGCGGAGTGCATCTATTAACTCTCCAGCTTTGCAATCATTATCCATTGTCTATCCTTCGTACCCTGATGCAGCTTTCTTTTACGTGACGCACAAACAAAAAACATAAATAAAAATGTCACTGTTCAGCTGACCCATCATTTGCCCCCCCCAGGCAACCATAGCTCCCTCCATCTGAACAGCAGTCTCCCTACTCCATCCCCAGGAGATATGGTCCATGGGAGGGAACCCAGACTCCATGTCCTTAAGAGTCTAGCATCACTGTTCAAGTGCAGAGCAGGAGACACTTCCCTCCTACACTGAGATAAGCAAGACACCTTCCCGTGAATCATATCTTGATCTGTTTCTTACTCTAAAGGGTAGGGTGGTGGTGGTGGTGGTGGTGGTATTTAAAGTGGGAAACCAGACTGACTGGCAAAGAATCCGAAGTCAATCAAACTATTTCACTGTCTCCACCCAATATCTTCCGAATCGTGATCCAGTTCCTACAGAAGGAAATGCTTTGTGGCAAGAGCTAACACGGAGCTCCCTTCACTACAGACAAGAAACTTGACAACTGTTTGGTTCCCTCCTCCTGGGCTCCCTCTATTCTAAAACCACTCAGAAGACTGTCCCAGCATCTCCCTTGAAGAAGCCATTTGCGATCGCAAAAATGTTTGATACATCTGGCCCCTTGTCTTTTATATAAAGGTTCTTGTGTTGTGACATCTATCCCTGGTACTCGGAAGCTCTGCGTCTGGAAGCAGATGTCTGCCAGAGGCAAACCCTGCAGCATCCACACAGAAAGGCAGGTGATAGGGCTGAGCCAGAGGGCAAGTGACCACAGAGCACAGCAGCAGGCACCAGCAGACAGGAACAAGGATACTCTTTTTGATTGTGAGTATTTACTGATTTGCAGCACAGTCTCACTTTGCTTGAGTCTCTTTTTTCGGAGCACAGTCTCGTGCCTGGTTAGTAAGCTGTACTTCTTGGAGCAGTTTCACTCATTTGGTAAAAGTCTCCTGCAGCCCTGCCAAGTTTCCCAGGTCCATGTGTGATGTGCTGCTCCACTGTGGGTTTTCCTTTGAATTCTGGTACTTGTAGCATGGAGGTATTTTAGGGGTCATCAGGGGGTCGCACATGCAACCTCTCGATTCTCCCTTTGGCCCTTGGCACAGGCATTGCGACCCCTGGCATAAGAGGTCGTTAAAGCAGAGCCAGGAACAAAGCCTTTTTTAAATGTGCATTTTCTTGGGCAGAGCTAAGCTGCTGCTGCAAAGAGATCAAGAGTGCCGGTTGTAGCAGGACAATCTACAATGAACCTCACACAGAGTTGTTGGAAGCACCTTGCAGCTGAAAGCTATGTGATGGAGACTGAGGAACCAGTCCTGAACATCTGCACATGTCCCACCAAAGTACTTAACGTTAAGGGCGTTCTTTTCTTTCATTGTCTGACACAATTATGGCCCTTTTTTGAACAGCAACTCCAGACATGTTCCCTTTTCTTCTCCTTTTCAAACAGACTTTTACCAATAGTCATGTGTGCCAATGATGCTGTAACCTCTTATCTCTACATCAGATACTTTTAATTTTGTGACATTTTACTTTTTGACTAGCTTGGCTTGGGGATTTTTGCATTCGTTATTTTCCAAAATGTCTTGTTGTTTTGGTCAGTTGCTATACATACACCGGACATACTTCTCTGAGGAAAGACTTCCTGTTCGAGTCAGGTATTACGTATTAGCCAGGTATTCCACACAGAAGCTAATTTACCTAGTAGAAGACAGGTTTCAGAGGTTCGGGGATATTTTAGTCACAGTTCAAGACTGTGCCATCTTTGTCCACATATAATGCAACAGTCTGCCATGTTGTGCTGTCATGGAGCAGTGGCTCCTCTGCTAAGGAGTGTTGTCCCAGACGAAAGGGAAAAATAAACGGATCATAACGTGATGTTATTATCATTTTATTTTTCCTGGAGAGCAGGGTTAGGGCGGGGTGGGGGCTGGGTTGGAGAAGGGCTATGTGCACATAACTGCTCATGATGCTTCGGCTGGCCGTGTTGGGCCGGTCAAACAGTCATGGCAACTTTGCATTTCTCCACCCGGCTGTATTGAAGAGCCAGGAGGAGAAAGTGCACAGGGCTCTACTCCCTATTTGAGCGCCGAAGCAGGTCGCTCAGACCAATCACGACGCTGCCGTTATGCTGCTGACAGCAGCGTCGTGATTGGAGGGGAGTCTGGAAGCCTTGTGCTTCTGGGAGTCTGAGAATGAAGGAGAGACAGAACCATCTCTCCCAATATTAAGGTAAGTTTATTTTTGTTTTTGGTTTTCATTTCAGAAATCAAGTTTTGAATGACAAATGCGAATTTAGGCTTAACACTTTTCAGGTCAAGTTTTATGTGTTTAGCCGGCATGAAATGCTGCTTAAAGATTTACATCTTGGATTCTTAAATTCTTCATACAAAAAGAGACTATAGGACTCAAATTGGGAAGATGAAAGAGATAATTTTGATGAAACACATTTAATGATCCTGTAGCCCAAGGATGCAGCCAAAACATCTTCTGTGAACTACCTCTCCTCAAGACAGTGATTCACATGGTCCATAGAAATCTTCTATCACATGGCTTATACTGGAGGGCTTGGATCTAATGTAGGTCCAGCAGTGCTGGATCTATGCTAGATAGTTTGGGACAGCCACATTAAAAAGTTCACACAATGAATCTAATTCAAACACAACTGCATGTTCAGCTGTTATTCCTGCGAACTCTGACACAAAAGAATTGCCAACATCAACAAGGATCTGAGAGTACAAGATCTGTGAATACAAAACATGGGAGTTCGTTTTGAGAGGTATGCTAGAACCTCATTTTGAGAGGTTTGCGCTAAAAAGGTACAACCATGTATCTGATGCCTGAAAGGCCTGACTTCTTTTGTAGTATATGTCAACAATTTCTGCATAAGTGCAAGTCAAACTCAGTACCGTAATATTTCCAAACAGAAATACACCCTTACTATCAGACCTCAAGGACCTTATGATTGTCTGATAAAAACTGTTTTGTTCAACCCCCTTGCCATTTAAATCATAATATGAGATGCCATTTTTTCAAGGTTACCTCTCAGCTCTGAAATGCACTGTCAAATCTGCTACAGACAAGAAGGTCCTCAAACTATCTATTGATATCTCTTGAAGACTTGTACATGTCAGGTTTATTGTTTCCACATGGTCAAACAATTAAGAAAAGAGTGTTTAGCAAAGCTACAAAACACTCTATCACTTTTTCCTACTGCCAATCCTCCTTAAACTCTAATCACGCTTGACTCCACCCTTTCATTCTGAATCAAGTACTTGCTGTATTGTGTGCATCAATTGTTTTGATGTTACCATAGTGAATATAATTTGCAGAAAGGGGTTCTAGAATGGGGGGGCAGTCTGTGCCAGCTGTTCTGTGCCCTTTCACTCTGTTGGATGCAGTTCATTATCGGTAAATAAAGTTACACTTTCTTTGTACAAGTTGTCAACACTTCCTTTCATCTAGTGTTGAGGGTGTTCTGACAAAGCTTACCCTGTACCATCAGTGTCAAGTCTCAAGCCACTGTGTCCGGTCCTATCAATAGTGTTCCAGTGCCTGATTTGGCGTAGTCCAAGTTGTGCCTAGATACTATTGAAGAAACAAAAACTGAAAGGAGGAATGCTGGCAATTTTTGAGGGTAGCATTCCAACACAACATTTATTTGCTCAACATGTCACCTGAGATTAGATTCAATCATATGTAAATCAGCCTTGATCCTGCTCCAATAGGAATAGTTCAGTCTGAACTGACAAGGAAGGTCCTCTCTGAACCCGAACACAAACAACCCAGGACTGGTTTCGCCTAGTTGGCTTTTTCCAGTGGCACAGTGAGAATGAGACCCAAGTCTTGGCATACTCATTGTCACTTACAGCACTAGATCAAACACACCAAAAGCGATGGAAGAAATATTTGCAAATAGTGTACCAAGTGCCAATTGCCTGAGGTAGCATTCTAAATAACCGCTTTTACCTCACCGCTGAGGCCTAACAAGGCCGAAACCAGTCTGGAGTTGCTTGTGGTCACTTCTGTAAGGGCCCTCACCTGGCAGTTTCATATGGACTATTCCCATGAGGAGCATGGAAGTTTGTGATTTGCAATAGGTAGGCCTTTGTTTAGTGTGACACTGTGGGTGTAAAAAGATAGGTTGGAATAGTACCAAGTGATTGCCAATGGTTAAACTATTTTCAAACATTCCTCCCATCACCTTTTGTGTGATTGTTCTAAATATTATTGGTTCACTCAGGATGATGAAAGAAATCACTAGATTTGGAATTGTAGTTGTGGATTACCATTGGTGTTGGTTCTAGGTCAAATTTGTTATCTGTGCTGACAGCAACAATATCAGGAAATTCTGGGTTTATTTGTTTGTTAAGGAGGTAATATCAAATGAGATAGTAACAGACAATGGTTCTCAGTTCACATTTGTCACATTTGTGGGACTTCTAACTGAGCTGGGCATCTATCATGTAGCCAAATTGATGTATCATCCTCAAAGTAATGGTTTAGTGGAAAGGATGAATCGAGTGATTAAACTGAATATTCCACTGTCTCTCACCACTGAACTGAACTGCTCCGTAGAGTTTCAGAACATGTTGTGGAGTAGTCGCACCACGCCTAACACTGGTGTGTTGCATTTTGCCCATTTAAGAGAAAGAGATCCTTAATAATTTGTGGATGGGCAATCAGGAGGTGCCAGGTGTGAGAGTACATGAGGTGAGTGGAAGGAGGACAGCTGAGTCAAAGTATGCTGATTCTGCTGGTCACCTTATGCTGATTCTACTGGTCACATCTTAGTGTGTTTGTTGGTGATATAGTAAGAATGAAAATACCAGATGTTCAGTCAAAAGCTCACAGAAGGTTCATGGCTCCTAAGGGAGTTGTAGATGTGAAAACTAGTAGTGAAATTGGAGGATGACAAAGGTGGAACAAAAAGGATTTTTGTGTATCCAGTGATGGTTGGTTGTTGGTAAAACCCTGGGTGTTGATTTTGCTTGTTTATATATATCTTTTTCTGCTTGATTTTTATGGGTATATCCAAAACGTATTTAATTTGCTGTACCATAATTACGGGCAGCTATGGCAAAATGCATCTTGTACTCCTAAAATTACCTAAATGGTTTGTTCAAGTAAAATTTCAACTTGAAATGTAATTTCAAGTTGATATCTGAACTCTCATGTTCAAAACACTGCTGTCCATGTTCTGAAACGCTGGTTGGCTGCCCATGATAAAGAGACGGCTGCTCTTGTTCAAAACACTGCAGCTTGCATTTGTATTTGTAGTTTGTGTTCAAGAGTTGTCCGTTCTGGTAAAAAATCTACCTGAAATGTCGCTTGTGCTAAAAAATTACACAAACTGTACATCTCGCATTAAATTTCTCCCTGAAATTACACAATGTGGCATAATGGCATAACCTCAGTAATTTTGCAAAAACATTGTCATGCAAAATTATCAAAATTCTGCCAATTATGCAAGTAAAATTTCACCCGGCCTAGTTTTTTTTTCTCATTTTTCTTCCTATTGTAAGAGGGGGAAAAGTGTTGGGTCCTCCGTCTCCTCTCATCATGCCTGAATCTAGCCAATCTGATTAATGTCAACCTGCCACATGCCTCCTCTTGATTTGAATCAACCCAGTTCTCGTGCCAGTCTGAATCCATTCCTTCTTTATATCACAGTGGAGTCCACTGTATCTTTCCATCATGCCTCAATCTAACCTGTCCTCCTATTTGCCTGTCTAAATCCACCCTATCATCTTATTTTCAGTTCGTGACACGGGTAACTTACCAATTCCAGATGTTATCTTTTTATTGTGGTGCTAGTAGCCATGATAATATAATTGGATAAACCGGGCTACAAGTACCAGAATGTAAATGAGGAGCTTGAGTGGGTAAACTATTCATGAATGGAACAAGAAAATAAAAAGCTCATGTCTCAATCCACCCTTTTCTGCTAGGATGATATTCCTTTCCTTATATGTCATAATCAATGCATTCTTTATGCATGTCTGATACAATCACATGCTTCCGGCATATCTCACTGCACCTCTTCTTTTTATTTTATTTTATCAGAACCCATCCTGTCCACCCACCATGCCTGAATACACCCCATCTTCTTGTTATTCATCAGTGTAACTCATCCTCCCACCCTTCCTGAATCCATTCCATTCTCTGTGCCTCAACCTTCTCCATCCTTCCATTCAGCCTGAATATAACCAATCCTGTCAGCATGCCAAGATGAGGCTACCCCAGATGATAGAGGGCACCGCCCTATCTTCTTCTCACATTTTAATCTTTGTTACCTACTTGTGCCTTAATCTGCTGTATTCCACCACCACTGAAAAAGTGGCTCTGAAACTTAAACGCTGCTGTGATCTGCAGGACCTGAGTTTGAATCGCAAAAAGCCAACTCAGCCTTCCATGCTTCTGGAGTCTGTAATTGAGTACTGTATTAGTAACCCCTAGTACTTATAGAAACAACATTATCATATGATTTTATCATATGTAAATCCCTGTCGTTCTGTCGTGCCATAATCATTCCTATTTCCCTAGAAAACACTTTTCTTTTCCATCTTTTCCATAGTTGTCTTGACACAAGTTAATCTCATGTCTTACTTTCAATCTTTAAGATTGTCCTAAATGTGTTTCCAGATTTTATTAATCTTGTAAAGAACACAAGCCACAGATACACTGGGTGGTTAGACATCATGTTTATTGCCTTCAGTGGTGCATTTTGATACATATCATAAGTACACTGAGTATGTGTCGACGCACTAGCATCTGTAGTACCTACATTAGCTTGCCTCATATAAGTACCACATATGTTTGGTTTGGACTGTATGAATCCTGCAGCCATTGTAATGCCACCCTATAGAGGTGAAGCGGGCCATGATGTGACATGTTACATTGCTGCTCAGAGACTACCAGTGCCATGCTTCAGGGATGGAGTATTGTTGCTTCACAGCATTCCTTCAATTACAAATTCTCATTGATTCTGTATTGGTAACAAGACGCGTATTCACAGAAACCATTTGAATCAGGCACTACCGTGCTGACCAAGGTTCAGAAAGCTATTGTTCCGCGGCACATCCCACAGCAATGATTTGGGATATGGGTTGCTTCAAGCAGCTCTGGGACCTCTGAACGACATCTTGCACATTGCATTACAAAGGTCGAAGGACATTGGATCACATCATCCCCACGCTGAAGCAACTTCACAGGTTTCCTCTCCAGGCCCAGGTGCCCCTCAAGGCTAGCTGCATCACCCACAAGGCCACCAGTACCACCTCCCTGACCTACCTGGCCAGGAATGAATCCCCTCCAGTGGCCAGTGCGAGATGAGAAGCCATCCTGGAGGCGAACACGTGCAAGAAGGAATCCACTAGAAAGCGGGTCTCTTCCATCTATCGCCTCAGGATATGGAACAGTAATGCAATTCAGAAAGAAACCCAACACTCCCCTCCTCAAGGAATGCTAGGTCCTCACATGACGAGGATGCTCCTGTTACCTGCCTCTCGGTAAACAACCTGGACCGAACCCTTGGATTGGTGCTTGTGCAGAACTCTGGTTCTTCCTAGCTAGGTTTGTGCTTTATCAATACCCACTCATACACATACAAAAATGCACACATACACAAGCATTGGCTAGGAAAACATTTGTGCATTAGGGTAAATACAAGTAAGTAAATATGCTTCTGAAGACACTTTTTAGTTCCACAAGTAATATAGGGAAATGTATTGACAAGTGGCCCATTGCATGTGTGAGCCAATCAGCTAGTTCAGACCTTGTAGCCACAGAACATCACATTCTGGGAATCGTAGTCTAGCCTTTACTACTATAAGCATTGAGTATAATCCCAGCAGCTCAAAAGATGCTGTATAACGGAACAGGTCTGTCTGAAGGGTGTCACGCATGAAATGGGTCCTCCTGCAGCTTCATGGGTGTTCATGTGTGTCTGCAAGTGAGTTGTCCGTGTCTGTAAGTGTGTTCCTTTGTGTTTGCTGTGCACTTGGTCATTGGTGCAAACAAGTAGCTTCCAACCCTTGTAAACAAACCACCCAACTGTATAAGAAGGGCTTAAGAGTGACCTTATTTTTCGTCCAAACTAAGAGACGTGATTGGCTTATCCAGCCACCCATATTTGTTATTATATTCTGGTAAATGGGATTCACAGCCCTGCTTTTAGAATAGAAAGCTGCAGCTGTGCATTTATAAAAGGAAAAACACTGCACATTCAAAATGCAAATAAAAAAACACTAGTTCAGTGGTTCACAACTAGAGACCTCCCTGTCATCACCCTTTGCTTATATGCTATATTTTCAGCCGTGGCACCTGTTGTACACACCCTGTGCTACATTCTGTGCACATAGCTCTGTGCCCCTCACCCTACATTGCCCAGTGCTCCCTGGATGCACAACACGCAGTGCTCACCTCATGCAAAGCAACCAGTGCTGCCACG
Organism: Pleurodeles waltl; assembly: GCF_031143425.1. Classification (NCBI taxonomy): domain Eukaryota; kingdom Metazoa; phylum Chordata; class Amphibia; order Caudata; family Salamandridae; genus Pleurodeles; species Pleurodeles waltl. Next base: position 156,131,547 of record NC_090441.1, read on the forward strand.
ATGCACAACCCCCACTTGTATCAAACGGGGTATCAGCCAGGGCGCCCATAAAGCACATCAGATGGGGCTTCAGGAGGTGCATTGCCCTATGGTACCTTAAGGTGCATCCCAGGTACTCTTCCTCATGGCTGCCTCCCCTTTGTCCCTTTGTATCCATCCTGCCCCCCTCCCCCCATGCACCTCATTACTTGGTGCATCGGCTGCACGGGTTATGTGCACTGCTGACGAACATCGCCCTATGCATAGGGCTGTAATAGGTAGTATAGGACTGCTGTTTGTGCACAGTAACCTTTCAGTATTTGTTGGTGTGTGTGCGTGGGTGCCTGTAGGTCTGCTATTGTTGAAGCTGTGTGTCTCCAGACTTGTTGGTGCATGTGTGCACTTTACAAAAGCCAGACTCGTTGGCTTTGTCAATGCTTCTTAGAAAAGTGTCTCAAGTACACAATAAGCAAATGTATTTGAGGGATGTTTTGTCAAACAACACAAACAAATGGACGTGGGCATGGCCTTATCACCAAGTCCAGAGGCTTTCAGGCTTCTTCAAGCTGAAAACAATCAGCTTCTCCTGTCCTAGGATCCAGATGAACAAATGGCATGATTACTGGTCCTGAACATGTCATCTGAGACCCTCAATAAAGCGAGGACCACACCTCACCTTTTTTTGGGAACTTGTAAGATGGTCTGCACTGGGGATTGACATGGTACCTACAGTGCCCAGAAAGCGCAGTTCATTGGTAACCGGTCATACTCAGGGGCTCCTTATTCAGCCCCACAATGCCAAAAGGTGCCGTACAGGGGTCTGGACATCTTGATATGTTTTCATGAAGATTAGCACCGTTCGTCCCCAAGTGACTCATCTGCAGCCTGCAGGTTCCGGGGACGGTCCATGGTGCGGTTGACCGTGTGGTCCCGGAGGAGAACCTTCCTCTGCAATTCTGAATAGAAATCAACGCTATCTGACACCGAGCGGATGGGCTGATCCCGAAAGAATCCCATCTCTGTGGACTCCGGGAAGCCCTCTGGATCAGGAGGGGTCTGATCATAGGCCTTCTGGTTGCGTCTGAACTCCAGCACAGTCTTGGTGTAGGTGTTGAGGGTGGTGACGGCGGAGGCCATGCAGCAGGTGAAGGATGCCCAGGCAGTGCTGGAAAAAGGGCATATTGGCAACATGAGTAATGGCAAAACTATGCAAGCATTACACTGGACTTGTATGTACAAACCACAACATGTAACTAGTGCAAACATGCTACTCTACCACACATGTGTCCAGATCACAACTCCTTGGTACATAATGCAGTTTTAACGTGCGCACTGTCACAATCAACATATTGCAGTCTATCTTCATTGCTGCATTCATTCATAGCATTCCAACATACACAATATAGCTGAATTTTACTAACAGTTGTTAACCACAGAACCACATTAGTATTTACTTGAGTGTCCTGCAGAAGGCATCCCATGTATCAGAGTGAAAAGGTTGAAACGTAGGTTGACAGACAGTTTGTCAAATAATGCCTCACCTTATGCTTTCTTTATGGACTAGCTGCAGTCCAGCTGCACTTCCACTGCCTAGTCACGTTTTTACGCTTGAGGTAAGGCATTGGCAAATTTGCACACCCACCCTGTAGGTTCACATTCCAGGAACGACCTCCACCTCCAGGCCTCACACGCGCTACTGGAGCACAGGAAAGGACTCAAGGCCTGGCTGCTAGTCTGAGCCTCTGAGCAAGATCTTCAGCGCCTGGATACCCTCATGGGTGATTAGCCATGCTCTATAAGTCAGGACTGACTGAGTGAAACATGCCCTAATGCCTGACAGGCATGCAGTTGACCGGTTTGAGTGGCCTCTATATTCAAGCAATGGGCTTTTCCTTTCACATTTTCAGGCTCTAATGCTGAAGGCTGCCTGCACCCCGTATATCTGTTCTGTCACAATCACACAGCCTATCGCTGGCGTACAGGCCACAGGAAAGACATTCACAGTTTTTCACCTTTCCTCATTAGACTTCATTCTAGAGACTCAATGAACTCCTATTTCTAGCATCAGCCTCCTACAATAAAGTGATGCTGAAGTGGAGGAGGACTGCTGTTTGCAAATCAAAGGCACATTCAGTTTCACAGAAACTTAAGGCCTGATTTAGAATTTGGCGAACACAATGGTGACAAAAATCCCATTTGCCGAAATATAAATCCCATTATTTCCTATGGGATTTGTATTTTGTCAGGTGGGATATCCATCACCGTTGTAGTGGAGTAACCCATCTGTTGAAATCTAAATAAGTCTGCAGATTGGGTAACTGGAAATAGCAAATTATAAATTGAGCTATCTTGCCCAAAGACTCCAGACGCTTGCCTATTGAGATGGGAAGCAGGTAGAATATCATTGTCTAGTCTTCTACTTAGGCCTTTAAAGGCGGGAAGCAAGAGTGGAAAAGCACTTCAGAAAAGGGATTAAACTTAATAAGTTTTAATCAGCAGGGTTAAAGGTGTAGACACACCTCTATTAAGTAAGCACCATGAGAAGGGCTCTCTCACAAATTATAGGTGCAAGACGCAGGCGAGGGAGATGGACTTAACTAACTGTTGTTGCTCGAAGCAGGGTTGTAGCAGTAACAGAGCATTCACCCAATAAGGGTAGATTTTTTTTTATATTAAACACAGAGTAGGAAAAAGTCATGCCTTGGAAACTGGGAGCAGAAAGCCTCCACCTGTGATTATTATCGCTCTACCACTCCACAGAGGTCAGTGCACTTCACTGAAGTAATACAGCGGAATAGCCCCCATAAAAGGCTACCCTGGTCATTAAAGGCCCTTTATCTAATGTGGAACCACTAAGATGCATGCAACTGTTGTAAAAGCAGCAATTTGTGGCTTCTATTGTACCCCTCATAAAAGCCCAGCCTTATTCATGTGATTATTTTACTGTCATTTGTTTTGTTTTTCCTTATTTCTTACATTAGTAAGGAGTCTTCTTTTGTATGCCTGGTTGTTGATTTATTTTTTCTTTTCTTTCTTCATTTATTTGTTTGTATTCAATACATATCCTTATGAATAGATTCTATTTTCATTAGGTTTTGAGTTGATCCTACAAATAACATATTTCATAATTTTCTTGTTCACACCTTATTGTTGTTTGCAATACACCTAAGCTCACCAGGGGTTGTTGAGTTGCCTTTCTCTATTCTTATTGCAGTAGAGTAGCGAGCAATACGTACTAGAAAGCCCAGCCGTAGTCCCAGGAGTGCGGCCTCCAGTCTTCGGGTCCAAGGCTGACCGTGGCCTGGAAGACTTGCGTGTACATCATGTGAGCCACCATCCCAAGAAGGCCTGAGGACACAAACGAGGAACATCGTTCAATGAAGCAACTTGTGTTTCCTATTTCTATAAATATTTTACTGATGGCCTCCCCACTTTTAATTAACTCTATCGTTTATTCAAGATTATTTGGCTCTGGGCCATGATTTAGATATTGGTGGATGGGTTACTCCCTCACAACGGTGACGGATATCCTGTCTGCTGAAATCTAAATCCCATTATGGTTTATCGGATTTATATTTCAGCGGACGGGATATCTGTCACCATGGTGACGGAGTGACTCATCAGCCAGTATCGAAATCAGACCCTTAGAGTTTGAACTACTTGGCTGTTTTTGTCGAACCTCCAAAAAAATAAAGGTTAGCAGCCCTGTGTACAAACCTTTAGTCCCACAAATATTTTTGTCTGAGTAAGTCTACTCCAGATGGGGAAGAGTGGTATCTCCTGAGCAGGAATACCTGGCATTCTTCCTGAGAAATTGTTATAGATATACTTTGGTCAGGTTTAAGACAAAATTGGTTTCCTATGTGAGGCAGGCAGGGAAAACCCATAAACAGATAAACGATGCAGGGCAGGGGTTTTTATCCGTGGAAAAAAGCATGTTCCTATGGAGAAGCAAAATGTGGAGAGATAGCAAGTGCATGTGTGTTGTCAAAATAAAATGAAATTGATAAACAAGGATTTTAGGAAGACTTTGGGAAAACTGCATTGGTCACAAAATCTCAGGAGTGCTCCTAGAAACGTTTGTGGATTCCAGAACAGTTGGAAATTTAGTGCAAACAAAGGAGGAAACCGCTGACACTAGGGGGCCATACTTGCACGATGGTTGCACACATAGAAGGAGCAAAAAGCCTCTCAAAATTGTTTTTTTTGCAGAAAGGTGCCCGTTCTTGCATAAAAACAATCCTGCATGCAACACCTGCACCCTTGCACCATGGCGCAAGGCTGCCAAAAGGGCACCAGCGGAGGGAGAAACGACAAGAATGTGCTTTATTGCATAAATACGGAGCATCCCTGCCCTTTCCCTGTGCCGCAAGGTGCCTTGTTGCGCTGCCCTGTGCCACAAAACTCATGAATATGCCCCTAGATTTCTTTGTGTGATCCGGCCCAGAAAGAGGCAGCTGCAATGACGGTGGTGTAGCACCGAGAGGGCAGGAGTAAGGATGTACACGGCTCAGGAGGAGCAGACATTTCCCTGTATCGAGTTTATTTGCTAGGGTAGGACACTGTTATATAAATAATGTATTAAAATCTAAGTACACTTCACGCCACTACAGTTATAATTATAGTTTCATAAATCAGTAATAGAAGTTTGCACCTAGCAGACGTCAGACAGATGAGCTATTATCTGATGATTCTAATATCAATAAACAAAATACTCTCAATATTTAAACATCACTCTGGAATGGTTCTCAATAACAAAATAATGGTGGGTGGTTACCGCATGAGAACCCTAATCTAGGCATCACTGAGATAAGAAGGCTGGACCACGTACAATTTATTAAAGTATATTGTTTTACTTTATCTCCAAATCAGAATGATCAACAAATATGCATATAACCTGCACTGACATTCATTATCTGTCAATTTTCATGAGAATGTACTATGGGTAACCTGAAAACCTGACTAAGGTTCACTACTAAGTGGCTGAGAGTACCAGCCCCAGTGTGTATCAAAGGGAACACGTCAGAGAACTGGCCCATGGCTCAGCAATAACCTCAACCTTTATACAGTCAATTGTAAAGTGTGGCATCCTATGAAAACGAGTTATAAAGTGATCCAATGCCGGATTCTTTCGATAGCTTGATGATCCAGTACTGAAGCATCTTGTATCACCCAGTCATCTCTACTAGAGTTACAGCAGTGGAAATAAGTGAGTTTTCTTCAGTTGAATGGAAATGAGATAGAGGTGCCACAGACTGGAGACAGTATAGTGTGCTCCCTGGACCAGAGGCACTATGCCCTGCCCTAGGGCGACTGGGACACATAAGTTGTTATAGGAACTATGCTAAAAATATGAAATCAGTAGAGAAACTAGTAAAGCTTTGGAACAAACTACCACAGGGTGCATTGTTCTGATGAGAATTACTGTACAGCTCAGTTGTTGCACATGTTCCTAAACATTCAGATCCCAGTGAACCACAAGATTTGTGATCAGCTGAGGACACTTGTGGTCAAACTAGCTCGAGACGCAACCTAGTGTAGGTTGGCACACCGTACAATTATCATACAAGGCGGGCGGCTTTGCAGCACCCAATGTTTAGGTATACTGCTTGATCTCACTGGCACAATATGCACACTGCTGCTATCACAATATTAAAGATGCCCCACATTATCAAATAGAACGAAGCTTAGCCAGCCCATTCACTCTGCAAACAAACAGTAAGAAGAAATTCAGAAACATGGAAAAGAAAGTGAAACAGAAGAAAACAGCAATGGACAAACACAAGAACCCAAAGCTATTAAACAGCTGCACCACAGACAAATGTTTAAAATGAGAGACATATATGAAGATAAGAAATACATTATCTTACCAACCTGTAAAATCAAAGCATCACTGCACTTCTGAATATATTACAATACCATAGACTCCACAATGTCATTTAAGAGATATTCCCTAAGTCCCCAAATGAGCCAGAAGAGTGGAAACAGCTTTCCATGGTATCTCCAACCCCATACAAACTAAACTGATTGCAAATCTGTATAATATCCTGCTGATTGACATACATATGGATAACAGCAATGCAAGAGATAAATGGGCAACAGATACACAACAAATCATTCCAGTCCCTCAGTGGAGCAAAGATACTTCTCACAAGTGGAGGCGTTCATTATAAGTTCATTCAAAGATGCTGCACACCTGCCAGTTTGCTAAGGCTTGGCCTCGAATCATCAGATTCACAATGTAGGCGTTGTTGCTGATTTCATACACCTTGCATGGGGATACCCACCTTTCAGAGAATATTAGTCAAATATGTACACTGAAAGATACCTCGTTGGAAATGTCTACACTAATTGCACTTTTAGGCTACGTTAAATACAATCCTAAATCGGATAGGAAATGCACTGTGATAGCACTTTTATTGACAAAGCATAGGGTCCCCGTAACCCTCGGGAAGAGGCACATCACCTAAAAGAATAAGGTAGAAGTATTTGCAACTCTCCTACTGAGTACATCAAGACCCAAAAATATCTGGAACCCGGTGAAACAGTACCTCGAGACACATGAAAACAAGAGATACATCATCTTACTACCAGGAGCAGATCTCTGAGGACACCTGACTAATGGGACCATGTCAGTTACACGGAAGAGTGGCTTGAGAAAATGGAGATAACTCTGAGAAAATAGTTTTTATTGTTTTATATGCTATGAGGTAGTTGCTTCCTACAAGAAAGAGTTATGTGATTAATAAAGGATGAAAAAATAGAAATAGGTTGTGGTAATGTTTACCATTATGTTGTACCGCTTTTAGGCATGCGTGCCCAAATAACGAAAAAACTCAATAATGAAGTATTAAAAAATACTAGCAGTCCATCAGGATGCAGATCTCAGGTTTTGCACCCATATTTACCAGCTTTGGATCCTACAGCAATGTTTTCTTACCTGCCTGTGCACAGCATTTAATCTGGTCCACCTGCTATTACTTTGGTAAAAATCCACCTCTTGGCCTGCTGAGACACCAGATTTCTGAGATTTTCGGCCAGATTTATGAAGTCGTAGTGCCACAGAGCGCCACTTTTTGTGACGCTCCGGTAGTGCTGTGCAGTGTGATACACTTACAAAGCGGCGCTAAGCTACTTTTTGTGGCGTAACGTCACCTTGTAAATATGGGTCCCTCCAATGCAGTTTTCTGCATCAGAGGGGCGTGCAGCGGGTGTTGCTGTGGGTGTTTCACCGCTACACCCATTGCTTTTACTGCTGCCCCAAATTTACAAGAAGGCGTAAATCTGAGGCAGCACCAAAAACTAACGCCACCCCACGGAGTGGCGTTAGCATGGCGCAACGAGGAGAAATACTTTTATTTCTCCTTGTTTTTGCTTTTTCCATGGTTGCTGCGTTCTGCAGCACAAATTGAAAGAGCAAACGGCCATGAATTATTGTTTATGTGTAGGAAGGTGTCCCTTCCTGCACAAATATAATCCTGCCTGCAATGCAGACATCCTTTTCCCAGGGACACAAGGCTGCCTGCATTGGCGCTACGTTGCGCTGAGTGTGCCAGCACAGTGAAAGAGCAGGAATGAGCCATATCATGATAGAGATGGCATAGTCCTGTTCTCTCTATTGGACGCAGCACAGCATAGCAAGTTTTCTTGCTGCATTTTGCTGCATCAAATGACGATAAATCTGCCCCCAGGTCTCTTACCTGCCCTCTTTCACCATCATATTCCTCCCCATCTTCCTCGCTCTTTTAATGAGGAACTCTTAAATGTTTGTAGGCTTCCAAATCAGGACGGGTCTGGCTATTCGGGCACCTTGCAATGTCCTGGGTGGCTGCTGGCTAAGAGGCTGCCTTTAGAGTAGGATGGATGGCTGTGAGTTAACCATGTCCCCAAGGCCCACTCTAGTCCTGATGAAGCAGAAAATGAAGGTTTTACATTTATTAACACGTAAACGTAGTGTGAAATAATCATGTGTGACTTTAACCGAACTAATAAAGATTGTACGGGGACAAAATGTGCCCTCAGAGTAGTTTGCCAACATTTATAAGCGTGCTTTATATAACGTGGTGTATTAGAATTGCACTAATCCGACATAATCGTAAACGTGTGCTATGATTTGCTTGTTTGAAATGTTTTAGCTTAGCATTACTTTAGTGCAGGCTTCGGCCTAGTGGCCTGGTCTCACGGTTTTAGATGCTCGTATTTTTCCAATGTGCTATTAAACGTGTATTTTTGCTTGAAGCTGTACTTTTCCACTGAGATCGTTCACATGCTTATCTTAAGGTTTCGTGCCAGCCTGGCATATTTTCTCTTTACTCCAAGGTCGATCTGCAGGTGCGGACAATGGAAGCTCTGAAAGTGAGTTAATTGGTATAAAATGTTGCAACTTGCGTACCCATCTCCAAGGATAATGTATGCTTAAGTAAAAGCTTGAGAACTGTCGTTTTTGATTGGACAATTTGAAGCTAACCTATGAACCCTCCAATGGAAGACCCTACTGGATTTGAACTGTTGTCTATAAAAACCAGGTGCACGAGAAGAAAGTAGCCATTACCAGCTCGATACCCGCCATTTTGTAGACTTCGTAGCTATTATGGCCCACTTTGCTGCGACGCCATTTTGAAAGAGACTTTGATGCTTTCTCTAATCGAGAGAAAGAGACTTTAAATGATTCTTGCCCTAGAGACTTTAACTTTGATTTGTCCCTTTGCATGAAGTAGTAGTTTTACTTGCCGCCGTGAGGCAATTGCCCCGTCCACCCCTGCCCCTTTGCCCCGTCCCATGCTGATCGAAACGGTACCCATGCTGATCGAAGAACGGTACCTGTGAGACGAAGATTTCCTTGCATGCTGATCGTAATTGGTAAATATGAAAGGAAATTGTAAAATTGCATTGTGTTTCCTTTAGGTAACCAACTGCTGATTTTGTAAAGAGCCCTAGTTAGGAGTTTTCTAAATTAATGTTGTTAAATTGTTTTTGCATGAAGCCCCACATGCCGATGCTAATTTGAGGTTAGACGAAGATTCCATATGTCGCATGATGCAATTTGAGATCTTGTTATGCTGACTAAATGTATGCGATTAGTTCATTACAGATTATCGTATTAGTGATTTGCATTGCTATTATCGAATGCCTTGTGATTCAAATGCTACATAGATTGCACCTGTTTCGCCGCTATGGACAGCTATTAATGTTCATTTACGGTTATCATTTGGTGTTGAGACACATCTATATTGTGCTAGCTTTGTTAATATAGGGAAATAAAATTCACTAAATTTGAATAAACTGGTGTGGTTATTCCTGGCTGAAAGGTCAGGGTTCGCCGAAATGTATTCCGGATTAATTGTTAAGTGTTATGTCGATCAAGGTATTGCTTATGTCCGTTATTGATTACTGATTTGATTAAAATTAGACGATATAGAGTACGGAGAGTCCCACTTAGTCAAAAGATTCATCGGCCTAAAGAGCGTCCGGATACAGGTAAATTATTAGTACGGACCGCTCTATCAGTAGATGGTAGCAGAGGACGGTTTCGTCTTTTGGGACCCTGTACTCTTAAAGTACATGGTGTTGAATTAACGGTTACGCATTTTGAGACCCCACTTGAGAAGTTGAATTAGATTTTTCTTGGATAAAATAGATTGACAGAATGATGATGGGCTAGGTCCACCGCGACTTTCCCGGGATCTCGGAGCTTGCGAATGGAGAGAATGGAGGTGTGGAATCAGCGTTGGCGGTACTAGTGATGGTATGAGTGAAGTTAGGGTTTTGCGCTTGCACAGCTTATTGCCGCAGGGTGTGTGAAAAGGTTGCGAGGGTTTTTCTTTTTAGAGGATAGCGGAGGTGCGACTCCGAGTGTAGAAGTAGAGAAGTCGTCGAACTTCATAGAAATAGCGGAGGTGCGACTCCGAGGGTGAGAGTAGGGAAGTCGTCGAACTTCATGTGCGTGTGGCGCTTTGTGCATAAAAAGGTCCACGTGGTTGTTGTTTTTGAGACGGGCCCTGCGAGGTCAAGAGACTCCGGAGTATGTTGATCTATGTTGTGGTCTGGGCGGTTTAGTAGGTTGATCGGGCGTGGTCAACGAGTCGGTACGTGTGTAAGGGAGTGAAAGAAACTTCGACTTCGGGCTTTGACAAGGTTCTAAGTGCACTAGAACAGATCATTGACAAGTTGAGAGTAGGTCTGCGGGTCAGATTTGCTTGAGAACGTGGGGACCGAGAAAGATGGAATAACTGCCGAGGCTAGTGAAAAATCCCTAACGTCCTGAAGCGATTGTGGTACCCCTCCTGTATTAAACCGACAGATCTGTTTTATATTTTTGGTAGCTCGCGATACACGCAAGAAGTTGTTACGAGAGGAGGTGAGTGAAGGAAGACTAGCTGCGAGGCTTTGTCAGCCGCAGTGGGTGTGAGTGTGACGTCACTAGGAGCCGCGCTGGGATAGGTTGGTTGCAGAGAAGGGTCGCGCACGGATTGGACGCAGTCCGTGGGACTCGATTGGAAGGGGAAAGGCAAGTGAAGAGTATTCCGGGAATTAAAGTCACCTATTGATTACAAACTTTGTGAAATAAAAGACGAGAAAATGAAATTCTTTAAAGCATTTAGGAGTGCGATGAAGGGGGAGTCCTACATTAAAGCGAGCGTAGGAGAGGAGACGCCGCCCGAAGGCACACCAGCTTACATTGTAATGGAAGAGAAGGGGGTAGCTCCGTGTCTTTGGCTAAAGCAATGGCACAAACTGACAGAGAAACATGGGAGCGTAGCGTTCCCGATACATGGGACATTCAATATAAGGATCTTAGAGAATTTGAGATTCACGATGTACGACATGAAGGTGCCTCCAAGGCCAGCCCAGTTTGAGGCTCTAGCAATTTGGGAACTAATGGCCAGACAGCAACAGCAGAAGAAGTTTGAGACCAGGATGAGAAAGGTAGAAAAGACACTAGCGGATGCTAGGTGGGATAATGCACAGAAGGTGTGGAGGTCAGATGTATTGCAGGGGATAAAATTGTTTCCCGCAATTACTAAGGAAGAAGAGGAGACAGGTAAGAAAGCTACCTGTAAGACGGACAGGAAGTGTTCCAAGGATAGAGAGGACGAGGAAAAGTTGAGAAGAGAAGAGGAGTTAGAGGATGAGAAGTTAATAATGCAATTGCTGAACGACCGTCCACCACCTTATGCGGAGAATGGACAAGGTCCAAGTACCAGTTCTGCCCCTCCGGCACCGGTGCAGAACGGTGAAACCCAGAGTTCAGGAGCGTCATCGGGATATAAGGACCCGAGTTTATTGTTCACCCAGCAGATACCGCAGGTTAGGAGAATATATCCAGATGTGCCCATGCTGAAACCAGCAGAAAATTATCAGCCGCAGATGCCAGGGTACTACAGCAGTGACAACAGTGGAGGAATGATTCTAGAACAAACTGTAAGGGGAGGACAGAATGGTCACAACCAGACATTGACACAAGCTGAATCAACCCAGTTTTTGATGCCCCAAAAGCAGATGCAGGGGGGAACAGCACATGCTCAGATGACGGGGAGTCAGATGGGCATGCCGACAATGATGACCCATGGTGTGGGAATGAACATGCCTCAGAACATGGGAAATGGACAAAACCCAGATGCGATATCGCTACCCATTACTGTAGGTCCACCGGTACCTTTGTATAGTCAGCCTAACTTAGGTAAGAGCAGTCAGGGATCAATGCTGCAGAACGGGACAGAAAGAAGGTGCATAGAAAACACTCCAGGGATAACTCCGATAACGGCTCAGCCAAATGGACCCGGATCCCTGATGGAGTTTAGTCCCATATGTGCTCAGTCAACGCTGGTGAGGTCAAGCCCCCCACTGATAATACCTCTAACATCGAACACTGAAAAGTTGCCGCAACCATCGATGGCAGTCGATGTGAACGCTACACTTATGGGATTGAATGCGCAACAGCTGACACAGTGGTTCAACAGTCTGAATTCCACACAAAGCTCAGCCAGTGGGAAGGGAGAAGATTATATGAACAGGATGAGGCTGAACATGGAAGCACAAGAATTGGTGGAAGGGACTATGGGTGTGAATAGATTAGAGTCCTACTCGGAAGAGGAGCTGAGGTATCTATGTCCAAAGATTACGAAGGAAGTGAACAAGGTACATAAAAGCTTGCAGGAAATAGCTGACAAAAACGGGGTTGACATAGACAAGACAAAACATTTGAGCAGGAGCTACAGGTTGGATTTTGGGGCCACAGATTTTGAACACATGAGGTCAGCAGGCATGAAGGCACACCTTAGAGAATTGCTGCAGAGTGCACAAGTATGGAGGTGCTTAGACAAGTGGGAAAGCAGGTGGGTAAAGAGAAAGGAAAAGAGGAGGGACAGCGCTACAGAGCACAATGAGAAAAGACCACAAAGCAGCAAGACAGTGACTATGTTACCAATGAGGGAGACAGCAGGGGGGCAATTAATACATGTACCATGGCACAGAAGTGACATTCAGTCTTTTACGGACGATTTTCCCAAACTGAGAGAGAAGCCGATTGAATGGTATCAGCAGACTGACAGGTTTGTGAAACTTGCAAAATGTCTCTGGGAAGACCTGAATACTCTCTTTGAGATTGTGGTTCCGGCAGATTTGTGGGAGGATTGCAAAAGAGCTGTAGGTTGGCCGAAAAGTGAACCAGAGAGAGACAGGGAGACGGGTGCACCATCACCTATGGTGATGAGCTTGTACTATAAGGTGATTGAGCATTTGAAGACGAAGGTTGCCGCGAAAAATGTGGATTGGCAGAAGATCGATCGAACGGCTCAAGAGGCTAAAGAGTCGATTCATAGTTACTATGAGAGGTTGTTGAAGGCGTTCAAAAACTACAGCGGCACGGAAACAATAGAGGCGAAGGATATGCTTCATTTCGTGTTCAGATTTGTGGAAGGGCTGAGGCCAGAGATAAGTCAGATGATAAAGTCGCATTTGATTTGCTGGCAGTCGAAACCGATTGACGAAGTATTGAATTATGCGAAATACTGTAGCGACGAAATTGAGGTGAAACAGAAAAAGTTGAAAGAGAAGGTGATGATGATGCAGCTTAAGGCAGCTCAGACAGGTCTGCAAGGTTTGCAAGGGATGCAAGGGTTCCAACAGCAGGTACCGCAACCGCAGCCGCAGTTGCAGGGAAACATGGCGTTTCAGCCACAGGCCAGAGGCAGAGGAGGTTTTGTGAATAGTGGTCCGGATTTGAACACTGTTGTGACGGGTGTGCAGGCAATGAAGAAGGTGATGCCGTGTCACGTGTGCGGAATAGTAGGTCATTGGAAACGCGAGTGCCCGATGGTGGTGCAGGAAGGTGCAGGTGCAGGTGTAGGTGTTGGTCAGCAAAACAATGATGTCAATGCATTTCAGACAATGAAGGGACCGAAAATGAGAGGTCCAAACCCAAATTTTCAGACTGTAAATCAGTTGCAGGGATTGCAACCTATGCAGCCGCAGCAGATGCAGATGCCCCGTATGCAGATGACGCAAATGCAGCCAATGCAACAGCAGTTACCCATGGTACCTAATCAGCAAATGCAAATACCCTTGGCACCAATGAGTCAGCAGCAAGTGATGGTTCCTCCACAGGTCTCGGGTCTGGTAATGAGTACAAATGGCACCGTGCAACAGTTCCCACTACACAGTGAGAGTGGAATAAACAATGTATGGGAGAGTGAAAGCTCAGAAGAAGAAGGAGATTGCGTGCTTGCAGCATCCTTGGAAGTTGAACAAAAGGGTCCGTACGTAGAGGGAAGAGTAATGGGTCATCGTGTTTCATTCTTGGTTGACACAGGGGCCACACGTTCAACTGTTAAGAGCAGTGAAGTACCAAATTTGCCACTCTCAGGGAGGACAGTTCAAGTGGTGGGAGTAGCAAACAGACATCTGACGAACCCAATAACAGATCCGGTACCAGTCAGCATCGGTAACTATCAAGGGGTACATCAGTTTGTGGTATGTGACTCAAGCCCGATAGCACTATTAGGGAGAGACCTATTGTGCAAATTGGGTTGTTCGATCATGTGTTCGAACGAAGGAATAACAATACAGACGAGCAGTGATGGGGAAGAAGAAGACAGTGTAGAGGGGGACGAGATGGAAACTGTGGATGAAGAGTATCCTCTGATTTGTCTTTTCCCGATGATGACTGAAGAGGATATTCCAGCCGAGTTACGGGAGACAGTCGGAAAGCAAGTGTGGGATATGACAGGGAAAGAGGTGGGATTGATGAAAGGAGTGGAACCAGTGAAAGTGACTGTAAAGCCCAATGCAATCTTTCCCCAGACCCCACAATACCACATGGCACAAGACACCCTCATGAAAGTTGCTCAACTTAATGACGAATTTGTAAAACAGGGAGTACTGAAAGAAGTGTTAAGCAGTCCATGTAATTCACCAATAATGGGACTAATAAAGCCGAGTGGAAAGGTCCGACTCGTGCAGGACTTGAGGAAAATAAATGACATCATAGTCAAATGCTGCCCAGTAGTACCGAATCCAGCTGTGATAATGTTCCAGGTCCCTTGCGATGCCGAATGGTTCTCAGTCATCGACTTGTCACAAGCATTCTTCTCGGTGCCTCTTCATGAGGACAGCCAATTCCTCTTTTGTTTCAAATTCTTAGACAGAGTGTACAGTTGGTGTCGAATTCCTCAAGGGTTTTCTGAGTCACCGTCAATTTTCAATCAGATTCTAAAGAAAGACTTGGAAGCATTAGAATTGCCATTCGAGTCAACTTTAGTACAGTACATTGATGACTTACTGGTTGCATCAAAAACAGAAAGTGGCTGCACAGCCGATACCATTGCTCTGTTGAATCAGTTGGGAAGGAATGGACACAAGGTGTCTCCTTCCAAATTGCAGTTCTGTCAGAAGAAAGTGAAATACTTGGGTCACCAGATAGAGAAAGGGTCACGGAGAATAATGAAGGAAAGAATAACAAGTGTACTTCAAATGAGTCCACCAAAGACAAGGAGGGAGGTGAGGAAGTTTTTGGGAATGGTGGGCTACTGTCGCCAGTGGATTCCCAACTTCTCAACTCTAGCAACGCCTTTACTGAAATTGACCCAGAAGGATGCCTTGGATCAAATTGAGCTGAAAGGAGATGAGATGGATGCTTTTGTTGAACTGAAAGAATGCATGTGCAGGGCTCCAGCTTTAGGTATGCCTGATTACACAAAGCCTTTCACGTTGTTTTGTCATGAACGTGATGCATGTTCTTTGTCTGTCTTGACCCAAGCCCATGGTGGCGTAAACAGACCAGTAGCGTATTTTTCAGCTACTTTGGATCCGGTCGTAGCAGCACTCCCAGGGTGTTTGCGCGCCGTAGCAGCAGTTGGTATCAGCCTCACTCAGAGTGAAGGAATAGTGATGGGACACCCAGTAACAGTCATGGTCCCTCACTCAGTTGAGATACTTTTGACCCGCTCCCGAACGCAGCACATGACTGGAGCAAGACTCACAAGGTATGAAACGATAATTCTGGGCTCACCAAACGTGCAGCTGAAAAGGTGCACTACGTTGAATCCAGCAACCTTGCTCCCTGGAGAAAATGCCGAAATTGAGAACGCTGAAGACGTCGAGCATGACTGCCTTCAGGTGACTGAATTTTGCACAAAACCTCGACCGGACATTAAGGATACTAAGCTTGATGAAAATTATCAAATTCTTTTTGTTGATGGTTCATGTCTAAGAGACGGGATGGGGATTTTGAAAGCAGGATATGCTGTATGTACTGTAACAGGGGTCTTGGAAGCGGGATGGCTTCAAGGAGTCTATTCTGCACAAGTAGCAGAACTCGTAGCCCTTACCAGAGCATGTCAACTGTCTGCATTGATGAAAGTCACCATTTACACTGATAGTCAATACGGGTTTGGGATTGTGCATGACTTTGGACAACTATGGTCACAGAGAGGTTTCCTGACTTCTTCAGGATCCCCAGTGAAGAACGGGGAGAGGATAAGGGAATTGTTACACGCCATTCAAATGCCAGCCAAAGTTGCAGTGGTAAAGTGTAGTGCTCACACGAAAGGACAGGACTATGTTTCTCTGGGAAATGCATATGCGGATCAAGTCGCAAGATTTTGTGCCTTGAACTGTATATTACTCAGGGACGAATGGAATTCGATAAGTGAACCAGAACTCGAACCAGCTGAAGCATTTGCCTTGAAGGTCGTAGACACAATAGATGAATTAAAAGTATTACAGAATAGCGTCAGAGAGGATGAAAGAGATTCCTGGATTAAATCACAATGTATAAAGAGACCAGACGAGTTATGGGTTTCAAATGAGGGAAAATTTGTTTTGCCAAACAGTCTCTTATCACAGCTTGCGAGGTTCTATCATGGGCAAGCTCACCTAGGGAGAGATGCCATGATAAGACTGTTCAAAACCGATTGGTTTAACCCCAGATTTCGTCAAGCTGCAGAAGCAGTTTGTCATCGATGTGTCACTTGCCAGCAGATGAACCCAGGAAAGGGAACAGTTGTGAACGCGAGCCACATTGGTAGGGCAAGCGGGCCTTTTAGTCGTATGCAGATGGACTTCATTGAGATGCCTGTGCATGGAGGTCTGAAATATGTGTTGGTGATTGTGTGCATTTTTAGTCACTGGATTGAGGCATACCCCACACGTAGAAATGACAGCCTTACCGTTGCCAAGCTATTGTTAAGAGAGTTAATACCACGTTTCGGATTCCCAATCTCTTTAGAATCAGATAGGGGAAGTCACTTCAATAACGAGGTGATAAAGTTACTTTGCGAAGCGCTGAACATTGAGCAAAAGCTGCACTGTAGCTATCGCCCTGAAGCCTCAGGACTGGTGGAGCAAATGAATGGTACACTGAAATCAAGAATGGCGAAAATATGTGCATCGACAAATTTGAAATGGCCTGATGCATTGCCCTTAGTGCTAATGTCAATGAGAAACACCCCTGATAGAAAGACTGGATTGTCTCCGCACGAAATTCTCATGGGCAGGGCTATGAGACTTCCTGCAGTTCCCGCAAACGCGCTTTTGAATATTACAGATGATATGGTATTAGACTACTGCAAGGGTCTGGCTGACGTGGTTCGCTCTTTCTCTCACCAGGTGGAAGCGACCACCTTGCCACCGATCCAAGGTCCAGGACACGCACTGAAAGCAGGTGACTGGGTCGTGGTAAAGAAGCACGTGAGAAAGTCGTGTCTGGAACCCCGTTGGAAAGGCCCTTTCCAAGTGATCCTGACGACAACTACCGCTGTGAAGTGTGCGGGGGTTCCCAACTGGATTCACGCCAGTCACACAAAGAAGGTGTTGTGTCCCACAGATGAGGAAGTTGAAGCGCTGAAACTACCAGTGCCTGACAAAGCAGTGCTGAGTGCTGAGACAGAGCAAAACCGAACTGAAAGCGAACAGGCAGAAACGGGAGAGAGAGAGATATTCTCTGACGACGAAGAGACCAACTCGCTTGGGGGAGACCAAGGAGAAAGTTCAGACAGCGACGAAGCAGCTGAAGGTGACAAAGAACCTGAAGCAGCTGAAAGTGATAAAGAGCCTGACGAAAGTAACGGTGACGAAGGGCTCGAAAAAGGTGAAAAAGCAGGAGAGCCTGATCAGAGGAGGGCTTTCCCAGAAGCAGACGATAGAGAAAAAGAAAAGGAGAACGTGATTGATTCCCCAGAGGGAGGGGACAAGGTAGAACAGAACGAAGAAGTTCAAGCTTCCTCAGAAAAGATCGCAGGTCCATCAAATGGACACGGTGCAAAGAGGAGACTAAGTATATCACCAATAAAAGAAAGGACTAAAGAAAGTTTGAACGACGGGGAAAGGCCAAAAGTGAAAGAGAAAAGAAAGGAAGTGACTGTTGTGGATCAATCCTCAAGTGAAGAAAAAGACTTGACAAAAGAGGAAAGTACCAGCGAAGCAGAATCAAAAAGAGAAGCAAAATTGAAAAGGAAAAGGATACCAAACAGGAGGTATTCCGGTCCTGAATGGGCATATGTAGCCAATGACGATTGGACTGACGAGTTTGTATCTCTAAGCATCGAGAACGAAGAAGAGGAAGAGATACCAATAGAAAAGAAAAGTTTTATGGACAGTGTTGATTGAAAGGGTGATAAATGACATTGCTTGCTACAATCTAACGTGAAACAAACAACCAGCTGAGACATTGCTAAATCGGATGAGACACTTGCCGAACTGATAAAGACTGAATTATTGCCGAATTGAGACAAATGCTGCTAACCGATAAGTGACTGGCCTCCTGAAGAAGACGGTGTGAACATTGTGCTCGCTCAGCTTTGTAACTAAATTGCTAAATAGTTTCTTTTACAGGTGCTTCCAGCTCTCTGATTCTATACAGATCATGACGCAAAACAGTAGAAAGAAATATTGTAAATATGTGTGTATAGGCTTGATAATTGCATGCGTACTAATAATAATGGCAATAGTGCTTGGAATGCATGGAAAGGGTGAGGATGAGAGAATAGATGCTTCTACTTTTGCTCCTGTTACTGTCACCGAACTAACCGCATTGAAAAGACTAGCATTGGATGAGAGGCTCTTGCACGATAAGAAAGAGCTTTCGTATAACGTTTTCTATCGCTTGCTAACAGAATATGTTGAGACTATGGATGCGAAAGATTGTTATGTGTGTACACAGATATCGACATCAGTGAAGGAAGGGGTGACATATCACCACATGCCTCTTACATACGGGATTACATGTAGTATAGTAATGTCTAGATTTTATGGTCAAACTAACATACAGTATTTTTACTCAAATTATGATGTTACCTTTGCATATGTTCCTATAATAGCGCAGCTAAGCCAGATTGCTAAAGATTGGGATGCTAAAATAATGAGGGAATTTTTCGAGCCAATGCAACCTTTTGAAACGGCTCACGCTCATAGGGAAAACCTTACCTGCTCGCTCTCTGCAATAGAAATAAGCTTTTTAGATCGCACAGATGATAGAAGGGCACAAATGAAGGCGAAATTAGAAAAAGAGCTACATAAGAGGACTTCAGTAGATAATTATGATTTTGCCGCAATAAAGACACAAGGGAGAATAGCTTTAGATGCTTGGCATGTAGGGAAATTTTGTATATATCGGGGTGAATCCTATTATGACAATATTTTTGTAGGAGCGAGTGAGTGTAAACATACGTTTATTTTTAAGGCCAAATGGACATTCATGATGAACGGACTTGACCCTGTCATTCCAGGGGTATATTACATTTGTGGGTATAATGCCTATTATCGTCTTCCAAAGGGATGGTGGGGGAGATGTTATTTGGGTATAGTGTTCCCAAAGGTTTATCAACTGGATGACCTATCGATGATTCAAAAGACATCTGGATCCCATCGTATCCAGAAAAGAGAGACCGCAGCTGCTGTGGTAGGAGATATATTTGGAGCCATGATTCCTTCGTTGGGAGTCGTGTTGAATTCCATCAAAATAAGAAAGTTGTCTACTATAGTGGATAACATGTTGACAAAGTTTTCAGGTGCTATAATCCTGATAGATGCTGAACTTGCAGCGGAAAGAGCTATGACTCTTCAAAATAGGCTTGCTTTAGACATTCTTTTAGCAAAGGATGGTGGCGTTTGCAAAATGCTTGGTGCACGACACTGTTGTACTTATATTCCAGACAAGTGTGAAAATTAAAACTATGCTTGCTAATCTAACAAAAGAGAGTGCAGATTTGAAGGAACTGAAAGAACCAGGAGTGTGGGAGAAGGTTGGAAAAGGACTTGCATCAGTGGGACATTGGATTGGGGGAATTTGGAATGGAATATTACTGAAAATAATAGAAGGAATATTAATAGTAATAATTTGAATATTTGGAATTTGGGGAATAAAAAGGGGGATAATAATGATTATGGAAAGAATTAAAAGAAGAAAAGAAGAGAAAATTATGAAAAGAATGGCAGAAGAATACAAAGCGCAAACTAGGGGAATTAAAAGGAAAAGAGAACTGACAGAATTTTAATGGAATAAAATTTGTGGGCATGATTTGGTGTGATGACAAGTAGTCATCAGAGGAGGGATTGATGAAGCAGAAAATGAAGGTTTTACATTTATGAACACGTAAACGTAGTGTGAAATAATCATGTGTGACTTTAACCGAACTAATAAAGATTGTACGGGGACAAAATGTGCCCTCAGAGTAGTTTGCCAACATTTATAAGCGTGCTTTATATAACGTGGTGTATTAGAATTGCACTAATCCGACATAATCGTAAACGTGTGCTATGATTTGCTTGTTTGAAATGTTTTAGCTTAGCATTACTTTAGTGCAGGCTTCGGCCTAGTGGCCTGGTCTCACGGTTTTAGATGCTCGTATTTTTCCAATGTGCTATTAAACGTGTATTTTTGCTTGAAGCTGTACTTTTCCACTGAGATCGTTCACATGCTTATCTTAAGGTTTCGTGCCAGCCTGGCATATTTTCTCTTTACTCCAAGGTCGATCTGCAGGTGCGGACAATGGAAGCTCTGAAAGTGAGTTAATTGGTATAAAATGTTGCAACTTGCGTACCCATCTCCAAGGATAATGTATGCTTAAGTAAAAGCTTGAGAACTGTCGTTTTTGATTGGACAATTTGAAGCTAACCTATGAACCCTCCAATGGAAGACCCTACTGGATTTGAACTGTTGTCTATAAAAACCAGGTGCACGAGAAGAAAGTAGCCATTACCAGCTCGATACCCGCCATTTTGTAGACTTCGTAGCTATTATGGCCCACTTTGCTGCGACGCCATTTTGAAAGAGACTTTGATGCTTTCTCTAATCGAGAGAAAGAGACTTTAAATGATTCTTGCCCTAGAGACTTTAACTTTGATTTGTCCCTTTGCATGAAGTAGTAGTTTTACTTGCCGCCGTGAGGCAATTGCCCCGTCCACCCCTGCCCCTTTGCCCCGTCCCATGCTGATCGAAACGGTACCCATGCTGATCGAAGAACGGTACCTGTGAGACGAAGATTTCCTTGCATGCTGATCATAATTGGTAAATATGAAAGGAAATTGTAAAATTGCATTGTGTTTCCTTTAGGTAACCAACTGCTGTTTTTGATAAGAGCCCTAGTTAGGAGTTTTCTAAATTAATGTTGTTAAATTGTTTTTGCATGAAGCCCCACATGCCGATGCTAATTTGAGGTTAGACGAAGATTCCATATGTCGCATGATGCAATTTGAGATCTTGTTATGCTGACTAAATGTATGTGATTAGTTCATTACAGATTATCGTATTAGTGATTTGCATTGCTATTATCGAATGCCTTGTGATTCAAATGCTACATAGATTGCACCTGTTTCGCCGCTATGGACAGCTATTAATGTTCATTTACGGTTATCATTTGGTGTTGAGACACATCTATATTGTGCTAGCTTTGTTAATATAGGGAAATAAAATTCACTAACTTTGAATAAACTGGTGTGGTTATTCCTGGCTGAAAGGTCAGGGTTCGCCGAAATGTATTCCGGATTAATTGTTAAGTGTTATGTCGATCAAGGTATTGCTTATGTCCGTTATTGATTACTGATTTGATTAAAATTAGACGATATAGAGTACGGAGAGTCCCACTTAGTCAAAAGATTAATCGGCCTAAAGAGCGTCCGGATACAGGTAAATTATTAGTACGGACCACTCTATCAGTCCTCGCCTCCTGCAGGATGCTGATGGTTTGAACATTTGGCTAGGGCCGATTTTGTTTCCTCCAGGTCAGCCCTGTTGGTCCATCCCACACTGGGGAGTATAACTGGGAAACCTTGGGTGAATATTTGATTCCATTTCACCTAACAAAGCAACCAGAGAAACACCTTACCTTGTTTCTCACAAACAGCTGAATGCCTGCCTGTTGCTCCATTAATGTTGGTGAGCCAATAGCTGTTTAGTTTCTCATTAAGCACCAAGAAGCCCTGTTGACAGTCGAGCGCTTTATACAATCATAAATTAAATAAATGAACACATTTCAAATGCAGTCGATAAGTTCCTTTCACTACTTTATTTAAATATCAAAACTCTGGAGCAACTTGTTGCTGCTCGCCCACATTGTTTTTGTTAGTACTAGCACCTGAAAGAGGAGCATGCCTCAGTACCAGAAAATGCTGCATACCTGAGTACGGGACACACTCCCCTACTGTTATAAAACAGAAACCCGTGGCAGAACTTCCAGGTTGCCATCTCTCTATGAACTTGAACTGTTCCAGTGCTGTGTCACTGTAGGACACTAAGGAGATATACCTTATACCCTATTCACTTCACTTGTACCCATCAGTTCTACAGCTAGAATTGCTGCATTTTCAGGAAGCCCTGCTGAAACCCACCATGATCTATCTTCCAAGCTAGTCAAATCTCAAAAAGTAAGAAACAACGTAGTTGGGCACAAAACATTGCACAGGAGCCACCTTTATTTTAAAAACAAACTTCACAAATTCAATTGGTGGCAAATCAACCGGCTACAATTATATTTCGTAATTGCGTAAGATGCTAAATTGAATTTTAGGACTCACCATTGAAAATGGGCACCATATGCAAACATACCATCCAATAATTTAATTATACTAGCTTACGGCCTCATTTTAGGTTTGGCGGTGGGCCGCCACCAGCTGGCTTCCAATCCCCTGGCAGAGGACCACCCACTATATTTAGAGACCTTCACCTACCTTGTGGCATTTCTGTGACATGCCACATTTACTTAAAAAATCGTTTACACTGATTTTAAAGCAGTGAATTGAAAGGCTTTTTAGACAACACCAGTTATTAAAACCAGTAAGATCTCGAAGCCTTTCATTGTTTGTGTCATCAGAAACTAATCATCCAAATACACACTCTGGAGAGCGCACAGAGGCGCTACACTTGACTCGAATGTGGCGTGATGACGAGGAGGAATCAGCTGGAGGGTTCATCTGCCTATTTCCACTGAACCAAACTCTCTTTGGTACGATGCAGACATTTGTGGCAGATCACTGCATTGGCTCATAGACTTTCTCGGTTTGCAGGCTGCATGAGAGAAATGACTGATTGGATGACCAAAAACTGTCCCCAACTGAATGGCGAGAAAACCAAGATTGCACTATTTGGAAAGGCACAGGATATGTGGTTGGCTGATTAGTGGTCAGCTGGATTCGGTCCAAAACAGGGGTGAAGAATCTTGGCATAAAGCATGAGCAAACTTTACCCCTGAAAGAACAAATTAACACAACTTGTGGCATCTGCTTTGCAACAATGCGCCCCCTAAGAAAAGTTTTCTCCATGGCGTCC
Source organism: Pleurodeles waltl (assembly GCF_031143425.1). Classification (NCBI taxonomy): domain Eukaryota; kingdom Metazoa; phylum Chordata; class Amphibia; order Caudata; family Salamandridae; genus Pleurodeles; species Pleurodeles waltl. The sequence continues at coordinate 156,154,786 of NC_090441.1, forward strand.
ATCCACTTCAAGAAAGACCCTAGCACAGGGACTAATTACTAGTCGCCTGGACTATGGGATGCACTGCAAGTGGCGGCTTATGACACACTGCTGTCTAAACTGTAAGTGGTGCAGAACACCTCAGCTCAGCTAATCTGTAACCCTCCCTCACGTTCTTGTTCTGCACCCTTTCTGAGAGCCTTGCATTGGCTGCCCATTAGGAAACAACCCATCGTTAAGTTAGGTTGTCTCACCCACAAGGCACTAAATAGGTCTCTACCTGCTTACTTGCACTCCGGCCTCCGCCACCACCATCCCACCAGACTGCTTAGGTCTGCAAACGAAGCTTTACCAATGATCCCTTGCAAACGCACCTTCAGATTTGGTGGTAGATCCTTCTCCTATCTGGCCCCGCTTCATTGGAACAAACTCCCTTTCCATATCTGCACTTGTGCTGATCTTCCCAAGTTCCAAAACTTTTAAAGACTTGGATGTTTTAAGAGCATCGTTCTGAACTTGAGTAGCAAGTGCCATAGTACTCCTTCAGGAGTAATTCGTGCCCTATAACAAGTGCCAATAGCAGCATCCTCTGGTAGCAGCTGCATCTGTGGAGATGCTGTTCTCTGACTCTACAACACTGAGGCTACCCAGAACTGGTTCCCCTCAACAGCAGTACCGTCTAATGGGCAGATTCTTCTCAGCTCCTCACCACCTAAGCTTATTTGAGCTAGCTCCTCCATGGGGTAGCCTCTTCTGAAGAGATGGGTCCAATGGAACATGGACCCAAAGACGAGAAAATAGCCATACCTGTAAGCAAAATAAACGTTTAGATCAAAGTTGGGGTTATCTTTCCCCACAAATCATAGATGGGCAACCAGGAATAATTTAGTGGACAAAGTCAATGACAGACGGGAAAAGGCACAAGTACATTAATATGTTATTATGTTTTATAGAGCAAATCAATGCCTTGAGCAACTTCTTATTAGTAGGTTGCTGACATCAACCCCAAGGAAAATAGTCTACAAAAATCAAATAAAGCTTCCACTAATACATTTTTTAGCTTTACTAATCTGAGCTCTAAATGTATCAGTGTTAGGGTTGTCACTTTTGTAGAAAAAAAAAAATACTGGCCATTTGTTCTACTATTCTGGATGTGCCAGGAGTTTGCAATGTACTACCATTTTCCAAAAATCCTCCCTATTCTTTTAACAGTTTCCTTCTGAGTACTTTAGTAATCATTCATAAATAATTTATACAGCTCAAAATTACTTTCAAAGTGATTCCCTATTATATTTTGTGTCTCAAGAACATATTTCAAAGGGGAAAGTATATTGGGTTTTCCTAATTTTATCCATTTATTTACAGACCTTGACATAGAAATACTGATCAGACTGGTACTATTCTGAACAGGTGGCAACACTATTCACATTTGCTCTTGAATTGTACAGGGATGTTGGAGCCTAAAACGTTAGTAATGCGTTTAGTGACCCAGATGTCAGCATTAGATGACATTTATATTCACGTTTTAATAAGCCTAACAAATAGAAAAGCTGCATTGGCCCGTATTTTAAAAGTGTTCTCATTTTATTTTGAGTTGGATATCGTGCCTACCAGAATTTACAATGTGCTAACAAGATTAAAATAATGTTGAGGTATATTTCTAATCATTAGAGTAACTGCTAGTATTGAAACACATTTGATTTCTAATGTTTAATGTGATTCATTAGTATAAAGCCATGTGCGCAGAAAAAAAATGCACTTCCCTCTCATACCTATTGTGATGCTTTAACAAAGTTTGCAATTATTAATGAAGTGTTTTTACACATTCTGATGATACATTAAATAATGCTCAATTTCTAAATTTGCATATTATGTGAGTTTTATTAAAAACAATGTTAGCGCATTATATTTCTTATGTTAGCATGACTAGGCCTGAAGATTTTGTATTGGCAGTCATGTAAAAGTGGTGAATCATTTCATTTCCTCTAACATGAATTTTTCCATTAGGCTGTTTCTCATAAACAGTAAAGAGTCCCATTGTTCAATGTGTAAAACGTGTTTCCTAGTGAGCTTGATTCTGGAACATTCAGACCTATAGACTGAAAGCTAAAGTAGTCAATACTATTTAAACTGGTCCTTTCTCATGAGAAATGTGGAAATCGTCTTACACCATGAGAAGAATGTGGATTGCAACAAGTGATGTACAGAATTGTTAAACTATTGGATTCACACAGAAAGAAAAGATGACTTTGTACCAAACCTGAGAATTTTCTGTTATGTTGCAAACTTGATTTGTACTCAAATTCTAATTGGACATTGCCCCTTTTGCGTGATGTGGACTCATCAAACTGACCAATCAAACTGTTTGGAGTATTTTTGATTAGGGATGGACTTTGTAAGATTCAGTCAGTCCCTCTTTGCTCCTTGGATGTTCCTGATTTCCCTGTGCAGACCGGGTTCTGCACTTTCACCTGATGGTGCTTCTTGACAGACTTTGTTGATGATCTACATGCTTTGTTGATGATCTACATGCTTTGTTGACAAAACTGAATTGAATCCTGACTCTAGGAGAGATATATTTTATTGTAAATGTTATTTTCTCCTGACCTGCATTTTTTTAGTAGAAGATGGCATGCTGATACCTGCCTATTTTATTTTTCACAGTTTAACTAAGCCCGAGACAAATGATTTTCCAAATTATTTTTGTCTTTCCTTTTGACTTTTGCCTCCATGTGTAGCCTGCTCCAACACGTGCTTGTCCTAATTTTGTTAGAAGTAGGGACAACCTATGTCCAAAATCCTGATATTTGAGTCTTTGTAATTTGATTTGCCTAATGTATTCACAATCTGATATGAAGAGTATTTCTGCTACTCAAATTGTGTCATTATTAATAAGCAATCATCTTCTTGAATGTTTAATGGTATTGATGTTAAGTAGATTAAATTTGTTTCGTAGATTTGGTCAACCCATGGTTTTTATTTATCTTTACAATTTGATTTAGCACCCTATTTATATGATTTTGGCTTTGTGGCTATAAAATAAAGCTTTGAAACTTTTATTGATTGGAGTTTTCTTCCGTGGCCACATGGGTCATGGTGTTAAAAACTGTTGTTGAGTTTGAAATGATTGTGTATGGTTAACCCCATTCTTCACTGGGTCCAAAGATCCCATCAACCTCAGGGAAGCATTTTCAAATCCTGGGAATGATGAGAAAAATGAGTTAACAGGGGTCAATTCAAGGCCTGAGCTGCTTCGACTGCAAAATCTTTGCTGTATAGTAAAGATTTTCGAAGACTTGGAACAAGCAACTGAACTTAATGACTCTAAAGAGGGATTCTAGATGAATAAGAGGTTCATAGAAGTTCTCTGTGTAAAACTCAGTACTTTGAAACGTACTGCGTTCTTTAGTAGAAGCCATTTTGAATTGATCAGAGCCAGGGCGATGTATTTGCATGTCTGGATGCTCAACAAGGTGGCCTAGGAGAACCAACAAACCCCATGATAATGCTTCTCCCCTCTAAATGCAACAGACAACTGTGCAAGTCAACAAAAGCGATTGCTTTCAAAGCAATCCCTTATTTCATGAAAACACTTCCTTCATGAATACACTCAGCAAAGAAGCTAATTCTAAAGGCCTGTGCTGCAGTTCAGGAAACAAACTTCAAACTATTTCATTACTTATCAAACGGTCAGTGAAACTGCTCCTGCATGTTCAGGTGAAAAACAGCATGAAGTGGGGGTGATATGCTGTAAGATTCTCTGTAATGAATGCATTTGTGAAATACATGTTTTACTTGCCAGCTCGTCCCTTTTAGTTTGAGCGTGCAAGCGCTTCTGACCTGTTGTGTTTCTGTTGGGCTTTTAACCACGCCCCATTCACGCCCATAACTTTAACTCGCTCGTGGGCTTGCCTTTTAATATTCCCTTGATTTCATTTGTGAAATGCATGCACACGTCATATCTTTTCTGGTGTTTAGCCCTCCTCGAGTGCATTGGCCATGTTTCCCACATGGTTTCTGGACTACTTTTTCTATTTATTTCCTACACAGCACGCTCTCGCGGGGCAGTAATTGAGTGCTTTGCGTGACTACCAGTTTACTTCTATTGTTCATCCAAGCATTCCTTGGTGAATTCAAGGTTTTACACAGCGCGATTGCGCTGTTTTTAGAAAATATTTATTTCTAATTTCCCCCGTCCCTATCACCACCCCTGCCCGCCCGCCCCACCCCTTGAGATTTGCAGCAGCCGCTACTGCACATACGCATTGCCAAGCTTCCTCTAGTGTGATCATGCTTTGTTTCTTGTGTACACACATCAATGGCTGTAGTTGATATTTGAGTTGGTTCTCAGATGAAGAGGGTAAATGGAAGTGCTCTAGTTATACGCAGGGACACAGGTTTTATTTTGTTCTGCCTGCGCGTTTGAAATGTTGGCTTTTATTTCTGTGCTGGTTTATCCCTCTCTACTTTAGGATCAGCATTTGTCATTTTCCTTACAATTCAGTTTAGGAACAGCATTTTGTTTGCTTTCGCCAATGTGTTATTAAAAGTTTTCACGTGGGCATTTCTCTGCAGTTTTGTAGGCACAGGGAGAGCCCACCATGGGCGTAGGAAGTGTGGGGGACGCGGGGGATGTATCCCCCCCAGATTTTGGAGGGTGGGGGACACGGGGGACGAAGGTGGGGGGGACAAGGGGACACAATTTCCCCTCTCACATCTATTATTCAGAGGGCCATTAGTGCACAAAAGCGCTACTTATAACAGCCCTGTACCGACCATCCTCCAATCTGATGGTAACAGAATGAAGGTGAGTCAGGAGGCCCCCTGCGCCCTCTGCTCTTTTGTTTGTCCTGTTCACACCTGTGGGCATTAAGGGTGCTCATAAGAACAAAGGGCACGAGGAGGAGAAAAGAGTTTTGGATGATTACTGTCTGCATCACCTGCTGCCTTGAAGAGGAGCACTGCAGGATGCCTTCAAGAGGAGCTGCAAGACATTGAGCAAGATCTAAAGAGATAACAGAGTCCCACTTAGCCTGACACCTGCAGGCTAGAAAGGAGACTCTGTGAAACACAATGTTTGTATTTGCCTAGGATCAAACCAGTTGGTGAAACAGTGAAGTCAAGATTGGGCCCAGATTTTACCTTTTCACACAACAATTTAGCTATTAGAAGGGTATATTTTTCTAACATTTATGTTTAATGTTTTGTTATCTAGGTAATGAAGGGCTTGATTATACTGTAGAGTGGCTAACAGGGAGAATGCCATATTTAATTTTGGGCCGTTATGTCTAGCGTTATTATTTATGTTGTTATCGTTACATACTTCAGCATATTGAAGTATATTATCTTTTCTCTATCTTTTCTTCACTGTACTCTGAAACAATCTACCCTATGCCACTGCACCCTACACCACTTTTCTCCACTCTGTGCTAATTTACGCCACTGCAATCTATGCTGTACCACTCTACTCTACACCACTCTACTCTGCAGCACTCTACACTACGCCACTGCAATCTATGCTATTCTACTCTAACCATTGCACAATACACCCCTACACTCTTCACCACTTTACTCAAATCCAATGCACTCTATGCCACTGCACTCTATGCCAATCTACTCTGCACCGCAGCACTCTATTCCACTGCTTTCAATGCCACTGTACTCTGCGCCACAGCACTCTTGGCGACTGCACTCTATGCCACTCTACAATACACCACTGTACTCTGCGACCCTCTAATCTGCAACATTGCACTCTGCCACTGAACTCCACGCCACTCTACTCTGCACCACTGCATGCATTCAATGACACTGTACTCTGTCCCACTGCACTCTTTTCTGCACCACTGCACTCTAATCTACTATACTCTACACTACTCCACTGTAGGCCCTTCACTCTACTTTGAAATCATCTCCTCTATGCGACTATAATCTACGCAACTCCACTCTATGCTATGCCAGTCTAATCCACCCTGCGCCACTCCAATCTGCTCTGCACCGCTCTATGCTATTGCACTCTACATCACTATGCTCCACTCTGCAACAATCTACTCTTCACCACTATACTGTACTCTGCAGCAATCTACTCCATGCCACTGCACTCTATGCCACTCTATTCTACTCAGCACCACTGTACTCTAAGCCACTCTTCTCTACTCTGTATCACTCTACATTACTGCACTCTACACCAATGCACTGTATGCCACTCTACTCTACACCAATGCATTCTATGACACTCTACTCTACACCACTGCCCTTTATGACACTCTACTCTGCAACACTGCACTCTGCCACTGAACTATACTGCTCTCTACTCTGCACCACCGCACTCTACTCTGCACCACTCAACTATATGCCACTCTACTGCACTCTACACCAAAGTACTATATGCCACTACACTATGCCACTCTACTCTGCATCACTGCACTCCACCACTGCACTCTACACCAGTCTACTCTACCTTGCACCACTCCAATCTACCATGCACCGAATCACTCTATGACACAGCACTCTGACCAACTGCAATCTATGCAGTGCCACTCCACTCTGCTCCCCTCTACTCTTCACCACTCTACGCTACTGCACTGTACGCTAAACCAGTGCTGTCTTCGTCAATGCACTCTACACCACTTTACTCAAAACCAACGCACTCTATACCACCACACTCTACGCCAATCTACTTTGCACCACTGTACTCTATGCCATTTCACTCTAGACCACCCAACTCCACTCTATGACACTTCACTTTGACATTACACTCCATGATACTAGACTCTGACACTCTATTCCATTAAACTCTAACACTGTCTCCACTCTGTAACTCCCTACACAACTCCCTGTACACCACTCCATTCCACTTTACTCCACTCTATGCCACTCCACACCACTCTATGCCACTTCAATCTACGATACTCTACTCAACGCCACTGCACAGCCCTCTATGCCACTCCACTATTCAACAATGTACTATGCTCAACAACACTCTACCCAACTTTCTCTATGCTAGTTCATGTTACTTTACTTCACTCTACTCCAGTTTACTCTTATTTATGCCTTTCCACTCTACGACACTCTGCCACTCCACTCTATTACACTGTGACACTACTCCACTCTACTACTACGTTATGGCATTGGCGCTTGATTAGAGATTCAGATCTCCATTGATTGCCTTGTCACTCATATGAGACGTGAGTCAGATTTATCTTCGCCGTTTTGGTTACAAGCACTATGTAACCCTTTTAACTCAAGCTTAACGAAGGCTTAGGATGATCCTGATACCTGTCTAGGGGATCGAAATATCGTCGGCCAAAGTACCTTGACTTGAATTTGTGATATTGTACATAAGTTGGCATAAGCATAGGTACTATGAGCTAATGACTTCTTGATTCACTATTTGAGTCATTCATGTAAAAGTGGGTGTATAACAGCGTGTAAATCACTATTGTGGATGCTAACCTTGTATGAAAGTAGCCTCTTTCTAGCTTGGTTACCCCCATATTTGGCCTGTTTGCCAGTGTGTTTGAGTGTGTCTACTGGGATCCTGCTAATCAGGACCCCCGTAGTTATGCTCTCTCCCTTAAATTATGGTTGTTGCATACTGGTAACCCAGTATTTCACCCAAGATTGGCATACTGGTGCCCCCTTATAAGTCCCTAGTATATGGTACTTAGGTACCCAGAGCATTGGGGTTCCAGGAGATCCCTAGGGGCTGCAGCATTTTTTTTGCCACCCATAGGGAGCCCATGCAATGGCTTCTACAGAACTGCCATTGCAGCCTGCGTGAAAAGGTGCATGCACCCTTTCACTGCCAGCTACACCGCACCAGGTCACTTATAAGTCACCCCTATAGCAGGCCCTCCAGCCCTGAGGGCAGGGTGCAGAGTACCTGTGTGTGAGGCCACCCCGGCACTAGCAGAGGTGCCCCCACGACCTCCAGGACCATTTTCCCAGACTTCAGGAGTGTGGGGATGCCATTTTACACGTGTACTGGAAATAGGTCACTACCTATTCCCAGCTACATAATGGTAACTCCGAACATAGGTATGTTTGGTATCAAACATGTTGGAATCATACCCCAAGGCTTTTGCAAGCATTGGTTGTATGATTCCATGCACTCTGGGGGCTCCTTAGAGAACCCCCAGTATTGCCATTCCAGCCTTCTGAGGTTTTCCAGGCAGCTCCAGCTGCTGCCACCTCTCAGACAGGTTTCTGCCCTCCTGTTGGTTGAGAAGCTCAAGCCCAGGAAGGCAGAATAAAGGATTTCCTTCGATAGAGGGGTGTTACACCCTCTACCTTTGGAAACAGGTTTGGAAGGCTTAGCTTCCTTCCCCAGGCCACTGGAAATGCTTTGAAGGGCACATTTGGTGTCCTCCTTACATAATCCAGTCTACACCGGTTAAGGTACCCCCAGTCCCTGCTCTGGCACGAAACTGGACCACCACCCCAGGTGTGCTGTTCAGAGCTCCTCCAGAGGGTCCCTGGGTTTTGCCATCTTGGATTCCAAGTTGGCAGCAAACTCTGGGAGCATCTGAGTGGCCAGTGCCAGCAGGTGGGTGTCAGAGCCGTTCCCTGATAGGTGCTTACCTGTTTAGCTGACCAATCCCCCTTTCAGGGCTATTTAGGGTCTTTCCTTTGAGAGGTTCTTCAGATTCAGATTGCAAGACTCTGCATCCTTTACTTCACTTTCTCACCTAAGAAACTGCATCTGGACCCTCCAGGAACTCCACAAACTGCAACAACGAAGCAAAGACGACTTCTGCAACATTGTATCTCCAGCTCTTGCCAGCAAATGCAACTGTTTCCCGGTTGTGCATCCTCAGAGGACAGCCTGTCTTCAGTCTGCACCAGAAGAATGAACGAATCTCCCTTGGAGTGAAGGAGTCACTCCCCTGCTTCAGCAGGCACCTCTCTGCAACGATGACCATCTTCATGGGTCCCCTCTCCTGACGAGTTGCATGGATCCTGCATCACGGGTGGTGGACTGAAGTGGTCCTGATGGTCCTGACATCCTACTGTCCAACTTTGGTGGAGGTAAGAGCTTGCCTTCCCACGCAAGACAGTACTCCTGTGCACCACGTGTTTTTCAGTTGCCAAGGCTTGTTGGCATCCTTCTATGAAATTCTTTGTGTACCATGTAGCTTCGGCCCCCAGCACTCCTTCCTGAGATGCACCGCTTCCTGAGTGGTTCTCTGGCGGCGTGGGATCCTTTGTTTTTGTGCTGCGTGGACCTCCTTTTGCAACTCCTTTGTCCCCATGCTGGGGACTCCTATGTGCGCTGCCTGGTATTCCGTGGGCTCTCTGAGTTGCTGAGAGCCCCCTCTGACTCCTCCTCCTGGATGGCCATTTTCCGGTAACCATGAGCTTTGCCTGTGCCAAGGCTTGTTGGTGGAATCCAGCGATGCAAACCAGACTGCAATCATCTATCCGGTGTGGGATATCATCTGCACCAACCACGAACCAGCATCCATCTTCTTGGGTGCAGTACTGACTGTTGTTCTTCACCAGTGGTTCTTCTTTTGCACCTTGATTTGGGTTAGCAGGGGCTCCTGTCCTCCCTGGACTCATCTGTGCTTCTTGGACTTAGTCCCATTGTTCCACAGGTCTTTAGGTCCAGGAATCCACCCTTTGTGTCTTGAAGTATCTTCTGGTTCTTGCATTATCTTCTTTCTCGTGTTCTTGTGTGTTCTGGGAAAGTTACTGTGATTTACTTCTGCTTTCCTGGGCTCTGAGGTGGGTTCTATTACTTACCTTTAGTGTTTTCTAATACTCCCAGCGCCCCTGTACACACCACATTTGCCTAGGTGGGAAACCGACATTCGCATTTCACTTTCTTAGTATATGGTTTGTGTTTCCCCTAGGCCCATTTCTAACCATTGTAATTTTCGCTAAATGCACTGTTTTCTAACTGTTTTTATTGCTATTGCTGCATACTAGTGTATATAATTGGTGTATTACTTACCTTCTAAGGGAGTAAAGTCTCTATGGTATTTTTGGCATTTGTGTCACTAAAATAAAGTACCTTTATTTTTGTAACACTTAGTATTTTCTTTCATGTGTGTGAGTACTGTGTAACTACAGTGGTATTGCATGAGCTTTGCATGTCTCCTAGATAAGCCTTGGCTACAGCTACCCCTAGAGAGCCTGGCGTCTAGGCACTGCCTACATGTCACTAATAAGGGATAAATGGACGTGGTATAAGGTGTAAGTACCATAGGTACCCACTACAAACCAGGCCAGCCTCCTCCAAACCACTGTACTATATAGGTTACCTTTTACATTTTTCTTGTAATTGGTGACATTGGGTCATCCAGATAACTTGTGTAATGCCCGAATACCAGTCTTTCTGGATTTCCCCTGTTGATGTTTTCCCACTACATTTGATCTTTTATATTTTGATTGAATAAATGCATAAAACATTCCATTTGCATACTACTTTAATATCATTGTTTATGGGAGTGGTGTTGCATTTTATTCAAGGGACCCCTGTTCCTTTAAAGTTAGTTTACTGCTCCATTCTAGGACACTCTACTTACTCCATGATACTACGCCACACCAGTCGGTGACACATCATTCTCCTTTATGCCATTAACTTTAAGCCATGCTGAATAGTAGTCTCACTAGTGTACAGCATGGCTAAAACACATTGGCAAAGGCAATATAACTTGCATAGGCGAGACCTATTGGCTATGCCAATGCTTGTTTATAAGGTATGAACTTTAAGGTGATTATGTACACAGGGGGTATTTTACCCCATATAATACATGGTCACACCACCAACTTTCCCACAAACCACTTAAAACCCTAGTGCATTGCTTCTGTCATTCCAAGCTATTAAAGTACAGCAGAAGAAAGAAAAGCAACATTCATTTTTTTTATTTAAACAGCTGCATTAATTATGCTCTGTGACCTGATCTGCCTTTTACCTTGGCTGCTAGCTCTGGCAGAAGACAATGTAATGTCAGAATTCGACTGTAATAACCCTATCATAGTCATTTTCTGATGTATTTTCTTTCTAATCAGTGAATGTCTTTTCTTTACACGCAGTGACTTGGTGCATCACAAACAGCCGTTTCTAAAGAAATTGGTGACTGTAGTTTATACAGAGATTAGAGAATCCATGTTTATATAGCTTGTAACTCCAAGAGCTTCTTCAGTTGAAATGCTCCTAGTTATGATTGATGTGGAGCTGAGCTTCCCAAGTTCACACAAAGGAGTAGAAGTGTTATTAGAACTATGGTTTCCGAGCACAGTTTACAACTGTTGTAACTAATCACTTTTGATCTCTCCAGTGTGGTTCCAATTGGCATGAGGCGAAGGGCATGATGGGTGTGGGGCGCAAAGAGTATGTTCTTCCTTTTTACCCTCCTACCTTTATTTGCTTGGTGCATGAAGATGCAAGGTTAATCAACATGTTATTTTCACATTTGAGCTATTTACTTTGTGAATGTAAATAACAATAAAAGATACTTTCAGACTGTGAAAACATGCCTTCCTTTCTCCCTATTTCACTTCCAATATATATATAAGATTCTGCATGCTGCAGATTCACATGCTGTGCACAGTCCGCCGTCTGGTGTTGGGCTCGGAGTGTTACAAGTTGTTTTTCTTCGAAGAGGTCTTTTCGAGTCACGAGACCGAGGGACTCCTCCCACTTCGATTCCATTGCGCATGGGCGTCGACTCCATCTTAGATTGTTTTCCCCGCAGAGGGTGTGGTAGGAGTTGTGTATGTTAGTAATAGTGCCCATGCAATGGAATGAATAGTATGTACATAATAAAGGTTAAAGTAATATATTTACAAATGTACAAATGTTGAAGATCTACTTCTAAACGGCTACAGGCTCCCGGGGAGGCGGGTGGGGGCATGTGAATCTGCAGCGACTCATGCCACGAACAGATGTACACTGGGTAAGTGACATTTTCCGTTCAATGGCATATGTAGCTGCAGATACACATGCTGTGCACCGACTAGTAAGCAGTTATCTCCCCAAAAGCGGTGGTTCAGCCTGTAGGAGTTGAAGTAGTTTGAAATAATGTTCTTAGTACAGCCTGACCTACTGTGGCTTGTTGTGCAGTTAACACATCTACACAGTAGTGCTTGGTAAATGTATGAGGCGTAGACCATGTTGCTGCCTTACATATTTCGTTCATTGGAATATTTCCTAGAAAGGCCATGGTAGCCCCTTTCTTTCTGGTTGAGTGTGCCTTTGGTGTAATAGGCAGCTCTCTCTTTGCTTTACGATAGCAGGTTTGAATACACTTAACTATCCACCTAGCAATGCCTTGTTTTGAAATTGGATTTCCTGTATGAGGTCTTTGAAAGGCAATAAATAGTTGTTTTGTTTTTCTAATTAGTTTCGTTCTGTCAATGTAGTACATTAGTGCTCTTTTGATGTCTAATGTATGTAGTGCTCTTTCAGCTACAGAATCTGGTTGTGGGAAGAACACTGATAATTCTACTGTTTGATTTAAGTGGAACGGTGAGATAACCTTTGGTAAAAATTTAGGATTTGTTCTTAGAACTACTTTATTTTTATGTATCTGAATAAATGGTTCTTGTATGGTAAATGCTTGAATCTCGCTCACTCTTCTTAGAGATGTGATGGCAATCAAAAATGCAACTTTCCACGTTAAGTATTGCATTTCACAAGAATGCATGGGCTCGAAAGTTGGACCCATGAGTCTTGTTAAGACAATGTTGAGGTTCCATGAAGGAACCGGTGGTGTTCTTGGTGGTATGATTCTCTTTAAGCCTTCCATAAACGCTTTAATGACTGGTATTCTAAATAGTGAAGTTGAATGAGTAATTTGTAGGTAAGCTGATATTGCGGTGAGATGTATTTTTATGGAAGAGAAAGCTAGATTTGATTTTTGCAAATGTCGTAAATATCCTACTATATCCTTTGGAGATGCGTGTAATGGCTGAATTTGATTATTCTGGCAGTAATACACGAATCTTTTCCACTTGTTTGCGTAGCAGTGTCTAGTGGTAGGTTTCCTAGTTCGTTTTATGACCTCCATACATTCTTGTGTGAGGTGCAAGTGTCCGAATTCTAGGATTTCAGGAGCCAAATTGCTAGATTCAAAGATGCTGGATTTGGATGTCTGATCTGTTGTTTCTGTTGTGTTAACAGATCTGGTTTGTTGGGTAGTTTGACATGAGGTACTACTGACAGGTCTAGTAGTGTCGTGTACCAAGGTTGCCTCGCCCATGTTGGTGCTATTAGTATGAGTTTGAGTTTGTTTTGACTCAACCTGTTTACTACATATGGAATGAGAGGGAGAGGGGGAAAAGTGTATGCAAAGATCCCTGACCAGTTCATCCATAGAGCATTGCCTTGGGATTGATCTTGTGGGTGCCTGGATGCGAAGTTTTGGCATTTTGAGTTTTGCTTTGTTGCAAATAGATCTATTTGAGGTGTTCCCCAAATTTGAAAGTAATTGTTTAGTATTTGGGGGTGAATTTCCCATTCGTGGGTTTGTTGGTGATCTCGAGAGAGATTGTCTGCCAACTGGTTCTGAATCCCTGGAATAAATTGTGCTATTAGGCGAATGTGGTTGTGAATCGCCCAATGCCATATTTTCTGTGTTAGGAGGCACAACTGTGTTGAGTGTGTCCCTCCTTGTTTGTTTAGATAATACATTGTTGTCATGTTGTCTGTTTTGACAAGAATGTATTTTTGGGTTATTATGGGTTGAAATGCTTTCAGCGCTAGAAATACTGCTAACATTTCCAAGTGATTTATGTGAAACTGTCTCTGATGTATGTCCCATTGTCCTTGGATGCTGTGTTGATTGAGGTGTGCTCCCCACCCTGTCATGGAAGCATCTGTTGTTATGACGTATTGTGGCACTGGGTCTTGGAAAGGCCGCCCTCGGTTTAAATTTGTACTGTTCCACCATAGAAGCGAGATGTATGTTTGGCGGTCTATCAACACCAGATCTAGAAGTTGACCCTGTGCTTGTGACCATTGTGATGCTAGGCACTGTTCTAAGGGTCGCATGTGCAATCTTGCGTTTGGGACAATGGCTATGCATGAAGACATCATGCCTAGTAGTTTCATTACCATTCTGACTTGTATCTTTTGTGTTGGATACATGGCCTGTATTACTTTGTGAAATGTTTGAACCCGTTGTGGACTTGGAGTGGCAATCCCTTTTGCTGTGTTGATTGTCGCTCCTAAGTATTGCTGCGTTTGACACGGCAAAAGGTGTGACTTCGCGTAGTTGATGGAGAAACCTAGCCTGTGAAGGGTTTGTATGACATATTTTGTGTGCTGTGAACACTGTTTTAGCGTGTTGGTTTTGATTAACCAGTCCTCTAAGTACGGGAACACATGTATTTGCTGCCTTCTGATATGTGCAGCTACTACTGCCAGGCATTTTGTAAAAACTCTTGGCGCAGTTGTTATTCCGAATGGCAACACTTTGAATTGGTAATGTATTCCTTGGAATACGAACCTTAGGTATTTCCTGTGTGAAGGATGTATTGGTATATGGAAATACGCATCTTTTAGATCTAATGTTGTCATGTAGTCTTGCTGTTTGAGCAGTGGGATTACGTCTTGTAATGTGACCATGTGAAAGTGGTCTGATTTTATGTAGGTATTTAGTGTTCTGAGATCTAGTATTGGTCTCAGAGTTTTGTCCTTTTTGGGTATTAGAAAGTACAGTGAGTAAACTCCTGTGTTTTTTTGTTGAATTGGTACTAATTCTATTGCCTCCTTTTGTAGCAATGCTTGAACTTCTAGTCCTAGAAGATCTATATGTTGTTTTGACGTATTGTGTGTTTTCGGTGGGACGTTTGGAGGGAATTGGCGAAATTCTATGCAATAACCATGCTGGATAATTGCTAAGACCCAAGTGTCTGTTGTTATTTCCTCCCAAAGTTTGTAAAATTGGCTTAGTCTTCCCCCCACAGGTGTTATGTGATGGGGTTGTGTGACTTGTGAGTCACTGCCTATTTTGAGGGGTTTTGGGGCCTTGGAATTTTCCTCTATTTTTTGGGAATTGGCCCCCTCTAAATTGCCCCCGAAAACCTCCCCTCTGATATTGACCCTGGTAGGTAGGCCTTGTTTGTGAAGTTGTGGTTTCTGTGGGTTGACCTCGAAACCCTCCCCTAAAAGGTGTTTTCCGAAATGTACCTCTGCTCTGCGGGGAGTAGAGTGCGCCCATGGCTTTGGCTGTATCAGTGTCCTTTTTGAGTTTTTCGATGGCAGTGTCTACCTCCGGCCCAAACAATTGCTGTTCATTAAACGGCATATTGAGCACAGCCTGCTAGATTTCCGGTTTGAACCCAGAAGTGCGCAGCCATGCGTGCCTTCGTATTGTGACTGCAGTGTTTATTGTCCTTGCAGCTGTATCTGCTGCATCCATGGAAGACCGTATCTGATTATTTGAGATACTTTGTCCCTCTTCCACCACCTGTTGCGCTCTTTTTTGGAACTCCTTGGGTAAGTGTTCGATGAAATGTTGCATTTCATCCCAATGAGCCCTGTCGTATCTTGCTAAAAGTGCTTGTGAATTGGCAATACGCCACTGATTTGCTGCTTGTGCTGCAACCCTTTTTCCCGCAGCATCAAATATGCGGCTCTCCTTGTCTGGAGGTGGTGCGTCGCCTGAGGTATGAGAGTTGGCTCTCTTACGAGCTGCCCCCACAACTACTGAGTCTGGTGTTAGTTGTGTTGTAATATATATTGGATCTGTGGGCGGTGGCTTATATTTTTTCTCCACCCTTGGAGTTATGGCTCTGCCTTTAACTGGATCCTGAAAAATTTGTTTTGAATGTCTTAGCATTCCTGGGAGCATGGGAAGGCATTGATACTGGCTATGGGTGGAGGATAGGGTGTTAAAGAGAAAGTCATCCTCAATTGGTTCCGAATGTAAGGAGACATTGTGAAACTCGGCTGCCCTTGCGACCACCTGTGTATAGGATGTACTGTCCTCAGGTGGTGACGGTTTTGTAGGATAAGAGTCTGGGCTATTGTCAGACACTGGAGCATCGTAGAGGTCCCATGCATCGGGATCATCCTGACTCATTGTGGTATGAGCTGGTGAGTGCATCAGTGGTGGAGTTGTTGCTGGTGATGCATGTATTGATGGTGGTGGAGACGGTGGTGGGGTTGTTTTCCTTGCCACCTTTGCCTGTGGTTGCTTGTCCTTTTGTTGAAAGGCAAGTTTCCTTTTTATTTTGATTGGGGGAAGAGTGGTTATCTTCCCTGTGTCCTCATGAATATGAAGCCTTCTTTGTGTGTAGTCAGGCTCTACAGCTTGAAGCTCCTCTCCAAATCTATGTAATTGGGAGGTTAATCCTTGTTCCTCTGTATAGGAACTAGTTTTCGGCTCCGAGGCTGGCTGTTTCGGAACCGAAACCTTTTCGGAAGTCTTTTTAGGCTCCGAAGAAACCTTCTTTGTTTTCGGCGTGGTGTTTCGGTGCCGAAATTCTTCGGTGCCGCTGTCTCTGTGCCGAAGTTTCTAGGAGCCGCTGTCTCGGCTCCGAGGTTGCTGTGTGGCGGTATCTCGACCGGAGTCGGATGACTTCGACACCAGCATGCCCTTTTTCGGTGCCTTGGATGGGTCAGCTATTTTTCGGGTTAAGCCATGGCCTGTTGGCGGTGGCGTCCCCTGGGCTTTTGTAGACTTCTCGTGAGTCTTGATTTTCGACGTCTTACTCACGGTTTTGGTTGTTTCTTCGGCGTCGAGTTCTTCCGAATCCGACTCGCGGACGGAGAAAGCTTCTTCTTCCTCCTCGAAACGATCTTGACCTGTCGGCGTGGACGCCATTTGTAGTCTCCTGGCTCTTCGGTCTCTCAGCGTCTTCCTCGACCGAAACGCTCGACAGGCTTCACAAGTATCCTCCTTGTGCTCGGGGGACAAGCACAAGTTACAGACCAGATGGTGATCCGTATACGGATACTTGTGATGGCATTTTGGGCAGAAGCGGAATGGGGTCCGTTCCATGAGCCTTGAAGTCGCACGTGGCCGGGCCGACCAGGCCCCGACGGGGGATCGAAAAAACCCCGAAGGGCCACCGGAGCTCTTCAAAATTCGGTGTCGATTTGTTCTAACTAACCCGATACCGAACGCAAACAATACCGATGTTTTTTTCCGAGATTCTAACTAACTTTCCGACCCGAAACATGGAGCGAAAAGGAACACGTCCGAACCCGATGGCGGAAAAAAAACAATCTAAGATGGAGTCGACGCCCATGCGCAATGGAATCGAAGTGGGAGGAGTCCCTCGGTCTTGTGACTCGAAAAGACTTCTTCGAAGAAAAACAACTTGTAACACTCCGAGCCCAACACCAGACGGCGGACTGTGCACAGCATGTGTATCTGCAGCAACACATGCCATCGAACATATATATATATATATATATGTGATTGTGTATATTTATCGGAGCCTGCAGTTCGTAAACAACAAGCGATTTGTATAGGGTTGATTGAAAGTCCCCCAAGGCTGTGCCTGTCCCCCCCAGAAATGTATTGTCTCCTACACCCCTGGAGCCCACACTGAGACCTGAACCCGGTTCTCCAGTTTCAAAGTCAGCAACTCGGGATGTGAGGCCACAGCCTCTCTCTAGAAACATTGGCATGTTTGGATGTTTTTGTCTCCATTTCCCTTACTGAGTGGCCCTCCCACCAGGCGTCCACCCTTAACCCCTTCCTCCCTTTTGTTTCCCTGAGCGCCCCACTGGATCGTTGATGCGCTATTATTATCCATTTGAGCGCCTTGAAGCCGTATTTATGAGCTCTGTGTGGAAAATTACTGTCAACTCAAGCCTATGACAGATAGCCAGAAATCATTTTCATAAAAAATAACTGTGTTTTGAATACTGGAGGAGAAAGCAGTGAAAATGTGATATACAGGAGAGAAAAAAGCATAATGCTTTCAAAGCGAAAACTGAGACATTGGCAAGGGTGCTGGGTAGCCGATAAGTGGCGAAATTGATGCAGACAGTGTTAAAAATGCACGCGTAAGCGAAAAGCGTGCTCTTCACAGTCGGTAAACATACGAGCCCACACAAACACTGGCATACACACACACACACAGCACTGTGGGGATCACTTCATTCGCTCTCAGAGCAACCGAGATGCTCTCTCGGCCCGTGACTCTGGGCCACAGGACAGGCACCAGACGTTTAAACTTCTAAGCAGGGTTGTAAAATACTTTCATCCTTCCAAGGTCAATTCAATGCGAAATGTTGAATCGGGTCTTTTGTATAAACTGCTACCAAAGAGAGGAGCGAATTGAGATGCGAACCCCAAATTTATTTTGACAAGCAAAGCATAAAATGGAACACGTATGGTATTTTAAGTGTACTTGTATATCAGCATTTTGCCATTTGTATGCCCCATGGCACTTAACACTGTAGTTTTGTTTACTGTTTGGTGATAAATTATCATGTATTGTATATACTTCTGCAAGCGCAGTATAGACTAATTCTTGGGTAATGATGTTTCAAATGCAGGGCCACTGGAACTATGCTGTTCTGTGGCCGTGGTCTTTTCTGTGTCATTATGTATTTTCCACTCTTGCCACATAATCTATCACCTGATTCGTAATTTGCAGATTTAAATGTTAGAATTTTTATGTCACAAACAGGTAAAAAGTTATTAAAACACTGCCACTTGAGTTGTTGTGCAGTGGCAGCCCCTTATACCCCTGAACTGGTTGCATTTCTGTTGCTGATTACTTTATGTAGGTGTTAAACTGAACCTTTGCCCAGAAAGTGTTTGCCAATGCCTGCTTACATTTATAGACAATAAAGTACATGAAGGCTTTGAAGCCTGAGTAAACAAGCACTGGGACAGAGACATGAATTCCTGCAGCCGCTGACTCTGGGCATTCTACGGCCACAGATGATCCTTAATGGCTATATCACTAGGCGCTACAGGTGGCTGCCAATAGACCACATGGCGAAACTGCGCAGTTTCACTCTGGATTCCGACAGGAGTCCTTCTAAGGTGAATAAAGTGAAAGCCTGCTGGCAAACTCGATGGCCGCACTCTCTGGCCTGCCTGAGCCCCTTCTCCCTCCTTTCTGCCTCCCCTATTACTTGTCCTCCTAACTCCCTCTTTGTGCTGATCCAGTTCTGCTGCCAAACACATGGGTAAAAGCCATTGTCATTTACAACGCCAATAGCTCTAACCCTTGCAAATGCGAGACCTGTTGTACAGCAAATGCTTCACAACTTTTTCAAGTTATCCATCCTAAACTGGCTCCTATATGAGGCAAGGATACAGTTATAAATTGCCTGCTTGACCCATAAAGCCTTACACTACAACACCCCAATGTACCTAGCTCAAAAAGTAGAACTATCTGGTGTCTGCAGATCCTCTAGGAGAACCAGCACCCAATGCTGGAACCTCAGAAATGCCATAAAAAGAAAACTTGTGACAGAGCCTTCCCAGGTATTGCCCCAAGAATTTGGAACTCCTTACCACCGGAAATTAGACTGAACCACTCAAATTCTTTGTTCAAAAAAGAAGTTAAAGTACTACTTATGTACACATTTCTGCTCTAGTTCTCAAAAAGACACACTTCAAACACCCATGATTATTATGTGCATGTTTGATCGGGTCTGATGACTTATCGACTTGGTCCTGTAGCGGCATCTCTCCTCAATTTGTGCGCTATTTACACTCTGTACTTCCATTGATTATGTTGTTGTTTACTCTTCTTGTTTCTTCCTTCTGAACATTTGTAAAGTACTCCGATACTCTCTCATGGGTGATGTTCACGCTATATCAAACTTTATAAGTAAATAAAAAAACAACGCCCCTGACACATGGCCTTAGATTGCCTGATCACTCATCAATCTTGGGCTCTTCCATTGTCTTAGCTCTTCAAAGTGCATGTAGAATGGTTAATAGTTAATCAGGGAAGAAGGACATCATGAACAGCCTTAAGGCCCCGATTCAGAGTGAGCGGAAAATATGTGCTGAAAATCCAGGTGGCTGAAATTTATTTATAAAGCCCGATATTTCCACACATATTTCCTTGTATTATGAGTTAAACCTCACAGAATGGGGAATTACTGTGCAGACCCGGATTAACAGGGTGGAATTCCGCATACTAACAATTAATTGGTGTTGAATGTACCTACTGTAACAGGTGATAAATGTGTGCAAACAGGCAGAGGGTGTTGGGGGAGAACATGGGCGATGAGTGTGGTCTAGGAAAGGGGAGGGTGTTGTATAACCGGGTTGAGCATTACATGCTCTTCTAGTGCCTTGGTAGAGGGTCAGACAGGGACCAGGGACAGAAGGCCTGGGCCGGGCTGCCCTACATCCCTTTCCCAATGTGATTTTATCAGCAGGATTAGCCGGCTGGTAAAATAGGGGTGGAGAACATCAGTCCACTCATAATTGTGTGGATCTGTGTTATGCACTTGCATTTCACTCTCCACAACTAGTGATCGAGCTATGGCTGGTACACTGACATAGGGCTACCCATGCTGACACTAGCAAAGTGACACAGAGGCACAACAATGACAAAGAGCCACCAACAAGGGGTTACCAACACTGTCATTGACACACTGCCACAGGAATACCACACTGAAGTGGACATTGACTTGGGTACAGTTACTCAGAGGCACTGACAATAGGACACAAACAAAGGGACAGTGACTCAGGGGCATTGGGAAATAGGCACTGTCACTAGGATACTGGTACAGGCAAATCAACACTGTCATTAGGACACTCACACAAGGGACACTAAAAAAGGAGGATCACGGGAACAGAGACAATGGAAGTCCAACATGGGGCAGACCACTAATGCTGAAACACTGGAATGGGGGTTTTCCCTACGACACTGAGACAGGGGTTTTAGGGCACAAGGATACCTACACTAAAAGAATGGCACTTAGACACAATACCAGACCAGTGGCACAACATAGGGACACTGACACAAGTACACCGACTGGGAGATGAGACACTAGTGTATTGAGGGAGCACAAACATTGATGCAGAGCCAATGGCATGTTGCGGTGACACTGGGAGATTGCAACACAGGTACCAGTAGACTGGAACTAAGATACGGATGCCTAGACACTACACTAGGACAGTGACATGATACAGGGACACTAACACCTCGGCACCTATGATTTCTTACATGCCTTGCTAATACTGGGACAACGACACAAGGATGCTAGCCTTAATACAGTGACATAGAAACATAGGGCATGATCTAGATTTTGGGGGACGGGTTACTCTGTCACAACTGTGACGAATAGCCTGTCTGCCGAAATATAAGCCCCAAAGGATATAATGGGATGTATATTTCGGTGGGCAGGTTATCCGTCACCGTTGTGACGAAGTAAGCCGTCTGCTGAAATCTAAATCAGGCCCATAGTCGTACATACTAACACTGGGACACTGACATTGACATTGGGCAACGCTGCACTCCCAAGGGTTAGTGTCACAGTGCTACTACCTGGGTACTCCGACAGACACTAGACGAAGAAGAGACTGGCAAGGAGATGCTGACAATGGCACATGAGCAATGATACAGGAAACTGAGAAGAGGTCATTGACATTGGGACACATGTAAATGAGGAGGAAGGAGCACTTATATGGGGAAACAACCAAAGGGGAGCTGACACATATTCACTAACAGTGACAAGGAGACACTGTCCAAGGAACACTGATCAGCTCACAAACAGTAATGCGGATAATGTGACACAAGGGCACCCGCATTAGGACACCGACACAGGGATGCCACAACACATGGTTACTAGCACTAACACTGAGAAGCTACAAGGGCACTGACACTAACACTACAAAGACACCAGGGAACCAGCGGAGAGGCACTGGCATTGCTCATTGATGCCAGTGGGACTCAGCCACAGCTTCTGGGACACTTACACTTACATGGGGACATTGACATTGGAATGGTGGCACAGGAACATTGAGATGAGGTTATTGGCACTGGGACACTGAACCTGGCAAAGGGACACATGGACACAGATACTAATGTAAGAACATTGACATTTGGACACAGATATGATTTAACTGAGAGACGGGTATTGTGGCTGATACTGCCACTGGAAGACTGACACTGCTACATTGACACTGGGGCATGGGGAAACAGGGACACACAAGGTACTGACATGGACACTCACACAAGGTCTGAGACAAGAGGACACAGGGACACAAGTACATGGTCATAAAGAAAAGGACAGTGTTATAGAGTGGGAAAACATGGACACTCGGACCATCAGCATCTGAACGAGCAAGTCTATGGCCCCAACTAAATACCAATTGTTCTTTAACAGCCCTCAGCACTAGAAGGTAAATGCAGCTCATCAGCAAAAATTATTATCCTTTGTTCTTCAAATAACCAGAAACCGTGCATCAGTTATAGGAGTTCCCAGAATACACCTTTTTGGTTTCCAGCACTGGGAGAAGGCCACCTGCTTTCCACTGTTCCAATGTAGGAAAAGCATTGTTCACTCTGGCTATGCCAAGGAGAAGATGTGATCTTCTTTGCTTGTTGGTTGAGCCTTTTTTGCAAAGCCTGCCACCTTACCAATCAATTTAGAAGCACCTCTCATGCAGCCACAGAAAGATGCCAATACAAAGTGAGAGTCTGGAGCTAAAAGAGATGACCACCAGTAACTGTCAATGGCATTGGGGCCAAGCAGTGCTTAATTTGTAAAAAGAAAATAAGTGCAGCGACCCAAAGTGTACCTTAGGGGTTGGCCACTGGCATTACTGAATGCCAGCGTTGTGGAACACCAAGGCTACTTCTTCCACCACCCTACATTCCTATCTATTGTTCTTACTCTTGTTGGTTCTTTTCCATCCCTCCTATCCTCCCTTGTCCCTGTTTCCATATCGTTTGCTTCTTCCTTTCCCCTTCCTCTGTCTTTCTATCCTTTGGTCTGAGTTGAAATCTAATGATGAAAAACAAGGGCAAGTTCCCAAATATGAGAGTGGGGCTCACCGCCTGCAAGCACCTGTAGAAATTTAGTATTGGGTCAAAGGCCTTGGAATGAAGGCCGGGCGGCTACCTGGCTACGTCTTTCCCCTTTGACCAGTGGAAGCAGCTTTCTGGCCACACTCACTACATGAGCTGTACCCATGATCCCCCGACAATCTGTCTAACTTGCTTCCCTGTCCGGCGGACACTTCCATCAAGAACTCTCCCACAGGAGCCGGGTACAGCCAACGCAGCACCGACTGACTGACAGTGGGACCATGTCTTTGCATGTACAATGTCTATGTGCTCTAAGCTATGGGCCAATGTGTTTAGAACTGCCTTTAAACCCATTTAATTATTATTAATGGTGGTTAGCAAAATATACAGAGAGGTGCAACATTTTCCAGGCGCGTCCCATAAGATATTTTAAGGTATAGTACACAACTCTGTACATACTTGCACACATGTTCTATTTGGGGTGTGTCAATATTAGGCAGAAGATACCTCAGAAAATCATTTCACACATATTTCCTAAAATGTCCCAGTGTTTCTGGCTCGATGTGCTTTAAAAGGCCCCATTTCCTATTAATTATCACACATAGCTTTAAAGGTATAATAATGTTAACACTTTAAAATATACAGCAATATATGCTGTGTCCTCATGTGTCATTTGTTACAGATATTTTCAAAGGAGCCAAACCCCTGTCCATAACCAAGACCTCTTTTAGGCTGTAATTGTCTTTTCGGGGTCTCTGAAAGGAAATATATGTTGCACATTTACGGGATGAAGCATGGCCTGGCCTGCATTATGATGCTATAGCAAGTCACAGTGGAGTTTGTGGCAATGGAGGAACGAGGGATTCCTTCATAAGGTCATTGAACTATGAGAAGTTTTGAATTGCAGCTTTGGTTACCCTCTCTGTCCTGCCTTTCCACTGTGCTACTGGCTCTGGCAGCAGGTACTGTGGTGTTACAACTAAACGGTAATAAGTTATTACAGTTCAGCAGCTACATTGTTTCTTTATTACGGGCAACCAAACACGTCATCATTTGCCTGTACAAAATAGATTAGGGATGGGCTTTTATATAGGAATTGCAGGCACCCGTGCATTGTATAGATTATATACAAAAGAAAGAGATCCTTGACAGCCCAAGACAACTACCAACTCCTGTGCTGTGCTCTGTGTGAGAGGCCCATTAAAGAGTACTAGACAGCACAGTAAACACGAGGCCCACAGCGGAAGTGCCTCCAGAATAGACACATTATATTTACGTAGTTATGCTGATGGTCCTGGAGAAGTGGCTACTAGGAAAGCATGCAGTCTAAAATATCACACTGTTATTAAATTGCAACTGGGAAATTCCATCCTTTACTACAGATTGCCAAAGCAATACTCTTGGCAGCTGCAGGGGGAAACTGCAGAGAGAGAGAGAGAGAGTAATTCTTCAAACAAATATGTCTATCATTTAAAAGGGTAACAGCGGAATCTATAGCTGATGCCCATAGCAATAATATGTATTGAGGAAACACACCAGAAGGATGGATTTCCACTGACTATGACACTGATTCCCCTTTAGATTAATTTAAGGTACATTTATTTCATTTGACTGACCTGAAAACAGTCCTAAAACAGGAACCATTCAGAGAAGGGCAGAGGTAGTACTCAGAGGGGGATGGTACACAGAGGGGGCGGTACTCAGAGGGGGGCGGTACTCAGAGAGGGGCGGTAGGTACTTGGAGGGTGGCAACACTAAGAGAAGGGCAGTACTCATAGGCCAGATGCACGGTTCGCATGTACATGCCAGGGTGCAGGTACACTACAAACATGCCATATACCAGATATTTGATGTTTTGATAGAATTTTGGAGCATCTGCTCGTTTTGAACACTTTTATTAAAAGGATGCCTGAATGACATTGAAAACTCTGGGTCTGCTGGAGAGCAGAGACAATAGCTAATTCCTGACCTGAAAGGTTGCTCCGTTTAATGGCAGCAATAATCACAAAAAGCACACAAAGTAGTGAAAAACACTGCTGGTACTTGAGGGTACATGAAGAAACGAAAGCCACATTACATTCCTGGAGCTGGATTACATGTTTGAACGGTCATTTCTGGATTACATTGAATCCTGCATCACTATCACAGAAACCTTTGGACCTACCATCTGTTACAAAATAACACTTCAGCACTGATACGTTGCCATGATGTCAATGTAAAATTGCAAGAGCACTGTTGCATTATGTGTGAATTGGAAGTGATGTTGCAAAATTGTAGATGCACTCGGACAATCTATGTATTTCGACCTGAGGGTAGTACATAACATAGAATCAACCAGTGGTGATAGTAAAAAGATACTACCAAGTGTAGTTCCTCGGGATGGCTTTGCCTTGGAAGGAGTTGTGATTAGTAGGTTGGGTTCTGATTTATTTAGTAAAGTAGACAGTTCTCACCTGAGAGCACCGAGGACATTGCAGCGAAGGCGTTGACCTTCAGTTTGCATACTGGGTTCCCCGTGTAGAACATCTCGAGGATCAGCAACCCGAAGCTGGCTACCAGGAAAGCAATGTAGAGCATCTCGGAGCCCAGAGACAACCAGAGTATGCCTGCAATCAGAAACCATGAACACCTTATGCACAGGCTTTAAGGGCATGAGGCTAGAGGAGTGTCCATGGTCACACATGGACACAGCCAGCCACAACTGGAGGTGAAACACTCCCCATCCCCATCCATCAGCGGCTGAAGCTTTGTACCTACACCTGGAGATTAAATATATCACTAACACAGCTGAAATTCTGAATTGACACCTTCTGTCATAACCTACAGCCAGAAGACATCACCCACACATTGCAACTGAAGTACTTCCCTGAAACACTTCACTGCCACCTGCAGCTGAAAAGCTCTACTGACACATGCAACTGAAGCACTTCATGAGCCAAACACTGGTACCCACACCTGAAATAGTTTAATTGCAACTGCAGCTGTAAGGCTTTGCTGACAACTGCAACTAAAATACTTCACTTACATCCCTGGCTGAACACGTCTACCAACACACACAGCTAAAACACTTCACTGACACCTGCAGTTTAAAACCTTCAGTGACACCCACAGCTAAACACTTCACTGACACCTGCAGTTTAAAACCTTCAGTGACACCCACAGCTAAACACTTCAGTACACCTGCAGCTGAAAACCTTCAGTGGCACACAGCTAAAACACTTCACTGACACCTGCAGCTGAAAACCTTCAGTGACACACAGAGCTAAAGTACTTTAGTGATATCTGCAGCTGAAAACCTTCAGTGACACACACAGATAAAACACTTCACTGACACCTGCAGCTGAAAACCTTCAGTGACACACGGAGCTAAAGTACTTTAGTGACACCTGCAGCTGAAAACCTTCAGTGACACACACAGCTAAAGTACTTTAGTGACACCTGCAGCTGAAAACCTTCAGTGACATACACAGCTAAAGTACTTTAGTGGCACCTGCAGCTGAAAACCTTCAGTGACACACACAGCTAAAGCACTTCACTGCCACCTGCAGCTGAAAACCTTCAGTGACACCCACAGCTAAAAGCCTTCATCGATGCCTGCAGGTGAAAACCTTCAGTGACACACACAGCTAAAGCACTTCACTGCCACCTGCAGCTGAAAACCTTCAATGATAATTGCAACCGAAATAGTTCGCTTACACCTCCAGCTGAAGACTTCTACCAACACACACAGCTAAAACACTTCACTGACACCTGCAGCTGGAAACCTTCAGTGACATCCACAGCTAAAAGCCTTCATCGATGCCTGCAGGTGAAAACCTTCAGTGACACACACAGCTAAAGCACTTAAGTGACACCTACACCTGAAAACCTTCAGTGGCACACACAGATAAAGCACTTTAGTGACACCTACACCTGAAAACCTTCAGTGGCACACACAGATAAAGCACTTTAGTGACACCTGCACCTGAAAACCTTCAGTGACACACACAGATAAAGCACTTTAGTGACACCTGCAGCGGAAAACCTTCAGCGACACACACAGATAAAGCACTTTAGTGACACCTACACCTGAAAACCTTCAGTGGCACACACAGCTAAAACACTTTAGTGACACCTGCAGCGGAAAACCTTCAATGAAAATTGCAACTGAAATACTTCACTTACACCTCTAGCTGAAGACTTCTACCAACACACACAGCTAAACACTTCACTGACACCTGCAGCCTAAAAAGTTCACTGACACATACTACTAAAACACTTCATCATCACCTGCAGATAAGAACCTTCAGTGACACTTCCACCTCAGGCTGATAGAACTGAGCAGAAACTGCAGCTGAACTACTCAATGCCACTAGCAGCTTTAGGACTAGCTGGCACCTGCAGCAGTATCACTGCATCAACAACTGCAGAGGAAACACTCCACTGACGTGCAGGAGAAAGGCTTCACTGAAACGTGCAGCTGAAAAGTGTCACCAGCACCTGCTGCTGAAAGACTTCCATCACATCTGCAACTGTATAATGTCACTGACACCTGCAGCTAAATTACTTTAATGGAATATTTTACTGATGCATGGAGCTCAAAAATGTGACTTGCGCTTGCAGCTGAAATACTAAATTCACTCCCTCATCTGAAAGACTGCACTGACAAATGTGGCATAAAAATGAAAAACATTGACAATTACAGCCAAACCACCACTTAGTGGCATGTGCAGTGGAATGATTTCCCAAATACCAGCTGCTGTAACACTTCAATGACGTTTGTCTGAAAGGATTTACCACCATAGATTTCATGTCATCAGTTATGTAATGTGTGAGGTCCTAAGCAGTGCATCTTAGTGGTGCAAGTTATACTTAGGCCAGCTACATATAACTTGTGAATTTTACTGTTTTTTGGTTTTGAAACAATAGTTTTTTAGTATTAAAAGACCTACATATAACTCCACATTAAGGGCCAGATGTAGCAAGTTCCGATTTTGCGAATCGGAAATTGCGAGTTGGTGCGACTCGCAATTTCCGATTCGCAAAATCAGATGCAGAAGGATGTCTCAGACACCGTCTGCGACTCGCTATGGGGTCGCAAAGACCCACCTCATTAATATTATTGAGGTGGGTCGCATTTTGCGACCCCATAGCGAGTCCCTGCACTCACAGGGATGGTGGCCTGCTGGAGACAGCAGACCTCCATGTCTGTGACTGCTTTTTAAAGAAAGCTGTTTTTTAAAATTTATTTTGCAGCCCGTTTTCCTTAAAGGAAAACGAGTTGCAAAACGAAAAAAATAACGAAACCATTTGGTTTCGTTTTTTCAGAGTAGGCAGTGGTCCATTGGACCACTGCCAGCTCTGAAAAAACCTTTTTGGCAACATTCACAAAGGGGAAGGGGTCCCATGGGGACCCCTTCCCTTTTGCGAATGAGTTACCACCAGTGTGACACTGGTGGTAACTGCGAATTGCTTTGCGACCGCGTTCGCGGTCACAAAGCAATTTGGCATGGCGATGCGAGTCGCAAATAGGAAGGGGACATCCCTTCCTATTTGTGAGTCGTATTCACATTTTGCGAGTCGGTACCGACTCGCAATATGTGAATGTGCATCGCGATGAGCATTTTGCATGGCGCAAACTGCGATTTTTGCAGTTTGCACCATGCAAAATGCTTGCTACATCTGGCCCTAAGCTATGTTTTTCAGTGAATTTCTAAGGTTATTTAATGCAAGTTCAAATGTTACTACTTTACTTATGTATAACTCCACTTCAACCTTGTTTGTTAGTGAATTTCTATGTTTTTTAACATAAAGTAATGTCTTATTACGTCTGTGGCCAAACCCCTGCTGAGCACGGCCTTTGGCAACTAACCCCCCTGCGGGCAGCCAACCCGTTACCACGAACAGCCTTCTGCCATAGGGGGTCTAGGCCCCGTGAGTGACCAACCACACCACATTCTTAATTTTTTTATATTTTTTAAAATCCTGCAGGAGTGGGAGGGGGTGCTGCGCTGGCCACCGTGGGAGTCCTGTAGGCCCACACGGAAATTCTTCAAAGCAAATTAAAGTTAGCTGACACTTGAGTGTTTCCCAAGCATTGTCATTGTGAAGATAATTGGTGATAAAACTGATGAGCTCATCAGGGATTCATCATGATATTATTATTTGAGATATGCAATGTTATTAGTGATGTCATGTGTGAGGTCATGAGGCTGACGTTGAAGTGCACGAGTTAAAATGTGCACAGCTAACTATAACTAATCTATTTCAGGAGTTTTAGGCTTTGAAACTGTAACGTTAATTAAACTGTGTTTTTTTCATGATGGGTGGATGGATAGAGAGTTAGATAGATAGATAGATAGATAGATAGATAGATAGATAGATAGATAGATAGATAGATAGATCATCTTACCTCGTTCTGTGGGTGGTGTTAGCTCCAAAAAACTTCTGCATTTTTCGTCTGAAAACAAATGCA
Source organism: Pleurodeles waltl (assembly GCF_031143425.1). Lineage (NCBI taxonomy): Eukaryota > Metazoa > Chordata > Amphibia > Caudata > Salamandridae > Pleurodeles > Pleurodeles waltl. The sequence continues at coordinate 156,184,136 of NC_090441.1, forward strand.
AGAAAAGAATATTAGTATGACTACATGTTGCAATAATGATGCTTCAGCTTAATATCGTTTGGGGCATAAGGTTTGCAATGCGAAACCATAAAATGCAGCACCTCTGATACATAAGTGTTTGTCTGGTCCTTAGTAAATTATGGTACGTTCTAAGGACTAAAATGAGCCTGGAAGTAGTCATATGATGCCCAGTATAGGTGTGTGTTCAGGTCTAGTTTGGTCTTGAGGTTTGCAAATTGCTCCAGTAGGCTCATGAATAACTTATTGGAGTTTGGACAGGAGGCTCATAGAATTGGCTATCCGCCCGATAAGTGAATGAGGCTCTGATTATGGTAATCCCTAAGGATGGAAAATGCCAAAGGAGGTAGGGTCCTACCACCCCCTATTTGTGATTAATACAGTAATTAACATCATCACAAATTGATATCCCACAGAATATTGAACGTAATCTCCACACGTACATGCAGACCAATCTGTGTGTATTATTTTACACTCTGGAATTTCAAAGACGAAGGAGTGGTTGAGGATGGAGTATTGGTGGCTGGGAATGGATGTGCAAGTAGAAAGGTTTGTGAGGGATTGTGTGCAATATGTGGTAAATGACAAAGCACTTAAGTCTAGGGTTCAACCCATGACAGAGAGGTAATTACCTAATGGTCCATGGGAAAAAGTAGTGTTTAATATTGTAGGACCTATACATTCAAAGGTGGGAACAACGTATGTTCTGGTACTGCCAGATATGTTTTCAAGGTGGACAAAGGTTATATTCACTCATGGTATCAAGGCAAGACATGTAGTGGCGTTCTTGAGAGAACTAATATTGAGAGAGAGGGCACCCGTTACGGTTCTGACAGACAACAGGCTAAAGCTGGTCTCTAACGAAATGGAGGTATGTCTTGAAAAGAAAGGTATAAGGCACAAGAAGTGTGCGTTGTATTACCCAGAGGCCAGTGGAATGGTTGAACTGTTTAACAGGGTTCTGAAAGAAACCATTCAGCTAGTGCAAAATGGTGGGTTTCACTATATGAGGAAAGTCTTGAAGAAAGAGTCTTCAAAGGTTTATTCTTTAGTACAGCACTCATGAACCATCCCAGCTACCACTCCTCGGGCTGCTCGCGCCACGTCATTTCGAAACATCACATACACTCTTCAGAACAGTCTTAGATGATGTCCTATACATGGCACATACACATTCCATAATAGAATATATTACCCCCAAACCACCACCTATTTTTCTCTCTTTTCTCCCTTGTGGTGGAGTGAACAGTGCTATGAAGCGATTACTTGTGCTATGCCCTATGGTGCTGGAACAATTTTCAAAGCAGGGGTGCTGCCATTAATGTTATATCACTGAAGTCATAGAAATTGTGAAAAATCCAAGTGTCAGTCACAAAAAAAGAGGAGCAAATGTGCCAGGCCCATTCAGCAGAAGAGTATGGTATGTAGCTAGGGGTGCATTTTGGATCATTGGTGAGGTACTACACTGTAATTTACAGACAGCATATTTTCTGTTGAAATGGCCACTATATTTGCGTAGACATGCAGTTATACTGGTAAAACTATATAATGCACAAACGAAATGTGTGGAAATTGGGTTTCAGCAATTATTTAACATTTACACATCACCCAGTAAAGTGTCTTTATTTGTTTTGTCCTAATAAAATCTTTGTTTCCAATACACTTCAGAATTACAAAGAATGTGCTTTCTTTGTGCTTTCCTAATCACTGACTTTTAAAATATTTATATAGTTGATATACAGGTATTTAAATGTTGTGTATTAGAAAAAGAACTGCTATCCTATAGCCATTCATTTCACTTCTTGTCCTCAACCAAGACTTTCACTTTTACAAAATCCTCTCACCTTGCAATTAGAGAAATAGAAGTATTTACCAGTTTCCGAATAAGCAGCAATCTGTCAGAAGACATAGTCTGACAGCTGACCTGAAGACCAGCAAGTGTGACAAGATAAAAACAAAGTCTAATGGCATTCTTATTGCTCAGTCGCCTTCTGAACTCCAGCATGGTCATTCCTGGGAACGCCGCACCCAAGGTGAATAGAAACCATGTGAACATGTTCTTGTTTATTATGTTTTTGGTTATATCTAGAGGGAGAGATGCCACTTCTGTCTTGGCCAGGACTGTGAAGTTTAGAAAAAGACCAGAATTCCGATACTGAGCTCATGTATCATTGGGCACCATAAGAGGTACAATGAAAGACTGCAACCCGCAGAGAGCGCTTGCCATGCAAATGTTATAAGCAATGCACATAAATTGCCCACCCTCCATGTACATAATGGGGATGCTGAGTATTCCTAGCTTCTACTGCAACTACTAAATAGCCACAAAATATAATTGTATTACCTGGAATGTGAGGGTTTCGGAACTCCTGATGAATGATACAGAGTTCACACCTTCCTTGGGAGTAGGAGGCATACTTTGCTTCTCTACAAGAAACACATCTGAAAGGCAGCTCAGGAGATTACAGAAGACATGAAGTGTTCGGATTGTTGGCATTTCTTACTCTGCATATGCTCGGGCACTCTGATATGGATAGCACCAGGGGATGCCCTATGCAGTTGAAGTTAAACACATTGAGGCAAATAATTATGAAAACTCAGGCGGCACAGATTCGGACCATAATCCACTACCGGTGACAGTACAATGAGGGCACATTACCGCAATGGTACCCACTTGCCACTTTCCTCGACGCGTCCTTCTGATCATCTATAAGTGACAATATAGATGAGTATTTCAGTATTAACAAGGGAACAGGCAGTAGCAGGACGACTGTATGGGGTTCCTTCAAAGTTGCTATGAGAGGCATTTCTACCAAAACCATCACTGGCAGGGGACCGACACTAGGCAGTGACATCGCTGCTGGTGAAGGAACTGTTGGACAGACAGAATGTGCCTTACCAAAGGACCCTCAATGGTGCAGCAGTTAGCTGACACGAGGAAAAGACATACCGACTTGACAGATACATATTGATGTCTGGACTTCAGGGAGTACATCAATAGGTAGCAGTCAAAGGGTGACAAGGCAGGGAGGTTGTTGGCCTGGCTGATAGAGGAGAATCCTCCAGACTACCCATATAGCACCACACTGAGATAAATGCAACATTTCTGGCTTGTCACAAGCAATTCTACAAGGTCTCGGCAGGGGAGAAAGCTTGCTACATACTGTTGGGTACCTGACAGCCATACCAATCTTATCTCATGCACCTTTGTAAAGCACATGGTTACCCTTGGGCATCCTAGCACTAAAAATGCAACACGGATTACGCCACTATGCTTAACGAAATTTAGGACATTTATAATTCTCAAGTTTTTAGAGATTTCTGGAATGCCATTGCTGGTAATAACGCAAGAAGCGAAGAGATGCGTTGGATGCACCGCTCATGTCGAAAATCGAGGCGCTGGTCTAGGAAAGTCCACAAGACTAGATGGGGTCACAGAACTACTTTATGGAGCTTTTAAAGATAAACTGGAGCCTAAATTGGTGCCAGTGTTCGAAGAATCCTATGAGAAGGGCATCCTACCTTGGTCTACAGGGGAGGCAACTGTTGTGGTATTGCTGAAAGAGACAAAGAGCCATTAGGCGTGAAGTCATGCCGTCCCTTGTCTCTGCTGAACACTGAATATAAAATATTGTGCAAGATCATTGTTAACAGATACCGCAGCCGTTGCCCCGGTATTGTGCACCTTGACCATTGCTGGTTTGGCAGAAACACACAAACTAAACAGGGTTCCAATGGAAGGCCCAGCGCTGGTGGTTTCCTCATTAGATACAGAGAAGTCCTCGGATACGCTTCCATAGGCACGCCTCTTTGCTGTTCTTAAAAAGATTGGTATTGGCGGAGGATTACCGAGGTGAATTATGGTATTTTACAATAAGCCGCCTATTGAGTCCAGACCTGGAGTATGACTTTGGAGCGGTGGACGATGGGTGGATACACCAGGAAGGGATGCCCGCTCTTTGATCTGGCCATGGAATCAGTGGTGCGCCTGCTTCAAGGCAAGGGTCAGGAGCGGGGTTTTAAATTAACAAGCGGTTTGCAAATCGTATCTTCATACACTGATAATTTTCGCTTTCCAGATAACATAAGTAACGAGTGTTTCATCAAAGTCTGGCCAGGTATCGGGAAATTTTCACACTTAGGACCCCACTTACCCCAGATTTGCTGCCACAACAGAAAATGACTTACTCTGTTGGTATCCCACTATGAAATGTGTAGATTTATGTAACGCGGCTTATCACCCGCGAGGGTATCCAGGCGCTGTCCATGGGCACAGGAAGATTAAGTGATTTGCCCAGATTCACAGGATGTTGCACCAATGACGAGGCGTGAACCCAGATCCCCAGCTACCAAGGTGGTTGTCTGACCGCTGGGCTACATCCTCATCCATCGCCCCTAGTTTCAACAGATTGCACACACCAGGGCCAGCCTTTCACGGAAAGAGACAGGCATAGATACTATTGGTAGGGCCACTGGAATGATGCAATTATGCTGCAGCGGATATTTTTATATAATTATAGATCTGATACAGATTTCCATCAGTTGCCGCATAATCTGAAGATTTTAGCAAAAACATGTGCTGGACTGATCACCCTTCTGCTGCTTATTGCTGCATCTGGGTGTCAATCAAGTACTAATGAGATTCAACCAATACCCAGACAGTGTTACCAAGTTAAAACAAGCATTTGCAATGCAACGGGTCTCGCATTTGCTCAAGTTAGAGCTTTCAACGTTGTAAACTCCTAACTGGACTTTTCTTGCCACACAAATTAAAAGAAAAAAAATTATTGTGCTGAAATAGAAAACTGAAAAAAACGAGCGCGATTGTGCTATGTAAAACCAAGCACGATCGCGCTGCGTGGAAAAGAAAAAGATAAAGTAGTCTCAAAACCATCCTGAAAACATGGAGCCTCGTATGTTTTTTTTGTAGTTGGCCGGTGCGCTCGAGGAGGGCTAAACACCGGAAAAGACATGACGCATGCATGCCTTTTACTAATGAAATCAAGCAGATTTTAAAAGGCAAGCCCACGAACCAACCAAACTAATGGGCGTGACCTGGGTGTGTTTAAAAGCCCAAAGAGAGATTACAACAGGGATGGAGCGCTTGTGCGCTCGACCCTAAAAATGATGAAATAATGAAGTATTACTTTGACAAAATGTGCCGCATTATGCAAAATAATATATCTTTCCTTGCAGCATAATTTAGTCAATCCTGCCACTTATTTTGGCCCTCTCGTGCCGCGTAATTCCAGTGTAATGACCATTGGAGATCTATTTGAAAATGGAGCGCTATGTTCATTCGAACAGCTCCAACATGTCTGTGGCCTAGGGCCGGGACACTTTTTGATATACGAGGCAGTGGCAAATTCATTAAGATAGATCTAAGGGGAATATACTGCGCAGCCCCTACAGTCTAATTTATTGCATCTATTACTCACCCACGGGTTAGGTAAAGATGCTGTCACAGTACTTTATAATGACATATTGCCAGTTCTTTACTCTGGTGATTCCAATATGTGAAGAAGATGGGAAGAGAAACTGGGGTCAGCCCTGCTGGATGAAAAATAGACTAAAACACTTGATTATACTAACACGGTCTCTAGGAACTCCAGCCTAAAACTAACACAAGTTAATTATTTACATCAGACCTACCTGACGCCAAAGAGGTTGGCTAAGATGTCCCCACAGACATCAGATTCTTGTTCCAGGTGCGACAGAATGGGGGCAGATTTGTTCACCACGTGGTGTGGAGCTGCCTGCTCATCACACAGTTCTGGGAGGAGGTACCAACCTTATTGGCTGAAGTCACAAGTAAGATGTCGGATGCCACACTCACTACATTTAGGTGCATAGATCTTGCATTAGTCTTCGCGGATCGCAGAATAGCTGTGCACTGGCAATCGAGAACCATTATTAAGTATTAGGGTACGACTGGTAGATGTTAAACGATAGGTGGACTCCAGGGGCAGCTGTCCTGGCGTTGCAGAAAAGTGGAGCGGGATGGGAAGCCCATGGTCCTGTCGGGGGTACCATGATGTCAGTCGTGGAGGCCTAAGTACACCTGTTACTGTTTTTATTTTGTAGTTTGCTCTGAGTTTATGACACAAAGGGCCTGATTACAACTTTGGCGGAGGGGGTTAATCCGTCCCAAATGTGACAGATATCCTGCCCGCTGTATTACGGGTCCATTATATCCTATGGAACTTGTAATACGATGGACGGGATATCCGTCACATTTGGGACGGTTTAACCCCCTCCGCCAAAGTTGTAATCAGGCCCAAAAATGTTTTGCTAATTTCCAAACTTCTCAGGAACAGACTGTGCAAAAGTTCCAGTATGTTTACAGCAAACTCAAAGACTGCCATATTCTTCTATGTGTGTTTTTCTGTTTCTCTCTTATTAATTTAGAATATTCTATCCTCAGCAGGTGCATTGTTCCAATCAGTGGCAGCTGGTGACCTTTAAAAGTGGCGGGCATAGTCCGTGGCTCAAATTCCGAATAGCTTTTTCTTGAAAGGCTCTCTCACACTTTCTTGCACTTAGTTTACTGTCTCACCCTGATTTACGCAGACTCACTTATTCTACTCAGGCCCACTCTGTCTCACTCAGTCCTACTCATTCTCACTCATTCTGAATTAGTCTTACAGTGACTCCGTCTCACACACAGTAGCACTCAGTTACACTTGCTGTCATTCTCCCTGACTCGCTCACATTCATTCTCACACATACTGGTCCTTAATGTCACTCACTGTCACTCACTGTGACTCATTCCTTCACTGACACTCTCTCACTTTAACTCACGCACATAGTCACACAGACGTGCTCACAGTGCTGGGATTTCACCAGCTCTGAACAGGAACTCTGATGGTCTGACGCAGGCACCTTCAGGCTCCCGTGTCAGCAATCAGACATTGTCACGAGCTGCCTTAGTTTGTTGCTGGACATGAAGCGGGTCTGCATTTTATTTTTCTTATATCAAGAGTGAATAATTACTCTTGATACAATAAAGATGGACCACAAAACAAAGAGGGTGCAGTGTAGCTGGAGAGCCCATAAATGAGAGCCACACCTAGTCAAGGGTCACCTATCCATCAAACCAATCCATCCACTCAGCCATCCACCCTTACACCCATCCATCCACCCTTCATCCCATCCATCCATTCATATATCCCTCATTTACCCTTTCACTCAGCCATCCATCCTTTCACTCACTCATTCATCTAGCTATGTATTCATCCATCCATCAATTCACCCTTTCATTCATCCATCCTTTCATCCAGACATCCATTTACCTTGCCTTTTACTCATTCATCCATTGTTTTACTCATCCATCTTTACATACATCCTTTCACTTATCCATCCTTTTGCTCATCTATCCATACTTACCATCCATCCGTTCATCCATCCATCCTTTCACTCATTCTACCATCCATCCATCATTTCTCTCATCCATCCATCTTCCCTTTCACTTATGCACCCTCCCTGCCTTTCACTCTTCCATTCTTATGTGCATGCTTTAACTCATTCACCCATGCATCTATCTATCCACCATTTCATCCATCCATCCACCCACCTATCCTTCCTTTCACTTACTCATCCTCCCAAGTTAATTATGAGCCTTTGTCTGTGGAGCTGCAGACAGAAGAGGCCCATCAAGAACCCAACCCCACAGTAGCTGCTAAAGGGGAGGTAAGGGTGCCGATGCCCCTGATGCAAGCAGAGGCTTAACTGCACATGTACCCCTTAGTCCACTAGTGAATTGTTGGCCAAAGCTGGTTACTTCCCTCTCTTGGGCCTCTACAGTCGCCACAAGGAGCACTTTGTTACGCTCAGCTCCATAATGTTTTTTTCAAACTGAAACCAAATGCAGTACTAAACACATGTTACTGCGAGGAGAGCAGCCCCTGCTCCCCCTACAGCCTGCTTCTCTGTGCAATCAACAAACTGTTGCCACCCACTCCCTCCTTGTCCTCAAAGTCCTGCCCCACCCCAGCTACTTAAGTGAAGGGAGCTTTGATAACTCCTCCATGGGCACTCAAGAGATTCAGCACACTGTCTCCAAGAAGTGGTTTATTTTTATCTGCTCTGTGTTTATTTCCCTGTTCTTGCCTCTCCATGGCAGAGGGTGGCAGGGCAATGCCCCTTTTGCCCATGAACACCCGTCGCCTCGGGTTCTAATAGCACTACAGCTATTATCCTGTGGGCTATATTGGTTGTTAAAGGCACTCTCCTTTGTTATAGTCCCCTTTCCTGCTGCCTGGGCCAACAATGCGGGTTCAAGGCATTTAACAACCGGCATAGACGTCGACAACAGAATGTAAAGATTGTGACTATTAGCAAAGAAGAAAATAATGACACATTGGCTACAATCTCAGGGCCCGTGCTGACATCTATGCAAAATAGATGCAAATGAGTGGCTGGTGACTGAAGAGATTTTTATGGCTACAAAAAAAACAAAAAATAAATAAAGAGCAAGAAAATGATTTAAAAAACTTCCTTCCACAATAGGACAGGACATTTAGAAATGCCACATTTTAACAAATTAAAGCATGGAGTGGAAGCCACAGGATGGATTGAGAGAAGGTGCCGTGTGTTTGGTGACATGTAGAAAGGAGACATATTCATAATAGCTGACAAGGCCGCACATAGATTTTACAATAGGGGCAGAACTGTTTTTTACATTCACAAAAAAACAAGAACTGCAATATTTAAATGATGGGGATTCCCAGGACACAAATATAGCACCATGGTCACTATTACATATGTCATACAAGAAGGAAGTCCCATGTCTAACATCTATGGGGCACTACTGCAAGATTGAGTGCATCGCCACCTATTAGATAAAAATGGGAATGAGATAACACAAGAAAACTTGTGGATGCTAAATGGAGCAAATTATTGAAGTACCATAAAATAGTGTCTAGTAATGCAAAGTTCCACCTCACCCAGTTTCAATTAGTACATTGACCCTGCCTCCCTTCACAAACACTGCCAATGATCTACCCAGCCACGATAGGGGCATGTCTGAGGTGTCGCTGAGATGGCATTGACATCTTACATATCATATGGTCATGCTTGGTAGTAATAGAATTTCTGGAAAAAGTGGTGATTATCCTTAAAAATGAATAGAGAGAGTGTAATAACACATTCATTATCGCACCATGTTTTATGCATACGCACAAAACCTAGAAAGGGGAAAAAAGTTGTACATTTGTATTAGAACTATGGAATGTTGAAAGCTCCATTAAAGACAATGAAATAGCAGCGGCCTGTATAAGCTGATTTAGGCGTGCTGCTGTCAACATTTCATTGTTTTATTCCACAGCCTCTGCCTTTCTCTTTCCCCTGTGTCTCCAAATATATGGAGTAGGCAAGGGAAAGCAGGGCAGACCAGAGCCTTCATCCTCCCTCCTCTCTAGCTCAGAGTCACTGGTCAGCTTCTGGATCTCCCTGGCCCGGCTGAATGAGAAAAAGCAGTTTAACTGAACCATGGGAGCGAACCAGGGTCTGACTTCAGCCCCCCCTCACAGGTCTTGCTGAAAATGTTCAACAGCTAACAGCCGTGGCCCTGCCCATGACTGTAAGCAAGAGCTGTGACACAAGGAGAATTTTACCCCCTCCAGCTCTGAGAGACCTTTGTTTTTATAATTAGGTCGTTCTGCCCTCAATGGGCGGAATGTTCTAACAGCCTTATGGCCCGCTGGAGCAGGCTATACAAGCCATTAAGGGCCCGCTCGCTTGTTAAAGGCCCTCACATTCGGCTCGGGCCTTCAACGGTGGAGCAGGCCTTTAGTGGCTGATGTAGCCCACTACGGGAGGCTAAAGGGCTATATTAGAACACTGGAATGTTGGAAGCTCCACTGAAGACTTTGAAGTGACTCAAGGCAAATAATGGCGGGTATAAGCCTCCTGCTCCAACGTTCCAGTGTTTTTCTGTTTCTCTGTTTTTAATTTAGAATATTCTATCCTCAGTGGGTGGATTGTTCTAATGGCATTACAGCTATTCTGCTTTGAACTATACTGGCAGTTAAATGCCCTGTTTTTTGTTATAGGCCCTTGCCTGCCGCTTGAGCCTACAATGTGGGTTCAGGAGCTTTAGCAACACGAATTGGCCTCAGCAATGAGATTTAAGGATATAGCGTTATTGTTAGGTAATTGATATAACGCTACAACCCCAGAGCCCCTCCTTACATCTATAAAAGGTAGATTCAAATGAGTGGTTGGTGACTGTAGAAATGTGTATGGCTACAGTGCAAAAGGATGGAAGGCTGCCACGTGATGATATCCAAGAATAAAGAGATTGTCAAATAAGATGAGTGAGAATAAAGCAGGCCTCAGTCCTCCACATGGCTCCCTTCCATGATGTAAGCAAAAGAAAACATGAGTGACCATGGTAAGGCCTATACATGATTTAAAAGAATTGGTAAATGCTGTTAAATGTACCAGGAAAATATTAATTTAGCGCCCTGTGTTATCACTGTTCTCTTGGATGTTCTTGTAATGATATGTTATGAGAAAAATAATGAAAGTGTTTAAAATAATAGGGGAATCAGAGAATACGAACCCACAGAAGTAGCATGCCTACAAAATACACAAAAATATACCTAATGTATTAAATGCTGGTAGATACCCGACTGCATAGTCCTAATATAAGCTGTGGAGCCAAAGAACCAGAACTAAAGCTACAAATTAAGAAATAGATCACTGGGTTGTATAGTACCTAACATATTTTGGCTCTCAGATCTTCATCACCGGCTTGCTTGAAACACCACTACACATTGCCTCCAAGGACTCTTCTCAACCGTCTTGTGATTTACCACCACTAGGTACAATTTTAACTCACCTACCACTCCTACTAGGCTGGTTCTGACTTCCATCACATATTTTTTAACGCGTTTCACCCACAACTTGAGTAAAAGCATCCACCTCCTAGTGCTCAATCCATTCCTTGTTCAGTGTTTATTCAGCAACTCTTCCTCTCAGCAGGGTGAAAGATGGAACCTCAGTTCTAAAATGTGGAATTATCCGGATTGCCCGTAACATATTACATTCGGTTTCCTACCACCTCAAGGTACTAACCGAAGTCATCTGCAATTGGTATGTATCACCAGGTTGAGCCACTCCATGAGACCATTGCTCCTGGGGTGATACAAGGATTTGTTGACATGTTTGCAACTAATGAAATCTCACTGATTCTGTGGGGCACACTCAACCTCTAGAAACTTTCACACACGTAATGCCTCATTACTAGTTTCCCAAACTGGGGGGAGCCGCTTTGGCCCACTAAACGCTTTCAAGTATTTCTGGGCCAGAATTTATCGGGCATCATGCTTTGGATCCGACCTACCCAGAGACAACACACCCCAGTATACTACAAGTTGTGAGGGATGCAAGCAGCTCCTTCACCTGGTCTCCACATACTTGCATTCTCCTGCTGAGCCAGCAGAATAACTTCCTCCAACTGATGTTTAAAGCTCTCTGACCTAGCACCACATTCCCTGCATCTGCACTACAGTCACAAAAAGGTCCCCTGCAACTTTTACTACCTGCTTTAAACAGGTGGCAAATGTGTGTAAATTTGTGCCAGTTATTCTCCCCCACCCACACACACGGAGGGAGGAAAACATGCAAAATCAGACTTGTTGTCCCTTGTTTGTGTGTTATTCCCCTTTCTGTGAGAAATAATTCATAGTTTGTGTCAACTCACAGGGGAAATGCTGTCTTGAAAATATGATGACACCCCCAGTATCTCCCTGCGGAGTAAATGGTCATCACCAAAAGAAGACCCCATTGTTTGCATTCTTCACATTAGCTCCAGTTCCTTCGATATGCAGTCACCCATCACTATAGCAAACTGGGGGGTTTCTCCCAAAACTCCACCTGGTCTGCTTATGCCTAAAGCGAACTTGGACCAGGGCAGGTTGGATACTTTGATTGCTTCTACCATGACTGGGATTTGCTGCTCAAGATTCAGGTGCTGCAATCTCTGACGAAGCGCTCTGCTACCTAGCCTAACCCAGGATATCATAAATCTTCACTGATCTTCTGCTTCATGGCCATAATCCCAATTGGTTCCTGGTTCATTAGCTCCAGTACCCTACCACATACCAGCTAGAGTAACCAGTAAATCCTTCCACCTTACTAGGCCTCGCTCAGATGTCAACTGTTTGACAATCTGACCATCTAGCTTCATTTCACCCTCCATTATCAGGTGAGCCTTCCACAGCTCCTTCTCAACCAGACTTTAGAAAACCAATCCTCTTCAATATAGCTCTTCCATTTTTCTTCCTTAATAACACCATTCATCCCCATACTGATTTTCCTTCTCATGTATATAAACTATTTGCTTATACCTTCCCATTCCCCATTGTCACTCAGTGGCTTATGTGATAAGAAACCGTCCAAAACATTGGACGGTTTCTGTAACATGTTCCTTGAAACTAAGTGAGGTTATTTCATGAAAAGTATTGTTTTATTTATTTTAAAATGAACAATGTATTTAACAAGTAGGGCAAAAAGGAAGTGAATTGGGCTCTGTTGTAACCATGCCTGTCAGAAACAGTGACACTATTTTCATCCAAGTTACTTATTTCAGACATGGCCATTGGGCAAATTGACAAACTAGTCAAAAGGAAAAACTACTTTTAATGGCTTGTGCATTATTTCTGCCTATGGTGTCTTTATCAACAGTTCATAACGTAAAATACCTTTATAATATAAACATAAGCACGCACCTCAGTATTCTGTGGTTGATGCAACTGGCCTTAGACATATGTAGTTACATGAATAATTTAATTAGAATGATAGTGAAAGTGCACCTTGATAAAAACCTGTGTGCCTATCATTTGCTCACCATCATTTCAAGTAAGGTAGCACGGGGAGTAGGTGTACAGGGACTCTGGATGGATAAATGATGGCATGTGCATCAAGCGAGGCAAACCCAATAGGTTACACTTGTCTTAAATCTGCAATGGCAAGGCAAATAGGTCTGTCTTTTTCTTGAAGAAAGTGGTTGGTAATAGTTGGGCGACTGTGTGTGTTACTCCCTATGGTTCTAGAATGAAAATACCATAATAAAGCAAACTCTTGAGCAATAGAATTATGACAGGTTGGAATAGAACCACTTTGTTGAAAAGATTACATTAGCAGAGTTAAGCTGCACCTTCAAAGAAGAGTGTTCTTCAAAGTTAGAAAAATAACTTTATGTATTTAGTGAACATGAAAGCCAAAGTCAGCAAACTTTTGAATGTAAAATAGCAATTGGCTGATATTTTTGATGTAGCTGTAAAAAAGCCTATGTGCGTGTGTATAATTACTATGTGAATTAAAAAAAGCTGTAAATGCAACCATGGGTTAACATAGTAAAGTAAAACATATGAACTTGCAAGGCTGATTAGTGAATGGCTTTAGTCTGCCATTAATGCAAATAGGATATGCTTCCTGAAAAGCCATAGTACAGCAATTAAATTGTCATAATTGCATTAAAGTAAATAAATAAAAAAACACACAATGCAATCTAGCAAAAGGTCCATTTGAGCATCATCACCATGTCCATAGCTCTCACAAGCTGGCGCTATGGATGTGGAGGTCACGGCCGAGGGCAAGGACTCCCTCTGGTTCCCGAACTTCCCTCTGGTTCCCGAACCAAAGGGATTCTCTTTTTTTCTTTCCAGGTTGGGCTACTGGGGAAGACATTTCCCAGCAACCCAAGGCTGTTTCTTTTTTTTTTTGTAATGACGATCAGTGCTCATTGTGAGCTGATGTCTTTACCACAAAAGTGTAACTAAAACTAGCTGATCGTCTCATTTTACTTTAACTGAATTGGTGCTCGGGGACATATCTCATCCCTGAAGCACTGATTTAATTGTGTGATCATTGGAAAGACCAGGGTAGAAAGCCCACAAGACACCAGGGAAAATATTATTTTTTATTTAAAAAAGGGGGTGTGGAGTGGCCCGCCATGGCACAGGGCCTTGCTTCCCACCCCAAAGTGGACAGTTCAGTATTTCTGCCCCTCCTGGGAGGCATATTGGTGGGGTTTTCCCCCAATTTGCCCCCTGGAGGGTGGAAAAACTAAAAGACACAAGGAAACAAATATATATTTTATTTAAATTAAAAGGGAGTGGTGGCAGCCCACCCTGGCACAGCGACATGCCTGCACCCCAAATGTTTTATCATTTTTTATTACTTTTTATTTCAACAGTGAGTTATATTGAGGTATCTACATTAATGACTCCTTGCTGAATTTAGGGTTTTGGCTCATTTTTAGAAAAGTATACCTTTCTGGGTTCACTCATGGGTTTTACACCTGTTTGCACCAGAAGCACAAGTAGGCTCAGATCACAAAAATTAGGAAAAATGGTTAAACAGTGGCAAAATAATTGTTTTTATACAACTCTGTGTGTTTTTGAAACTGGGGGAAATGGTGATGCAAGCACAGCAGACATTTTATTAATGGCATTGTTAGGAAAAAATATGCTTTATGGCACCACACTTTTCCCATTTTTCCCACAAACACCAAACTTTAGGTATATTTCGGCAATTTTCTCAGTTCCCTTTAGGAGATCTACAAACTGTGGGTACCTCTGGATTCCTCAGAATATATAACAAGCATTTGCAATGCAATGGGTCTCGCGTTTGCTTGAGTTAGAGCTGTTTGCACTGTAAACTCCTAACCAGACTTTTCTTGACACATAAATTGAAAATGAAAAATAAAACAGTTTCACACAACTAACCGGACTTTTCTTGCCATATAAACTGAAAAGTAAAAGTTTCACATAAGTGAGCCGACGGCCGCCATCAGCGCAAAGCAGACACACAAAGCGAAATAAAAGTTCACTCGCAGTGAAACCTATCGGCAAAAGTGCAATTACCTATGTAACAGGATCGATGTTATGTAAAGTGCTCGACTACTGCCCAGAGAGATTGTGCTGCTAAATAAAGAGAAAAAGTAGTCCAGAAACTTGACGGAAAACATCAAGCCTCGTATGTTTTCAGTAGTTGGTCGGTGCGCTCAAGGAGGGCTAAACACTACAAAAGGCATGGCGTATGCATGCCTTTCACCAATGAAAGCAAGGCTTATTTTAAAAGGCAAGCCCATGAATCAATGAAAGTGACTGACATGACATGGGCGTGGTTAGAAGCCCAAAGAGAGATTACAACATGGGACGAAGCGCTTTGCACTCATCTCTAAAAACAAGCACTTGCAAAGTAAATAGGTCTGGCTTTTTTCTAGTAGAAGTGTTTGGTAAAAGATGTATGACTTTGTGTGATACCCCCACCATTTGTTCTAGAAATTAAATCCAGGAATGATATAACATCTTGGTCTACAACAAGATGGAAGCTGTGAAAGAAGACTACTGTGGAAAAGAGTGAGAAGATGTAGAGTGCTTGAAAGGCATACAGAATAAACTATTGCATATTAGATGCTTTTGACAAAGAGGGAATACTTCTGTTGCATCTTTAAGAAAGCCTATGTGCGCATGTCTTTAGATAGTGAAAAAACAAACATGTCAAACCAGCATGATAGCAAATAAATCGAACAGGCAAGGGCAGCTGGTGAGTAGCACTGTGACTTTATGATAGGATAATACATCCAAACAGCATGCACGTCCTCATGTCCAAACGTCGTCATGTCAACAAAGTAAATACATAAAAGAGCACATAGTGACTCGAGCCAGAGAAAAGCAGAACTTGATGCCCTATCACCAAAACCTTAAGAGAAATACTGGGCAGTGTAACCAACCAACATATCCATTGACATTTCAACGCAATGATAAACCATGAAAAACACATGAAAGTAAAGTCTCTGTGTATCTCTGATTGTATTTTTGTTTAATAATTTATCACAAGCTGTCATCTACACAAGTAAAGCAGTCACATCTGAAAAAACGCATGCATGGGAACAAACTATACTAACTTGCACCCTGTAACGTACTAGCTGGAATTGCTTTTGTTAATAGAGAGTTGAAATGGGGCAATGACCAACAGTCAAGAAGACCGGATTACCTGTTTTACCTCTCACTTTGGTTAACTTCCAAACTATACTTACAAGCTAGCATGACAACAAACATAATAAGAAATAAATCTGCTTCTAATGATCAATAAATTATTTTGAAACATCATGAAGTTAGGAAATCTCAACTGCCAAAAAGTCACACAACATTCATTTTGGTTCAAACAAAATGAAATCTGAAAGTCAAATAATATTACACTCTTATCTTTAGGGAATCAAAGCAGGCAATAACCAGTCCATTTTCAATCTGACAACTCTTAGGTGGATGTGCAAACCTGCATTCCTCATCAGACCGCGAGCAAGTTCCCCTCTGAAACTGCCTGCACACTTCAATCGTCAGCCATTTTATAACACGTACAGGAGAGCCACATTCAAAGCCATGTTGGAAACACAGGTTTCCTCTGTTGGAAATATAAAAACAAAAAAGGCAACGCAAGACCCAGCGGGTCTCAAAATTCACGTTGAGAATAAAAACCATGCACCGAACGGCGATGACGTGAGGGAATAAAATGTTTTATGCAGTTCCACAGTCGCAAAGCAGCATATATGAAAACTTGGGGCCTGATTACAACTTTGGAGGAGGTGTTAATCCATCCCAAAAGTGACAGTAAAGTGACGGATATACCACCAGCCGTATTACGAGTCCATTATATCCTATGGAACTCGTAATACGGCTGGTGGTATATCCGTCACTTTACCGTCACTTTTGGGACAGATTAACACCTCCTCCAAAGTTGTAATCAGGCCCTAGATACCTGACGAGTGAAAAATAATCACTCATCTATCAATAATCCCCAGGTGAGGATTCAATGCAGCAAACAAATCATGCTCAAAGGTAGCCCATGTGGTTATTGAGGAATCTTGATTGTTTCGGCCAATAAACTTTTAAAATAGTTATTTCAGGGCAGGAGCACAGTTACGAGTTAATTGCTCAGTCTGCTCGTTGCTGCTGAAAATTAAAAATAGATGTTGGCTCAAATACTGTGAGAAACTGTCCTCGCCCAGAAATTGTTTCCCGTTTCTGTTTCCTGTTGAGCGCAGCAGAGACTTGGCAAAATGGAGTTACAGCTATTAATAGCAGTTGTAAACTCCCAACCGGATTTTTCTTTCTACACTGAAAGAAAAAAACAGCGCGATCGCTCTGCTACAGTTCACTCGTAATGAAACCTAACGGCAAAAGTGCAATTAACTTTAACAGCACTTTTACGAGTGAACTGTAACAGGGTCGATGGTATGCAAAGCGCTCGACTTCTGCCAAGCGAGATCGCGCTGCAAACAAAAGATAACAAGCATTTGCAATGCAACGGGTCTCGCGTTTGCTCATGTTAGAGCTGATCGCGCTGTAAACTCCTAACCCGACTTTTCACCTATCGGGCAAAAGTGCATTTATGTACATAACCCGAAAAAGTGAAATTAACTATGTAAAGCGCTCGACTTCTGCCATGCGAGATCGCGCTCGTAAATTAGAGAAAAAGAAGTCCACAAGCCCGATGGACTTGCATGTTTTCTGTACTTGGTCACTGCGCTCAAGGAGGGCTAACCACCAGAAAAGGCATGACGTATTGCGTGTCTTCCACTAATGAAAGCAAGTAGATTTTAACTGGCAAGCCCACGAACCAATGAAAGACACTGACGTGACGTCAACGGGGCTCCGAGCCCTTTTCTAATTCCTAAAGCGTCTCGCAAGCGAAATGCATGCTCAAGCACATGCGACGCAGGCTCAACCCTAAAAAGGACACAAATTTGGCTTGGATACCTTTTGTTATGAAGTTTTAAACGCAAGCTGCCCCTAACATCCAAAAAGAAGCTTAATTCAAGATGCTGAAATCCATTAACTGACAACGTTACTGTTAAGCACAGCACTGCTTAAGCATATCATGATTGCCTTTGAATATGTTTACGGTTCCTATTGATTCTAATCGTGGTATATTTGTCATTGCTAAAGTATAACGCATGGTCATTGTTATTAATGTGCTGGCATCATGTCAAAGTCAGTAGGCCTGCCCTATATATATTTATGTTGTGACCCCCTTGACAAAGCCAATAGCCTTGCCATATATATATATATATATATATATATATATATATATATATATATATATATTGATGTGGTCACTGCTTGACAAAGCCAGTAGCCTTACCTTTTAACTTTTGAGCCCCCATATATTGTGAAACTGCCTCTGGTATTGGACAGTGATATTGTGATTTTGGGGTTCAGGACCCACTACGGGTAATATGTGATATGAGGGTGTCAATAAAGGTATTTCCATCTAACTGATATATATATATATATATATATATATATATATATATATCCACAAGAAAAACGAAATTCAGAAGCCTTCCAATTCCAGTCTGACACAAGTTTATTTTATAATAAATTGGCAGCAAATCATTCCTTCCTTTCCTGACGCGTTTCGGCAAACAGCCTTGTTCACAGGAGAGCAGTTGCATACAATCACAGATGCTTTGAATTACATTTATACATGTCACATGATTCAATGGCTGAATACTTCAACTCCCAAAATGCATCCTTTTTATCATCATATTGTCACATTGTGGCGTATTTACATTATTTTGCTTGAATAGTGTTTCTTCGCCACATTTCATATTGTACTTCATATTTAACCCAGTGCAAATAAAGTGATCACGTGCAATTGGTTTAAAAAATAAAAAGAGCTATCAAAGTCAAGCAACCCTCATTATCATAGATGCTGCCATAAACAGTGCTTTAGTGTCTCTGTCTCTTACTGTGAAAGTTTGGAATGGTGAAGGACTATTTATGACTGAGGGGGCATGACCCACTTGCCTGTGTGCCAAAGGATGGATTTAACCTGTGATTAATGAACAGACAGACAAGAAAGGGAAGAGAGAGGGATTTTTTCTCCTTCACTAATCCAAACTTTGCAGTTCCCACTGCACTACATATAACTCTCATAGGGCATCAGTAATTGTCCTGTTTCCCTGGCTCAGCTCATAATCAGATTCCAGGCCTTCCTTCCCCAACACCTACTGTGCTAAATTATTAATCTGCTATTCAGCAGAGGAAACAAAGGGCTCTCCACACAAGAGAAGCACTTATCAGTGATTGACCCAGTTCCTGGGAGATGAAAGGGCCATTAGGGAAATCTGTACCTGATAATTAGCTTGTCACACTGCACCTGGGCTGGAGCCGCCGAAGCCCATTGAAGAAAGTAGGGAGCCCAGACGTCTGGAGAGTACAGAGGAGGGGCACGTCTGAGTAGGCGTTTGACTGTTATGCTTTGCTACCCTGAGAGAGTCAAGTGCTGCATAAGGTACTTGATTCTCAGTAAAGCAACAACTGCAGACATATTACGTGTACAGGACTCACATTCTTGACAACTAATAACCCAATTTCTTACGTGGAGCATTAAGGGGTCGTAAGGGGTTGATAATGTTCAGGGACTGGTAGCACTACGAGGTAGTTAGGGGGTTGTCAGGGAATGTTTTTGGGGTTCTAGGGAGGGTAGCATTAAGGGGTACTTCAAGGTTTAGGGCTGGGATGTGTTAAGGGATACTAATAGGTTATTACGATACAGTTAGGTAAATTAAAGTAATAACAAGCATTGGCAAAGCCAATAGGTCTTGCTTATGCGAGATCTACTGACTATGTCAATGTTTTCAGCCCCTTTGAGCAACAGCCTGACTGCAGTGCAACATGGCTGAAAGTTTTAAAAAAGTGCTGTGACATAGTCTACGCAGGCCACTTTATAGCGCTTTTTTTCTTAATTTCAACCATACTTCGCATCAGCTACACAGCTGTACAACATGGCAAAGAAAACACTGAAAAGCCAAATAGCTCTATCACAGCCTCTGGATGGTGGGATGGTGTCAGGGCGACCCAGAGTTACTGAAGGAAAGAAGGAATTAAAACCAGATTCTAAATATATTGTCTATATACCATAACCTCCTCAACATGAGTACATAAGAATCCAGGTCCACGACTGCCACGATACTCTGTGGGCATAGAGAATTTGCTTGTGAGCCCACTCACCCATTAATAACATCGTAGTGCTATTTCTTGTTTAAGTGCTCAAGGAAAGCCCCAAAATAGCATATTGTGAGAGGTTACTGTACTGTGAAATGTTTTCAAAACCAACAGAGCAGCTGCGAGGCTGATTCAAGGGCCATCTAGATAGACCATAATGAAGGCCTATATTGTGGATCTAAATCTCTGTACCAAGAAAAAGTCGATGTTCAGTATTGCATGTATAAAAAGTAAGGCTGGGCAATCTGTTTACATTACAGTGTCAACACATCCGAATGGCTGCAGCTCGTTCAGGAGCCATAAAACCAAAAAAACACTACTAGGCGTGCGAGTCACTGTTCATTTAAAAGCAGAGCTTTAAATAGACTTTTAAGGCAAATTCATTGAACCACTAAAAGATGTGCTTACCTTACTCCCATCTGAACAAAAACAAGAGAAAGATGTGTTGTGGAAGGAGCAGCCAGCAGGTGTAGGGGGAAGAAATAGCACCTCTATCACAGAGGGAACAGCAGACGAGCACTGATGACGTTGAATTAATCTGTGCTTGGTCTCTGCTCCACTGAAACGATCTGAAGTGATGTTTGCCCGGCACTGGCTAATTAAGGAGACGGCAAGGAAGAGGGACATTGGAGCCAACAAATGGTGAACAGTAGGCAGCATTCAAGCCCTTTTTTGTTAAAAATAGTGTCTCGCAAGCAAGACACATGCATAGCGCATGCTCTCGCAATCTCAATCATTAAAATTACTTTTTGGCATCGGTAATGCAGGACACAGTGTTTATTTCCTCAACAATTTCAGCTCAGCTTTAATGGAATTAACATAAAAGTAAACTTTATTACGTACAACCAATTACTCTGGGGAGCATTTAATTCCATTACTTTTGGTTGCTGTCTCTCCATTTCAAGCGACCATGGTTTGGACACAAGTCTTAATTAGGCTAGGGCAAAGTTGAAATTATGCAAAGATAATTTGCATAATTTTGTGAATTTCATTTTATACTAGGTTTGTGCAATTCCTGAAATTGCTCCACTTCGTAATATTATGGGCCATTCATGGTAAACATTTACACCTAATACGCCTTTTGCGGTAAAAATTTACGGCAAATGGGTGGGACCAACAAAACATTAGTGGCTGTTGCTCACAGTGCTTTAGTTTTTTCTACACTATTGTTCAACATGAAATGAGTCCTCATGTGACAAAATTGATGTGAGGAAGCATTTTGCAGTAACATATAGAAACAAAGGAGAGATTTTCATTTCATGAAATTATGCATAATTTCAAGTAATTTTGCTGAATATGAGAAAGCACACAGCCTTAGGGCCTGATTACGATCTTGGGCGACGGGGTTACTGTGTCACAAAAGTGATGTATATCCAGTCTGCCAAATCAAATTTCCATTATGTTATATGGAACTTGTAATACGGCGTACGGAATATCCGTCACATGTGAGGGCGTATTCCATCTGCCAATATCCTAATCAGGCCCTTAGTCTTAATATTTCTGTAGCACTGACAAAACAGAGATCTTGATCCTAGGTAATTCTCCTAACTTCTGGTGGTCCAAGTGGTGTCCTGAAGACCTTGACCCGGCTCCATCTACAGTGGCCTTGGTTAGGAATCTGGGTTTCCTATTTACAGTCTTGTTACAGACAGCTCCAGCTATCTGCCGCAGAGAGGCTTGTATACCCTACTCCACAGAGCCAATCCTTGGACTGGATGGCTTTTGTATCATTCTCAGTTGTCTTGTTCTTGTTTGTGACTTTCTTTCCTTTGTTTGACCCACCTACAGGAGCTTTTTGGTTTCACCGCTGGTAGAATTGTCAGTGGTCCTGGTCCAAACGTAGTATTACATCTAAAAAACAGATCCATGTTTAAACGAAACCAGTTTGCTACATTTCAGTGCCCTCAAGTGGTCACCGGAAAAACACTCCTCAGAATGTGGTGATACAACCTCGATCTTGACAGAAATTGAGGGCTATTAGGAGGGCCACTGGAATTATGCAGCAGGAGAGCATCAAATTATGAGACCAAATTGAGTAAATGATGCGGCAATAAAAGGAAAATTATGCGGCATAAAGCGGCACATTTTGCAATAGTGTTACTTCATAATTTAATCATTTTTAAACTTGGCAACAGTCTCTGGGCATTGGTTGCACCTCTTTAACACAAGTTTAACACCCAAATATAGATATAAGCAACTGAAAGGTGGCCTGTCCAGCTTTGCAAAGGGACCTTCGCTGCGCTGCAACCCTTGTTGCTGCCTTTTTAGTAACTTTTGGACCATTTGAGGTAGAAACAACATTTTTTTTGTTAAAATCTGCAAATTATTCAGCAGATGATACATTATGTGGCAACAACAGCACATCTATAATTATGCGAAATCGCCGAGGTTGCACAATCGCATAATTCCAGTGGCCCTGGCTATTAGTTAGAGAACCCAGAGCACGTGCACGCAATAATTAGTGAAATTCTGAAATAATGTGAGATGTAGGCAGTCCTAATGTAGTGGTCGAGCGTGTAGGAGCGACAGTTACCTTTTTTTTTATCTGACTTTTTACATCTTTGTTTTTCCTTTGACGCTCTGCCGCTTGCCTTTTCCTTCATGCAAGCTTTGCTAAAATGTATTCTTCATTGAAATGTTGAGATGGCCACTATTTCTCACTAACATCACGAGGGCCAAACGTCCACTTTTCTGTGACAATAGTGGAATAACTGGGCAATCCTGGCTGCTCTTATCACACTGGTTAACCTCCGGGTGACCCCGCATTTAGCATTCTTGAGCAGTTTATTGTAGATATTGTGTTGACTGCTCCAAACGAATCTATTATGTGGCCTTGATAATGTCAGATGAGAAGTGTTGTCCAAAAACGGGGCCTGTAAAGGAGGCAAGACGTTCGTTTTATCACTGTTTCAGAGGGGCTCTATAGAGGGGCAAGGTTTTTCATTTAATAGACCAAGGCTCCCCTACAAGATGAATATTTGAAATGTAAAATTAAATTGTCCACCACATCCCCTTATTTAAGAAGCAAGAAAATTGTGTGTGTGTGTCTCACTCTCTCTCTCGCACATTTTCTCTTTCTCTCTAAAACGACAAACATTGCCAAAGACAGTTTGTTTCACTTGCTTTTACATAGAGCGAGACAGTTTGGTATCGCCAATCCATGTTGGTAATTCTCTTTCTGTTTCCGTATAGATTAATCAACATGGACGTCATTTAGGGGTCGCAGCTGCAACCCCTGGCACTGCCTTTCCGACCCCGGCCTCATAGGTGGGAAATTAAGCGCCTGGAACACAGGGTCAGATCGTCCTAATGGGGCTCCACTTTCCTGGTTTTTTCAATTTTGTATTTCAGAAATAGTGAATAACATTATTCACTATTATTGTAATAAAAATGAGTACAATTAGTTGTAATATGTTCCTATCTGGCAGTTGAGGTAAGTAGAAAAATATTTTATTTATATATTTATATGCCTTCTTGTGGGTGGCAGCGTGTGTATGTGAGAGTGTGTGTAAGCGTGTGTGTGAGTAAAAGTAAAGGTCAAATGGCACGTGACATTACTTCCGCTTCCTCTGGCATTATGACGTCCGCTGCTTCTGTGCAACACAGCTAAAAAAAAAAAAAAAAATTGACGCGATGACACGGCACATTGGTATTTCATGCGCACACCTACAAATGGACAAAGGCTTGTTTTTTTTAAATTACCACTCTAAAATGGATTGATAAATAAAACAAAAAATAGTACAAAAGTACTCTTATGAAATGGAGCATGAAAGCACTTAAAAAAAACACAAAATAATTTATGAGTGGCGAACATGCTGGGGAGGGTGGGTGCAGCAACACTACGGACAGAACAAAAGAGAGCAGAGGGAAGCAGACTAGAGAAAGAGAGCGACAACAGCGAGGGTGGGGGGAGAGAGGCAGGTAGGCGAGAAAGAGCAATGCAAAAGGGGAAGAAGAGCAGTTGAAGGAGACAGCTGGAAAACAGACGCAGAAGCACTCATGGAGAAAAAAAGTAGTTCCCTGAAGAGGGGCAGAGGATGCATAAAAGCCGGCGAACCAAAAAGATGATAAATAGGCTATGCTGCAGAGTAGAGACAAACACAAGGTGGACAGCCTGAAACAAGGAAAGCCAGACAGTAAAGGCAACCAATGAAAATCAAACCAAATAGCTTTTCTGGTAGCCTCCAACTAAAATGGATTCTAACTTTTAAAAGCTGCAATCTGTTGAGGATACCTCAGTGCTAAAATGAGGGTATTGGAATACATTGCAAATGATGAATATTTTGGTTATTAGCAGGAATGGTGTCAGGCGTGGCCCGTCCTTTAGGGCGGAGGGGCCGCGCCCCCCCACCTTTTGTCCCTCATGAAGAGTGTCTGTCAGGCTGAACAAAGGTCAGCCTGACAGACACTCTTCATGTCAGTTCAGGCAGCCAGGAGCAAACATGTGCGATTTGCGCAGACTCCTGGCTGACTGATCTGAACTTTGCTGGGCTGAGGAGGTCACAGCTCCTATGGGCGTGACCTCCTCAGCTCAGCAAAGGTGCCTCGAGGCCCTCCCCCTGGGTGACGAGGAAAGCGTCACCCATTGACTTCAACATGGGCGCTTCAGGTTTAAGCCCTGAAGCGCCCCGGGCGAGTGTTAATCAGTGACACCTCGTCACAGAGTGGGGTGGGGTCAGCAGTCTCACTGACCCCATCCCACTCTGTGACGAGGCTGGGACTGTTGCCTTCCCTGATTGCCTGACCTAAGGTCAGTCAATGAGGGAAGGCACCAGTCCCAACCCTCCTGGGACCTCGAGGCTGAAGATAAGTGTGCGTGTGTGTGATCTTTTAAAATGAATGTTTGGTGCATGCGTGCATGCTATGAGTGTTGTTAATGGATGTGCGTGCGTGAAAGAATGAGTGTGTGTGATCTTTTAAAATGAATGTTTGTTGAGTGCATGCATGTTTGAATGTTATGAGTGTTGTTAATGGATGTGCATGCGTGTGTGTGTGAAAGAATGAGTGTGTGTGTGCTTCCCGCCCGCCCCCCTCCCTCCTAAAGCTGCTGGCCGCCACTGAATGGTGTACATGTCCACAGAATAATGGGGGTTAAATGAGGGATCAGCCTTTTCAAGAAGGCCTCTGAGCTGAATACTTGCATAACATAAACAGTGTGCCTCACTGAAAGCCTACACTGTACACTGTTCAGTGGAAAAGCAGGTCCTAGAAACCTATGATCAGATTTATTGAGACTTTTCTCCAGTCCACAGTAACACTAAGTGATGGAAAGCTGTGCAAAGTATTGAAAGGGTATTTACTTTCTAGTGCAAAACCTTTTTTTCATACTAGGCAGACTGTGCCAGCGCATGGAATAACAGCAGCAGCAGGCCATTTTTTAGGTTCGAGCCCACGAGTGCATGCACTAGCGTATGCAACGCGCTTGAGAGACTTTGTTGTGCACAGTAAAGGACTTGGAGCCCGCCTGTTGCTCACCATTTGTTGGCTTGCGTCGCACTCTTCTTTACAGCCTCATAATTCGCCACTGCAGAGCTGCCATCATTTCCGTTCCTCTCTGTGGCTCAGGGACCAAGCACTGATTGATTTACCTTAATCAGTACCCGTCCGCTTCTCCTGACATCACGAGGTACTATTTTGTTCTTTTTAACTTCTAGTGCAGTGCAAACAGAAAGCTTGTGACTGGCAGAAACATGCCCTTAGTATTCTGTAATCGACCTGCTAATAGTGACCTTTTCCATTGCCAGTCTAACTCCATCTGGCACCAGGTATTCAATTCACAACATTCTTTTCTCAGCTTGGAACGCGTGCGCGCCTTAATGTGAAGGTTCCAAGTATGACAATTATCTTGTTTGAGATATTGCAATGCAATATTGTTTCTTTATTACGTGAAATTTATTACATTTATTAAGCTTTAACATATAATCGTGCAGTACACCCCAGTACACCTCACTCCAATCCGCCCCACTACATTCCATCCCAATCTACTCCACTTTACCCCACACCAGTCCACCCCACTCCAATCAAAACTACTCACCCCAATCCCATCCAGCCCACCCCACTCCAATCATCCAAACCCTCTTCATTCTAATCTGCCTCACTACAATTCACCCCACTCTAATCCAAAACAATCTGCCTCACTCCAAAACAACCTGCCCCACTCCATTTCAAAATAATCTGCCCCACTCCAGTCCAAAACAATATGTCCCACTCCCATCGACCCCACTTCACTACAAAACAATGTGCCCCACCCTAATCTAGAGCAATCTGTACTACTCCAATCTGCCCCAGTCCAAACAGTCTGCCACACTGCAATCTGATGCACTAAATACAAAACAATCTGCCACACTTCAAACTGCCCCACTCCAATCCAAAACAATCTGCCCCCTCCAGTCCACAGCACTCCCATCTGCATCATTTCTTTCCAAAACAATCCGCCCCACTCCCATCTGCCCCATTCCAATGTAAAATAATCTGTCCCACCCAAATCCACCCAACTCCAAACCAAGACAATCTTCCCCACTCCAATCTGCCCTAATCCAAAACAGTTTGCCCCACTGCAATTTGCCCCACTCCAATCCAAAACAACCTGCCCCACTTCAAAGTCCCCCACTGCAATCCAAAACAATCTGCCCCATTCCAATCCAAAACAATCTGCTCCACTCCAGTCCACCTCACTCCAATCTGCCCCACTTTAATCCAAAACAATCTCCCCACTCCCATTTCACCCACTGCCATCTGCCTATTCTAATCTAAAACAATCTGTCCCACCTTAATCCACCCCACTCCGATCCAAAACAATCTGCCCCACTCCAATCTGCCCCACTCCAATCCAAAGCAATCTGTCCCACTCCTATCCGCCCCACTCCAACCTGCCCCAATCCAGTCCAGAACAATCTGCCCTACTCAAATCTTCCCCTCTCCAATCCAAAACAATCTGCCCCACTCCAGTCCAAAACAATCTACCCACTTCAATCCAAAACAAATTGCCCCACTCCAATCCATTTAAATCTGCCCCACTCCAATCTGCACCTACTTTGATTCAAAGCAACCTCACTCTACCATACCCGCTCCAATCCCAAACCCAAACAATCCACTCCATTCCAAAACAATCTGCCCCACTCCAATCCACCTCAAATCACCCCAATCCAATCCACTCCACTCACACCCAATTCACACCACTCCAATCCACCACAGTCCACCCTACTACAATGCAGTCTACCCATCACAATAAAATCCACCCCAATCCAACCCAGTCCAATCTACCCCACCCCAATCCAATACACCTCACCCTAATCCAATCCACCCCACTACAGTCCAATCCAGTCCAATCCACCCCTCTCCAGTCCAATCCACCCCACTCCAGACCGATCCACCCTACTCCAGCCCAATCCATCCCACTCCTCCAATCCACCCCACTCCTTCTCACCCCAGCCCAACCCACCCTACTCCAATCCAACCCACTCCATTCCAACTTACCCCAATCCAGTCCATACCAACATCCTACTCAAGTTCAATCCATTTCACTCCAGTCCAATTTACTCCCACCATCCCACCACCCAAATCCACCTGACTCCAATGGAGTCCACATTAATTCACCCTACTTAAGTCTGACCCACCCCACTTCAAATCACCTTAATCTACCCCAATTCAACCCACTCCACCCATCTCCAATCAATCCACCACACACTGTTTCAATCCACCCCACACCAATCTATTCCAATCCACCCACTCCAATCAATCCAGCACACTCCAATGCAATCTACACCCACTCCAGTCATAACCACCACAATTCACTCCACACCAATCCACCCTACCCCCTCGATCGACCTCACCCCAATCCAACCTAATTTACCCCACTCCACCCCAATTCAGCCCACCCCACCCCTATCCAATTCCCACAGTCCAATCAACCCCACCCTCACCCACCCCACTCAATACAATCCATCCCACTCAATACAATCAACCCCTCTCTATCCAGTCCACCCCACTGCAATCCACTCCACTCCACACCACCCCAATCCAAACCACCCCACTCCAATCCATGCCACGCCAATCCAAGCCACGTCACCTCAATGCAATCCACCCCAATCGACCACACCACACCCCAATCCAACTCACCCCAATCCAATCCACCCCACCCCATTTCAATCCAATCCACCCTACTCCAATCCACCCCACTCCACTCTAATCCATCCCAGTCTACTCTAATCTAGCCCACGCCATCCCAGTTCAGTACACTGCACGCCAATCTAATCCATCCAGCCTACCCCACTCCGATCCACTCCACTCCAATCCACTCCAGTACACCACGCTCCAATCCATCCCACCCAAATCCAATCCCCCCCACCTCAACCCATCCCAGTTATTTCCATCCCACTCCAATCCAATCCATTCACCCACCACACTCCAATTCACCTCAGTGCAATTCAGCCCACTCTAATCCACTCAAATCCACCCCAATCCAATCCAACACACCCCACCCAATTTCAATCCACCGCAATCCACGCCAGTCCAATCCATCCTACTCCATTCCAATCTATCCCACACTACTCCAAATCATTCACTTTATCCCAATCCAATTCCCCCATTCCAATCCAATCCACCCTAATCCTATCCACCCCACTCGAATCCTATCCACCCCACTCCAGTCCAATCCACCCACTCCAGTCCAGTCTAGTGAATCCAATCCACCATACTCCAATCCAATCCACCCCACTCCAGTCCAGTCTAATCCACCCCACTCCACTCCAATCCTATCCACCCCAATCCAATCCACCCCAGCCATATCACTCCATCCAAACTCGAATCCACCCCAATCCCATCCACCTCATCCCATTTCAATCCAACCTAGTCCAATCCAATCCACCCCATATCAGTCCACCCCATTCCACACAATCCACCCCACTCAACCCAATCCAATCCACCCCACTATCTCAATCCACTCCACCCTTTTCCACCCCACTCCACTCTAGTACACTCTCTGCCACTGAACCACTGAACTTCACTCCCCTCTACTCATCTCTATGACACTCTACTCCTCCTACTCCACTTTACAACATTTCAAAAAATCCACACTACAACACTCTACTCCCCAACTCCACTCTGACACTCCATGCCACTAACTTTTAATCATGCTGAACAGCAGCCACACTGGAGCACAACATAGCAAAACACATTGTAAAGCCAATAGCTCTTGTATAGGCGAGACCTGTTGGCTTTGCCAATGCTTGGATATGGCCCTACTAAGCTCTATCATCCTGTTGCAGTGATGTCCTGAAAACTATTACATCTGCCGCATAGTATGCCTCACTGAGATGCTAAATTACCCACTTGTTCAAGAGAAAAGTAGAGTATAGGATCATACTTACTTGCTAATAGTCTAAATTTTCTCATTCTTCAAGAGAAAAGCAGGTTCTAGAAACTTTACTGAAAAATCTGCCATACAAACAAACCCGGTGTTGAAAGACCTTCAACAGTATGTCTTCATGCAGTTCCACAGTAAACAACCAACACTAGCGAAAGATGCTTGGCTCTGCTTTCCAAAGTAAATAACAGAACAACCTTCCTCATGACCCAAGAGTGAATGGGACCTGACATCAGACTCAGGGAGCCTAGACAGGTGGAAGAAACCAGCTACAGAATGACCTGTCTGGGTACCACCATTACCTGTGCCAAGAATGTTCTCCTCACAGGAAAACCAGATTCCAGTATGGAAGTATCGGAATGCGAAGCGGTCGTCTCCAGTTTCCCAGCTGTAATGCACTACCTCGTGGCCCGATGCATTGGTGCTCTCAACTGCAACTGGGACCACGATGCACTTGGTGGTCTTGCCTTTCCCACACAAGGGCTTGGGGACTTTCTGTGTTCCTTCACACCAGTAGCTGCTGAGAAGGGCTGTGGTAGACAGGGTCAAGGACAGGAGATTCAACACCACAGCCAACACCGCGCGACGCCAGTGCAAGATTTCATTAAACTCCATCTGCGAAAGCAAACAGAAGAAGAACATCAGTCACTGTACTCCAGAAAGGACTCATTGAAGTTGGTTTCTCCAGAATGAACTCAGTCCTGAGTCTCTACACGCCTACTTTACACCTTCCTTTGTAGATGTGGTGTGGCAGGAAGATGTTATACATCTCAATCCCTAAGTCAAGTCATGCTAGGATAATTTTCTGAATTCCCCATTTTGCTTTGTTTCTGTATGAAATCCATCAGCATTCCTCCACTTGCATTACATCAGGAATGGCTTTCGTATTTATCAGGGGTTATTGCTGTTGGAACCATCAGACAGAAGCTTCAAAGATTCAGACGCATATGGGCACTTCCTTCCTGGATGTTGGCTTCTCTTGCTTTCCAGTGTGAGACATCACACACACTTGACCAGATGACTCTACCCCATCAGGAACACTATATTTCAGACCAATTTACCTTCTACAAAAATGTTATTTAACCCGTTAATTCAAATGATTTAATGTACCCCAGCAAGAACTACAACTCCCAGAATGCATTATGATGATCTGGTTACCTCAAAGTAATTTGCAGACAAGAAAGTCAATATTCTGACTGTCAGGTGTTCTGCTACAGACACAAAATACTCATATCATGACATTGTAATACCTTGAACATATGCAGAAATGTGAAATGTCCCTCCAGGACTACCCTCATTCTTATCCTCTTCTGTTCTATAATTTCAGAGTGCAGATATGGAAGAATCCCCCCAATAAGCTTGCTGTTAGTTTAGACTTTGGGCACTGGGAAACTGTTATATAGCTAATTGTGATTGATATATGTGAATTTTAAATAAGGCTTAAGTAAGATGATACAGCTACATGGGTTAATGACATAAAGGTCCAATGCAACTTCTGCACTGAGCACATTACGGGCTCTAAATGAATAGCACCAGGCATGTCCTGGCAGCCGACCTGGACTGCAGCCAGCAAGTTAAGGGTAAAAATAATTTTACATGGTGAACAGCCTACTGCTCACCTTAGCTAAGGCACCAGTATTAGGTGTATTATGACATTAGTCAGAAGTTTATATACATCATTCATTTCTGGCACATTGTTTATTTCTGACTGAGTGAGTGCAGCTAAGTTCATGGTGCCTACCTGGGGCTTTCCCTCGCCCACCTGTATGACTGTAACCAGACTTCCTCAGAGAATAGCTGACTTAGGCTCCAAGTCAGAAACCCCCTCAAGGCCCACTGGTAGGCCAGGGAGCATATTTAGGGCAGCTGGCTTGCTTGAGCATGTCTGGCAGGAGGAAAGGCAGGGGTATTACCTGACGAATGTGAGGAGTGGAGAAAAGCTACGCCCTTCAAACAATTGCACCAGGCACTAGCAGGACCTACAGAGGTATACTTCATGTACCAAAAGAGAGCTATGGTTTGCAGCAACTGAGCAGCGAGGAGGGAACAACATCGAAAGGTAGAACCGTAGAATGTCACTGTAAGAAACTGGATTATTGTTTAGGGTGGGCAGTCAACCACCTCAAACAATAATAACACTAACTTGCAAGGGTGCGCCCCAAACTCACTAAATTAACCTGAGCTCAAGCCCTGGTAGCTATGGCACAGAGCAGACAGACTAAACTTAGGACAATGTGTAAAGTAAACCAAACAATAAAAATCCCAAACAAATTAGAAGGATAGAGTAAAATTGAATAAACAAAATTATACAAAAACTCAAATAAGAGAAACTAGAGATATGAATGTTTATAGTTCAAAGTAAAAATGGTGGCAAAAACCAATAAGTGGCAATAATAGTCTACAAAATCAGTAGATGAGGGTAATCCAAGAAGGCACAGACCTTCTGCCCTTGGAGTGAGCTAGTATGCCTATCAGTGGTGTCTTTAGAGAAATGAGCAATCCCCTCCTATTCAACTACCAGAAACTGGTTCTGGCATCAGCCCCCAACCCCTGGTCTGGTGTCCAACTGGCTACCTAGGGCCTAAATAACAAAGGCTGTCCCTTCCTTAGTTTTCCCTTTACACTAAACTATGAATGGGCAGGCTTAATGTCTGTCCCTTTCAGGTTAGCAAAGTTCCTAGAAACTCCCAAGCTTACTGTGCTGATATGTATGACACTCTCCACCCCAGCGTCTCCTGTCACCAGGCCTAAGCCATTGTTCCGCTCTGAGGACAGTGGTGACACCTCATTAAGGTCAAGTATAGGCTGTGTAGCTGCTGACATGCAAGGAAAATGTAACTTTATAAACATTATTTTTCTTACATATTTATTAACAATCTAACTTCATCAAAGAATCGGATTTTGAACAAATATGAGAATTAGCCTTTGAATTACCTTTTTCACAGTTTATTATCCTTTATAATCTGTACTTTGAAGTTTTGTAGGATCCAGCTGCAGCCATACAGTGAAAATAGTGTTTGGGGTCTAATCACTTGATGAACATGCCAACTTTAATTTCGCACATGTACCACCTTTACTTATAAGACACGCAACCATGTGGGCAACAAGGTCTACCTAGAGGTGATTTATAAGATTTAAGGGCAGGGTTTTCTACCTGTCTGAAAGATTTAGGGCCAGATGTCGGTGTTTCTTGAGGAGCTCCACTCAGTGAATGGAGAAAAGAGCTCTCCCAGCCTTGGGGTGCCCTATCAAATTGAGGCAATAGTGAATACTTTATGCAGTTTGGCTATGAACAGAGACGAAAGACGGAGCTGATTTCTTACAAAGTATACATTTCTGCAGGTCAGGATTTCTTAAAGAGGTAGTTCATTAATCTCTGCTTGAAAGGAGACTCCCTATTAAAAAGCACTAGCAAGTCAAAACGTCTATCTTCAATGTTCCAGAGCAGGCAAAACAGGCACTCACAAATGCTGTTTATATGCATGGCATGCACACATGCTATTTATGACTTTCAAGACTGGCTTTGCTAGTGCTGAAACAAAGTAAGTAGCAAAAGTGATTTGATTTTGTACACAATGCACATAGAAGGTAAAAACACTAATGTGACAAACTGCATACTGTTCAGATATAAATCACAGCTGTATGTTTTACAATGGAAACACTTCCCGGAAGATAGAATGATATAACAAATAGCCACCCCATAGCATGAAGTATGAAGGTAGTGGTTCTGCGTAGAGCCAAAGCCCACTCTATATACTTTAAAGAACTGGGAAATATATGTCATGCAGACAGAAGAACTGCCAAACCAACCCCAATTAATCAATGTGAGTGAAAATAGAAAGTCAGTAGGAAATTCATAGCATATTGTGTTGTGTGAATGACAAGTAAAAGGGAGCACGTGGAGAGGACTTGGCCATTTTGTGCCACAGAACATACAACTCCTATTTTTGAAATATGTCTACTATTCAAGGAAAATCAAGGAGGCCAAAAGATATGAGAATACTGAACATGCATTCAAAGAAATTATCTGAAAGATTGAAAAAACAACATTCAGAATCTGCAAACAGCTGGATTAATTAGCAAGGTTAGTAATAAACGGGAGGTTAATATGGATAAAACTGAAAGCACCTCCAGGGCACAGCAGATCAAATCACTGCAACTAAAGGCAAATGCTCAGAAGAGGTCATCGGGGAAATGTCAGCATCAAGCCTTGACGAAAGTAAATAAGCAAGCAGAGGTTCACCTAGACAGAAAAGATAAAACCAAAAGAGGACTGCAAGAATAGTTTATACAAAGCTGGCTTGATGGCCAACTGAGCCACAATGTAAGAAATCCTGGCTCTGAAGGGGGATGTAGTGAGCTATCTCCCTGTGGAATGTGAAAAATATATATTCAGGCAAGAAGAAGGCAGAACAACAATTTATAGCCATGTGGAATGATGAGGCAGTCAGTTCCATGTGATTATTTTAGATCACTAAATAAGAGTAATCTTAGGTGATTAATCGTAGACTATTAATTTTGC
This sequence comes from Pleurodeles waltl, assembly GCF_031143425.1. Lineage (NCBI taxonomy): Eukaryota > Metazoa > Chordata > Amphibia > Caudata > Salamandridae > Pleurodeles > Pleurodeles waltl. Next base: position 156,218,064 of record NC_090441.1, read on the forward strand.
AACCTTTTTTGACATGAGGACCCTTTTAGTACCCTGGTTGGGCACCCATGTTTTAGCTTAGTTTCACAGCTTGTGCCTTATTTACATCTACACACGTTTTATTCATGATTTAGCAAGACTTCCTTTAGCGATAGATTGTACATATTTTATCAGCTGCTTCATTCTAAAAAGGCAAGGATCACATTGTACATTTAATCAGCCTTTGCACCATCTATAATCTGTAGGTTTATCCAAGGCTGTTATACAGTACATGATATGCCAACTCGTGCTGCTAGTTCAGGAGCCAGCTTCTATCTCCGAGACACAGCATTACATCAGAACTGTGTTCCAAATGAGGCATGGGTTGTTATATAAACTACACATTCAGCCAAGGGGGGTAGAGGGAATTCTGGTGATGAACATCAAGGGACTCGTACTACACCACACCCAGCGGTGCTGTTGCTGACTTCTCAGCTTCCCAGGAGGCTTGCCATCTAACCAACAGTTAAATCCCTGCTATCCTATTCAGGTTTGGGACCGGGGCAATTCCTTTAGATCGGGTCAGGCAGGAGGTTACAATGAATATGCTCTGAGATGTAGACATAGGGTTAGGTTAGAACCTCTAGAACATCTAGAACTACACAACATGGTGGGGCTGTTTATCTTCTTCACTTTGATCATGATGTTGATTACCTTGCTTTGTTTCATCTGTCTAACTATTGCAGCACGTGCTTTTTGTACCAGAATGAGATTGCATCAATAAATGTTTTTCATCCTTTGTCTTGCCTTGGCATGCGTGAGTAACTGAACGAAAGGGGTACAATCTGTTTCCATGACTTCCCTGAGGAGTCAGAGTGTCAGGTTCAGGTTTCCAAAATCAGCTTTCACCCCACAGGTTTGGAGGTTTGGGTGAGGCACCGCAAGCTAGCCAGGAGTTAGACCAACAGCTACTAGTGGTGTGGGTTGCATTCATTCTCCCTCACTTGGCAGTGCTGCCATCCCAAACATGCACTTCTATTACGAAAGTAAGACCTGTAAAACACTTTATTTTTCACAATCATTCAGAAGTGAGTCATTTAGAAATCTTAGTAAAACTAATCACCGTGGATTGGTGTTTATGGAATACCGATTGCAGAGGTTAAATGGGTTGTCACAAATAAGTTAGAGTGTGAACCAATACAGCACCAAGAGTTTACACATCTTATATAGTATCCCTGAGAAAAAGGCTAGCTTTATAAGGAGAAAGTTTCAGTAGCTGGTTTCTAGGACAGTGGTACGATATGATGACTGTGGATTTAACATATTTAAGGATAGGTGCCAGGATGGAAACAGTGACTGAAGTGTTTAGGTAGGACAATACACTAGGAAAAAGCAGCAGAGGCTGAATTTAGTAAGTGAAGGTGTGTAGAGGAGCATGTTTGAATAGATAAAATAGGTAGATAGGTAAAACAGACTAGAGTTTTCTGGGAATTTCCATTTAGAAATGAAAGCAGTTGTTATTGGGGCAGGAGGGAAAGCATACATTTTCTTGTTCGATTAGGACACAGTCTGATTGAGAGTGGGGCTAGAATAAGTGGTCAGAGACTAGTTGGTAAAAATGAATCATGTTCCCATTAAGGTTCAGAACAACAATGAAGGGATAGCAGGTGGACAAAAAGTCACGAATCATAGGTAGTAGTACAAATAATTGTCCACTCACTTAGGACACTACAGTAAGATGGTATATAGGCAAAAGACAGTAGTGGAAATCAGGGGAAGAATTGGAATCTGCTAGATCCGCACTATACAAACACCACAAACATACATGCATCTATACATATAATAGAGGTGAATAACTTATTGAGAAGGAATTCACCTCTGCAATCATGTGTGTGTGTGAGGGAGTGCCTGTGTGAAGGGCAGCAGGATCTTAGTCACTCAATATCATGAGGCACATTTCTGAAGGGTACATATCTCCCTATAACATGGGGTACAGTTCAGCTATGTAACTATTACTTGACAGTAGGAGGGCAGAGTTCAGCAGGACGCCAATTAGTCATGATTATGAGGCAAGAGGTCACCAGGATACCGTTTAGTAAATGATATGGGGCATAGCTCAACAAAGTTTAACCACTCACTAATTCGTTCAGCAGCTTATCAATCATTCAATGTCATGAAGGCAGATTTCAGTAGGCAACCAATGTGAGATTACAGTTTCCTGCTGCCTAAAATATATTATGTACACCTTTCGTGAGCATTATCCCTCCCTAGCGTACCTAGAAATCCTTACAGTAACTCGCTGAAGTGAGAGGCAGTGCTCATAGCAGTAGTTCCTTGGAGTACTAAATTCCTATGTCCCAGTTAGTGGACAATTCCCTTGGGATCATCCAAAACATTGGCTCATGCCCCCTAGTGCTTCAAAACAATAATGCAATATTTATTTGATTAATAGCAATACATATTTATTTATTCAATCTGGTTATGTGCCAATCACCAGAAGCCCAGGGAATGGAGGAGGAATAGCAAGAATAAACAATAAGTCAATGAAAGTACAGTATCATAGATATGGACCTACCATTCGAGAAAACAGGTAGTCCGCTTCACTGTAAGGGGCCTTAGTCTAATGGATAAGGTGTTCCTTTACATATTTTACTCATGAGCTGTAGGTTTGCTTTAATAGCTTTGTCTTAAGATTTTTTTAAAGAATGGTAACCTGGGAGGGGCTCACACCAATGGCACCAAGGAGTTCCAGAGAAAAGCTCACTGAGTTCTCATTGCTTTACAGTGTTTCTTTACCATGAATTAAGATATGGTGATCTTTTCCTTGTGAATGACCATTGCAGACATCATTCAGAAATGGTTTAGGATATATCTGTCAGCAATTGGACTATTAATTTGAAGGGGGAAGCACTACCAACTTAATAACAAAATGTGGTTAGGTAACAATGCAGTTCTAGGAGAATCTCTGCTCAAGTCCTGATAAGAACGACACGAGGTGCTGGGAATTCCATAAAGAAAAAGGCTGTTAAACTCAAGGAGTACCAAATAACAATAACGTCAAGAGCACAACACATTACATTTCCCAACTAAAAAAGTAAAAACGTAATGAGCAAAAAGATACCAAAATCTTTAAAATAGAATGAGAGAATTCAGAGCTATGAAGGCAAAACGTCTACAATTAAGCAAGGGTCTTGTAAGCCAAGCAGGTCGCATTAGACAAACATTTTAACTTGGGAGTATGAAGATTTTCTGCTTTTTAAAAACCTCTAATGGGGCAAGGCAGGATGCTAAAACCAATGAGATACTCTTGAAGTTGGATATGTCTGTGTTGATCAGTTTTGGAGTGAAACGCTTCAAGCAGGGTAAAGCAAGATTCAATATTCACTGAGGTCACTTTGCTGTTGGGATAGATATGCTGCCTTGCACCAGTCCAAAATGTAAGTAATTTTTTTCAATATTGAAAATCTTTCAGTAGAGCAAGACTTGAAGCTGCAGCTGGGTAGGGCTCCATGAAAGCAGATTCATTGAGAGGTCTTTTTCTTTGCCTCGAAAAGCTCAGAGCAGATCAACCTGTATATCATACTCGGCACCGAAAGCCTCAGCATCTTGTCCAAGATCATAGAGCTCAGAACAAAAGTCCCAATCAGTTCTAGGTTCTGGAAAGCCACTCCTACTGCCCCAGGTGATAAGGGCTGGCATCTAGGCACCACATTACATGTCAGACAGAATTTCTTCACAATCTAGCCTTCAGTGGGTACCTGGGATTTCTTGGGGTCAGGAAGCCATTCTGCCTTTTGTGTCCCTTAGCATCAACAGGAAGCTAAGCACTTTCACCTTGGAGAGTCTTCTGGTGCTAGCAGGAGTCAGCGTTTAGGCTGTCTTCTTTCTTCGGGTGGCGTAGTCATTGGCGGGTACCCAGGCTCGGGATGGCGCTACATCTAGAACTTGGCACTTCATTCTATGGCTTCAACTCTTCTCAAGCTTACTCTCACCCACTAAGTTATCTCCCTTTTTCCTCCATTCCTTCCTATGCATCACCTTTCCTTCAGTATAATGTAAGTATATTCATGCTGCTTCGCGCTCTTTACTTGGCCTCAGTAAAATAAACAATGAAGCTGCTCCCTAGAGTACAAGGTTATCCTAGCAGTAGCCCTGTGGAACACCAAAGTGTTCTTATATTACAAGAATATTGTCACAGTAACCCTCTGGAATCAATCAATCAATCAGAGATTTGTAGAGTGCACTACTCACCCCTAAGGGTCTCAAGGGGGTGGGTCCTCGATGCATGTCGAAGAGCCAGGTCTGAAGGTTCTTCTTGAATTGAGGTAGCGATGGTGACTGCCTGAGGTGCAGGGGCAGGGTGTTCCAGCTCTTTGCCGCAAAGGATCTTCCTTCAGCCGAGGTCTTCCACATGTGGGGTAGGGTGGCTAGTGCCTGTTGACAGGAGGGAAGAAGTCTGGCGGGGGAGTAGAAGGTGATGAGGTGGTTGAGGTAGGTGGGCCCAAGGTTGTGAAGAGCCTTGTAAGCGTGTACAAGGAGTTTGAAGTTGATCCTTTTCTCGATGGAGAGCAAGTGGAGGCCTTTCAGGTGTCTGGTGATGTGTTTGCGGTGGGAGGCATTCAGGATGAGTCTGGCGGAGGCGTTCTGGATGTGTTGTAGTTTCTTTCTTCTTCTGGGTGGTGCCCGCGTAGAGGGCATTGCCATAGTCAAGCCTGCTGATAACCAGGGCGTGAGTTACAGCCCTGTGGCAGTCGTTTGGGATCCATTTGAAGATCGTCCAGAGAAGTTGGAGTGTGTGGAAACAGGAGGATGTGACAGAGTAGACCTGGCGGGTCATGGCGGGAGATGAATCCAGGATGAAGCTGATGTTGCGTGCGTTTTTTGTTGGTGTGGGAGGGTTCAGAGTGTAGCAGGCCACCAGGAGTCATCCTAGGCTGATGTGGAGGCTCCCAGGATGAGGATCTCAGTCTTGTCTGAGTTGAGCTTGAGCCAACTCTCCTTCATCCAGGTGGCGACAGCTTCCATTCCTTTGCGGAAGTTCTTCTTGGCAGTTGTAGGGTTTTTGGTCAGTGAGATGATCCGCTGGGTGTTGGCGGCATAGGAGACGATGTTCAGTCCTCGGCTTTTGACGATGGACACAGACGGGGCCATGTAGATGCTGAAGAGTGTAGGGCTCAGAGAGGAGCCCTGGGGCACTCCGCAGCTGATCTCCAAAGGTTTCAACAGGTATGATGGGAGTCTGACCCTCTGGGTTCCTCCGGTCAGGAAGGAGGGTAGCCACTGAAGGGCCTTCTCACAGATGCCAAGTGTATGGAGCCTGGAACAGAGGGTGTGATGGGAGACCATGTGCAAGGCAGCCGATAGTTCCAGTAGGATGAGGGCTGCTGTTTGGTCACAGTCACGGTTGAGGTCAAGTGGATGTCATCTGTGGCGGCAAGGAGGACGGTATCTGTGCTGTAGTTGCTCCTGAAGCCTGATTGGGTGATGTCCAGGATGTTGTTATCCTCTATGTGTTTGAGTAGCTGTTCGTTGTTGGCCTTTTCAGTGACCTTGGCTGGGAAAGGCAGCAGGGAGATGGGGCAGTAGCTCTTGAGATCCAGGGGGTCATCTGTGGGTTCCTTCAGGAGCTAGCGGATCTCGGTGTGCTTCCAGTCCTCGGGAAAGGTAGCCGTCTCCATGGAGCAGTTGAGAGTGTGGCAGAGCTTGGGTGCGATCGAGGTGTTGGCTTTGTTGAAAATGTGGTGGGGACAGGGATCAGTAAGGGCTCCGAAATATCACAACATCATCAGAGCTTCTTGGCGTCCTCATGGTAGTTTCTTGGGGTAGCAGGAAGTTCTTGCAGCAGCTCTCAGAAGTACCAGAATGAGCTTGCAGCAGCTCACTGAAGTACCAATATGCTTACAGTACACAACCATGCTCAAAGCTGCTCTCTGCAATACCAGGGCATCATCACAAGACCTCCATAAAACAGTTTAATATGAGCAACGTACCTGCATCAAGTATGATAATGTGCTAGTGGTGACTCTCTGGAGTATCACGCTGTAGTCTCTTACGGATGCCACACTTGACTACATTGTGTGACATCTCTGTACCATAAGCCCATCACTCACCAAACTGGGAAACCATTACAAAGTTGTGGACTTCTCACTGGTAATAGATACACATAAATAGATCAGTGGTAGAAAAACCTAACCTCACTAGAGCAGTGGAATGTTTGTGCTTGAAAGGTTTCTGCAGGGATCGGGTGAGGTCACATGGTTCCATGGGCGCTGGACTTGGCCTCTTAGGAGACGGGGAGGTCCATGTAGGCTTCTAATCATCTTGCAAATAAAGAAGTTTCTTACCTGTTTGAACTCAGCGTCTTCACTACCATTTGGCAATGAGTGTCTGCTGAGAAGACAACACCAGCAGGCTGCTGTGAAGGTGCACCTCAAGACGTGATTGCTGTCATTTGACATTACAACATCTATTGTAGGAATAGAACAGCGCACGGACATTGTGACAGAGCAGTGAACTAACTGCAGTTTGTGAACACTTTCCCTCCTTATGCTAAGGCACATTTAAATGAAAAAATATGTTGGGGCATTTTTCTTAGAGACTGGATAGTTATAAATAGTTTTCCCACTCTCAACATTTCAGAAATTATGTTGCTACTTAAACATGTCATGTATTTCAAGAGTTTAAATTTAAAATCCGTGTACCACCAAAAAAGAATTACACCTAAAGTTTAAATCTCTAATGGCCTTTGTAATGATGAAGCAATGCGTTTCAATTTACAAGGCTTACATTAGATTTAGAATGCACATCAAGCGTTTTCAACACATGATGAGCAAGAACAAGATTACATTTTGATCTTTGGAGCAACAGAAGAAGAACTTCTCTGGTGGTTAGGGGACGTTTTGACAGTTTTGAGGCAGTACGGTCTCACTCCCCTAAAAGATAAATGTTGATTCCTACTAAGAGTATTTGAGTATCTGTGGCATACTATTTGAGTCCAACCTGTTAAGCCCAAGGAAGAACTGGTAAAAGCAATAAGGTTACAACCATCACTCCAAGGAAGGGACCAGCTTTGCTTGTTCAAGGAATTGATTGAATAGTATTCAAAATTTGTGAGACATCGTGCAGAAAAAAAATAATCTTCAAGAAAAGAGGACGATTCAAGAAAATAAACAAGCATTGGCAAAGCCAATAGGTCTGGCACTGGCTGCCAGCCTTTTCTCAATTCTTGTTTTGTCATGGTTTTTGCAAAACTTCATCGCTCTGGAAGCTGCCGGGGACCCATTAAATCGAAAAAACATACATATAAGTATTTTTCTGCTCTAGAAAAAGTGCACATTACCACAGTACACTCAGAACTGAAGGGAACTATCTTGTGCATGGATGTGCTCCTTGTGAAAGGGCAGCATGTCTTAACTCCTAATCGAGCCAGCTAATGGTTGAAGTGGGCTAACATTGCCTCTTGGTACATGCTGGAGTGGGTAGAAGAAAAATGTGAACAACTCAATAATAGACTAATGGACAAAGTTTGTCTTAAAACCACTATAAGTAACTTTGCTGTTCATAATTGTACTAAAAATCAAAAGTCCTTGGCTAACATAGACCTAAAAAAGCCATTGGTCTGGCATTGGCTGCTAGCCTCAAAAACGACAAGAAAGAAAGTAAGGAAGGAAGGAAAGAAGGAAAAATGGAGGAAGGCAGACATAAAAGGTACAAGAAGGGCAACAATTGAAGGCAACGGAGAAAAAAGGTGGGAAGAAGGAAAGAAGGCAAAAAGAAGAAAGAAGGAAAGAAGGCAACAAGAAGAAAGAAGGAAAGAAGGCAAAAAGAAGAAGGAAGGAAAGAGAAGAGGAAAGTAAGAAAGAAAGAAAGAAAAAAAGAAAGAAAAAAGAAAGAAAGAAAGAGAGAGAGAAAGAAAGAGAGAGAGAAAGAAGTCAAAACAAAAAAGCAAAATAAAACAGTTAAGAAAGAAGGAAAGAAAGGAAGAAAGAAGGCAAAAAGAAAGACAGGACAGAAAGCACACAATAAAGAAGGAAAGAAAATAAAGAAAAACGCAAAGAATAAAAAAGAAAGAAAGATGGAAAAAATAAAGAAGGAATGAATGAAAGAAAGAAGGCAAACAAAGAAAGTCTAAAAGAAGGAAAGAAAACTGAAAGAAGGCAAAAATAAAAAACGAAGAAAGGAAGGTAAAAGAAAGAAAGAGTGAAATAAGATAAAAGGGAAAGAAAGAAGACAAAAAGAAAGTACAAAGGAAAGACTGCAAAAAAGAACAAATGAAAGAAAAAGAAAAAAGTAAAGAAGGCAAGTAATAAATATGCAAAATAGAAAAGGCAAGTAGGAAAAAGGAACAAAGGTAGAAAAGAAAGAAGAGGGCTAACATTACCTCTTGATGCATGCTGTAGTGGGTAGAAGAACAATGTGAACAACACACATATGGACAAAGTCTGGGGCTGAAAATCCCTATAAGTAACTTTTTTATACATACTTCCACTAAAATCAAAAGGGCTTAGCTAACATAGACTTTAAAAAGCTATTGGCCTGGCATTGGCTGCTATCCACACCTTGGGAAATAAGGCAAGAAAGAAGGAAAGAAAGTAGAGAGGGAAGGAAAGAAGGAAAAAATGGAGGAAGGCAGACAAAAAAATGAACAAGAAGGGCAATAAAGAAAAAAAGAAAGCAAAAGTGAAGGAAAGAAGGAAGAGAGGAAGGCATAAAAGAAAGGAAGGAAGGAAGGCAAAAATAAAGAAAGGAGAGAAGAAGGAAAGAGGAAAAAAGGAAAGAAGAGTGAAGGAGAAATGAAAAGAAGGCAAGAAAGAAGGAAAGACAGAAAGAATGCAAAAAGGAAGAATGAAAGAAAAAAGGAAAGGAAGGAGAAAAGAAAGGAAGAAGGCAAAAAGAAAGAAAAGGATAGAATGCAAAAAATATGGAAGGAAAGAATGAAGAAAGAAAGAAAGAAAGAAAGAAAGAATGAATGAAAGAAAGATGGAACAAAAACAGAAACAATGCAAAAATAAAGAACAGAAAAGAAGGTAAAAAGAAAGAAAGTGAAAGAATGCAAAAAGGAGAGAAAGCAAAAAAGAGTAAGAAGGAAAGAATGCAAAAAGGAAAAAAGAAAAATGAGAGAAGGCAAGTAATATAGATGCAAAAACACAAGGAAAGAAGGAAAGAAAAAGGTACAAAGGCAAAAAAGAAAGTAAGGAAAGAAATAGGGAAAGAAGCAAAAAAGAAAAAAGGAATGAAATGAAAAAGAAGGAAAAAAGGAAGCAGGAAAGAGAGAAAGAAAGAAGGAAAAAGAGAAAGAAGGAAAAAGAAAGAAAGAATAAAAATAAGACGGAATGAAGGCAAGAAAAAGGAAAGAAAATAAAAGAAGGAAAGAAGGCAAAACGGACAGAAAAAGAAAGAGAGAATGTAAGAAGGAAAGAAGGTAAAAGGTAAGAAAATAAGACATCAAAAAAGAAAAAAGGGAAGACAAAAAATGAAAGAAATGACCAAAGTAAAAAGAAAGGCAAAAAAGGAAGAAAGAAGGAAAGAAAGAAGGCAGAAAAGGAAAAACGAAAGCAACAATGAAGAAAAAAAGAAAGAAAAGGGAAAGAAAGAAAAAAGGAAAAAAGAAGATAGAATGAAGGGAGGAAATAGGGTTCATAGTATAAAATATTGTATACTAAAACACAAATCACACCCCACATATTCTTAAGTAAAACTGTTACAGGTTAGCTGCAATTTAAACACCACAAATGTTGGCTTTATTCCTGGGCAAAGATTATCAAGGAGCCATTGGTGAAAAACCCAGTCCAGGAACACAATAAGGTGAGCTGTGAAATAGCAGCAGTCCACTTCAAATATAATTTACAACAGACAGCATTAGATGGAGTGAATAACTGCTAAAACTGGTATGTGCCCTGTGCTCACTTTAGATGCGTAGGGCACTAAAGGGAACTCCTTGTGTGTGAATGTGCACCTTGTGAAAGAGCAAAATGAAATCACTCAAAAATACATGAACCAGAGTCTTAAGTAGGCTGACCCACTACCCCGTGCTGTATGCTGTAGAGGGCAAATGCAAAATGTGAATGCCACAAAAACAGACCAATGGGTGAAGAGAGGTGGCTGATAGTCCCTTTAAGTAAGAATATTATGCATATTATTTTAGTAAAGTCAAAAGGGCTTTGTAGGGAGCTGGCCTGCTGTGTGGTTAGCACCTACGGTGTTATCACCTTATACAAGGTCAAGGTATTAGTGAGGTGTAGTTAGTGTCTAGGAAGCCAGGCTCTCTAGAAGTAGCTGTGGATAAGCAGCCTAGGCTTATCTAGGAGACATTGAAAGCTTATGAAACATCACTGTAGTCACAAAGCACTTACACACATGAAAGAATCACAGAGTGTTACAAAAATAAAGGTACTTTATTTTAGTGACACAAATACTGAAATACTATAAAGGCAATATCCTAACTGGAGGTAAGTAAACACACTATTATATGTACATTAGAAGTCAGGAATTCGCATAAAATGCAATAGAAAACAGTGAAAGCAATAGAAAATACTGAAGGCCTAGGGTAGGACCGAACCATATACATACCAGAGTGCCCCTCAGAGACCAGGAGAAGAGAGGTAAATACCTGGTTTTCCCCAAACCCACCAAAAAGACTTCAGAAGAGGATAATGCAAGACTCAGACAAGAGTCCAAGAAACCAAAGGTGGATCCTGGAAAAGAAGGGGACCAAGTCCAGTTTACGTTGCAGTGTCCGGTGGTGACAGGAGCCACTACACACCCATCTGTGGATGCAGGACCAGGTCGACAGTGGACGAAGACAGTCAGCAGTGCAGCCCTGGAGCAGCTGAAGAAGGATTACAGTCAGTCAGTGGTGTGGAAAAATCACCAACAAGCCTTGGCAAAGACAAATGTTGTGGATGAAGAAATGCGGAACTGCCAGGAACCAGCAAGGTCCAGGGGACTCAACCCATATAGAGGAGTCCCGGGTGACCCTCAGCAGTGAGGAGAGTCACAGGCAGAGGAGGCAGCCCCCAGAGGCGACCTACAGGTAGCAAGCATAGGAGTCGAAGTGAGGCCCATGCAGCACACCTTGGAAGGAGTCCCAAGTCTCAGGAAAAGCACGCAGACAGCGTTGCATCACAGGGAAGAGTGCTGGGGGCAGGGGCTACATGGAGCCTGAAGATCCTTTGGAGGAGATGCCAACAAGCCTAGGTATCTGCAAGAGATGCATTGCAAGGGGGTACTGTCCTGCATGGAGAGGTAAAAGCTTACCATATTCCAAGTTGAACAGCTGGTAGAGAGGACCAAGGGAACCACTCCAGACCACCACCGTGATGCAGGATCAATGCAGCTCTGGAGGAGAGGAGATCCACACAGCCGTTCGTCGTTCCATTTAGTGCATGCAAGGGAGATTCCTTCTTGCTTCTTGGTGCATACTGAAGACTCTCCGCCATCAGAGGATGCACAGTCGAGGAAATGTTGCAGTTGCTGGAAAGAGCTGGAGAAACAATGTTAAAGAACAGAGTCGTCACCGTAGCTGCAGATTGTAGGTTCCTGTGAAGTCTACTTGCGGTTCCAGTGGCCAGAAGTCAAAGAAAACCTATGCAGAGGAGACCTGCTGGAATCTTGCACCTCAGATCTGAGGACCCCCCCAAGAGGGAGATCCTAATTAGCCCTGAAAAGGGGATTGGTCACCTAGCAAGGTGACCACGTATCAGGATGGGGCTGTGACGTCACCTGCCTGACCTGGCCCCTCAGATGCTTCCAGAGGCCTCTGCCCATCTTGGATTCAAGATGGCAGAATCAAGTGGCCACCTGGAGGAGCTCTGGACTTCCCATTGTCCAGTTTTGCACCAGATTACGGACTGGAGGTCCCTGACCAGTGCAGACTGGTTTATGCAAGGAGGGCACCAAATGTGCCCTTCAAAGCATACCAGTGGCTTGGGGAGGCTATTCAAAAGGGAGAAAGTGTTGCTTCCCTCTCCCAAAGGTAATCCTTTGTTCTGCCTTCCTGGGCTCGAGCTGGTCAATCAGCAGGAGGGCAGAAACCTGTCTGTAGAATGTCAGCAGCGTGAGCTTCCCGGGAAAACCCTACAAACCGGTAGGAGCAAAGCTGGGGATCCACTAAGGAGCCCCCAGAGTGCATGGAATCATGCAACCAATACTGGATAACAGTATTGGGGTATGATTCCAACATTTTGTATACCAGACATGCCCGGGTTCGGAGTTACAATTATGTAGCTGGACACAAGTAGTGATCTGTGTCCAATACACAGGTAAAATGGCTTCCCCGCACTTTCGTACGTCCAGAAAAATGGAGCTGGAGTTGGAGTTCGTAGGGGCACCTCTTCTCATGCAGGGGTGCCCTCACACACAGGTATTTGCACCCTGCCCTCTGGGCTAGGAGGGCCTACCAGAGGGGTGACTCACACTGACCCGGTGCAGTAACCTGAAGTGAAAGGGTGCACGCACCTTTTCATGCAGGCTGCAATGGCAGGCCTGCAGGCACATTTTACTTGGGCTCCCATGGGTGGCACAACACATGCTGCAGCCCATTGAAATTCCCTGGTGCACTAATGCCATGGGTACCTGGGTACCATATACTAGGGACTTATATGGGGGCATCAGTATGCCAAATGTGGGGTATGTGAAGTCCAAGCAACCAAATTTAGAGGGACAGAGGACAATCACTGGGGTACTGGTTAGCAGGATCCCAGTGAACACAGTCAAAACATATTGCCATCAGGCAAAAAGTGGGGGTAAGCATGATAAAAAGTGCCTACTTTCCTACAGTCTTGGCTAAAGCCAGACTTAAAAATGAGAATTTCAAAGCAAGTTGAATATCCTGTTTGATAGCAAATCCGCAAGTGTATAAAATGTGAGTGCTCAATGTGTGGGCGTTGTACTGTCACAAAACAGAGGGAGCATAGAAAAGCAGGTGACTTTTGCATCTAGGTCACTAAGCCCAGCAGAAAGCAATCTTGCTGTGATCGGAAGAGAAGCATTAGTAGCAGCTTGGGGTGCGGAGCACTTTCACACTGATTTGTGAGGCCTGATTTTTAAGTTAAAAAGGGGCCATAAACCATTGGTAAAAAGTATCGGAGCCAGGAGGGGTGAAGAGTGGGAGCAGGCTGCTGGCACTGACATGGGGATGCAGGTGCTGACAAGATGTGTGAGTACCTGCAGGGTGGAACAGAGGAGCAGATGTGATGCCTGCCTTGCGGAGTTACTTTCAGGTCCAAGAAGAAGTGAGTTTAGATGTCACCAACAGTGTAGTGATGGAGAGGAGAGGAGAGGTGAGCAAGCCACCCAAATATCAGAGAGAGTTGACCTAGAGCCGAGCCAGGGGTGTGGCTTGGCTCTAAGAGCCGTAACACGAGCCGAGCCCTTCAAATATGTTCTATGTAAATTACACTACAAATGTTGTTTTAAAATATGATGGCCTTTAAAATTAAAAAGAAGTGACAATTTCTAAACATAAATCTAGAAACATTATAAACAACCAGTCTCTCTCCAGGAGAAGATAGAATTTCTGAACAAGTAGCAGGTCGATTTTCATGTCGCCACTCCATATTGGCCACTATTGTTTAACTACATGAAGTAGCAATATGGTCAATTGCGTCCAATCAAGACAGGTTTTGAACAGAGCCCAGCAGGTGCTTTCCAATACCACGAAAAGAAAAGGAGCTAAAGTAAAGTCAAATACTTGCCTAGGATGACACCATTTGGTCTAACGAGAAGCTGGGATTAATCCCGGGTTTCCTGGCTCCATACTGCGCAATTAAGCCACAGAATGGGTGTCTCCTCATATCTTCTGCTTAACTCCAAAGGACAGTGCTTTATGTTCAATTCTTCAGTTAACTAAATTGGTAAACTCGCCGATTGTCACACATTAAATAAATTGACCCAAGAAGTGCTTCTAAGGTTGAAAAAAATAAGTATTCATGTTAGAAATGGGGGATCTAGTTGGCAGAGGTATACACCCTTGTCCAAGTAGGGACCACAACCCTAGTCAGGGTAAGTCACACACAATCCAAATTATCCTGTGCCTACCCTCTGGTAGCTTGGCACTGAGCAGTCAGGCTTAATTTAGAAGGTAATATGTAAAGTATTTGTGCAAATAAATCACACAGCAACACAGTGAAAACACCACAAAAATACACCACACAGGTTTAGAAAAATAGATTATATTTATCTGGTTAAAATAATGTCAAAACGATAAAGATTCAATAAGCACAAGTTGAAATATCACTTTTGCAGGCTTAAAAAGAGTCTTAAATCTTAGAAATCGACAGTTGTCTCTTGATTACACAAAGTATCTGGTTTGCGTCAAAAATAACACGCACGGAGACCGCAGAGGAGGAGATGCGTGGAAAAATATAGTGTGTGTCGGATTTTCCAACACGGCACAGACAATGCGTCGTCTTTTTCCAAGCTGCAAGCGGCATGCGTAGTTTTTCGTCTTGGTTCCTCACTGCGAGCCGGGGATCTTTTTGATGCCCAGGGACGATGCAAGGAAATCCTGGGTGCGCTCGAAGAAGTCACAGGCGTTGCGTAGATCCAGTAGGGCTATGCGTTGAATTTTCTGTCACACAGCAGGAGTTGCATTGATTTTTCACTCGGAGAATCGGCTGCGTTGTTCTGGTTCAGCTGTGCATCAATCTGGTAGGGCTGTGCATTGAATTTTCTGTCACAATGAAGGCACTGCATCAAATTGCCACTACGGAAGTCAGGCTGTCATTCCAGTTCAGCTGTGTGGCGAGTTCTCTGTCGCAAGACGACTGTGCGTTGTTTCCGGTAGGATGTGCGTCGATTTTCGGCGCACAAGGAGTTTCCTGAAGAGATTATGGCCCTCATTACAACCCTGGCGGTCGTTGTTAAAGTGCCGGTAAGACCACCAACAGGCCAGCGGTTTAAAAAATTGAATCACAACCATGGAGGAAACCGCCAGCATAGACAGCCACTTTAACACTCCGACCACCACGGCGGTACAAACAAACAGCATGGCGGTCACCACCAAAAGACAGGCGGAAGACAATGTACAGCCCACACTATTATGAGAGGCCAATCCGCCACATTTTCCGGGGTGGATTCAACGCGAACAAAAACACGGCAGAAACAGGACTTGGAAGGGGAAACACTCACCTCTACACAACCCACGAGGAACCAGGATACCATGGAGCCAGAACTCCAAATCCTCCCTGCGATAGTATTCCTGCTCTCCTACCAGGAGCACGAAAGACGGCGGCGACGACCACGGTGAGTACTGCACCTACAACACAAGGGGGGGAGGGAAAAGAGAGTGACACACGCAACACGCAACACCCCCACCCTCACCCACAACAACACACACACCAATACATGCTGCAACAATAGATTTACACCCCCCAACCCCTCCCTGGAAGAACGCAATGACAAAAGGAAATGATTGTAACGATTGTAATCAATAAAAATCCATTAGTCAAAACTTTAAATACAGTATAAACAAATATGTACACCAACTATACAAGTCCGGATAGTGCACCATTCAAAGTCCGTGGACCACTGGGCCCAAAATGAATGGGCGAGGCCCACACTCGATACCAGACTGCAAACGGAGAGAATACTGCTGCGGCATCAGATCGGAATGACGCAGGCACCTCAGGGGGAAGGGAAGGGGGGGCACCTCAGCCGGATGAGTGCACGGCGCCAGCTCCGCGAGGGGGCTCAATTCCCATTGATGTATCCTGGGGAGTGCAACGCCACAGTCTCTCAAGTCTCTCCAGTGGGTGGTTTGCCACTGCTTTATCCTGAGGAGTGCAAAGCCACGGTCTATCAAGTCTCTCCAGGGGGTGGTTTGCCCACTGCTTTATCCTGGGGAGTGCAAAGCCACGGTCTCTCAAGTCTTTTTAGTGGGTGGTTTTCCCACTGCTTTATCCTGGGGAGTGCAAAGCCACAGTCTCTCAAGTCTTTTCAGTGGGTGGGTTGCCCACTGCTTTATCCTGGGGAGTGCAAAGCCACAGTCTCTCAAGTGGATGCCTTTCTCCACTAGTTCTGGAGGGGGCTTTGTGCCCAGAGTGCTTCATCCTGCCAAGGACTGAGGGAGTGGATGTGATACTCCACTGGTTCTGGAGGGGGCTTTGTGCCCAGAGTGCTTCATCCTGCCAAGGACTGGACTGAGGTAGCGGATGCCTTTCTCCACTGGTTCTGGAGAGGGCTTTGTGCCCAGAGTGCTTCATCCTGCCAAGGACTGAGGTAGTGGATGCCTTTCTCCACTGGTTCTGGAGGGGGCTTTGTGCCCAGAGTGCTTCATCCTGCCAAGGACTGAGGTAGTGGATGCCTTTCTCCACTGGTTCTTGAGGGGGCTTGGTGCCCAGAGTGCTTCAGCCTGCCAAGGACTGAGGTAGTGGATGTGACACTCCACTGACATTGGTGCAACATGCAAGCTGGCCAGGCTCCTGGAACTGACCACCAGCCTTGTGCGACTGACCGCTGGGGATGGCAGCCATGTCTGCGGTGGTGCCACTGGCTCAGGATGTCGCGGGCCGCTGGCGGTGCTCGCGGCGGTGTCAGTAGCGGCGGTGCTGGCGGTGGTGTCAGTAGCGGCGGTGCTTGCGGTGGACTCTGTGGCATCAGTGCTGGCGGTGGGCTCTGTGGCATTGGTGCAGGCGGCGGGCTCTGTGGCATTGGTGCAGGCGGCGGGCTCTGTGGCATCAGTGCAGGCGGCGGGCTCTGTGGCATCGGTGCTGGCGGCGGGCTCTGTGGAAACGGTGCTGGTGGCGGGCTCACTGACTGCGGTGCTGGCGGCGGTGTCAGTAGTGGCGGTGCTGGTGGCGGGCTCACAGACTGCAATGCTGGTGAAGGGCTCAGTGTCTGTGGTGCTGGCGGCTATGCTGGTGGTGGGCTCACTGACTGCGGTGCTGGTGGCGGGCTCACTGACTGCGGTGCTGGCGGCAGTGCTGGTGGCGGCGGTGCAGGTGGCGGTGCCGGTGGCGGTCTTGTCCGCCGTGCAGGTTGGCGTTGACTTGGACCTGCCTTTGATTTTTTGGCCCTTTCCCACCTTGGATGGTGGCGCAGCTGTCTTCCCACTTTCCACTCTTGTTTTGCCTGAGCCCTTGGTGGCAGGTGTTTTCGCCTTCTCCCTCCGGGATGTGGGCACCTTTTTCTGTTTTGGAGGTGGGGGAATGTCCTTGCCCTCGCTCCTTGGGACACTGGCAGCCCTGTTGCTTGGCGCACTCCAGAATCCCGCTATTGCTGGCACCACTGTGTCTGGTGATGTGGTGGCTGAGGTGCTGGGTTGGGACCTGGAAAGGCGGGCCCTAGGGGACGGACGGGGGGGTGGAGGTGTAGGGAAGAGGTCAACATTTCATAGGAAAAGCCTTTTTTAGACACACTGGGAAGGGTAGATGGAGGGGGTTTGGAAGTGGAGGAAGAGGTAGTGGTTGTAGGAGGTGTACGTTTGCTGACTTTGGGTGAAGGTGCATGGGCTGGAGGCTGTTGTGAGGTGGATGGCTGTTGGGTGGGTGTGTGACTGCGTTTGTGTAGTTTGGGAGGAGGGCTCACAGACACACTGGGAGAGGACACAGGGGATGTGTGAATGGTAGTAGGGGTGGTGAGTGCACGTGAGCGGTGTGTGGTGATGGGCGTGCCGTTGATGGAGGTAATGGCTGAAGATGTAGTGCATGCAGGTGTGAGTGGAGACGAGACAGGGAGGGAGGAGGGAGACGTGGAGGAGGTGGACGCAGTGGAGGCAGTGGATGTTGGTATGTCTGCATGGGTATGTTGCTTGTGTGAGTGCCTGTGGGATGTGTGGTGCTTATGTTTGCCTGAGCCACTTTTGTATGTTAATGTGTGTGCATGCTGGTCTGATGGTGTGCTTGGGATAGGCTGAGGTACAGGGGAATGGGTCTTGGTGGAGGAGGTTGGAGGGGGGAGGCTGGACACAGGGACAATGGCTGCCATCAGTGCTGAGGCCAGAGCCTGAAATGCTCGCTGAAGGGCTGCCTGGCCAGAATGAATGCCCTCCAGGTATGCATTTGTTTGTTGCAACTGCCTCTCTACACCCTGGATGGCATTCAGAATGGTAGACTGCCCAACAGGGAGGGATCTCAGGAGGTCAATAGCCTCCTCACTGAGGGCAGCAGGGCTGACTGGGGCAGGGCTTGAAGTGCCTGGGGCGAAGGAGATGCCCACCCTCCTGGGTGAGCGGCCACGGGACACGCGCTGAGGGGCTGCTGGTAGGGGGGTTGGCGGCTGTACCTGTAAATGCAGTGGGCACAGAGGGGCCCGCCGCCGCAAGGGAGCTCCCATCAGAGGAGTTGGTGTCGCTGGTCTCTACTCCTGTCCCTGCCGTGGAGCTCCCCTCGCCCTCCGTCCCGCTGGTGACTTCAGACTCCATTGTCTCGCCCTCCAGGGCCATGTGGGATGCAGCTCCCTCCTGCTCCGATGGCACTGCTCCTCCGCCTGATGATGCTAATGCACACAAGAACAGGGAGACCACAAAAAGGGGAGGGTGAGAAAGAAGAAAGACATGTTCAGTGCATGCAATACCGCTACCGTTGGCGGACACTACAGACCCAGCAGCCCTCTGCACTACGCCATGCACTTAGAGTTCCCTAATTAATCACAGGGACATGGGGTACAAGGCCTATGCCCGATTGCTGCACACATGGAAGTCACAGCAGCCTGACTAGGTGCAGATGGCTCTTCCACTGGTGGGGTTGGGGTGCCGCATAGCCTGCCTCACAAAGGGTCCTTGCCTACAAAGCTCGCACTGGCCTAGGGTAACCCACTGCCCGCCTCCCCCACCTAGACACCTCGTAATGCGCGCAGAGTCAGATGGATGTGATGGTACTCACCACCTTGTGGCTGCTGTGATGCCCTCAAGCGCCCATCCAACTACGGATACGTCACCGCCAGGATCCGGAACATCAGGTGGGTCATGATGCGAGGGGCACCCCTCCCACGTTGGGACGCCATCCACAGCTGGGCCTCCGCCGTCTTCTTGCTCCAGCGGCGAATGTCCTCCCATCTTTTCCGGCAGTGGGTGCTCCGTCTGTGGTGGAACCCCAGGGTCCGGACGTCGTTGGCGATGGCACGCCAAATATCCTTCTTCTGGTGGGCGCTGACCTAGAGGAATAGTACAGGGGAAAAGGAAAATCTTCAACCGTCCAGACCGCCACAGTCATTGGCCCACGTTCCGCCCCCTAGCTCTGATGCACATACACTCACCGTCCGGTCATGCAGGCCTCAGCCCCTCCCTGTATCTTCCATCCACACCACTCCAAATAGGCATTGCCCATACAGCATGCTCACAGTGTACTCACCTGTTTGTCTGGAGGACCGTAGAGTAGCGTGTACTGGGGAAGGACCCCATCCACTAACTTCTCCAACTCCTCCGAAGTGAAGGCAGGGGCCCTTTCCCCAGACATGTGAGCCATTGTCGCTTCCAGACACAGGTCACAGCAGCACTTGCAGTGTAGGTCCTCTCCTGTCGAAGGTCAGGTATCAAGTGAGTGAACAGAGAGAAAATGGCGGTCACATCCGCGACGGTGCGTACCATCACCACCGGCGTACATCGACATTGCCTCCTCGGACCCATAGGGCCCAATGTTAACCAATGCAGGATTGTGCTGCGGTCTTCGACCGCCTACCGCGACGGTGCACGACGCCAGCGCAGTTACCTCATATCCCCTTGTCCCACATTACAGGTCAGGCAGCCGCCATTTCAGGTGGCCACATGGCATTATTTTTAAATGCGTCACACATATGTAGGCCTTGCATACACACAGTGACAGGCACATAGCGGATTGACAAAGGTGTGCAATAAATTCTTTTTTTACTACCTCAGTGTTGGCTGACTCTGTGCTCGCTGTTCTCGTCCATAGGGCACGCCCGCTGGGGCAGGTGAGGAGATGGCGGCATCCTCCGGTGTACGTACCGCTGGTGGACCTGTCGACAATGGAAGACAGACACATCATTATCACTTACAGACTTGATCATGCCACAATCCTGGAACTGTGTGCCCAGTTGGAGCCAGACCTGATTTCAGCTATCCGCCATCCCACAGGAACCCCCCCTCTAGTGCAGGTCCTGTCAGTACTCCATTTCCTGGCAGGTGGGTCTTTTCAAACAACAGTTGCCATTGCATGAGGGATGTCCCAGCCTATGTTCTCAAACGTGTTGTCCAGAGTGTTGTCTGCCCTGCTGAAACACATGCGCAGCTACATCGTTTTCCCTCAGGTGGAGGATTTGCCCACAGTGAAAGGTGACTTCTATGCCCTGGGACATATCCCCAACATCATAGGTGCCATTGATGGGACACATGTGGCCTTGGTACCCCCCCCCGCAGGAGTGAACAGGTGTACAGAAACCGGAAGAGCTACCATTCAATGAATGTGCAGATGGTGTGTTTGCCCAACCAGTACATCTCCCATATGAACACCAATGGTGTTCATATGGCTCAGTGCATGACGCTTACATTTTGAGGAATAGCAGCATCCCTTATGTGATGGGGCAACTCGAGAGGCACCCTGTGTGGCTAATAGGTGAGGACAAGGAACCTATACCCTGTGAATAGTTGTCTGGGTCTGGGGTTGTCCCTAAGGGTTAGTGTGTGTCTAACAGTTGTCCCTCGACATTTGCAGGTGACTCTGGGTACCCCAACCTGTCATGGCTACTGACCCCAGTGCGAAATCCCAGGACAAGGGCAGAGGAACGCTACAAAGAGGCACATGGGCGAACTAGGAGAGTGATAGAGAGGACCTTTGGCTTCCTGAAGGCCAGGTTCTGGTGCCTCCATATGACAGGTGGTTCACTCTATTTCTCACCAAAGAAGGTGTGCCAGATCATCGTGGCCTGCTGAATGCTGCACAACCTGGCTTTGCGACGACAGGTGCCTTTTCTGCAGGAGGATGGTCCAAAAGGAGGTATTGTGGCAGCTGTGGAGCCTGTGGACAGTGAAGAAGAGGAGGCAGAAGAAGAGGATATCGACAACAGGAACAACGTGATCCAGCAATACTTCCAGTGAGACACAGGTAAGACATCACTGCCTCCTACATCTCATACAATTGTTAGACCTACCATATGTCTGTCACTTTCACCCAGTGTCACTTTGCCTTTCCATTTCACAGATGTGGGTCCCACTGTGTGACCTCTGCTATGTTACCTCATGGACTACAGCTGAGTGACATAGGTATGTTGACAATACAATTGACATTGCTATGTTCCTTAGTTATAGCAAACACACATTTGTGAAAGCACAGACTGACTCCAGCTTGTTTTGCGATTCAAGGGTGTTTATTTAAGTGCAAATTAGTGGAGGGGGTTGGAAAATGGTCAGGGGTGATGGTGGAGGAATGTCCATGGCAGAGTCCAGTTATTTGTCTCAAAGGTGCATTGTCCAAAGGGGCATAGGAAGTGGAGCTAGGGCAGTTTAAGGATGGACAGGGTGATGAAGTGGGATAGACGGATGACATTCAGGGTGGTCTCATTTCTTGGCGGGGTCTTGGCATTGTTCTCTGTCTTTGTCCTGGATCTCAGGGACCGTTTGCGGGGTGGTTCTCCATCTGCAGGGGGTGGGGTGCTGGTGTCGTAGTCCTGTGGTGGTGCCTCCTGTTCACTAGCGCCGGCGGAGGTGGTGGGCAGTTCATCATCGAGGCTAGTGTCAGGGGCCCCTTGTTGTGCCACAGTGTCCCTCCTGCTGTTCACAAGGTCCTTCAGCACCCGTACAATGGTGACCAGGGTGGTGTTGATGGACTTGAGTTCCTCCCTGATGCCCAAATACGGTTCCTCCCGCAGCCGCTGGGTCTCCTGACACTTGACCAGTACCATTGCCTTCGTCTCCTGGGAATTATGGTACGCTCCCATGATGTTGGAGAGGGCCTCGTGGAGAGTGGGCTCCCTGGGCCTGTCCTCCCCCTGTCACACAGCAGTCCTCCCAGTTCCCCTATTTTCCTGTTCCTCTGTTCCTTGAACCGTGTGCCCACTGCCACTGCCCCCAGATCCCTGATGTTCTTGGGGTGGTGAGTTTGCCTGGGTTCCCTGTAGTGGTGGACACACTGCTGCTTGACGTGTCCTGGGGACAGAGGTATGGGCCCACTGGGTGGGTGCTGTGATAGTGTTTCCTAAGGGGAGGCTCTGTGGTGGCATGTGCCAGTGTGTGGGGAACCGACTGTCCTGAGGTCCCAGTTGGGCCGGGCTGGTCATCTAGATCCAGTTGGACAGAGCTGCTGTCATCACTGTGGGCCTCTTCTGTGGGGGGAGGTGGGGTGGACATGTCTGGAACCTCCTGTCCGGTGACGTTGGGTAGGGGTCCTGCAGGGGTGTAAAGGCATGATTATTGCATCTGTGTGTGCCATCGTGTGCAATGGGTGGGTGACCCCAGTGCTTACATTCTTGTCTAGGACCTTGTGTGATATTTGGTTTGGGGATCTGTGTGGGTATCTGTAGTGGACATGCTTTGGTGATGGGTGTCCATGCTTTGGTGTTGCCTGCAGGGCTTGGTGTTGGGATGGGTGGATTGTGATAGTGGGACATTTGTGAGGTGTTGGAGTGATGGGGGTGAGGGTGGGGGTGGGGTATGTGATAGCATGCAGGTAGGCTGGGGGATGTAATAGCTAAGATTTGACTTACCAGAGTCCATTCCTCCTGCTACTCCTGTGAGGCCCTGAGGATGCAGTATAGCCCAGACCTGCTCCTCCCATGTTGTTAGTTGTGGGGGAGGAGGTGGGGGTACACCGCCAGTCCTCTGAACTCCAATCTGGTGTCTTGAGACCACAGAATGCACCTTCCCCCGTAGGTCGTTCCACCTCTTCCTGATGTCATCCCTAGTTCTTGGGTGCTGTCCCACTGAGTAGACCCTGTCTACGATTCTGCGCCATAGCTCCATCTTCCTAGCAATGGAGGTGTGCTGCACTTGTGATCCGAATAGCTGTGGCTCTACCCAGATGATTTCCTCCACCATGACCCTGAGCTCCTCCTCGGAGAACCTGGGGTGTCATGGTGTGGTGAAGGTGATAGTGAGGTGGTGTGTGTTGTGATGTGTGAGGGGTTGTGTTTGTGTATGTTGTGTGAGGTGTGTGGATGTTGTGTGAGTGATGGTGTTTTGTGCCTGTGGATGCTAGTTTGTTGATGGTGGTGTATCTCTCTGTGCTTCGTTCTAAATTTTTGTCGTAGGGGTTTGTGGGTGATGTGGGTGTGTGTTTTATATTGTATTGGGTGTGTGGGAGTGGTGTGTGTATGTGTATCGGGTGTGTGTATTTTGATTTGTCCAATGTGGTTGTGTTTTGTAAATGTGTGTGTATTTTGAGCGCGGCGGTGTGTACCGCCAATGAAATACCGCGGTTGATAGACCGCCGCGTGGATTTGTGGGTCGTGATAGTGTGGGAGTATTCTTGTTGGCGTGACGGTGGAGGTTTTGTTATCGCCAGTTTATCACTGACCTTTGGTGTGGCGGACTTGTTTGGGTGTCTAGATTTTGGCGGATTCCGGCCTGTGGGTCGTAATAGCTGTAGCGGATTTCCGCGGCCGCAGCGGTGTGTTGGCGGTCTTCTGCACGGCGGTAAGCAGCATTTACCGCCAATGTTGTAATGAGGGCCTAAGTCTTTTTGGCCCTGAGACTTCAGAAAACAGGAGGCAAGTTCAATCCAAGCCCTTGGAGAGCACTTCTCAGCAAAGTTAGAGGGCAGCAGGGCAGCAGGGGAAAAAGCAGGGCAGCAGTCCTTCTCGGCAAATCAGTCCAGATGATTCCTTTGGGCAGCCAGGCAGTTCCTCTTGAGAGATTGCAGGTTCATGTCCAGAAGTGTCTGAGTTGGTGGGGTCAGAGACCCACTTTATATATCCAAAAATGCCTTTGAAGTGGGGGAGACATCAAAGAGTGGTTTTGAAGTGCACAAAATCACATTTCAATACAGGTCTTTGTGCCAGGGTCCCAGAATGGGGTTTGGCAGTCCATTGTGTGAGGGCGGGCAACTAGCCTTTGAAATGTGTCAGGCCCTCCACCCTTCCAGTCCAGGAAGACCCATTAAGTATGCAGATTAGTGCAGGTGTGACTGAGTGTCCTGTGTTTGTGGTTGTCTGGGTGAAATGTACAAGGAAGCTGTCAACCAGCCCAGACGTTGATTGGAGACAGGATGTAAGGCACAGATGGTTTTTAAGTGCAGAGAAATGCTCACTTTCTAAAAGTGGCATTTCTAAAATAGTAATATAAAATCCAACCTCACCAATAAGCAGGATTTTCTGTTACCATTCTAGCCATACTGAATATGACCTGGTTACACCTTTCTGATCAGAATCTACCACTCAGACAGTATATGAGGGCAGTCCTAATGCTAGCCTATGAAAGAAGCAGGCCTCACAGTAGTGGAAAACGAATTTAGGAGTTTTCCACTACCAGACATATAAAACACACATGTACACGTCCTGCCTTTTACCTACATAGCACCCTGCCCTATGGGTTACCTGGGGCCTACCTTAGGGGTGACCTATAATTAAAAAAAGGGGAGTTTAAGGCTTGGGAAGTACCTTTAAATGCCAAGTCGAAGTGGCAGTGAAACTACACACACAGGCTTGGCAGACCTGAGACATTGTTAAGGGGCTACTTATGTGGGTGGCACAATCAGTGCTGCAGGCCCACTAGTAGCATTCAATTTACAGGCCCTGGGCATTTGTAGTGCACTTTACTAGGGCCTTACAAGTAAATCAAATACACCAATTGGAAATTACCAATGTCGCCATGTTTAAGGGAGAGAGCATATGCACTTTAGGAGTGGTAAAGTGCGCAGAGTCCTAAAACCAGAAAAAACTGTGTCAAAAATGTGGAGGGAGTCAGGCAAACAATTGGGACATGACCACCCTAAGGCTGTCAGGTCTAACAATTGTGTTGAACAATATGTGAAGGCTCTAAGGACACTCTGTTTTTATGCTAGAGTCCCCAGACTTAACAAACACACCTACAGCAAGAGAGACCCAAGCCCCTCAATGCCTCAGAAAAGGCAAATAGAAGCATGTGGAAGTCAAAGGATTTTAGAGAGCCCACAGCTCTAGGTCTGCACTGAGACCGTACAGAGCTGGACTGCAGACAGACCTTCACAGAGAGCTCAGTTGGGACTGCAGGCCTTTCTGTTTTTGCATTTTTGATTACCCTCTGTGGGAAAGTGGTGGTAGTTCAGATGAGCTAAATAAGATCAGACTGAGCCCCAAAGATGTCATCACACATGTAAAACGAAAAGCTCTACTCCACTCACCTGCCTCCTCCCCTCTCTCCTCCGATCCTTATCTTTCCCTTCTTGCCTCTCACCATCCTACGTTTGTCTCTTATGCTCCTCTAACTTTTCTCTCTCCCTTTTGCTCTCCTTCCTTCCTCCTCCTCACTTTGGGTCTCTCTTTTCACCCTCACCAATCTCCCTAATTTTGTTCTTCTTCCCTCTCACCCACACTAGTATGTCTTTCTCAAGTCATTGCAATATGTTTCTGCTCCCTTTCTCTCTACCTTTCTCCAGTTCTCATTCTAACTCCTGCACATATTTGGTGCACCTGCACCGTTTAGTGTACCTCTTATGTGACCGAGTGGCCTTATAGGAGAGAATTTTGAGAGGCGCAAGAGAACGAGACTTAAATTATATAAAATGAACACACAAACATTCAGTATATATGGCTTAATTCCGTTTTTTTTTACTGTATAAGCATTACAGTCTTTTGAAAACTATCACTTAAGAGCACAAAATCTGTATTTTAATGTTCTGGGCACTGTGAGACAGAGGGTGTGAGAAATTGGGTTGTTGGGTGAAGCCTTATTCAAGCAGCAACCATCCGTCTCGGGGTGAACCATAATAGGTCACTAAATGTACCTGTCCTTAATCGTCTGACAGCTTGGCACAAAAGCAGTCAGGCTTTATTTGGAGGAAATGTGTAAAATATTTATGGAGCACACAAAAAGCAATACGATGAACACACAACACAAAAAAAATCCCACACTATTTTAGAAAAAAAGAATAAATAACTAGACGACAAAATGTCAATAATTAAATCAGTAGAACCAGAGTTATGAATTTTAAAATTTTAAAGTGAAATTTAGTGCCTAAATTATCAATCCGCCAACCCTGGACATCTAGTTGTAAGAGACTGGGGCGAATATTATGGGTGATCACCATGGAGTGCAGATTGGATACAAGAAGTGGATTGGGCCCAGTTTCCGCTTACCTTTAGATTTAGAACAAAATCTGACCAAAAATGTCAGATAAGTAAAGCTCAGCAGGGCGAAGTGGCTGGTGATGTCTGAGGAGGAAGCGGCATTGTTGGGAAGCTGCTGGTCGAGGTCATGGTGAAGAATCCTTTGTTTGGACTTAGTCTTTTTTGGGGGGAAGATGAAGATCCCCAGTGGGATGAAGCTAGCCAGAGTCTGTAGCTGACGAGACCTCCATGAGGCCAGTACCGTGTCAGCAAAGAGCCGCTGAACAGGGTTTGCTGCTACAGAGAAGATTGTAGCGGGAGCTGCCACAAAGTCAGGCCAACCAGCGATGCACCATGGGCGGATGGACAAGCAGGTTGGTCCCTATCTCCACTCGGTTCTCAGAGCACTTTTTGGTTGAAACCATGTTTTGGGTTGTGGGTAACTGGGCACCCACAGCACCACTTCCAAGAGCCCAGGACTGGAGAGCAGGCTGGTTCCAAGTTCAGGATCAAGATGGTTGGAGCCTTTTCTGTCCCTGAGGTTCGGATCATGAGACCAGCCAATTAGTATCTGGTAGTCCTGGGTTCAAGCAGTAGAACAGGGCTCAAGCAGCAGGGTAGTCCTCCGAGGGTTTGAGGCAGGCTTCAGACAGCAGAGCAGTCCTTCTTGGTGCAGCAAGCAGTTCCTCTGAAGTACACAGCAGCTCACAACAGCAGGCAGTACTCTAAGAGTTCTTCCACAGGCCCAGAAGTGAACTGAAGAGTGGGTATGAGGGTCCTATTTTTAGGGTCGACCCTGCGAGTTCATGCGCTAGAGCATACGTCTTGCTTGCGAGACGCTGTTGTGTTTCATAAAGGGCTTAGAGCCTGCCTGTCACTCACCATTTGTTGGTTTACGTGGTACTCTTATTCACAGCCTCGTAATTCATCAAGGCATGCCTGGCATCATTTCAGTTTCTCTGTGTGGGGCAGGGATCCAGCACTAGTTGATGCAACTTAATTAGTGCCCATCCACTGCTCCCTACATGATCAAGGTACTATCTGTTCTTTTTAACTTCTAGTGCCCCGCAAACAGAAAGCTTGTGACGGGCTAAATCGTGCCCAGCAGGCACAAAATTGCAAAGTTTTATTTTTTAAAGCTAACATTCTGTTATTTTGCCAAGTCGTCTTTTCTAAGTTTCTTCTCATGTTTTCTTTTGTTTTTGCTTGGCGCTGTTGTCAAAAGATGACAGTTGTTCAAAATATGCAGACCTATTGCATTGTAAATGCTTGTTATACATGGTGCATCATTTGAAGTAGGAGAGGTTTCTAGAGATTTCCTTTTCAAAAGTGCTTGGGATTTCCTGCCTCTTTGCCCTGGCTACAGGCACAATGGGCTAGTGTGAAGATCTTTGTGTGTGAGCAAGACCCTTCCCATTGATGTGTGAGTGGAGTTGTGCACAGCTTCGCCTTTCCCATCCTGCCAGTGATGGCCCATTAAGGCACACCTATTGTCTCTATTATGCAGCTGTCTGGAAGGAAGACGTAATGGGCAACTACACACAGTCATGTGACCTGACCCAGGAACAGGCTGAAGGCACCAAATTGTTAGGACAGGAAAATGCCAACTTTCAAAAAGTGGCATTTTCAAAATTGTGACTTACAATCTGACCTTACCATGAAAGAGGATTTTAAATTACAATTTCTCAGACACCAAATGTGATTTTCCTACCTTCTTCCAATCAAAGGTTAGCACTTAAATGCAATAGGGTAACCTATTGTAATCCTATTGGAGAGGTCAGCCTCACAATAGTGAAATATGTGAGTTTTTCACTACCAGGACATATAAAAATTAAACGTACATGTCCAACTTTTTAATTACAATACACCTTCCCATGGGGCTGTCAATGGTCTACTTTACAGATGGCTTGTATGTAAATACAAGCATTTGCAATGCAACGGGTCTCGCATTTCTCTGAGTTAGAGCTATTAACAGTTGTAAACTCCCAACCGGATTTTTCTTGCCACATTAAATGGAAAAAAGGGTGCAATCGCGCTGCTACAGTTCACTCGTAGTGAAACCTATCGGCAAAAGTGCAATTATCTACATAGCCGGCAAAAGTGCAATTAACTATATAACAGGGTCAATGTCATAGAAAGCGCTCGACTTCTGCCAAGCGAGATCGCGCTGCGAAAAAAGATAAAAAGTAGTCGACAAACCGGACAGAAAACAGCGAGCCTTGCATGTTTTCAGTATTTGGTCGCTGCGCTCGAGGAGGGCTAACCACCGGAAAAGGCATGACGTATGCATGCCTTCCACTAATGAAAGCAAGCAGATTTTAACAGGCAAGCCCATGAACCAATGAAAGACACTGACGTGACATAGACAGGGCTCCGAGCCCTTTTCTAACTACTAAAGTGCCTCACAAGCGAAACGCATGCGAAAGCGCAAGTGACGCAGGCTCAACCCTAAAAAAGTACATTAAGGCTTGGAAAGGGGGTTATTTTGCCAAGCTTAATTGGTAAACTGCTAACAGGCTACAATGGCAAACTGGGACATATTTTAAGGGTCTACTAAAGTGGGTGGCACAATAAGTGCTGGAGACCAACTAGAAGCATTTAATTTACCAGTGCTGGGTATATGGTATACCACTTTACTAGGTTCTGATATGTAAATTACATGTGCCAATTAGGTGTAAACCAACTTAGCATGTTTTGGGAAGCGAGCACAAGCACTTTAGCACTGGTTAGCAGTGGTAAAATGCACAAAGTCAACAAAACCAAATTCAGCAAAAATAGGAGGGGTGAAGGCAACAGGTTTGGGGGAGAACCTGCAGAGAGGGCCAAGTCCAACTGAGGATATCACCCTGCCCCATGGCCCTAGGGAGGTAGCCTGCTGGGCAAGCAGAGCAATGAGCAGCATTAAAGCAAATTATAAAATACACTGACTTTTTAGCTACTTTTTCCATTTTGAGCAGTGTGAGAAAAAAGCAGGTCAGACACTCCTTGATCTGTTCTTCCTCTGACTGAAATGCAATGCTTAACTCACAAATGTCACAGCAACCTTTGTTGTGAGCTTTACATGTACAGGTAAATTAATTCTATATGCAAACTTGAAACTTAACTGGTTTTGTTTTAGAAGGTTGGAAATGAAGTTTGTGAGAAACATAACCATGAAAACGGTCATTAGGCTGTTATGGAAAGTGCTCAGCAGGGAGAGTAAGACACGAATAATGGAACTCAACTCACTTTTGGATTGATGCAAGACTTTTTGATACGTAAAGGCATATAACATGTTAGAACTTCATTGTACAATCTGCAGAGAAATGGCATAGTGGAGCGTGAAAACTGAGTTGTCAAAGGTACTATTGAAATGTTGGTGATAGGAAATATGTGACAGAGGTTTTGGAGGAAATGGTCTGTGCTTATAATACTTCTCAGAATGGGGAAAAAGGTAGAACACCTTTTGTGAGAACGAGAAGGAGGGAGATAAAAAATAAATTGTCACAATGGACAGGAAATGTAGTCACAATGGACAAAAAATTGAATCAGATAATGTAGAGAGTGAGGAAGGGCAGGTTGCACAAAGCAGTCTAAGGACAGTAGAATTTGTAAAAATTAAATTGGGGAGAAAAGAAATATGATATTAATAAATTCTCTGGGCCAGAGGGTGTGCACACATAGCAAGCGGTACTGACTAATGGTCATAGAACAAAATGAGAGAGGCTTTCTATTGTAAGTGAAGTGTGAGAAAGGTCAAAATGATGAAAGGAAGAGGAGGTGAGGAAAGTAGCAGGCTTTTTATGATGAATGATGCAGAGATGGTAAATGGACTATGAGAGTGCTTGAGAGCGAGAGAGAGGAGATGGTAGAAAGATGGTGCTTTCAGAAGAGGACGCATTATGTAGGGCACAGGTGGAAGGACACAGGGAGCGAATTGAGCCAGTAACGTTCTGTGATCTTGTGCTGATGTAAGAGAGGGAAGACATTTATTGCAGTTTTCTGAGTCATCGAGAAATCATGTTATCACAGTTTTCAGTTGTTATTTTGAATTTGTTATTTGTTTAATTGCAGAGAATGGAGGTATGTTATGATGTTATGAGTGGATTATTAAAGTGCAGCATCAGTGGTAGAAATACCTAACCAGACTGGGTCTGTGGAATGCTTATGCTAGATGGATTGCCACAGGTATAGGGTGAAGGCACAGGGTTCTTTGGACGTTGTGCTTGGTCTCTGACCAGGCCAAGGAGATCCATGTATGCTGCTGGTTACTTACCTGTTTCAACCCAGCATCTTCACTTCAAACACATGCCAAGGAGAGGTGAAATAATGGAGAAAGTTCTTAAAACAAAACGCTACACATTTTAAATGAACTGTTTCAGTCTGTTTTCCATTTGGTATAAACTGAATTCCAACCCCATGGTAGAACCTATAATTGCCTGTACGTAAAGAAAGCATTCTGTTTTCTCAACTGCTGTCCTGTGCCTAAAGTACTGGACAACAAACATCCATGCTTAGAGTAAAGAATGTGAAAAGATAGCCACCTTCCTCTTGGTCTGCAGTGACTCCAGGTCCCTGGCCTTCTGACAGCAGCAGTGATCAATCTCCTTCACCTTGAGTATTTTTATTGCATTCTCATTGGAACTTTCCATTCCTGCAGTTAGATAGAAAGGAGATTCTTGGTTACTTTAGGTTGTTTCTTTCACTGCAGTGGCCTAACTAATCAAATGAGAAATACTTTTGTTCTTGAGAAACAGGTAAATTGTGGTTTTCCTGGTAATGCTGGTGCTCTGTGTATGAAAGGGTCACTGGCAGCATCAGTATATCAGACAGGCAAGGGCTACTTTGTAGCAGTCAGATTTAGAAATACTGTCATTATGCAATGATGGACAGATGACAATTCACCCTTAGGTATTCTAGCATCACAGACACCATCACAGTGTGAGAGAAAGCAGTATCCACACAAAAAAGCAGGAAATGAACCAGCAGTGTCATAGAACCGAACAACGGGGAACTGTTTGGCAACCTTCTATTCGGACATTCCAGTGCAATGAGACAAAAACAAATCAAAGAACCAAGAACATTATGAAAATACACAACCCAGACAGCCCACACTGTGTCGGAGACACACAACCCAGAAAGCTCACAACCAGCTCAGGACTGGAAATCACAATTGGCCCTGGCAAATATGTGGCACTGCATTGTTGCTCATAGCACCCCAACCAGATTTTAAAGTAGAGCCCAAACCTGCAGCTCAATTGCCCGAGTGGAAGAATGACGAGACTGGCCCTGTTCACAAACTGTACAGATAGCCGATATATATGAGGCAACACATAGTCCTTACAACCCATAGCTGAGTGTGTAATACACAATCCAGCCCATAACCATGTGGCAAAGCAGAAGGGAGGCACCCCCAAGCCATGTGTCAACAGAGAGCCATGTGCTATGTGACAACACTCAATCCAGAGTCATGAGCATAACACAAAATGCAGACAGCATGAAGCTGGCTGGTGACACAATTCAGACATCCCTAAGAGGTATGGACAACATACCAGACAGGAGCACCAAGAGGTCACATCTCTGGCAGACATGAGCTACACAAACACAAATAACATAATAATGTCCTTTGTAAGGCTGCTCTGTCGACACCAGAATCATCCATCCAAGAAGGGACTGGCCCCAATTCAACTCAGAAGCAACAGCTTTCAAGTAAGTTGGCATCTGCCCCCAAAAGCCAATGAGCCAACGGATCTACGGTGCTCTCAGGTGGCTGAAAGGCAACATGTTAAATGTGATTAACAACATAAAATAAAAGTAAAAAATATAGGTTCCACAAGAAGATGTGACAACATAGGCATAGATAGCTCTTGCTTAATTTGTGCCCGTGGTTGCAGGTGAGTGGCACTGACACTCATTTTTGTAGTCTGGTACTTATTTTTCATAATCAGATTTTTGAAAGAGAGGGAGAGATAGAACAGCTGAAAAGGGAGGAAGAGAAACAAGGAAAACACTCACAAAGGGAGGCAAAATGCATGAAAAAGAGCCTACAAGAGTAAGATAAAGAAACAAGGATTGTAGGGTGGTGGGAGAAAGAGGCATGAGGTGAAATCAGGACTAAGCAAGCTTGGTTTTTGACATATCAGGCATTTGGCACAGCAAGTGGAATGCTCCTGAAGAAAAAAGTTATGCCCTCATCTTTTTTTAAATTATGCACTGGACATAGCTACCAGAGGACATATTAGTCCTGGTGATAGACCCTTCATTACCACAACAGGCAACACCATAAGGGAGTGAGAGAAGGAGACGGCAAGACATGTTCCTTTCTTCCATTCCTTTCCATTTTGTTTGTTTTCTTCTTCCCCCACCCTCATTCTCTTGGTCTGCCTATGAATGTTGCCAATGGAAGCATTCATTATGTTACAGTTGGGGACGCTTGGGATATGACTCTCAACAGAACCAGTGATGAACAGATTAACTCTCAATAAATTATTGTAATCCTACGTTGCTTGGTCTGAATTACTATACCCAGAGTGGCAATGAGAGCGGGATCCACAGTTACTTGGCAACTCCTTTGTTCAGTTCCATCTGGTTGTAGGTAATCTTATTGCCTTGCGGTGTGCCATCTTAAGAGAGCCATCAGTGCATCACATCCTTCAAAGAGACTTCAATGCGGCCATTTAGATGATTTCCCCATGCGGAAGACTTTGTTTTGTGCTACAGCTTGTCATCATGGATTTTGTATTTGGATGCCTCCTATGTCAATCAGAGAGGAGACATGACCTGGCATGTCATTGAGGAGCAGAGGTCTCAAAACCTGTACTTTCTCCAGCCTGTGTGCCTCTCCCTTACAGGTGGGAAGTGGAATAGGGATCGAGTCAGGGTGTTTTTTATTGCCTATGTCAAAGACAATAATCTCCTCAGGGGTGAGGCATTCCAAAACCTCTTTTGGTACCCAGAAGCCATCTTTGATTTACATAGACTTCCATTCTACATTGCATTCTACTGTGGAACACACACAGTGTAATTGATGATGTACCAGGATCTTGCTCCCTGCAATCTGAACACTGCTTATACATATTTTTGTGTCAGTGATGCCACTGTCTTGCCACTATTTTGGTCCTCAGTGAACTCCTTTGTAAGGATAAAATATTCAAGTTGTACCCCAAGGTTTACAATGAAATGTTGGGTAAATTAAAAAACTTGGTACATAAAATTCAACTGAGGGAGGGGAATGTACCACTCAGGCAAAAATTGTGAGAAGTACCAATATGTGTTTGCAAGGAACTTCAAGACCTCCTTGATTCTCTTCAACAAGAGAACTTATTTGGAGAAGAAGACTCCTCCTAGTGGATTTCCTCTATTGTTCTTACTAAGAAAAACAATGGGGTTTGTGCTTATGTGTTAACTTGAGGGCACACAGTGTAAATAGAATATCCGACATACATCCACTGTCTAAACTAAATGAAATGATATCCATGTTGGATGGGGCTACTGTTTTTTCCACCTCTGGCCTCCATTGAGCATATCATCAACTAGAACTTGTGGAAGAATGAAGGGTGTTACCTCCCTTTACAGCCCAATTTGGGTTGTAGAGGTATAGACATATGCCTGGTATCCACTCCCTCAGTGTTCCAGCATGCCATGTATCACATGTTTATAAACAGGGGAGACTGTGGTGTTTTCAAAATGGTATATTGGGTTTTACAAGAAATTAGTCAGAATATGATCTTGTGCTGAAGGATGCATGTGCTCGCTTAGAAAAAATGGTTCAGTGCTTCCACTGGAAAATGCAACTTGTTTTGTTCACAACTGGATTACTACACACTACGGGCCAGATGTATGAAAACTGGGGTCTGCGAATCGCAAAATGCGATTATTAAGAAATCGCTATTTCCGAGTCGCAATTGGCCATGTAACAAAATTGCGATTCGGAATTAGCGATTTCTTAAAAATCGCAATTTGTGGTTTGCGAGGCCCATATACCGACTCGCAATTTGCATTCTCGCAATTTGCGATTTGTTTGCGATTCGGTAAAAAATCGCAAAATGCGAGAAGGTTCGAGAATGCACACCTGGAGGAGCCTGATGACATCACCAGCAGGAAATGAGTCATCCCAGGCAGTTTCAGGTGCCACACCCAAACCTGCATCCTGAGTGAGAGCAGCCCAGCCACATTGAGCAGCACCCTGAAGGAGCAGCATCACCTGAGCCACAATGGAGCCCCAAGGTACATCACAGGAGAAGCAGGAGAGGAAGCACAAACTCAAGTTCAGTGAACAGGAGCTTGAGGTACTAACAGAAGAGGTTGTGAGGAGCCATGACCGCCTCTTTGGTAAATCATCACTCCAGGTGCCTGAGAGCGAGAAGAGAAGGCTATGGCTTGAGATCCAAGGTAAAATCTGCGCCATTGGAGTGGCACAGCGCTCCATTGAGGAGATCAAGAAACGCTGGTACGACCTGCAGTCCTGGGCAAAGGAGAGGGTGGCAAGGAGACTTGCAGAGGCCAGGGGCACAGGAGGAGGACCACCAACCGAGCCACCTGCCACACCACTGGAGGACCTGGTGGAATCGACACTCCTCCCAGAAGCAGTGACAGGGGTCACAGATATAGACACCTCCGCTCAACCGAGTACCAGCCAAGGTAAGTGCAATGTTGTCGTGTGAACCCAATATATGCATGCATAAAAGCCCCTTAGGAATTAGCATGTAATGTGAAGTAGTGTGTGAAGTAGTCCATTTTTGGACAGAGAATATAACATACAGAACTGACATGCTGCATATTGTTGTTGCAGGTGGGCCTGGCCCAGCAGCCACAGAAATTCCTTGTGTAGGGGAGACGGACACACAGCAGCCCTCCGACACCAACACCAGTGGGTCCGTCAACATCTCCACTGTGCGCCGCAGGCCCAGGCCATTGCCACTGCCAGACCTCAGTGGTGACTCTGATGTGCAGCAGGAGGGGCCAAGCACACCATCTGCAACAGATAGGCACAGCCAGATACCGGAGGACAGGGGTCATGCAGCACATCGCAGAAGTTCCACAGTGTCCCAGCAGCAACCGCAGGAGGCAGCTGAGGGTTCATCCTTGTTCGGGGGACTTGAGGCTGCTATGTTGCAGCAACAGCGCCTGCAAAACAGGAGAATTTTGAGTCTGGACAGGAACCTGAAAGTCCACAACAGACATATGATTGGCCTGCATCAGCGAATTGACACCCTGAACGACAATATCACCCAGCTGCGTGAGGGACAGGTGCAGGCCTCTCAGGACACTAGGGAGCTTACCAATGCAGTGCGTGACCTGTGTGAGGAGCTGCGCCACGAAAGGGTGAGTCGACGCAGACATGAACACCGCTTCCGAACCATGTTTGCTAACTACTGCAGGTCCTCAAACAGGATGGCAAACTCAACCGCACTCTTCGCCCGGCGCGCTGTGGCGGCCCAAGTGGAGGCTGCACACACCAGCAGGGATGTGGTCCAGGGCCTTGTCCAAATCACTAATGTGACTGAACTAGTCATGGGACAGAGATCAGCCACTCCCAGTGAGGTAGCCCTGGGGGACACTAAGGACAGTTCGAGCCTTAGTAGTCTGGCAGTACCTGCATCAGACACCAGACGGCGTAGTGCCAGGCGCAGCACTGCCACTGAGGGTGACATTCAGGGTGCCAGTGAGTCAACTGGGCACCCCAGTGGTGTGCGTGGGAGGAGGAAGTGACTGTTGCCGCATTGACACTGGTGTTCCCACTATGATGTAATAGTGTGGGACTCAGTTTTTTTGTTTCTTTTCGTTGTTCTTATTCACCTGTTTACTTCATTTTTCACCATTCATTACCTGACGCAAGGTAATAAATTTCTATCACTACAGGTACAGTTGTCAGTGGATTTTTTTCATTCATACTCACGTCTGAAATGGTTGTGTGTGATGTCAGCACGCCTTTGCCTTCCCTCTGCTGCACTAGTCCTGTCTGCTGGCTGTAGAGGTGGTATGGGATCGTCATCCTCATCTGATTCAGTGTCACTGATTTCTATAGGTATGCCCCTGGTTGTAGCTATATTGTGCAAGATTGCACAAGTAGCCACTATTCTACATGTGGTCTCTGAACTGTACTGTAGTGCCCCTCCACTTTTGTGGAGGCACCGGAAGCGACTCTTCAGCAGTCTAAATGTGCGCTCTACCACGTTGCGGGTTGCCCTGTAAGCTGCATTGTATCTCCGTTCTGCTGGTGTTGTGGAATTGAGGTAGGGCGTAATCATGTAGGTGCGCACTGCCTAGGCACTGTCTCCTGGAAGGGACAGAAGGTGTGATGAGTAACTGAGCCATCTGACATGTGTTCGCCATCTATGCACCAGTGTACAGAGTGACATTACCTAGTAGATATCCTTCTCCAAACTCCCCAGCTAGCAGTCTTGTGTGAATGCCGCTGTGGTGAAAGATGTATGAATCATGTGTACTCCCTGGGTACCTGGCCACGAGATCAGTTATGATATAGGAGGCATTGCATATCACCTGAATATTCATTGAATGTTGGTATTTACGGTTTCGGTAAACATACTCTGTGGCTGATGGTGGACAGATTGCCACATGTGTGCCATCTATGGCACCTAGGACATGGGGGAACTGTGCTATCTGGTAAAACTCTATTTTTTCCTGCTGTATTTCCTGTGGGGTGTGGGGGAATCTGATATACTGTTGGAGTTTGCTTAGCATGGCGTTGATGAATGCATTGAAAAGTCTGGAGAGGGTACTCTGTGAAACCCCTCCAGCTGCTGCAATGACCCCTTGATAGCTCCCTGAGGCAAGTAGGTGTAGGGAGCATAATACCTGCACATGGGTGGGTATGCTGTGAGTCCTTAGTGTTCTGCGCTGCAGTATGGGTTGTAGCTCAGCTATCAGATCAAGTATCATGGCTGAGTTCAACCTATACCTCTCAAATATTTCCTCCTCTGTCTGGTCAAATAGTGTAATGCGCACTCTGAAAATGCGCTCCTGTCTCCTTCTCCCTCTCCTCAAACCTGCCAAGATCCTCATCCTCCTCGCCATGACGTAGAGTGCAGTCATTGTGGAAAAGAGTCTGAGGCATTCTGGGCCTCTTTATATAGGTTGCATCTGGTTACCACCAGGTTTCACTTAGTGGTATTTTGCATGTGCAAATTGCCATTCTGTGAAAAATCGCTAATTGCGAATTTTTGCTGCATCTATTTGCGACTTGGAATTTGTGAATCGCATTTTGCGCCTTGCAATTTCCTACTGGAAATACCGAATCGCAAAATGCGACTCACAAAACCAGGTCGCAACGCAGAAAATCGCAATTTTTGTGATTTCTTATTTTTGGTCTGCGAATGCCTTTCATGCATCGTTTTTGCACTCGCAAACGGCCGATTTTGCGATTCGCACCGTTTGCAAGTGCAAAAACTTTTGATACATCTGGCCCTACATCTGCAAAGACGGTTGTACCCAAGCACTCCATGGTACATGCTATAAAGGAAGCTCTTGCACCTGATGATAAGGATAAGTTGTTATCCGTCTTGGGACTTTTTGAATTTTATTCCAAGTTTATACCAAACTTTGCAACTTTGATGGAGCCAAGGATAAGAATTTTGCATAATGGGGATTTGTACCTTTGGGATAATGAGTAACAGATCGCTTTTGAGAACGTTAAAAAACAAATTCACCTTGCAGACCGACAACAAGCCCCTTGTTCATATACCATCTCCTGGGGTGGTTTATTTGCTAATGCCAGGACTGCAAGTTTATGGTCTAAGCTGCAGGAATATTGCTCTTTGAGACTAGATATGTACCTGAAAGAATGAATCCACTGCAGATTGCTTGTCATGCCTGCCAATTGAGAGTAAAGTGGATCACAATGATGAAGGGAAGGTTGATATCCTGGCGGGAAATATAGATGTGTGTTCTGTGGCTGAACCTCAGTTGACTTAAGAAGTGTGGAGACTGGAGGATAGTGTGATGGAACTGGTTTGCAACTTTATCAACTACGGTTGGCCTTCTGTTAAGTCCTGGTAGACTCAATTACCTCGCTATTACCGGGTTTTCGAGGAATTGAATGTTGAGAATGGGTTTGTTTTCTCGCAGAGATAACTGCATTTTACATGG
This sequence comes from Pleurodeles waltl, assembly GCF_031143425.1. NCBI lineage: Eukaryota > Metazoa > Chordata > Amphibia > Caudata > Salamandridae > Pleurodeles > Pleurodeles waltl. Next base: position 156,256,242 of record NC_090441.1, read on the forward strand.
AAGGATTTCTTCCCTGATCCTTAAAGCCAGTCTTTCTGGCCATATAGGGATGTCGGTCTTGAAGAATCTTGTCTGGTTGCCTTTTTGAAGGCTACAATGGATGCTGAGGCAGATAATTTTGTCAGAGATTGTGAAGTTGGTTTGAGAAGAGATAAGTGTGCATGGTGCCATATCCAACCTCTCCAGCCCATTAAATGGCATCAGTCTCTCTGATGGTCGTTTAGACTTGACATTATTGGAGCATTTAAAAGGCTCTCTTTCTCTTTGCTGTGGTAGTTGCTGTTTACGATTAAAAGTGGCCTGAGGTTAGGTTTGTGGAAAATATCACAATTTGTGGGGTAATCTATTTTTGATGAAAGTGGTTAGCAAGGAAGGTTGCTCTGATGCACTGGTTACTGACAATGGTGAGCAATTGAGACCTCAAGAAATGAGCACATTTTTGGGAGCACATAGTATGTCTCATGCTATTTCTGCCTTTTATGACCTGCAACGTAATGGTCAAGTGGAACGCTTTAACTGTTACCTAAAGGTTATCGCCCAATTGGCTCTGACTAATCATAAATCTGCAATCCAAACTGTAAGAGAAAGAATGTGCTCCTATAGATTATCACCTACTTCCATTGCCAGGGAATAGTCCTTTTCCTTTTATTGAATGGTAGGCAACCTGTTTCTGATTTATGTCTGTGGCGGCTGAGGAACAAAATTTCAGTAAGCAAAGGAAAAGACCCTGTGGTTGACTGCATTAGTAGTTCTATCAGATAAAGTCCAAAATGAGATACAACCACAAGCATATGGTTCTACCCCCTGATTTCCGCGTTAGAGAATCTACCAGAATTAAGATTCCTGGGCATGCTGATCAAAGAGTCTCATGAAGATAATTAAGGTGAACAGAGGTAGTGAGATAACCCAAGATGGTAAATGTTGGAGCATGAAACCCCTGGCAAAAGTTGTGAAGGGCAGTGATGTAAAAGTTGGCACTGAAATTGTTGAACTAGAATATGATGGTAGAGCGGTGCATCGTGATTTGGTAAATCCTATTTCTATTCATGACTTCAGATCTGATCCATCTCTTATTAACAAGCATGGTTGAGATGCAGCTATCCCACATGAAACTCTGGTGGAGCCTCAAGTTTTTGGTGACTTATCTGATGCTTCTATTGCACAACAGGTGAAGTCATCTGCCAGAATTAGAACTCTATGGAGGATTTCACAAGGGTAATTTTATAGATTATTTTTATCTGTGTTTTGAAGAGGAAAACGTGTTATGTACTGCCTTTCTCACATATGTTGTACTGCACATTTTGTTTCTTCCATTCCTTTCTATTTCCTTCGGTTTCCTTTTTTCCACCCTCCCAGGTTCTCTTGGTCTTGGATGTTGGTAAAGTGGGCATTCTGTTGGGTGAGAGTTGTGGACAGCTGGGATGTGACTCTCAACAGAGCAGGTTGTGAAGGGATTGCCTCAATACATTTTTATAATCCTACCTCGCTTGGTCGAAATTACTAGACTGGGTTTAAGAAAAGGGAGCTGAAAGCAAAGAAGAGGAAAGGAGACAGCAGAGAAAATGTGGATAAATTGGATGGGGCAAAAGAGGTTCAAAGGGAAGAGGGGCGGGAGAGAAGAAAAAGAGATGAAATGGAGTGACGACTAGAAGGTGAGAGGAGAGAAAGGGAGATCTGAAAGGGAGAGAATGAGAGGATTTGAAGGTTAGTGAGGGGGTGAAGGAGCGTGGATGGTGAGACAGGAACGAAGGGGAATCCCAAAACAATGGGTACAAGGTCACAAGAGGAGAAAGAAGCCAAGAGCACCAAGATAAGGGAAAGGGAGTGGGAGAGATTAACAGGAAGAGACGGAAAAGGCGATAGAGAGGACAGAAAGGTGGAGAGGGAGAAATAGGAGGAAAGAATAGATAGGGGAAAGGTGGAAGAGGAGGGAAACAAGACAAAGGAACGCAAGAAGGATGTGAAACAAAGGTGAGGGAAGATGAACAAGAGTGGGAAAGAAAGAAGGGGAAAGGGGGAAAAGGAGGGAAACAAAACAAAGGAACGCATGAAGGATGTGAAACAAAGGTGAAGGAAAATGAACAAGAGTGGGAAAGAAAGATGTGGGAATGGGGGGAGTGAATCAGAAGAAAAAAAGTGGGAATATAGGAGAGAAGCGCAGGGTAGAGTGTGAAAGGAACAGAAAGTGTAAGAATTACAAAAATCATATCTAGAGAAACAAGGGGAAGGAGGAAGCAGAACGTAACTGAGGAGAGAAGCAAAGAGCGCCCCACTCTGACTGTCTCTTCGGCCATTGTGTATCCGGAAACAGACAACTTACGTTGTTCTTTAGATGTAAAACAATCTTCCACACAGAGGTTCTGTTCGCCTGCCCCCCCGTTCATACTAGGGGTTTGCAAAGTTTTTATTAAGAATGTGGTTTTCTTTTAGGTGACCCGCTATTGACCAACTCGTAGTTCGCAGAGTTTCCAACATTTCCTTTGTTTACTTCCTCAATAATACAGACTTGTGAGTGTGAGTTCCCACTGGTAACTCACTGCCATTTCGTTTATAACTCCAGACCCTAATTCTCTATTTCTTGCACATTTTCTGAAATCGTTTTGCGTTGGTAATTCACAAGTACACCGCCCGCTTGGCGTTGCCTCTCAAGTGACCCAACACAAACTGCGCTTAAATACAAAGGGCCAGATGTATCAAAGCTTCTTGCATTTGCAAACGGTGCGAATGCCCGTTTGCGAATGCAAAAAGCCCTTTCAGAATGTATCAAAGGCATTCTGAATGCAATTTTAAGGAATCGCTAGAATAGCGATTCCTTAAAATTGCGACCCTGTTTAGAGAGTCGTAAATTGCGACTCTCCAAATAAGAATCGCAAATAAGGAATCCTTATTTGCGATTTCTAAAGCACATGTATGAAGCAATTCCTTAATGCGAATTGGGCATTAAGGAATCGCTATTACCACCAAGTTGAACTTGGTGGTAACCATGTGCAAATTTTAAAAATGTATTTAAAATGCATTTTTAAAATGTACATGTAAAGCACACATGCCCTTTTGGCATGTGTGCACCTTACATGTTGTAAAAAAATGTTTGGGGTGCAGCAGAGGGGGCCTTAGGCCCCCAGCACCCTGGACTTTGCATGTCCCAAAATTGCGAATTCCAGTTAGGAATTCGCAATTTGGGACATGCAAAATATTCACAAATATGTGCCGACAGGCCCATAGATGCAAATGGGGGCTGTATTGCAATTTGCGATTCGGTAATAGCATTTGCGATTTTTAAGAAATCGCTATTACCGAATCGCAAATATGATACATTGCATTTTGCGAATCAGAAATAGCGATTTCTTAAAAATCGCTATTTCCGAATCGCAAAAGGCTTTTTTTCATACATCTGGCCCAAAATGCTCACGAAAGTCCAGATTTTTACACAAAATCCTAACCTGCGTGAATGTTTGAGCCCTGCACGTATTTTTCAATGTTTTTTCCGAGAAATACGCCAAAGGGTCCAGAGTTTTGCTCAGAAGCCCACCGCCTGCATTATTGAAGGACGGGGTGCAGCATCCCCAGGCTGGGTGGTCTTCATTCCACCTCATACAGCTTCAATCCACAATCAAACACTCCCTACCTCTTTATCTCACTCTTGCAGGTACTTCCTCATCCACGCATTCTCCCCTGGTCATTGTTTTTCCAATTTCTCTTCCTCCTTTTTGCCATTTTCAGTTTTTTTCTTTGTTTCTCTGGATCAAAGTCTGTCGAGGAAAAATAAGTTCCAGCCCCAAAAATGTGTACTGGTGAACCCCACCTGCGACCACCGGTTCAAATTAAGCACTGCATACCATGCTGGATGCTTTTCTCTATGTAGCTTAGTTCCATTTTACTTTCCTTGTATTTTACTCTTTGTTTTACTAGGATTTAGGATAGGAACCTTTCCTGTTCCGTGGTTACGTACTGGCTTCACCGTGTGATGGAGGTCAACCGGCAGTACATTTTGCTTCTCCCACTGTTACATGATAATCAACTTGTCTTTAAGACCTGATTCTGAGAGCCGGATTATTTCTGTGCTTTGTGGTCTGTGATCCGTCAGCTTTAAGGAGTACAGAGGTATGTTGACACACTTTTGATGGCCAGACCAAGTGACAGACGATAATCACGTTTGGGAGTCTAAAGTCTTGCAGAGCTGGCGGTAAGAGACTTAAATCAATCAGAACGTTCTTGTAGAGCACAAGCTTGTCACCCGATGGGTCTCCAGTCGCTATGGTGGTCCTGCAAGTCTGACCCAGAGGGAGATGGTGGTTGAAAAGCCAGGTTTTGAGCTGCCATCTGAATTCATCAAGTGAGGGGGATGGGCGTAGGTGGAGGGGGAGGTTGTTCTAGGACGTGACGGTGAGGTAGGAGAAGGAGCGCCTTCCGAGTCGTTCTCTGCGGATGCAGGGTATGTCAGCCTGGGCAAGGGAGGCTGATTGGAGTTCCTTGGTCGGTCAGTCAAAAGTGAGTCACTTGTTGAGGTAAGCGGGTCCAGCGATGTGTAGGGCCTTAAAAGCATGTGTGAGGACCTTGAAGAGACATCTATGCTGTATGGGGAGCCAGTTGAGGACCGTGAAGTGGGGAGTGATGCTGGTTCTTTTGCAAAGGTTGAGGATGAGTCTTGCTGCGGCATTCTGGATGGTCTGAAGGTGGTTATGGAGTTTCTTTGTGGTTTCAGCACAGAGTGAGCTACCTTAGTCGAGGCGGCTGGAGATGAGGGTGTGAGTGACTGTTTTCCTGGAGGGGAGGGTTATCCAGTGGAAGATCTTGCGGCGCATGCAGAGAGTGTGGGAGCAGGCAGAGGAGACAGAGTTGATCTGTTGCTTCATGGTAAGTTGGGTGTCAAGAAGGATTCCGAGGTTACGTGCATGGCTGGAGGGAGTGAGCGGGAGGCCAAGGGCGGTAGACCACCAAGAGTCTTCCCAGGGTGGGTGGCTTGTTTCCGAAGATGAGGATCTCTGTTTTGTCTGAGTTGAGCTTGAAGCAATTGGTCTTCATCCATGCGGCGATGCTGGTCATGGTGCTTTGGAAGTTGGAGCATGTGGAGGTGTCGTCAGTGAAGGAAAGGACGAGTTGGGTGTCATCTGGGTAGGAGACGATGTTGAGTCCGTGGGTACATGGGACATCCGCTAAAGGGGTAATGTAGGCATTGAAGAGGGTGGATCTGAGAGAGGAGCCCTCGGGTACACCACAGATTATGTCTTTGGGAGTGGAGACATAGGGTGGGAGGCAGATCCTCTGTGTTTGACCGCAGAGGAAGGAGGTGATGCAGTTGAAGGTGATTCCTAAGATGACGATGATGTGGAGTCTGGTGATGAGAGTGTGACTAAGGCTGTGGAAAGATCGAGGAGGATGAGGGCTGCTGATCCACCGAGGTCTAGGATGTGGTGATGTCGTCAATTGCAATGATGAGTGTGGTGTTGGTGCTGTGGTTTGGTCGGAAGCCGGATTGAGATCGGTCGAGCAGGTTGTTATGTTTGAGGTAGTCCGTGAGCTGATGGACTTTTCCAGGACCTTGGTGGGGAATGGGAGGAGCAAGATGGGGCGGTAGTTGTTGAGTTTGATGGGTTCCGCTGAGGGTTTCTTTAGAAGGGGTTTGACTTCGGCGTGTTTCCAGGCATTGGGAATGGTGGCTGTGGCGATGGAGGTATTCAGGATTTCTGTGAGGGGTTGCTCCTAATATCTTCTTTCCTAGGTTGTAGAAGTGATGCGGGCAGGTGTCTGTGGGAGATCCAGAGTGAATGGAGGTCATGATAGAGATGGCGTCTTCGGTGGAAAGTTGCTTCCATTTGGTGATTCAGTGAAACGTTTATTAATGCAGCATGCAATAAAGTATAGAAGGAAAGATTGGCAGCAAAAAACAATACATGGGGCAAACAATGGACTCCAAGGAAGACAGCCCGGTCAGGACAGGAGGTGCTCATTCAGCAAGGGAGGTAACAAGGAAGAAGAAGAGGAATCGCTTGGATTAAGGGCACCATAAGGAAGGGAGGAACCATCAAAACCGAGCAAGATAAGCAAGAAGGACAGAAAAGGGATGGAATGTGAAAAGTGGTCCTAGGGTAGACCACATTTAAAAAAATTGGAAAATATTAGATAATTGGAATTAGAAAACCCAGGCATGTAAAAGAGTAAAAGTCAGGGAAATCATGGGGCGTGTGGAAAAAAAAAGCAAAGAGCAGTGTGGGAAACAAGAAAGGGTAAAAGAAAAAAACAAGAAGAGGTCAAGGGAGACAAAAGAGTACAGAGGGATAGATATATTTTGTAGAAAAAAAAGGAAGCAAAGCCAAAAACTAAATCAAAAACGATAAATGAAAAAGAAGCAAAACATTTTCAAAATGTAAAAAACAAATCAACACTATAAATCTTCCAGATGCATTCTTCTTGTACCTCACCTTAATGAGAGTTGGTCTTACTTTGTTAAATTACTTCTTTTTAAGTGGGGTCTTTCCTTCTAACCATTGGGTATAGTTTCAATCCCTGTCACCCGTAAGGGGTCGATTGACTGTATGTTGGCTGGCACTCCCATCCCTCCACTGCTTGTGGTACTTAGCTGTACGATTGCCAATTGCCACACCAGTTGCTCTACAGGGGGCACTTCCTGTCTCAGCTGACTTTAGAAGTCATCTAACATTGGCTTATCATCCTCAACCCTGCGCTGTCACCAGACCTCTCTTGAGCGTTGCGATTGACACTTGGGAAGCGGGTGACTGGCGAGTGGAAGTCATGGCAGTGTCCGAAAAACCCTCAAAGCATGAGGACTGGGATGAGGGTGAGGGACAGGTGGTAAAGGTTTGAATATGAATCTACAATCCTCATAGTCCTCTCCATCACTGTCCTTGCTGTGGGATGTGTCTTGGACCTCTGTGGTACTGCTTGAGTATTGCAAACACCACTTCTGGGCGAAGGGCCAGATATTCATGCACTGAGGGCAAGAAGGAGCACCAACTGTTAAGTTTAAACCCATGGACTGTTGCCTTTGGATACTCCTTCGATGAAGGCGACGAAGAGTAGGATTCAGCGTAGTGGGGATAACAATCAGAGTAATTATTTGACCCACCATCAATATGTGTCAAAAAGGACCTGACTTGATGCATCATAAGATAAACCACTGGGCGAGGTAGGAACATCACTTCTTTGCACCATTCAATCGCTGCCTGTTTATATAAATTGCTCATTACTTTCAGAAGTCTCAGTGGATAAGCTGATATGGAGATTGTATTTGTAATGTGCTATTTTTGGCATTGTTCTGTATGAGGGGCCATGATTCACAAGAGGCGATGCTTTGAGCGAGTCATGTAGATGTATAGGTTTTGCCATGCAGTTTTTTCATGAGCAGTAGTTATACAGAAAGGCATTTAACCTTTATCAGAACACAGAGGGGTAAATATGTGCAGTTAGAGAATAACATGATAGCCTGGCCCTGTGAGTTTGCCCCAATTATTTTCTTTTGTAAAGTGATTCCAGAATAGAATCAGTTGGGCATTAAGCATTATGTTTTTCCAAGCCACTTAATCTGCATGACTGTAAGAACTAGATCTGCGCGAATTCTTCATTATGCTGGTGTAATTTCGCATAATTGCTGGTATTTCACATTATGCTCGTGATATGAAATGTCTGAAATTACGCCAATATACCACGGCAGATAATTTCATTTTTGTTTAGGTGAAAATTCTTTTAAGGAAGCACTGGAACTACACAAGTGAATAGACCGTGAGCAGCTGTTATTCACGGTACGTGTGCTTTTTTCGCTTTTTTTTTATTGTGAAATGTATTCTCCTGTCCAAAGTGGACAGAAGGACTCATTTCATGTTAAAATATAGCTCTAAATGTCAGATTTGCATTTTGCATAACTTCATGTAATTTTTCCGAAATTTCACGTAATTATGCACTTTGGAAATTCTGCGAATTTCACACACTCCTCTGAATTTTGTACTTTTAGAACCATCGGTATTTGAATCATTAACTGCAATCAGACGAAATGCATGTTTTGTACTTTCCTTTTTTAATTTTTTTATATAAAACTTGTTCATCCCCTTCGCCCCCTGTAGTATTTGTTATGTGATGTCTTGAAAGCTCCCATACAAGAAGCACTAATAAGGTGAATAAACAAGCTTATATGTTGCCAAAAGAGTTTTATTTGAAATGTTTATGCCTACCTAGAACTGTAATGGTACATTGCTACTTCACTAAGTATGAACTATTAGCAGCATTAAGTTTGACAATATCACGTACATCTTTTATCATTTACTTCGCACGTGCTGGAGAAAAACACATTCTGCTATTGCGATGTACCATTAGAAGACCCAGCTGGCCGGCTTCGCGTTGCCAAGGCTTGTTGGACGTGTGTCCCTGTTGTTACCGGTGTGCAAAGCAAGCCTGTTCAGACAATACACCCGTCCCGTCAGTGCACACTCCACACCCACTTCACGAAATTGGTTACGAGAGGTACCTTTGAGCAGTGCTGCCCCCCATCCAAAAGCTTAAACAGATTTTTTAAATTGTATTTTTGGTTTTATGTATCGCGAACTCGCCCCGAACTTATTGGAGCGCTCCAGTTACGTTACACGATGACACATTCATTTTTAGCTATCACGAGAAAAGTAAGTAAAGTTCATAGCATCAGAGGATGTCGAGACTCGACGCTAAAGTGGGTAGCTCTGGCCATTAGCCACATCCTTGGTAACTTAAAACACTGCCGTCGCTAAGAGACTGAAGTGTGATAGATAGTCCGCTGTGAAAACATGAAATACAAGAACACGCTTGTTCTTGTCTCGCAAGCTCGCCCCGTGTGCGAGAAAAAGCTGTTTTTGACAATAAAAGGCATACGACAAAAATTCGGAAGCGTGCGACAGGAAAGCAGCACATTGTCACGTGCAGTGTGATGCAGACTGTTACACACATCAATGACGATGTCACGCACACTTCCACAGGATGCTACGCACCTGCGGTCACAGACGCGCACCCACACAGGTTTAATCACCGCCATGCACCCTGCAACAAACTGTTCTGTTGCGCGCACTATCATAGCAACACATTGTCATGTATATGGTCACATGCCATCACACAAAGTAGCGCATTATTTCATCGACACACCAGTACCAAAAAACAACGCCTCTCCCCAGACCCCCTCCCCTCACCCCAAGAAGAATGTGATAAGGGGCCCCTGAGGCACAGAGAGTCAAAGGCCTGGACCCGAAGAACGCCCCCCGTTCCCCGGTGGGTCCCACCTGTGCGGGAGGGGCCTGCGTTACGCACCTGTGGGACACCATCCCGCACCCTCAGACACATTGTCACCCGGACTAGAGACCGCACCAACCTCGCAGTAGCTCCTTCTGGGCGCTATTTTCGAGCCAGACCAAGCATTCTGACTTCATTCGCCAGCTCTGAGGAGTCTCCTGTTGCGCACGGCGGCCCCCACGCCTCCTCTTCCGCCCTCTCCCGCGCACTCCCACTGCTCCCCGGCAGCCGGGCCACCGCTGTAATCCCGAGGCCCACCCAGCACCCTGATTAAAGGCAGGAGAGCAGCTGTCGGGGGCGCACACTGTCTAATCCTTGGAGCAATCAGCCTCCAGCTGTGCGGGGGAATAGAGCCTTTTATCATCATTAGTGGCTGTCATATAAAGAGGAGATGGGTTGGGGTGGCAGTCACCCTGCTCCTCTGCACCCAGACGGTGTCCCCAGGCTGAGCATCCACCGAGCAGGGACGGTTCCTCAGGCACATCTGTGGCCACCACCTCAGGTGCATGTACAATCACCAGCCACACATGCAAACATACCATTGTGTACTCGTGCAGTCACCATTCACCCCTCTGACCGCCACCCCCTGTGGCGCACATACAATCACCAGTCGCACATGCAAACATAACATCCTGTACACGCGCAGTCACCATTCACACCTGTGACACCCATCCCCCGGTGCTCATACAATCACCAGCCACACATGCAAACATACCATTGTGTACTCGTGCAGTCACCATTCACCCCTCTGACCCCCACCCCATGGGGCGCACATACAGTTGCACATGCAAACATAACATCCTGTACACGCGCAGTCACCATTCACCACCTCAGGTGCATGTACAATCACTCATGCACCTGAGCAATCACGACACGTGTACCTGTAAAACAACGGGCACATGTACTGTTCAATCACTGCCACATGTACCTATGTAGCACCACCAACACCTGCAATCACCATGCACCCCTGTGATCACTACCTCAAGTGCAACTACAATCATTACCTCATGCACCTGTGCAACCACACCACTAAATGTACCTGAACAATCACATGCACCTGTGCAATCATCATGCACACCTGCAGTCACATGCTTATACAATCATCTCATGCACGTTCATTCCCCACTCACACATGCAATCTCCACCTTATGCACCTGTGCATTCACCAAAACATATCCCTGTACTTCCCTTGTCCCAGTCATTATCTAGGAGGTGATCCTACCTCCATGAGACAAAAACAACAGGAACTGCTGAAAAGGAAGCCCACTCACCCTACTGGGTGTCATAAAGAGGATGAAGGTGTGCCAAAGGCAAGCCCATCCGTGCCTGGACTGCACCTAGCACCAGGAACCCTGCCTTTCCCACCACCTGACGAGAGACATCTACCAATCTCCGAGCCCTGGACTCTGAGCCCCACATCAACAACTGCTGCTGCACTTCGCATCTATCCACAGAAGGACATTTTACCTGCCGACACTGTCTGTTCTTCTGCAACATGGAAGCATCCGCATGCACAACAACCACCACCACTCCAACCACAACTGCTCCAGAAGAACTCCACTGCATCCTACTCAACACACAATCACTCCACAAGCATGCCACCGAGGTCTGGGACACCATCACCCACCTCACCCTAGAAATCATCCTCCCCACGAGACCTGTCTCAAACCCACATCCACATCTGTCATCGCCGCAACTACTCCAGATGACTACAAGATAGCATACTGAGACCGCATCAACAAAGACAGAGGTGTAAGCGTCATCCTCCACCCAGAAACCAACCTCTCCATCACCACAGCAGACGACACCACCCTGATTATGGAACACCTCAATTTCCAACTCCGAACCAACAGCAAAACCACCATCAGAGGCGCCCTCGCCTACAGACCACCAGGACCACACCCCAGTTTCTGTGACACCATCCCCAAATCTATCGCCCCACTCGCCATTGACTTTAAATACTACATCTTCCTTGGAGACCTCAATTTTCACTTTGATTACCTTAATAACACTAACACTGCCAACCGCCTCAAAAGCATGAACAATATCAGCCTCACCCAGCTAGTCACCAACTCCACACAACACAGGACTCACGCTCAACCCCATCTTCACAGCCAGTTACAGAGTCACATACAGCCAAGTCACCGAGCTCACCCTGACAGACCATGCCATTGTCCACTTCATCATCACAGGATCCTCTGCCACTTTCACAAAGCCATCCAGACCTAACACTGCAGATGGGACAAAGTATCAGAGAGCCAGTGGACCAACACCCTCAACACCTCCCACCCTGACACCACAGCTAACCTAGAACAGGCTGTCAAGAACTTCTTAGGTTGGATTACCAATTGCGCCGACAAAGTGACCCCATCAGGCCCTCAAAACTCAAGAGACCCACCAAGCAGGCTAGTTGGTACACCACAGAGCTGAGAACTACGAAACACAACTACAAGCGACCAGGAAGGAAATGGCATACCAGCAAGGGGGCCCACAGACCGAGCCACCTTCAAGTCATCACTCAACCAATACCACCAACTATTGAAAGAGATGAAAAAGAGCACCCTAGCTGACTGCATCAAAGGCAGCTCTAACCACAGCAAGGAACTCTTCAACATCATCAAGAGTTCCCCAATCCCTCAGCCACTGAAAACATCTTCACCCCTTCTCAGGAACTCTGCGACACCATGGTGGACTTCGTCCATGACAAGATCTCTACCATCTACAACATCTTCAAACTCCAACTCACTGCCACCGACACCCTCGGCCTCCTCGCTCTCACAGATGCAAACCTTGATGCAGACTCAGACTACCTGCTCACCACCTGGGACCAGCTCAACACACAAAACACCGCAGCCATCATGAACTCCGTCTACTCAGGAGCACCCATGGACCCCTATCCCCACCACATTTTCAAACTCAGGAGCAAAATGATCAGCAACAAGCTCACTGCCATTTTAACTCATCCATAGCCACTGCCACCTTTCCCAAAGAATGGAAAATGCAGAAGTCAAACACCTTCTCAAGAAACCATCTGCCGACCCCAGCGTACTCAAGAAGTACCGCCCCATCTATCTGTTCCCCTTACCCACCAAACTCCTCGACAAGGTCATCACCCGCCTGTCAGAGGTTGGCCCTCTATGTATTGTGGAAAACTAGGCAAACTATGCACAGGGTCCAGAAAACGGCACGTTGGTTTCCAGAGGTAAAAATGAGACCACCTAATGCTCCAATTTTTAAGGTAGCTGGTTGAGCATTTAGGCTAATCCAGGAGATGTGCTAAGCATTTGCTGTACTCACAAATCCAACCATGCACCCCACACACTCAATGAATAACTCAAGACCAGATTTTTTAAAAATACTTCAGACTTTTATATACTTTTTAATACCAAGATCTTTAAGATACGTAAAGTACTTTTTGAGATACGACTTTTCAAAGTTTTAATAAAGTTAGTCTTTCTGTGTGTAATTACACACCAAAGGAATCAATAGGCAGTCACTTTTAAAAATGCATTCAACATCATACAGTTGGGTTACCAGTCTCTTCTTTTGCAGGGTGGTCGAGGTAGTCCGTGGGCACTGTGTGCCAGCTGGAGAGCCTCAGGCGGCTCCCGGTTCTGGCAGGAGCAGCATTGGAAAACCTCTTGGCACAGGCACAGGGCCACCTGGTTGGGCCACTTGAAAAGGAGCTGGTTTGCAGATTTAAAGTTGGTGCCTGGAGGTCCCCTTGGGCTGTTGAGGTCGCAAGAGGTTGGGGACCTGTGGAGCACAGCTGCTTCCTCATTGCAGTGCGAGTTGGAGATCCAGGAGCTGTGCGTAGTGGAGTTCTTTGGAGCAGGAGGTGAGTCTCTTTAAGAGCTGCTTGCAGGTCAACAGGGCACTCTGGGTGGAGGTCCAGGGTGTTCCTGAAGTCCCTCGACTGGGGCTTCCCCCTGATCCATTTTCACCTCTGAGGCAGCTGATTTTCTGGTTCTCCAACGTCAGCTGACCAGTACCCAGGGTATTGGTGTAACTCGGCCACTGGAGGGAGCAGTGCCACCAAATGTAACAGACTTGTAGGTCACGTCCAGGCAATCATTGGTGTGTCGTCGGGTCCAGCTGTAACTTCCAGTTGCGGAGATATCGGCCGGTCAGTGAAGTGACCCTCACTGGCTTGTTGGTTCTTACTTGATTTTTGAATGGTGCCTCCACTCAGAAGGGAGATCTGGGGTGAGCCTTGAAGCCCAGAGGTCCCCGTCGTTTCTTGGGGTTGGTCCAGTGTCCAGCTCCTCCTTAGCGGCGCTTTTCGGGTCCTGGGTGCAGCAAGCAGGGTTTGGGACCTTTTCTTGTGCAGCAGGTCCACAGTTCTCTTGCTTTGGATCTTCTTTGGTGCTGGTCTTCTTTGTCTTTTCCAATCTGATTTCTTGGTCTAGGGGATCCCACTAAATACTGAATTTAGTGGGCCTTTTCAGGGGGAACCTGGTAGTGTCCAATGAGACACTTACCCTTGGGTGGCTACACCCGTTACACTGACCACTTCCTGTGGGAAGGGTCACTTCCCTACACCTGATTGGCTATTTTCGTGCCATCCAACATGGAGGAAAATGAAATGGAGGATTCGCCTCGCCTGCAAGCCCCTAGTGGTGGTGCATGCTCAGTGAGACCACTCCTCCTAGCCTTTTTGTGGTTTCCCGCCTTTGCTCTCTCCAAACGTGGTGGTTTGCAAAGGGGGAGGCCATCTGCTGCTAGCAGCAGGCCTGGGGATCGAGTTTCAAAAGCAGTAGCCCTTTGAAGCTCACTGCCAGGGTAGTGTACATTCCTGAGGGAAGAGGTGTTAGCTCCTCCACCCAGGAAGGGCATTGTTTTACAAACCAGAGAGACAGGGCTCTCCCCCAGGTTTGTATATTGGCTGTCTGGATGAGACAGGCTTGCTGGAACCAGTCAGCAACCATGCCAGGATAGTTAGCTTTTGTAGGGGCACCTCTAAGGTGACCCATGGGTACATTTTATAATAAATCCAGTACTGGTACCAGTTTGGATTTATCATTCTGAGTTGTTTGATACCAAACAACCCCGGGTTCAGAGTAGCCATTATGTAGCTGGAAAACTCATATTGACCCGTATCCAGCACACATATTAAAATGGCTGCTCTGTTCACTCACTATGTCCCAGTTTTACCAAGGACGCAGTGGGGGCATATTGCTCATGCAATTATGCCCTCACATATAGTATGGTGCACCCTGCCTTAGGGCTGGAAGGCCTGCTAGAGAGGTGACTTACCCATAACATATGCAGTGTAGGGAGGACAGGGCACACAGGGAGTGTGCCATGTCGAGTTTGTATTTTAGGTTTGCTCCAGGACATCCTACTGTCCAGGTCACACCCTCTGGGGAACTGACCTACCTCAACAGCTATAGGACCCTATCTGAAATGTCTTATACCTGTGTCACACGTGTCTGCACCTTTCCCTTCTGTCTAGGGGTCAGAGGTGTCAACCTCTGCTATCCCTATCTTAGCCAGGGCAACCCCTAGCTTACCCATAGAGGCTACCCATATCTGGAGTAACCCCACCATGACCAACAGGGTCAGGAGACCTAACTTACTATTTGGTATGGGGTCAGCCCACCATGCCAAGGACAGTGCAGCTATAAAGGCTAACACACAGCAGAGGCCACTGACAGCTGTCAGTGCCTAGAACCACCCCGTTAAGCTCCATACCCACAGGGGACAGGGCTAAGTTATAGGCTTCTTTGGGTTCAGGGTGCCTGTCTGCTGTAAGGGAGTGGGGGATCTCTACATCCTGCAGAGGAAACCCTCCTTCCACTCTCCTTTCTGACAGCTGAGGAGCAACCAACTCAGGCTGAGCAGTTGCCTGACTAGTCAGGCTTTCTTGGAATTCAAGCTGGGCTTCACCAGTTCAAACAGTGGAGCTCTCCCCTAATGGAGTAGAAACTCCTTGGCTTTCTGGTGCCTTAGTTAAAGGTTGCGAACATTTCCTTTTCTTTGGCTTTCCCCTTTTCTTCTGGGGCCTACTTGCACTCACTGCAGGGGCAGCACCTCCAGAATCCTTGGGAGAGGACTGGCACTGGACCAGTTCCTCTTTTGGGCTCTTACCAACCTTTGGGTTGTCATTTCCAAGGAGACAGTCACGAGGGAGGTCTGCACTGACTACCATACTTCTCCAGCTAAGGGACCCATCTATCTATAAAGGCACTACAGCTATTGGCCTATCAGTGACTTTCCCTGGAATGACCCATGCCCTGGCAGTCTCTCCTGGGACATACTGGTTTGAGAGCACCAGTCTGTCATGCACAATTGTGTGACTGGCACAGGTGTCTCTCAGGACAGTGGTTGGGATTCCATTCACCAGTAGGTGGTGGAAGTGGATACTCCCCTGTGGAATCTCCAACTCACCTGTGGGGCTCACTTTCCAGTTAAAGGCTATGAGGACATCCTCATCTGAGGAGTCATCCCCAGTGGCTACACTGGTTACCCCTGGGGGTTACTAGTGGGTCTGTTTTTGGGACAAGAAGTGTCCTTGGTGTGATGCCCTGTCTTTTGACAGTTGTGGCTCTATGCCTTAGTGGCATCCCAGTTTTTACCCTGGCACCCACCTTTGTTTTGTGAGGTGTCTTTGGGCCCACCCTCCTGAACAGATTTTTGGGGGCCTAAGGACTCCTTTTCTTTATTTCTAGGGTGCTCCATCTTTTTCTCTTGGTGGGTGGGGGAGGCTTCCCTGACTCTTTCTGTTGGTCACACCATCCAGTTATAGTTTTGGACACCCTAGTTCTCACCCAGTGATCAGCCTTCCTCCCAAACTCTTGGGGGGAGTCTGGTCCCAAATCGACCAGGTACTGATGCAACGTTTCATGGACACAATTATTTAAAAGGTGTTCTTTCATCATTAAACTGTACAGCCCTTCATAATCATGTACCTTGTTGGCTTCTAACCAATCTCCTAGCATCTTTACTGAGAAGTCCACAAATTCTACCCAGGACTGACGCTGAGATTTTTGAGTCTCCCTGAATTTTATGCAGTATTCCCCAGCGGTAAGTCCAAAGCCCTCAATTAGGGTACTCTTCATGTAGTCATAGGATTTAGCATCTGTTTCACTCAGTGTCAGTAGCCTATCCCTGCACTTCCCTGAGATCAATTCCCATAATAGAGTGCTCTAGTGCTTCCTTTGGACATCCCTCCAATGCAGGCTTTCTCAAAGGCAATGAACCATTTTTGGATATAATCTACTTCTTGGTAGAGGGGGACAACTCCTTTTGGGAGTCTTAGGTTGGAAGGTTTCTCTTCCACCGCATTTATTAATGTGCTCCCATCAGAGATGAGTCCTAGGCCCAACTCTTTTCTTTGTTTCTCTATTTCCAAGAGCTGCCTCTCTAAGGCCAGTCTCTTGGTCAGCCTGGCAATATCCAGGTATGTTCTGGGGTGCGCTAGAGCTGCTGAGTGAAGAGGAGCTACCATCATCCCCATTCTCTACAGGATCTTCATCCTCCTCAGATGCATCATTATCTTCTCCTGGTGGATTGTCTCTTTCATATTGGGCCACCAGAAAACTACGTTTCTCTGTTTTGGGGCTTTTACCACTATAACATTTGTACAGCTTTCAGAGTTTCCTCAATTGGTCATAGCTATATGCTTCCTAAGGTTCCAGGTTGAGCTCCTGGTTTCTGGCCTCTGCTTCTTACATGTTTATCTCACTAAAGATAGAACCTTTTTGGAATTTAGAACTCCCCTTTTTGGATAACCAACTAAAGCAAAAGACTTTTAAACTTTTTCTGAGTTGTAGGGACCTCACCAGGGCCCTAACAATTACTTTTAGAAATTTTGTAACAAATTGTTAGTCAATTAGAAAATCAAAACTAATTATCCAAAGGCAATTTAGAGAGTTATTAGTGTATTCACACAATAGAAAACGTGGTATCAGTAAACACAAAGGCGGTCATTACAACCCTGGCTGTCGGTGTTAAAGCAGCGGTAAAATTGCCAACAAGCCGGCGGTAAAAAAATTGAATTACGACCGTAGCGGAAACCACCAACATAGACAGCCAGTTTAACACTCCGACCGCCACAGCGGTACAAACACCACGGCGGTAACCGCCAACAGACAGGCGGAGGACAATGTACCGCCCACACTATTACAACCCACCAATCCGCCACCTTAAAAACACGGCAGAAACAGGACTTCCAAGGGAAAACGCTCACCTCTACACAACCCACGAGGAATCAGGACGCCATGGAACCCGAGCTCCAGATTCTGCCAGCTTTTATCTTCCTGCTCCTCTACCAGGAGCACGAACGCCGGCAGCGAAGACAACGGTGAGTACTGCATCTACGACACAGGGGAGGAGGGAGGGAAAAGAGAGTGACACACACACGCAACACCCCCACCCCCACCCTCACCCTCATCCACTACAACACACACACTAATACATATTGATACATAACAGTTACACCCCCCAATTCCCCTTGGAAGAACGCAAGGTCAAAAGGAAATGAGTCGAATAATTGTGATATATTCAATTACATACATCAAAAATATTTACAAATACATACATTTGTACTATATACAATTATATACACCAAGAACACAAGTCCAAGGGATTCCACCATCATAGTCCGTGGGTCACTGGGCCCAAAAGGCATGGGCGAGGCCCACACTCAATACCTGATCAAAACGGAGAGAACACTGCAGGGGCATCAGTTTGAAATAAAACAGGCACCTCAGGGGGAAGGGAAGGGGGGGCACCTCAGCCGGTTGAGTGCACGACGCCAGATCCACGAGGGGGCTCCATGCCCACTGTTCAATCCTGGGGAGTGCAAAGCCACAGTCTCTCAAGTCTTTACAGTGGGTGGTTTGCCCACTGTTCGATCCTGGGGAGTGCAAAGCCACAGTCTCTCAAGTCTCTACAGTGGGTGGTTTGCCCACTGTTCAATCCTGGGGAGTGCAAAGCCACAGTCTCTCAAGTGGATAACAGTCACCACTGGTTTCTGGAGGGGGCCTTGTGCCCAGAGTGCTTCATCCTGCCAAGGACAGAAGTAGTGGATGTATCTCTCCACTGGTTCTGGAGGGGGCCTTGTGCCTAGAGTGCTTCATCCTGCCAAGGACTGAGGTAGTGGATGGATCTCTCCACTGGTTCTGGAGGGGGCCTTGTGACCAGAGTGCTTCATCCTGCCAAGGACTGAGGTAGTGGAGGTATCTCTCCACTGGTTCTGGAGGGGGCCTTGTGCCCAGAGTGCTTCATCCTGCCAAGGACTGAGGTAGTGGATGTATCTCTCAACTGGTTCTGGAGGGGACCTTGTGCCAAGAGTGCTTGATCCTGCCTGTGGCGGACTCAGTAGCGTTGGAATCATTTGCGCTGACTGGCCTGCGGGGCTGCTGGCGGCGGTGTCCTGGGCAGCGGTTCAGCTCGTGGCGGTCTTGTCTGTGGCAGCGGGGATGCTGGTGGCGGTGTCCTGGGCAGCGGTTCAGCTGGTGGTGGTCTTGTCCTGGCCTGCGGGGCTGCTGGCGGCGGTGTCCTGGGCAGCGGTTCAGCTGGTGGCGGTCTTGTCTGTGGCAGCGGGGCTGCTGGCGGCGGTCCTGTCAATGGCAGTGGGGCTGCTGGTGGCAGGCCTGTCTGTGGCAGCGGGGCTGCTGGCGGTCGCTTCCTGGGCAGTGGGGCTGCTGCTGGCGCTAACCTCCTGGGAAGTGTGGCTGCTGGCGGTCACCTCCTGGGCAGTGGGGCTGCTGCTGGCGGTCCTGTCTGTGGCAGTGTGGCTGCTGGCGGTCGCCTCCTGGGCAGCGGGGCTGCTGCTGGCGGTCGCTTCCAGGGCAGCGTGGCTGCTAGCGGTCGCTTCCTGGGCAGCGGGGCTGCTGCTGGTGGTCCTGTCTGTGGCAGTGAGGCTGCTGGAGGTCGCCTCCCAGGCAGGATGGCTTCTGCTGGCGGTCCTGTCTGTGGCAGCGGGGCTTCTGGCGGTCGCTTCCTGGGCAGTGGGGCTGCTGCTGGCGGTCCTGTCTGTGGCAGTGTGGCTGCTGGCGGTCTTGTCTGTGGCAGCGAGGCTGCTGCTGGCGGTCCTGTCTGTGGCAGCGGGGCTGCTGGCGGTCGCTTCCTGGGCAGCGGGGCTGCTGCTGGCGGTCGCCTCCTGGGCAGTGTGGCTGCTGGCAGTCGCCTCCTGTGCAGTGTGGCTGCTGGCGGTCTTGTCCGCAGTGCTGATCTTCCCAGACGTGCCGGTTTTACTGTGCCCCTTTCCCACCTTGGATGGTGTTGCAGCTGTCTCCACACTCCCGACTGTACCCCTGGGAGAGGCTTTGGTGCCTGGCTTCTTTCCCCTCTCCCGCCGGGCACTGGCCAACTTCTTATGCTTGACAGGTGGGAGCTGTCTGTGCTCTTGCTCCTTGCCACACTGCCTGCCCTGCTGCCTGGTGCACTCCAGAAGCCGGTGACTACTGGCACCACTGGTCCCGCTGATGTTGTGGCTGAGAAGCTAGGTTGGGACCTGGAGAGTCGGGCCCTAGGAGACTGACAGGGTGGGGGAGGTGAGGGAAGGACGGCAAAGCTGGCCAGGAAAAGTTTCTTAGGAACACTGGGACGGGTAGCTGGAGAGGGGTTGGGAGTGGAGGAAGAGGCTGTGGTTGTAGAAAGTGTCCGTTTGGTGACTTTGGGTGAAGGTGCATGGGCTGGAGGCTGTCGTGAGGTGGATGGCTGTTGGGTGGGTGTGTGGCTGCGTTTGTGTACCTTTGGAGGTGGCCTCACAGACACACTGGGAGAGGACACAGGGGAGGTGTGAATGGTAGTGGGGGTGGTGAGTGCACTTGAGCGGGGTGTGGTGGTGGGTGTGCTGGTGATGGACGTAGTGGCTGAGGATGTAGTGCATGCAGGTGTGAGTGGAGATGAGACAGGGAGGGAGGAGGGAGACAAGGAGGAGGGGTACACAGTGGAGGCAGTGGATGTTGGTGTGTCTGCATGTGTGTGATGCTTGCATGAGTGCCTGTGGGATGTGTGGTGCTTATGTTTGCCAGAGCTTCCCTTGTGTGTTGAGGTGTGTGCATGCTGTTCTGATGGTGTGCTTGGGATAGGCTGAGGTACAGGGGAGTGGGTCTGGGTGGAGGAAGTTGGAGGGGGAGGCTAGAGACAGGGACAATGGCTGCCATCAGTGCTGAGGTCAGAGTCTGAAAAGCTCGCTGAAGGGCCGCCTGACCAGAGTGAATGCTCTCCTGGTTGCATTCGCCTGTTGCAACTGCCTCTCTACACCCTGGATGGCATTCAAAATAGTAGACTGCCCAACAGTGAGGGACCTGAGGAGGTCAATGGCCTCCTCACTGAGGGCAGCAGGGGTGATTGGGGCAGGGACTGAGGTGCCTGGGGCGAAGGTAATGCCCACCCTCCTGGATGAGCGGGCACGGGGCAAAGGCTGAGGGGCTGCTGGGAGGGGGGGGGGCTGGCAGTTGTACCTGTAGATGCGGGGGCACAGATGGGGACGCCACCGCAAGGGAGCTCCCATCAGAGGAGGAGTCCGTCTCACTGGTGTCAGTTCCTGTCCCCACCGTGGAGCTCTCCTCGCCCTCCATCCCACTGGTGAATTCTGAGTCCGTAGTGCCGCCCTCCAGGGCCATGTGGGATGCAGCTCCCTCCTGCTCCGGTGCCACTGCTCCTCCGCCTGATGATGCTAATGCACACAAGTACAGGGAGACCACAAAAAGGGGGGGGGGAGACAGAAGAAAGACATGTTCAGTGCATGCAATACCGCTACCGTTGGCGGACACGACAGACACAGAAGTCCCCTGCACTACGCAGCGCACTTGGAGTCCACTATTCAATCCCTGGGACATGGCTTACAAGGCTATTCCTGATTTCTGCACACATGGATGTCACAGGAGCCTGACTAGGTGTAGTTGGCACTGTACTTCAAATAAAGAGAAGGGATCGGAGGATTATGTGGTCCAGTGTACACCCTCCAGTCAAACTGATAATATAATATAATACACTGTTCCAAAACTGGTGAACGGGAAAGGGGAGAAGTCCTGATAATCAGGAGCACAAGTCCTCACACACCACATTTGGTGTCATGCTTCATCATAGGACAGCTCCTCGTCAGGCCGGCACTGCAATGCCTGACGGGCACCCCCCGAAGGGGGGCTCTTTGCCGGAGATCTTTTAGTTAATGATGAAGCCGCGGAACCACATGTGGGTCCGAAAAAGAGGAAAGAGAAAAGACAAGAAGAGGATAAAATTGGCTCAAAACCCTCACTAAATAATTTATTGTTCGCTGTTGGGAATTGGTCAAGATTAAAAAAGTAGCAAGGGAGTGAAACAAGAGGTAATGCTCAAACACTCGTACAAAAATCAAAACAAAGGAAGACGGTAATTATCCGAAGTCCCTCAGTATAAGGTCAATATACGGTCGACATGTTTCGCGTCTCTCATGGTCCAACAGGATCCCTTGACGCTTCTTCAGGACCTATTTATTCATTGGACTTCTCCAATTGAAAACAAAGGAAAATTCATCAGCTCCTGCAACCTAACGCTCACAGTCAAGACGTCATTGGTCACTTACTAGAGGTAAACCGGACTGGCTTCCCTTTCCTATTAGTCACCCATCTCTATTTAGAGGAAGTGTTTCATGGGATCACGCAGGCCTGTTGCCCGGTTCACAATGAATTTGTGAGGTTACCGGCGTGCGATGAGACACCTACCCCCGCGGCTGCGTTCCCGAATATGTTGGCACTGTACACAGGTGGGGTGGGGTGCCACAGGGCCTGCCTGAAAAAGGGAACTTAACTAGCAAACTCGCCCTGGCCTAGGGGAACCCACAGCCCACCTCCCCCACCCAGACACCTAATATGCACGCTGAATCAGCAGAATGAGAGTGTACTCACCCCCTTGTGGCTACTGTGATGCCCTCAAGCGCCCATCCAAGTCCGGATACGCCACCGCCAGGATCCTGAACATCAGGGGGGGTCATGGTGCGACGGGCACCCCTCCCACATTGGGAGGCCATCCCCAGCTGGGCCTCAGCTGTCTTCTTGCTCCAGCGGCGAATGTCCTCCTATCTTTTCCGGCAGTGGGTGCTCCGTCTGTGGTAGACCCCCAGGGTCCGGTCTTCCTTGGCGATGACACGCCACATGTCCTTCTTCTGGTGGGCGCTGACCTACAGGAATTGTACAGGGGAAAAGAGAAGTAATTACCAACTGTACTGTCACAGTCATTGGCCCGCATCCCTACCCTTGCCATGACGCACATGCACTCACCGTCGTTTCATGCACGCCTCATTCCCACCCCCCCTATCTTTCATCCACCCCACTCCACACAGGCATTGCCCATACAGCATGCTCACAGTGTACTTACCTAAGGTCACAGCAGCACTTGCAGTGTAGGTCCTCTCCTGTCGAAGATCAGGTATCGAGTGATTGAACAGAGAGAAAATGGCGGTCACGTCCGAGGGGGTGCGTACCGTCACCGCGGCGTACATCGTCATTGGCTCCTGGGACCCATAGGGTCCAATGTTAACCAATGCAGAATTGCGCTGCGGTCTTCGACCGCCTACCACGACGGTGTACAACGCCAGCGCAGTTACCTCATATCCCCTTGTCCCACCTTACAGGTCAGGCAGCCGCCATTTCAGGGGCCCACATGGCTTTATTTTTGACTGTGTCACACATACCTAGACCTTGCCTAACCACTCATACATGCAAATTTCGATTTGTGAATATTTTCAGAGTAAACTGTGTTTATGTACCTCAGAGTTGGTTGACTCTGTGCTCGCTGTTCTCCTCCATAGGCACCTTCCGCTGGGGCATGTGAGGAGATGGCGGCATCCTCCGGTGTACAGACCGCTGGTGGACCTATCGACAATGGAGGAAAGTCATGTGATCATCACCTACAGGCTTGATCGTGCCACAAATTCAGGAACTGTGTGCCCAGTTGGAGCCAGACCTGATGTCAGCTATCCGCCATCCCACAGCAATCCCCCCTCAAGTGCAGGTGCTGTCAGTACTCCATTTCCTAGCAAGTGGGTCATTTCAAACAACAGTGGCCATAGCATCAGGGATGTCCCAGTCTATGTTTTCCAACGTGTTGTCCAGAGTGTTGTCTGCCCTGCTGAAACACATGCTGAGCTACATCGTTTTCCCTCAGGTGGAGGATTTGCCTACAGTGAAAGGTGACTTCTATGCCCTAGGACATATCCCCAATATCATAGGTGCCATTGATGGGACACATGTGGCCTTGGTACCCCCACGCAGGAGTGAACAGGTGTACAGAAACCGGAAGAGTTACCATTTGATGAATGTGCAGATGGTGTGTTTGGCAGACCAGTACATCTCCCATGTTAATGCAAAATTCCCTGGCTCAGTGCATGACGCTTACATCCTGCGGAATAGCAGCATCCCTTATGTAATGGGGCAACTACAGAGGCACCGGGCGTGGCTATTAGGTGAGCACCTGGACCCAAATCAGTGGGAATAGTTGTCTGGGTCTGTGGATGTCCCTATGAGTCAGTGTGTGTCTAACAGTTGTCCCTCGCCATTTGCAGGTGACTCTGGTTACCCCAACCTGTCATGGCTACTGAACCCAGTGAGGAATCCCAGGACAAGGGCAGAGGAACGCTACAATGAGGCCCATGGGCGAACTAGGAGGATTATAGAGCGGAAGGCCAGGTACCGGTGCCTCCATATGACAGGTGGTTCCCTATTCTACTCGCCAAAGAAGGTGTGCCAGATCATCGTGGCCTGCTGTATGCTTCACAACTTGGCTTTGCAACAACAGGTGCCTTTTCTGCAGGAGAATGGTCCAGATGGAGGTGTTGTGGCAGCTGTGGAGCCTGTGGACAGTGAAGGTGTCAACACCAGAGCAGTACGCGCTCTATTGGCGACAAAAATGCAAAAACCCAGCACTCTCAAAACAAAGTAATTTATGCATTGTGCTGATATGTTGTGGTTTAACCTTTTGCATTGCAGAGTTCAATCCTGAAAACTTATTTTTAATATGCTTACAAATACTGTTCCTTTGCAATGTATTGTTGCAGGTTTTCAGGGTGTGTTAGGGTGTGGCCCCTTTCCAGGGCCTTCCAGAGACTTTCCCTGCAACATGCCTGGGCGTGGTTCTGGGCTGGGCCAAGACTCTATAAAAGAGAGCCAGCCCAACTCCCAGTGCTCACTATTCAGAGGTCGCGGTGCAGAGCAGCAGTTTCTTCCTGAGCTCCTGTCCTGGCGGCCTACTTGGATCTTCCAGTCTTCTGCCTTTCATCCTTCATTGGTGATCATTGTTCCAGGCAGTAAGACGGTGGTTGGACTGTCCCGACACCGTTATTGAGAATTTTCATATTCTTGATTTAATTCTTAAATGATTAACAGATTACTTGATCGCTACCATTTCTTGACAATTATATGGTAGTTTACAAATAGGCAAGGCACGCGATTTGTTTCATAAATGTTTGACTTTGTTATTCATTGCGTGCTACCATTTCTTGACATTGGCATGGTGGCTTAAGAATCGGCAAGACGCGCGATTCGTTTTACGGTGTTTAAACATTGTTGTCCATTGCACGCCACTATTTCTTGATATTTACATGATGTTTTCCAAATTGGTAAGACCCGCAACTCGTTTCATGAGGATTTAACTTTGTTGTTCATTGCGCACTACCATTTCTTGACATTTACATGGTGGCTTAAGAATCGGCAAAAGAAGCGCGATTCGTTTCATTGTACTTTGATCTTGCTATTTATTGTGATCTGTTATTTCTTGACATATACATCGTATTTTACCAATCGGCAAGACGCACGATTCGATTAATGATGATTTGACTTTCATATTCATTGTGTGCTACTATTTCTTGGTATTTTACATGGTAACACTCGAATCGGCAAGACGCACAATTCTCTCCTTGAGTTTATTTCATGTTGTTTATTGTATGCCATTATTCTAAGATATTTATTATGTAATATTCGAGTTGACAAGTTATGTGATTTGTTTCCTGAATCCATATTGTGTTATTCAAGGTGCACAATCCTTATATGGTGTTTAATATATATATATATATATATATATGCAATATGCGCAATTTGTGTTGAAACATTTTAAGAGTACACAGAAGGCCAGAGTTTCTAGATGCAATATTGTATGGTCCTAGTATACATTCTCAAAACATGATTTATATGACTGGTTTAAAATTTAGTCAGAATGTTTTTATGATTCATATGTAAAGGAAAGTACTTGAATAAGAAAGTTTTCATTTAATTCATCTTAATTCCCCTAGAGGTACCCGGCCATCTTAAAACTTAGTAATTTTAAACTTAACTCTTAGATTGTTCATGTTTTCAGAGTGACTAGGCTTAGAATCAGAGTCTAGTATTGATTTCAGGAGATATAATTTTCATATTGTGTGTTCTAACCTTTTTCTTACTACAGGTCTCCTTCCCAGCTGTTCCCTTCCTAATCCCCTCTTCCCCTCTTGAACTCTCTCAGTCTCTGTGATTTATCTATCAGAGTCTTGGAGCTGTTCAGTGGTGGATGTGTTGGGAACGTGCACAGACCCCGAGGATCTGGTGACTCTGACAGAATAGTGAGCCCACAAATTATTATCCTCCTGGCTTGTGTATGTTCTCAGCATGGCCACGCTAGACAAGTTAGTTAAGGCTATCACCCAGAAGAGGTGGTATCATCCAAAGAATTGACAACTAGCTTAGCAGAGAGAGTGAGTCAGTTGCAAGATAAGGTAGAGAAGAAGTAACAATGTCCCACAGGTGTGTCTTGACCAGGTACTTCTTCTCAAGCATCAGGAAGTAATCCAATTTCCCTAAATGTTCCTTCTGCAATTCCTTTAGCTCCTCCAGAACGTTTCTCAGGTGACCCTTTGAAAGCGCAATCTTTCCTGGTTCAAGTGGAACTACACTTCACCTGCAGACTAAATACTTTCCCCAATGCCCAGTCCAAAGTAGCTTTCTTGTTATCATATCTTTCTGGGGATGCAGCTACTTGGGCAATTCCTCTTGTGCGTAAAAATAGTTCCTTGTTGTACAACTGGAGAAATTTTGTTCGTGAATTTGAGAGAGTTTTTGATCGTAGAACTGTAACACAGTCAGCAGATCGTGAATTATTAGATTTACGCCAAGGAAATCAAGACCTAGTGTCGTATTTAGCCAACTTTAACCGGCTGGTTGCCGAGACATCCTGGCCTGAAGAAAAACAAGCGGTTTTGTTTTACAAGGGACTCAAAGAGGAACTAAAAGATATCTGAGCGCAAATCGACCCACAACCTACAGACTGTCAAGAATTAATAAATCTTGTCTTGAGACTTGATCATCGTTTAGCAGAGCGTAAAGGAACGCGCAAAAAGACTGAAAAATATTCATGGCGCGTTCATGATAACAGAGACTCAAGAACTCCGAAAGAAAGAACACCAGAATCAATGGAAATTGGAACCATCAGAAGACCTTTGACCAAAGATGAAAAGGACCTACGCAGATAAAATGGACGATGTCTTTTTTGTGGGCGAAAAGGTAATTTTGCCAAAGATTGTCCAATCAAACCAAAGAACAAGCAAGGTCCAGTTCAGAAGGTCGCAGCCAAAGCACCAGTCAAGTTGGAAAACTAAAACACCCAAGATGCAGAGAAGGGTTGCTCTTGGGTGTCACTGTGGACCCTTCACAATCTAGACATCTTAAACTGGAAATAAGAGTTCAGGTCAAGAAAAAGATCTATTTCAAGAAGGCTCTAGTCGATTCTGGGGCTACTGGGAACTTTGTTGATGTCCAATTGGTTTGTGCATGGGGGATCCCATGTATTGAAAAGAAGACCCCAGAAATCATCCAGGCAGTGAATGGAAAACTCTTGACTGGAGGTCCGGTAACTCTTTAGACTATCCCCTTGTCAATGATTTGTGAAGATAAGAATCAAAGAAAGAAACATAAAGAGAAAATCATCCTTGACGTGATCCATGCTCCCCAATATGGGATTATCCTCGGCTTGCCATGGTTAACTCATCACAATCCGGAGATCAATTAGGCAGAACGAAAAATCGTGTTCTCATCTGCTCTATGTAACGAACAATGGGGGTGATTCTAACTTTGGCGGGCGGCGGAGGCCGCCCGCCAAAGTTCCCCCAACAGAATACCGCTCTGCGGTCAGAAGACCGCCGCGGTTATTCTGTGTTTCCCGCTGGGCTGGCGGGCGACCGCCAGAAGGCCGCCCGCCAGCCCAGCGGGAAACCCCTTCCCACGAGGAAGCCGGCTCCGAATGGAGCCGGCGGAGTGGGAAGGGTGCGACGGGTGCAGTTGCACCCGTCGCGATTTTCAGTGTCTGCATGGCAGACACTGAAAATCTTTGTGGGGCCCTCTTACGGGGGCCCCTGGGCACTGCAGGGGCCCCCAGGGGCCCCACGACACCCCTCACCGCCATCCTGTTCCTGGCGGTGAAAACCGCCAGGAACAGGATGGCGATGAGGGGGTCAGAATCCCCATGGCGGCGCAGCTTGCTGCGCCGCCATGGAGGATTCCTCAGGGCAGCGGAAAACCGGCAGGAGACCGCCGGTTTTCCCTTTCTGACCGCAGCCAAACCGCCGCGGTCAGAATGCCCTTGGGAGCACCGCCAGCCTGTTGGCGGTGCTCCCGCGGTCGTTGACCCTGGCAGTCAATGACCGCCAGGGTCAGAATGACCCCCAATGTCTCCAAAAGATTCAAGTGCCAAAAGTTTGCAACTCTTACATAGCTACTGCCGCGGAGAAAGAAATTCAGCTGCCCAAACAGTATTCATCTTACAAAGATGTATTTGATGAGAAAGGAGCAGAGACTCTACCTCCTCATAGATCTTATGACTGTAAAATTGATCTAGCCCCACGTGCGATACTTCCCAACTGTCGTGTATATGCCCTGTCAGAACATGAAAATCAACATTTACGAAAATACCTAGATCAATTTTTGGCCCCTCTAAGTCTCCTGCAGCTTCGCCTTTGTTTTTTGTTCCAAAAGCTAATGGAGAACTTTGAATTTGCATCGACTATAGGGGTTTGAACAAAGTCACCATCAAGAATAAACATCCTTTACCCCTAATTCAGGTCTTATTGGAACAAGTAAAGAGAGCAAAAATCTACACGAAGCTTGACCTTCGAGGTGCTTATCATTTGGTCAGAATGAGAGAGGGTGACGAATGGAAAACAGCCTTCAAGACAAGATATGGCCTTTTTGAATACACCGTCATGCCTTTTGGTCTGTGTAATGCTCCAGCAGCATTTACATTTTTCTTGAATGACGTTCTTAGAGAGTACTTCGACATATTTGCCATAGTCTACATCGATGACATTTTGATCTACTCAGACAATGAAAACGAACATGTCCAACATGTCAAGAAAATTCTTGCAGCCCTTCGAAAACACCATTTATATTGTTAACTAACCAAGTGTGAGTTTCATGTTACCACAGTTGAGTTTTTAGGGGTTATTCTTACCCCTAAAGGTATGGTGATGGCAGAAAAGAAAGTAAAAGCCGTATCTGATTGGCCCAACCCAAAGACTGTTTGTGATGTACAATGTTTCCTGGGGTTTGCAAATTTTTACCGGAGGTTCATGAATCATTTCTCCCAGACAGTGGCTCCAATCACTGAGCTACTAAGAAAGAAAGAAAAGTTTGTATGGTCCCCAGAAGCTGATCAAGCCTTCTCGACTTTGAAGGAAGCTTTCTCCACTGCCCCAGTCTTGACTCATCCTGATGCAAATCAACCTTTCATAGTGGAAGCTGATGCTTCAGATGTAGCAATAGGAGCCGTCTTATCACAACTAAATAAAGACACTGGTCAACTTCATCCTGTAGCTTATATGTCTCGGAAGTTGAACGAAGCTGAACAGAACTATGTCATTGCTGAAAAAGAGCTTCTGGCAACTCGTGACGCCTTTAAAGAATGAAGACATCATTTGTTGGGTGCCAAATACACTGTCACAGTATATACTGATCATCGTAATCTTCAATTCATGAGTTCCGCAAGACTTTTGACCCCTCGGCAATTACGCTGGATGCTTTTCTTTTGCCGAATTTGATTTTGTAGTAACCTTCCTGCCTCTTAAAGATAATCGCAAGGCTCCCGTCAAGAGTCTACCACGTTGTCTGCATTTCAAGCCTCCAGAGCTATCATTGCTCCCGACAAGGTTCTATGTATCATAAAAACTGAAGATTTCTTTGAAGAAATTCGCAACTCTTTCACTGTTGAAAAATGGCAAACATGGGCCCAAGCAGATCCCAAAAGGTCAATCAAGCAAGGTTTACCCTTTCATGACGCTCGTTTGTTCGTACCCACTACCAAGCTTCGCAAGATAGTATTTCATTGGTTGCATGTTATACCTACGGCAGGTCACCCAGGTACTCCTAAAACTCTTGAACTGATCCAAAGCTATTTTTGGTGGCCTACCCTAACAAAAGATGTAAAAGCAATGGTAAACAACTGTGAAGTTTGTGCTTGCATTAAAACAAGTCATTCAAAACCAAAAGGGTTGTTACATCCACTTCCAACCCCAAGTCGTCCATGGGAGCACATTTCTTTAGACTTTATTACCGGTCTGCCAGTGGTTCAACAGCATTCAGTAATTCTGGTGGTAGTAGATAGTCTCACGAAATATGGACATTTCATCGCCTGTAATAAATTTCCCACTTCTAGTAGATTGGCAACTATTTTACTGAACAGAGTGGTTCGTTATCATGGACTGCCAAAGGTTATCCTCTCCAATCGGGGGTCACAATTTTCCTCCAATTTCTGGAAGACATGGTGTAAAACACTCCAAGTGACATCTACACTATCTATTAGTCACCATCCTCAAACAGATGGTCAAACGGAGAGACTAAATCAGACTTTGAAACAATACCTATGTGCCTACGCTGAAAAGGCACTTCATTCTTGGACATCTATGCTCTGGTTAGCTGAGTTAGCTTACAATAACTCATTCCACACTTCTATTGGCGTTACACCCTTTTTTGGTTTATTTGGCTATCATCCTGACACCTTGCCCATCACAATTCCTCAAGAAAGTTCTCTTACTCCGGCTGTGTCAGAAACCATTCAGCATTTACATCAAAGCCAGAAACTGATTCAACAGCATTTAGAAAAAGCCAAACAAAAATATAAAAGGCATTATGATAAGAAACATTGTGAGGGACTGCAATATCAACCAGGTGACAAAGTGTGGCTTTCCACAAAACATATAGACTTCAGGAAGAAGCACATGTTTAACCCCAAATTCATAGGTCCTTATACTGTCCTTCAGCAAATCAATCCGCTGACCTATAAACTACAATTGCCCAGATCCTTACGGATTCATCCAGTGTTCCACACTTCCCTCTTGAAAAAGGCAGTCCAAAAGGTCCACCCTCATCCAGCTCCTGTTCTAGTATAAGGGGAAGAAGAATACGAAGTCAAGAAAGTGTTGGATTCTAAACTGAGAGGGCGTAATCTATGGTACTTAATCTCATGGAAAGGTTATGGTCCTGAAAGTAGCTCATGGGTTTCCGCATCTGATGTTCATGCTCCAGTACTTGTGAGACGCTTTCATCGTCTTAATCCAAGCAAACCAGGCCCTAGAGCGCGTCTGGGAGAGGGGAGTACTGTCAACACCAGAGCAGTACGCACTCTATTGGCGACAAAAATGCAAAAACCCAGCACCCTCAAAACAAAGTAATTTATGCATTGTCCTGATGTGTTGTAGGTTGACCTTTTGCATTGCTGAGCTCAATCCTGAAAACTTATTTTTAATATGCTTACAAATACTGTTCCTTTGCAATGTATTGCTGCAGGTTTTCAGGGTGTGTTAGGGTGTGGCCCCTTTCCAGGGCCTTCCAGAGACTTTCCCTGCAACATGCCTGGGCGTGTGTCTGGGCTGGGCCAAGACTCCAGAAAATAGAGCCAGCCCAACTCCCAGTGCTCACCATTCCGAGGTCCCGGTGCAGAGCAGCAGCTTCTTCCTGAGCTCCTGTCCCGGCGGCCTATTTGGATCTTCCAGTCTTCTGCCTTTCATCCTTCATTGGTGATCATTGTTCCAGGCAGTAAGACGGTGGTTGGACTGTCCCGACACCGTTATTGAGAATTTTCATATTCTTGATTTAATTCTTAAATGAGTAACAGATTACTTGCGCGCTACCATTTCTTGACATTTATGTGGTAGTTTACAAATAGGCAAGATGCGCGATTTGTTTCATAAATGTTTGACTTTGTTATTCATTGCATGCTACCATTTCTTGACATTGGCATGGTGGCTTAAGAATCGGCAAGACGTGCGATTCGTTTTACGGTGTTTAAACATTGTTGTCCATTGCGCACTACCATTTCTTGACATTTACATGGTGGCTCAAGAATCAGCAAAAGAAGCGCGATTCGTTTCATGGTACTTTGATCTTGTTATTTATTGTGAGCTGTTATTTCTTGACATTTACATCGTATTTTACGAATCGGCAAGACGCACGATTCGATTAATGATGATTTGACTTTGATATTCATTGCGTGCTACCATTTCTTGGTATTTTACATGGTAACACTCGAATCGGCAAGACGCACAATTCTCTCCTCGAGTTTATTTCATGTTGTTTATTGTATGCCACTATTCTAAGATATTTATTATGTAATATTCGAGTTGACAAGTTATGTGATTTGTTTCCTGAATCCATATTGTGTTATTCATGGTGCACAATCCTTTTATGGTGTTTAATATATATATATATATATATATATATATATATATATATATATATATATATATATATATCTGCAATATGCGCAATTTGTGTTGAAACATTTTAAGAGTGCACAGAAGGCCAGAGTTTCTAGATGCAATATTGTATGGTCCTAGTATACATTCTAAAAACAGGATTTATATGACTGGTTTAAAATTTAGTCAGAATGTTTTTATGATTCTCATGTAAAGGAAAGTACTTGAATAAGAAAGTTTTCATTTAATTCATCTTAATTCCCCTACAGGTATCCGGCCATCTTAAAACTTAGTAATTTTAAACTTAACTCTTAGATTGTTCATGTTTTCAGAGTGACTAGGCTTAGAATCATAGTCTAGTATTGATTTCAGGAGATATAATTTCCATATTGTGTGTTCTAACCTTTTTCTTACTACAGGTCTCCTTCCCAGCTATTCCCTTCCTAATCCCCTCTTCCCCTCTTGAGCTCTCTCAATCTCTGTGATTTATCTATCAGAGTCTTGGAGCTGTTCAGTGGTGGACGTGTTGGGAACGTGCACAGACCCCGAGGATCTGGTGGCTCTGACAGAAGATGAGGAAGCAGAAGAAGAGGACATCGACAACAGGAACACAGTGATCTTGCAATACTTCCAGTGAGACACAGGTAAGAAGACAAACCTGCCTGCTACATCTAATTAAAATCTACTACCTCTCTACTGTCTGTCATTTTCACCCAGTGTATGGTCACTGAGTTGTCACTTTCCCTTACGATTTCACAGATGTGGGTCCCATTGTGTGACATCTACTTTGTTTCCTCTTGGACTAGAGCTGTGTGACATAGATGTGTTGACATTACATTTGAAAGAGCATTTTGGCACTGTAATTGCTAATACACTATTTTGAAATCACAGACAGACTCCAGATTGTTTTGTGCTTCAAGGGAGTTTATTTAAGTGCTCAATATTGGAGGGGGTTGTAAAATGGTGAGGGGTGATAATGGAGGAATGTCCATGGCAGAGTCCAGTCTATTAGTCTCACAGGTGTATTGTCCAAAGGGGCATAGGAAGTGGAGCTGGGGCAGTTTAAGTATGGACAGGGTGACAAGGTGGGACAAATGGATGACAATCATGGTGGTCTCATTTCTTGGCGGGGGTCTTGGCATCGTTCTCTGTCTTTGTCCTGGATCTCAGGGACCGTTTGCGGGGTGGTTCTCCATCTGCAGGTGGTGGGGTGCTGGTGTGGTGGTCCTGTGGCAGTGCCTCCTGTCCACTAGCGCCGGCAGAGGTGGTGGGCAGTTCATCGTCGATGGCTAGTGTCTGGGGCCCCTTGTTGTGCCACAGTGTCCCTCCTGGTGTTGATGAGTTCCTTCAGCACCCCTACAATGGTGCCCAGGGTGGAATTGATGGATTTGAGTTCCTCCCTGAAGCCCAAATACTGTTCCTCCTGCAGCCGCTGGGTCTCCTGAAACTTGTCCAGTACCGTTACCATCGCTTCCTGGGAATGGTAGTAGGCTCCCATGATGTTGGAGAGGGCCTCGTGGAGAGTGGGTTCCCTTGGCCTGTCCTCCCCCTGTCACACAGCAGCCCTCCCAATTCCCCTGAGTTCCTGGCCCTCTGTCCCCTGAACCGTGTGCCCACTGCCACTGCCCCCACGTCCCTGGTGTTGTTGGGGTGGTGGGTTAGCCTGGGTTTCCTGTACTGGTGGACACACTGCTGCTTGACGTGTCCTGGGGACAGAGGTATAGGCCCGCTGGGTGGGTGCTGTGCTGGTGTTCACAGAGGGGGAAGCTCTGTAGTGGTCTGTGCCAGTGTTAGGGGAACCGACTGTCCTGAGGTCCAAGATGGGCCGGGCTGGTCATCTAGATCGAGTTGGACAGAGCTGCTGTCATCACTGTGGGCCTCTTCTGTGGGTGGAGTGGACATGTCTGCACCCTCCTGTCCAGTGACGTTGGGTAGGGGTCCTGCAGTGATGTAAAAGCATGATTATTGCATCTGTGTGTCCCATGGTGTGCAATGGGTGGGTGACCGTGTACCCCAGTGCTTGCATTCCTGTGTAAGACCTTGTGTGATGATGGTTTAGAGGGGTGTACGGGTATGTGCAGTGGCCATGCTTTGGTGATGGGTGTCCATGCTTTGGTGTTGCATGCAGGGCTTGGTGTTGGGATGGGTGGTTTGTGATATTGGGACATGTGTGAGGAGTAGGAGTGATGGGGTGAGGGCGAGGGTGGGAGTATGTGATGGCATGCAGATAGGGTGGGGGATGTAATAGTAAAGATTTGACTTACCAGAGTCCATTCCTCCAGCTACTCCTGTGAGGCCCTCAGGATGCAGAATAGCCAAGACTTGCTCCTCCCATGTTATTAGTTGTGGGGGAGGAGGTGGGGGTCCGCCGCCAGTCCTCTGTACCGCGATGTGGTGTCTTGAGACCACGGAACGCACCTCCCCGTAGGTCGTTCCACCTCTTCCTGATGTCATCCCTATTTCTTGGGTGCTGTCCCACTGCGTTGACCCTGTCCACGATTCTTCGCCATAGCTCCATCTTCCTTGCTATGGAGGTGTGCTGCACCTGTGATCCGAATAGCTGCCGCTCTACCCGGATGATTTCCTCCACCATGACCCTGAGCTCCTCCTCAGAGAACCTGGGGCGTCTTTGCCGTGCCGTGGCGTGGTGTGGGTGACGTGTGGGGTGGTGTGTGTTGTGATGTGTGGGGTGATATTTAGTGGTGTGTTGTGTGAGGTGCGTGGATGTTATATGGGGGATGGTGTTGTGTGCCTGTGGATGCTCGTTTGTTGATGGTGGTGTCTCTCTGTGGCCTTCAGTCGCAATTCTGGTAGTAAGGGTTTGTGGGTGATGTGGGTGTGTGTTTTATATTGTATTGGGTGTGCGGGAGTGGTGTGTGTATGTGTATCAGGTGTGTGTATTTCGAATTGTCCAATGTGGATGTGTTTTGTATATGTATGTGTATTTTGAGCGCGGCGGTGTGTACCGCCAATGGAATACCGCAGTTGAAAGACCGCTGCGTGGATTCGTGGGTCGTGATAGTGTGGGCGCATTCCTGTTGGCGTGACGGTGGAGAATTTCTTATTTATTTTATTTGCTTATCACTGACCTTTGGTGTGGCGGACTTGTGTGGGTGTCTAGATTTTGGCGGATTCCGGGCTTTGGGTCATAATGACCGTCGCGGAATTCCGCGGCCACGGCGGTGTGTTGGCGGTCTTCTGCACAGCGGTAAGCGGCTTTTACCGCCAATGTTGTAATGACCCCCAAAGTCTTTATCCCACCACTGAACCAAATGTCAGAGGCTGGCCATCTATGTAGTGTGAGAAACTGGGCACAGTATTCAGGGGGTCCAGACAACCGCAAATTAGTTTCCAGAGGTAAAAATTAGACCACCTAATGCTCCAATTTTCAAGGTAGCTGGTCGAGCAGTTAGGCTAATCCAGGAGATGTGCAAAGCATTTGCTGTACTCTCAAATTCAATCATGCAACCCACACACTCTATGAATAACTAGAGACCATCTTTTATTAAAAAAATACTTCAGACTTTTTAAGACCAGGATCTTTAAGATACATTAAGTACTTCTTCAGATGTGACTTTTCAAAGTTTTAATAAAGTTAGTCTTTCTGTGCATGTTGGAAAATGGGTTATTGGTAAGGGCAGGTAAGTACCTACACTTAGCAATAGGCCACTGACCTCCCCTTAGGTCCAGTTAGGACTCAATAAATTAAACCTAGCTCAACCCTTGGTAGCTTGGCAACGAGCGACAAGGTTTAACTTAGGAGACAAAGCGTAAAGCATTCAAATACAACAAAACAGTAATTAAATAAAATACAGGAAACAGTTTAAAAATCCAAAACCAATTTATAACAATAGGAAATATTTTTAGCTTTAAAATGACACCAAAACGAATAAAATCAGATAAAGGGAACGAGAGATATGAATTTTTAAAGAATTAATGCTTTTTAGCGCTTAGAAATGAATAGCGCCAATCTAGTCGCACCTCAACAGGGGCAAAGTCAAAGTTTAAGGCTGACCGCTCAGCTACAACCCGCAGGAGGCCTGGGTCAAAAGTTTACCTTCGGACTTAGTTGTTTTCTTGAAGATTT
Organism: Pleurodeles waltl; assembly: GCF_031143425.1. Taxonomy (NCBI): domain Eukaryota; kingdom Metazoa; phylum Chordata; class Amphibia; order Caudata; family Salamandridae; genus Pleurodeles; species Pleurodeles waltl. Next base: position 156,292,235 of record NC_090441.1, read on the forward strand.
TCTTCAGCGGGACCAAGTCACCAGTCCAATCTGACCTCCTGGAACTCTTCCTCGGATACGCGTCACGGGAGCCTTCGGTGCAGATTTTTACCTTCGGACTTAGGGCCAGATGTATCAAGGTTTTTTGCATTCGCAAATGGTGCGAATGCCCGTTTGCAAATGCAAAAAGCCAGTTCAGAATGTATGAAAAACATTCTGAACGCAATTTTAAGGAATCGCTGAAATAGCGATTCCTTAAAATTGCGACCCTGTTTAGAGAGTCACAAATTGCGACTCTCTAAATTAGAAATCGCAAATAAGGATTCCTTATTTGCGATTTCTTAGCACATGTATGAAGCCATTCCTAAATGCGATTTTGGCATTTAGGAATCGCTAAATACTACCAAGTTGAACTTGGTGGTAACCATGTACAAAATTTAAAAATACATTTAAAATGCATTTTTAAATTGTACATGTAAAGCAAACATGACCTTTAGGCATGTGTGCACCTTACATGTTCCCCCAAAAACTTTTGGGGTGCAGCAGAGGGGGCCTTAGCCCCCCAGCACCCTGGGGTTTTGCATTTCCAAAATTGCGATTTCTGGTTCAGAAATCGCAATTTTGAAAATGCGAAATATTTGCAGATATGGGCCAACAGGCCCATACCTGCAAATGGGGCCGGTATCGCAATTTGCAACTCGGTAATAGCATTTGCGATTTTTTTAGAAATCACTATTACCGATTCGCAAATGTGATACATGGTACTTTGCAAGTCGGAAATAGCAATTTCTTAAAAATCGCTATTTCCGAATCGCAAAGGGTCGTGATGATACATCTGGCCCTTAGTCGTTTTTGCTAGATGAAAATCCTTTGATCGGGGCAAACCTGAATCTTGTCCGACGTCCTTGGAACCCTCTTTGGAAAACTGCCTACGTTGGGACTTAGTCACTTATTCGGAGATTTTCAGGTCGCTGTTGAGGCAAGCCGGCTAGAGTTGCAGCAGCGTCTTTTTTTCAAAAAGTTCTCCAAACTTCTCCAAACTTCTGGATCATCTCCCGGATGTTCTTTTAAGGTTCTTTTGAGGCCCACAAATCACCCCAAGATACCAGAAGCTCTGAGATGCTCCTTGAGGTTACGGACTACAACTCCCAGAATGCACCTGGAGCAAACTCCAAAGTGGCCACTGGACAATGGTCAGCTGGACAGTTTCTTTAGGACTTGGTGCAGGGATCTCTGGTTAGCAATTTTTCACCTGTAGCAAACAGGGAGTCCCTCCTTGAACCAGTTGAAGCCAGGCAAAGTCCTTCTTGTGGTGAAGCCCAAGTGTGCAGCTGTTGCAGTCTTGCTGAGTGCAGTGTCCAGGTGCAGGTCAGGGGTCGAGCAGGGCAGTCCTTCTTCTCCTGTAGTTCTTCCTTGTAGGGATCTGGTAGGTATCGGAGGAGTGGGTGCAGGTCTGCCAGTTTTATCCTTGCTCCTGGGTGAAAAACAGGGGGGTCCTGGTTCTCCAATCAGGTGCAGGGTCTTTCTCCCTGTGATGACTACTTCCTGGGAAGTGTGGCAAAAATCAATCCCAGGGAGCAACATTCCTCAAAAATCCATCATGGCTGAAAGTGATTTTTGGAGGTGTTATCTGGCTGAGCTCACCCACTGGTGTAGCTAAAAATCTTAAACACACCCTTCTCCTGCCCTCTCCTAATCTAAGCAGGGGGGTACCCCATTGTCTGGGTTTGCAGGATGAGAGGGAGGTGCTGGGTTGCTCCAAATGTCCTTCCCTGCATTTGAAGACCAGTTTGGCAGCCCTCCCCGCTTCCTGCCTCTCCATCTGCTGGGGGAAGTTCTCCTCCCCAGGCACATCTCTTTGTCTTCAGCCCAGGCTACTTCACACCTCATCAAGGCAACCTGGCAAGGCTGCCAGAAGTTGGCCAATCAGAGCAGAGCACTACAGGGCTGAAGTTGGAAACTTTTTAGGCAGAGTTTAAAACTCTTTATATGAAATCCAACAATTGTAGGTTGTGGGATTTATTATAACAAGTTATTTGATGCCAAACTTGAGGTGTCTGACACTTACAGGGACTTTATAAATTAAAATAAAGTCTCCCCATTCTAGCCAATGGAGGCCATTCACTACAATGAGGGAAAAACAAATTGACTGTTTTACCTCACCAGGGCTTATAAAACGCACCCAGCCCTAGGGGCAAATTGGGCACACCTTGGGGGTGACATATGTAAAAATAAGGAAGTTTAAGGTTTTGGAACTATTTTAATTCCAAAGTCGAATTTGCATGTAACTTTAATTTAAAAGCAGCCAGCAAGACAGGATTGCCTGTAAAATGACACTGGGCACTTCAGCAGTGCACCTGAGGATGCACCACCTATGCTGGGGTCCCTAAACCTACATGCCCTACCATATACTAGGGACTTATAGGTAGGTTGACTTAGCCAATTATAATTAGCCTAATTTGCATACTCATTTATTACAGAGCACAGGACCTGGGACTGGTTAGCGGTACTAAGGGCACCACCAGAGTCAAGAAAACACCAGCAAAAAGTGGAAAATAGGGGCAAAAAGTTAGCTCCCCCAGTCCACACACCCAGGAGACTCAGCCCAACCCTGGGAGAATCTTCCTGGCTTGTCAGGCAAGGAAGACAGTGAAGAAAAAACTGTCTGTCCCTTTTGCAGGTCCTACTCTGCCATACGTCCTCCTGTCATGGTCACTCCCTCTGGGTAGTGAACCCCCCCAGAGTGAAAGGACCCATCTTAAACTCACACGTCCCTCTGGGGGGTCTTCCTCCACTCTCTCTGCCAACTTGGATAGGGAGGTGCCCACCTCCCTATCCCTAACTTTGCTAGGGCAACACCTAGCTTACCCAAAGAGGTCACCCAACACTTGAGCAACCCCCCTATGACCAAACGGGTGAGGGGACCTAACTTGCTTTTGGCCCTGGGGTCTGTCTCCCAGGCCAAGTACAGTGCTGCTAGCACCCAGCAGAGGCTACTGACAGTTGGGTGACCTGCTTTAGGGGCAGCTCAGGGGTCCTGGCTCCCCTCTTGCTATCTAGAGTGGGGGGCTACTTCCTCCTGTGACTGACACCCTCAATCCACTCTCCCTTCTTTCAGTGCAGGGGCAACGCCCTGCTTCTGGACAGCTGCCTGACTACTCAGGACTTCCAGAGGGTCAGGTGAGGTCTCACCAGTGTCAACTCTGGGCTCCCACCCTACTGGGGCAGAAGCCCTTTGGCTCCCTGGAACTCTCTTTAAGAGTGGCCTACCCTTCCTTTTCTTCTTTCCTTTTCTTGGGGTACCCCTCTCTCCTAACTGTAGGGACAAGCTCCCCAGCACTTTGGATTGGGGGGGGGACACCCTGAGCGACCGCCCCATCTGGGACCAGACTCCCCTCTGGGAGGTCATGGCCCAGGATACAATCCAGGGAGAGGTCAGCACTAACTACCACCCTAAACCAGTCAAGGATACCCTCCACCTCTAGGGGCACTATGGCTACAGGTTTGGAGGTAACCTCCCCTGCGGCTATCGTAACCTCCCTGGTCTCTCCTGGGACATGCATGTCTGGGGTCACCAACAGGTCACTATGGTGTGACTGGCACAGGTGTCTCTCAGGCCAGTGGTAGGGATCCCATTCACCTGAATGGGTGGAAGTACCTACTCCCACCCTCAGGGATCACCAGCTTTCCATCTGGTCCTGTCTCCTAGCACAATGCTATCAGGACCTCATCATCTGAGGAGTCCTCCTCCATGGCTACATTGGACAGCCCAGTGCTAACCACTTTATTAGGACAGGCTGCATTTCCCCTGAAGTGACCTGTCTGCTGACAGTCAAAGCAAGCCTTACTGTCTATGAGCTTTTTCAACCCTCAGTCTCACTGCCTCTGCTTGTCAGAGTGAAAGTGGGATTTGCTCCCCTCCTTCTCCGGGTTCTGTGGTACAGAGGGAGTCTCTGTGGTGGGCTTATCACCTCCCTCCTTAGATTTTTGGGGACCCGACCCCCGTTTTCTTTGAGTCTCCCCCCGGGACTTGACAACCACCCTGGTTCTCAACCACTCATCAGCTGCCTCCCCCAGCTTTCTGGGATTGGTCAGTTTAGAGTCCACTGGATGCTGGCATAATCTTTCTTGGATACAATTGGTCAAGATGTGCTCTGTAATGATCAAATTGTATAACCCATCATAAGTATGTACTTTGTTACCACGGATCCAGCCCTTTAGCACCTTAAGTGAGGTGTCTACAAAATCAACCCAAGAATGGGTATTGACCTTTTGGTAGTCCCTGAACTTCATCCTGCACTGCTCTGGGGTCATACCAAACTTCTTGGTTAAGCACCTCTTCATACTAGGGTACGAATCTGCCTCCTCCCCACTTAAGGTTAGAAGCCTATCCCTCCCGGAGCTGGGGACCAACTCCCATAGAAGTGAACCCCAGGATTGAGGCCTAACCCTTCTCATTCGGAGTGCCCTCTCAAAAGCCTCCATCCAATTGTCTATGTCATCCCCCTCTACATACATAGGAACCATCCCCTTGGGTAGACTAGAACAAAAAAAACACCCAGGGACACTTCAACTTCTCTGTGACTGACACCATCTCTTTGTTCAATTATTGCCCACTTCTCCAACTTCTCTGCCTCCAAAGCTATGAGGGCAACCTGGGCCTCAAGTTCCCTTTCCCTGAGGTCCAGTTCTGCTTCCTCTTGTTCTGATGCCACAGACCCTCCCCTCCCACTAGCTCTGGGTGGGGCCCTCGCTGCTGAAATTACAGTGAGGCAATCATCTTCCTCCTCCTGGAGGTTGGAGAGGACATCTTCCCTCTCCCTTCCTACCTCTGAAGCTTTCTCTGTCTCTTTTTGCACTACCCAGGCTTGAAGGGACTTGACCATCACAGCCTTTCTAAGGTTATTAGTAGCAGGTAATCCCCTCTTTCTACACAACAACCTAAGCTCAGCTGCAGTAGGTGTGGGTAGGCTAGCCAGATCATGCTCCATGGTCTCCCTTAAGTTTTGTGTCACTTAAAAAAAAACTTTTGCAACAATTGATCAGAACAATTTAGAAAAATAAAAAATGAAGTAATTAAAAAATTAGTCCAAATTTGAAAGATCAAAAATACTTTTGCTGCAGGTCTATTTAGAGAATTTTTAACTTATTTCACTTAAAAATGTAGTGTGATATTAAACACAAGTCTTGGATCACACTACTGCTCACCAAAAATGTTGGAAACTGGTTTATTGGTAAGGGCAGGTAAGTACCTACACTTAGCAATAGGCCACTAATCTCCAATTAGGTACATTTAGGTCTCAATAAATTAAACCTAGCTCAACCCTTGGTAGCTTGGCAAAGAGCGACAAGGTTTAACTTAGGAGACAAAGCGTAAAGCATTCAAAGATCACAAAACAGTGAATAAATAAAACACAGGAAACAGTTTAAAAATCCTAAACCAATTTATGATAATAGGAAATCATTTTAGCTTTAAAATAACACCAAAATGAATAAAATTGGATAGAGAGAACCGGAGATATGAATTTTTAAAGAATTAATGCTTTTTAGCGCTTAGAAGCGAACAGCGACAATCTGGTCATCTGGTCGCACCTCGACTGGGGCTAAGTCAAAGTTTAAGGCCGACCGCGATGGAGCCCTGCTTGGCTACAGCCCGCGGGGGGCCTCGGCCAAAAGTTTACCTTTGGACTTAGTCGTTTTCGTGAAGATTTTCTTCAGCGTTACCAAGTTCCCAGTTCAATCCGACCTCCTGGAACTCTTCCTCGGATACGCGACGCGGGAGCCCTAGGTTGAGATTTTTTACCTTCGGATTTAGTCATTTATTTTTAGATGAAAATCCTTCGACCTGGGCAAACCTGACTCTTGATCCGACGTCCTTGGAGCCCTCTTCGGATACACTGCCTGGGAGGTCCCGGTCAACTTTCTACGTTCGGACTTAGTCACTTTTTCTGAGCTTTTCTTCACCAGCACAAGCCTGCAAGTCAGGCCGGGTCGCTGTTGAGGCAAGCCGGCTAGAGTTCCAGCGGTGGGTCGGTCCCCTTATGGAGCTTTTTTTCCAAAAGTTCTCCAAACTTCTGGATCTTCTCCCAGATGTTCTTTTAAGGTTCTTTTGAGGTCCACAGCTCACCCCAAGGTCCAGAAGCTCTGAGATGCTCCTTGAGGGTGCAGACTACAACTCCCAGAATGCACCTGTTGCAAACTCCAAATTGGCCACTGGACATTGGTCAGCTGGTCAGTTTCTTCTGGTGTTGGGGCAGGGGACTCTGATTAGCAAATTTTCACCTGTAGCAAACAGGGAGCCCCTCCTTGAACCAGTTGAAGGCAGGCAAAGTCCTTCTTGTGGTGAAGCCCAAGTGTGCAGCTGGTGCAGTCTTGCTCAGTGCAGTGCCCAGGTGCAGGTCAGAGTCCAGCAGAGCAGTCCTTCTTCCCCTGTAGTTCTTCTTTGTAGGGATCTGCGGTGTGGGTGCAGGTCTGTCATTTTTATCCTTGCTCCTGGGTAAAAAACAGAGGGGGTCCTGGTTCTCCAATCAGGTGCAGGGCCCTTCCCCCTGTGATGAACATTTCCTGGGAAGTGTGGCAAAAATCAATCCCAAGGGACAACATTGGCTGAAAGGGATTTTTGGAGGTTACATCTGGCTGAGCCCACCCACTGGTGTGGCTAAAAATCTTAAATACACCCTTCTCCTGCCCTCTCCTAATCTAATCAGGGGGCACCTAATTGTCTGGGTTTGCAGGAGGTAAGGGAGGTGCTGGGTTGCTTCAAATGTTCTTCCCTGCCTTTGAAGACCAGTTTGACAGCCCTACCCCTTCCTGCATCTCAATCAGGTGGGGGAAAGTCTCCTCCCCCAGGCACATCTCTTGTGTTCAGCCCAGGCTACTTCACACCTCATCAAGGCAACCTGGCCAGGCTGCCAGAGGCTGGTCAATCAGAGCAGAGCACTACATGGCAGAAGTTGGCAAATATTTAGGTAGAGTTTAAAACTCTTTTCCTGACCAAGTTATATTAAATACAACAATTGTAAGTTGTGGGATTTATTATAACAATTAAATTGATACCAAACTTGAGTCATCTGACACTTACTGGGACTTTATAAATTAAAATAAAGTCTCCCCATTCTAGTCTATGGAGGCCATTCACTACAATGAGGGAAAAAACAAAGTTGGCTGTTTTATCTCACCAGGGCTTATAAAACTATTTTTATAAGTTCCCTGCTTATAGTTACATGACACCCAACCCTAGGGGCACATATGGCACACCTTAGGGGTGAAATATGTAAAAATAAGTTAGTTTAAGGCTTTGGAACTATTTTTTAATTCCAAAGTCGAATTTGCATGTAACTCTAATTTAAAAGCAGCCAGCAAGGCAGTGCTGCCTTTCAAATGACACTGGGCACCTCGGCAGTGCACCCATGGGTGTGCCACCTATGCTGGAGTCCCTAAACCTACATGCCTTACCATATACTAGGGCCTTAGAGGTAGGGTGACCTAGCCAATTATAATTAGCCTAATTTGCATACTCATTTTGGACAGAGCACAGGCCCTGGGACTGGTTAGCGGTACCCAGTAGAATCAGGAAAACACCAGCAAAAAGTGAAAAATGGGGCAAAAAAGTTAGGGGGCCTCTGCAATCAGCCCTGTTTTCTCACAGTGTGTAATTACGCACCATAGGAATCAATAGACAGTCACATTTAAAAATGCATTAAAAATCGTACAGTTGGGTTACCAGTCTCTTCTTTTGCAGTGTGGTGGAGGTAGGCGATGGGCACAGTGTGTCAACTGGAGAGCTTTGGGCGGCTCCTGGTTCTGGCAGGAGCAGCATTGGAAAACCTCTTGGCACGGGCACAGGGCCACTTGAAAAGGAGCTGGTTTGCAGATTTAAAGTTGGTGCCTGGGGGTCTCCTTGGGCTGTTGAGGTCGCAAGGCATTCGGGACCCGTGGAGCACAGCTGGTTCCTCGTTGCAGAGCGCAGGACGGCCAGATGCAGGGCGAGTTGGAGATCAAGGAGCTGTGTGCAACAGAGTCCTTTGGAGCTGGAGGCGTGTCTCTTTGAGGGCTTCTTACAGAACTATGGGGGCACTCTGGTTGGAGGTCCGGGGTGTTCCTGAAGTCGTTTGACTGGGGCTTCCTCCTGATCCTTTTTCAGCTCTGAGGGAGCTGGTTTTCTGGTTGTCCAATGTCAGCTAACCAGTACCAAGGGAATTGGCGTAACTCAGCCACTGGAGGGCGCAGTGCCACCAACCTTGGCACATTTGTAGGTCACGTCCGGGCGGTTTTCAGTGTGTTGTGTCTGGCTGTGACTTCCGGTTGTGGAGATATTGGCCAGTCAGTAAAGTGACCCTCACTGGCTTGTTGGGTTTTGCTTGATTTTGGAGTGGTGCCCCCACTCGAAGGGAGATCTGGGGTGATCCTTGAAGCCTGGAGGTCCCCTGGGTTTCTTGGGGTTGGTCCAGTGTCCAGCTACTCCTCAGTGGCGATTTTCGGGTCCTGGGTGCAGCAGGCAGGGTTTGGTGCCATAGTTCTCTTGCTTTGGACCTTCTTTGGTGCTGGTCTTCTTTTCCAATCTGATTTATTGGGCTAGGAGAGCCCACTAAATACTGAATTTAGTGGGCCTTTTAGGGGGAACCTGCTAGTGTCCAATGGGACACTTACCCTTGGGTGGCTACACCCACTACACTTCTTGTGGGAAGGGTCACTTCACTACACCTGATTGGCTATTTTCCTGCCATCCAACATGGAGGAAAATGAAATGGTGGGTTCACTTCACCTGCAAGCCCCCAGGGGTGCATGCTCAGTGAGATCATTCCTCCTACCCTTTGTGTGGTTCCCACCTTTTCTCCCTCCAAAAGTGGGGGCTTGCAAAAGGGGAGTGTTGTACCTGGCTTTTTGACAGGGTCATCCCCAAACTTTTTGCCTCCTTCCTCCTATTTTCTCTGACCTGTTGTTGTTGGCTTTTGACCTCTGGGCACTTTACCACTGCTAACCAGTGCTAAAGTGCATATGCTCTCTCTGTGTAAATTGTACTATTGAATGGTTTATCCATGATTGGCTATTTAATTTACTTGTAAGTCCCTAGTAGAGTGCACTACATGTGCCTAGGGCAGGTAGATTAAATGCTACTAGTGGGCCTGCAGCACTGGTTGTGCCACCCACTTCAGTAGCCCCTTAACCTTGTCTCAGGCCTACCATTGCAAGGCCTGTGTGTGCAGTTTCACTGCCACTTTGACTTGGCATTTAAAAGTACTTGCCAAGCCTAGAACTCCCCTTTTTCTACATATAAGTCACCCCTAATGTGTGCCCTAGGTAACCCCTAGAGCAGGGTGTTGTGTGGGTAAAAGGCAGGGCAGGTACCTGTGAAGTTATATGTCCTGGTAGTGTAAAACGCCTAAATTTGTTTTTACTACTACTACTGTGAGGCCTGCTCCCTTCATAGGCTAACATTGGGGCTGCCCTCATACATTGTTGAAGTGGCAACTGCTGATCTGAAAGGAGCAGGAAGGTCATATTTAGTATGGCCAGAATGGTAATACAAAAGCCTGCTGACTGGTGAAGTCGGATTTAATATTACTATTCTAGAAATGCCACTTTTAGAAAGTGAGCATTTCTTTGCACTTAAATCTTTCTGTGCCCTTCAATCCACGTCTGGCTAGGTTTAGTTGACAGATCCTTGTGCATTCACTCAGACACACCCCAAACACAGGGTACTCAGCCTCACTTGTATACATCTGCATTTTGAATGGGTCTTCCTGGGTTGGGAGGGTGGAGGGCCAGCCCTCACACAAAGGACTGCCACACCCCCTACTGGGACTCTGGCAGACAGGATTGAACTGAAAGGGGGGCTTGGTGCATTTCTTAGACACTCTTTGAAGTCACCCCCACTTCAAAGGCACAACTTACTATACAACAGGGCCTCTGCCCTACCTCATCAGACACTTGCTGGAGAAGAAACCTGAACCAGAAATTACATCCTGCCAAGAACTGCCTGGCTGCTCAAAGGACTCACCTGTCTGCTTTTCTACAAAGGACTGCTGCCTTGATGTTGGCCTGCTGCCTTGCTGAACTCTTGTCTGTCTGTAAAAGTGCTCTCCAAGGGCTTGGATAGAGCTTGCCTCCTGTTCCCTGAAGTCTCAGAACCAAAAAGACTTCTCTTTTTCACTTGGACGCTCCGTGATTTTCGACGCACAGCTTGTTCCGCGGCGAGAAAAACACCGCACACCGACGCTGATCAACGCGACGCCTTCGGGACGACCGGACTTTGACGCACAGCTTCGCAAGGACAACGCCGCCCGACCTCCAGAGGAGAAATCGACGCGACGCCTGCCGTGAGATCGAAATTTCGACACGCAGAACGACGCGCAGCCGGAAAACAAGCAGGAAAATCCACGCACAGACCCAGGACATCTGGTAATCCCCGCGATCCAGAGAAATAGACTGTCCGAGCACCGGAAAACGACGCACGACTTCCCCGCGTGAAAAATAACGACGCAAGTCCGTGTGTGCTGGGGAGAAATCGACGCACACACCCTTTTTCCACGTATCTCTTCTTCTGTGGCCCTCTGAGGAGATTTTCCACTCCAAACCAGGTACTTTGTGCTTGAAAGAGACTTTGTTTGCTTTTTAAAGACTTAAGACACTTTATATCACTTTTCAGTGATATCTCTACAAATTCACATTGCAACTTTATTAGTTTTGACCTACAATTATCCTGATAAATATTATATATTTTTCTAAACACTGTGTGGTGTATTTGTGTGGTGCTATATGGTGGTATTGTATGATTTATTGCACAAATACTTTACACATTGCCTTCTAAGTTAAGCCTGACTACTCGTGCCAAGCTACCAGAGGGTGGGCACAGGATAATCTTGGATTGTGTGTGACTTACCCTGACTAGAGTGAGGGCTTTTGCTTGGACAGGGGGTAACCTGACTGCCAACCAAAAACCCCATTTCTAACAGGGAGGTAATCTGCTGCTAGCAGCAAGCCTGGAGATCGAGTTTCAAGGGTGGTAGCTCATCCTCTCACTATCAGAAAACCCCTCCACCACGAGGGCCAACTTCCGCAGGTGCACGACAAGCCTCTTTAACTGGATGAAAATAAATTGCCTAAAACTCAAAACAGACTAAATGGAAGCGCTGATCTTGAGGAACAACACGTCCCCGTGGAATGACTCTTGGTGGCCTTCTAAGCTAGGACCCGCACCCACTCTGACAGACCACACTTGCAACCTTGGCATCATCCTAGACAGCAAACTCATCATGAAAAAACAAATCAATGCAGTGTCCTCCCCCTGCTTCCTAACTCTTTGCATGCTCCATAAGATCTTCAAATGGCTTCCTGTCAACACCAGAGAAATTGTCATGCAAGCCCCAGTCACCAGTCAGCTGGGCTACAGCAAAACACTACATGTAGAAATCACAATGCACCTCCTGAAAAGACTGCAGACCATACAGAATGCAGCAGCCAGGTTCATCCTCAACCAGCCTAAACAGACCCACACCACACCCACCTCAAGAAGCTCCACTGGATCCCCATTCAGAAGAGATGTCAATTTAAAATTCTGATCCACACCTACAAAGCGCTTCACAACCAAGGAACAGCATTCATCAACCACTGCCTGAACTTCCATCAATCCTCTAGACACCTGGAATCCCTCCCCCCCCACACACACACATCTGCTGAAGCAACAGTGTAGGATGCTCCTTCTCTACCTGGCAGCGAAATCCTGGAACAACTTCTCCCTTCATCTATGGACCTCACCCTCTCTTCTGGAATTCAAGAAAGGGCTCAAAACCTGACTGTACAACTGAGCCCCATAGCAGCTTATTCTCAGCGCCTAGATACCCTTATGAGTGATTAGCCATGCTCCACAAATCCTGATTGATTAATTGTTTGATTACATTCCCAGAGTCCTCCTGTGTTTTTTTCCTGTTTCATACTGAGTCGAGGACTTCTGCAGTAGTTGTAATGCCCCTGCTGGGCTTGAAGCCTTTTTATTATAATTTTCCCTCCTAAATCTCCTTCCCTGTCCGGCTTTGGGAAGAGATTAGTGCATGTCCTAGTTTTTATAAATAAGAGTAAGATCCCTGCTGGTATTTGTTTCTTCCTAGTTCTTAGTTCTTCTTTCTTGTCGGGCTTGGGAGGGGATTAGACCCATATCATTTCATATCAACAGAGGATCAGATCTTACATCCGTATATGTGAAGTAGGAGGCTGGTGGCCTCAGGTTTGGAAATGGTGCTTGCATTACCTCAGACTCTTGCTGCTATATGTAGTATGTATCTATCGGACTGGCTCACTGATTTCTCTAAAAAAGCCCCTGCTTTACATATACCTGTTGGAGGTACACCTTTTGTCTGGTTAGGAGCTTGAAGACTACATTTAAAATTAATTCACAGAGAAGAAACAATCACCTTCATTCAATCCCAGAACCAGCAAAACACCTCCCCTACATCTTCTGTGGGTAAATCAATTCCTCATAGTTTTATACATCAGCAGCAATCTTCTTAACAAGACCAGTGGATACTTCATTGTATCCTCAGAAACAAGGAAGTGAAAAATCGCAAAGATTCTGACTTTGCTGGATATGGTTCTGAATGGCCACATGGAGGAAGGCCACAATTCTTCAAGATGGCTTGAAATGAACCTTCTCTAGACTGTTGGGTTGCCTGAATAATTAGGAAAGGATACTAGACAGAGTTTGTGCTTCTTCCCCTAGACTCAGGAGTTAAGGAGACTCCAAGGACAAAATGTCCAGAGAAGAAGAGGGCTTTTGTTCAGTAAATTCAAGATCTCCAGATGAAGTTAGTTATGCCTTTTTGCCTCACAGGAGTTGGGTAAAGGAGCTCATTCAAGAGTCGTTCCAGTCCCCAAGATGCCAGAATGATATAAAATGATAATCAACAATCAAAATGGAGCTGATTCCAATAGTGGACTACATGGTCTCTATATACCAGAAACATGCTAAATGAGTCAAATGAAAAAATGGTTGCCTGTACCCTTTACTGGAAACTTTTATTAAAGCAAGGTTCAGAACAAACTTAGGCATGCTCCTTGTAGGAGGCTGTCCCTCTATTTAGTGTGCAAAACCAGGCACATTATGCGGGGGTCCATCAACCACACGTTGGTTTCCAGAGGTAAAAATTAGACCACCTAATGCTCCAATTTTTAAGATAGCTGGTCGATCAGTTAGGCTAACCCAAGAGATGTGCTAAGTATTTGCTGTACTCACAAATCCAATAATGCACCACACACACTCAATGAATAACTCAAGACAAGAATTTATAAAAATACTTCAGACTTTTATATAATTTCTAAGACCAAGATCTTTAAGATACATTAAGTACTTTTTGAGATATGACTTTTCAAGGTTTTGATAAAGTTAGTCTTTCTGTGCGTAATTATGCACCATAGGAATCAATAGGCAGTCACTTTTAAAAATGCATTAAAAATAGTACAGTTGGGTTACCAGTTTCTTCTTTTGCAGGATGGTCACAGAAGTTGATGGGCACCTTGTCCCAGCTGGAGAGTCTCGATCGGCTCTCGGTTACGGTGGGAGCAGCGCTGGAAAGTTTCTTGACACAGGCACATGGGCATCTGGAGGGGTCACTTGGGAAAGGAGCTGGATTGCAGATTTAAAGGTGGTGCCTTGGGGTCCCCGTGGCGACGCGGGGCACACCGCAGATCCTGTGTGCAAGGCTTAGGGCGGCCAGATGCAGGGAATTTTGGAGGTCTTGGATGATGTGCACAAAGGGACACTTTTGAGTTGGAGGTAAGTCTTCTTGTTGCGGTCTTGCTGGACTTCGCAGGCGCTCTGGCAGGAGGTCGGGGTGTCACTGAAGTCCCTCAACTGGGACTTCCTCCTGGTCCTATTGCAGCTCTGGGGGAGCTGTTTTTGGTGATGTCCAAAATGCACTGGTCAGTACCTGGGTGTAGGAAAGTACCATCTTGCCTGGCATGTTACCCCCATTTTTCACTGTATATATGTTGTTTTAGTTGTATGTGTCACTGGGACCCTGTTCTCCAGGGCCCCAGTGCTCATAAGTGTGCCTGAATGTGTTACCTGTGTAGTGACTAACTGTCTCACCGAGGCTCTGCTAATCAGAACCTCAGTGGTTATGCTCTCTCATTTCTTTCAAATTGTCACTAACAGGCTAGTGACCAATTTTACCAATTTACATTGGCTTACTGGAACACCCTTATAATTCCCTAGTATATGGTACTGAGGTACCCAGGGTATTGGGGTTCCAGGAGATCCCTATGGGCTGCAGCATTTCTTTTGCCACCCATAGGGAGCTCTGACAATTCTTACACAGGCCTGCCACTGCAGCCTGAGTGAAATAACGTCCACGTTATTTCACAGCCATTTTACACTGCACTTAAGTAACTTATAAGTCACCTATATGTCTAACCTTTACCTGGTAAAGGTTAGGTGCAAAGTTACTTAGTGTGAGGGCACCCTGGCACTAGCCAAGGTGCCCCCACATTGTTCAGGGCCAATTCCCCGGACTTTGTGAGTGCGGGGACACCATTACACATGTGCACTACATATAGGTCACTACCTATATGTAGCTTCACAATGGTAACTCCGAATATGGCCATGTAACATGTCTATGATCATGGAATTGCCCCCTCTATGCCATCCTGGCATAGTTTGGCACAATCCCATGATCCCAGTGGTCTGTAGCACAGACCCTGGTACTGCCAAACTGCCTTTCCTGGGGTTTCACTGCAGCTGCTGCCAACCCCTCAGACAGGTTTCTGCCCTCCTGGGGTCCAGCCAGGCTTGGCCCAGGAAGGCAGAACAAAATACTTCCTCAGAGAGAGGGTGTTACACCCTCTCCCTTTGGAAAAAGGTGTTAAGGCAGGGGAGGAGTAGCCTCCCCCAGCCTCTGGAAATGCTTTCATGGGCACAGATGGTGCCCATTTCTGCATAAGCCAGTCTACACCGGTTCAGGGGACCCCTTAGCCCTGCTCTGGCGCAAAACTGGACAAAGGAAAGGGGAGTGACCACTCCCCTGACCTGCACCTCCCGTGGGAGGTGTCCAGAGCTCCTCCAGTGTGCTCCAGACCTCTGCCATCTTGGAAACAGAGGTGCTGCTGGCACACTGGACTGCTCTGAGTGGCCAGTGCCACCAGGTGACGTCAGAGACTCCTTCTGATAGGCTCCTTCAGGTGTTGCTAGCCTATCCTCTCTCCTAGATAGCCAAACCCTCTTTTCTGGCTATTTAGGGTCTCTGTCTCTGGGGAAACTTTAGATAACGAATGCAAGAGCTCATCAGAGTTCCTCTGCATCTCTCTCTTCACCTTCTGCCAAGGAATCGACTGCTGACCGCGCTGGAAGCCTGCAAAACTGCAACAAAGTAGCAAAGACGACTACTGCAACTCTGTAACGCTGATCCTGCCGCCTTCTCGACTGTTTTCCTGGTGGTGCATGCTGTGGGGGTAGTCTGCCTCCTCTCTGCACTAGAAGCTCTGAAGAAATCTCCCGTGGGTCGACAGAATCTTCCCCCTGCTACCGCAGGCACCAAAGAACTGCATCACCAGTCCCCTGGGTCTCCTCTCAGCACGACGAGCGAGGTCCCTTGAATCCAGCAACTGTGTCCAAGTGACTCCCACAGTCCAGTGACTCTTCAGTCCAAGTTTGGTGGAGGTAAGTCCTTGCCTCCCCACGCCAGACTGCATTGCTGGGAACCGCGACTTTTGCAGCTACTCCGGCCCCTGTGCACTTCCGGCAGAAATCCTTTGTGCACAGCCAAGCCTGGGTCCACGGCACTCTAACCTGCATTGCACAACTTTCTAAGTTGGTCTCCGGCGACGTGGGACTCCTTTGTGCAACTTTGGCGAGCACCGTTTCACGCATCCTCGTAGTGCCTGTTTCTGGCACTTCTGCGGGTGCTACCTGCTGCTGAGAGGGCTCCTTGTCTTGCACGACGTCCCCTCTGTCCCCAGACGCAATTGGCGACATCCTGGTCCCTCCTGGGCCACAGCAGCGTCCAAAACCCCTTTTTGCACAATTTGCAGCTAGCAAGGCTTGTTGGCTGTATTTCCACGGAAAAACACTTCTGCACGACTCTCCACGGCGTGGGGGATCCATCCTCCAAAGGGGAAGTTTCTAGCCCTTGTCGTTCCTGCAGAATCCTAAGTTTCTACTGTCCAGTAGCAGCTTCTTTGCATCCACCGTTGGCATTTCTTGGGCATCTGCCCATCTCCGACTTGCTTGTGACTTTTGGACTTAGTCCCCTTGTTCCACAGGTACCCTCGTTTGGAAATCCATCATTGTTGCATTGCTGGTTTGTGTCTTTCCTGCCTTATTCCCCTATCACGACTTCTTTGTCCTTTGGGGAACTTCAGTGCACTTTGCACTCACTTTTCAGGGTCTTGGGGAGGGCTATTTTTCTAACCCTTACTATTTTCTAATAGTCCCAGCGACCCTCTACAAGGTCACCTAGGTGTGGGGTCCATTCGTGGTTCACATTCCACTTTTGGAGTATATGGTTTGTGTTGCCCCTATCCCTATGTGTCCCCATTGCATCCTATTGTAACTATACATTGTTTGCACTGTTTTCTAAGACTATACTGCATATTTTTGGTATTGTGTACATATAACTTGTGTATAACTGCTATCCTCATACTGAGGGTACTCACTGAGATACTTTGGCATATTGTCATAAAAATAAAGTACATTTATTTTTAGTATATCTGTGTATTGTGTTTTCTTATGATATTGTGCAAGTGACACTAGTGGTACTGTAGGAGCTTCACTCGTCTCCTAGTTCAGCCTAAGCTGCTCTGCTAAGCTACCATTATCTATCAGCCTATGCTGCTAGACACCCTAAACACTAATAAGGGATAACTGGGCCTGGTGCAAGGTGCAAGTACCCCTTGGTACTCACTACAAGCCAGTCCAGCCTCCTACACTGGGGTCTTAGCACAACTCGGCCACACAAGGGTATGTTAAACATTTATGGTGCAAGCCAAACTGTTCTATGCTGGACTTTTACAATACATTCTAAACTGATGTATTCATTAATAATGCATGCTAAACTACTGTATGTAGGACAGTGATGGTGCATGCTAAACAGTTGTATTCACAACAATTATAGTGCATGCTACCCTGCTGCATGTAAAACGTTCATGCAGCAGGTTAGCATGGTCAGTGTTGAATGTCAAACTGTTATATGCAGAACTTTTATGGTGTAGACTAACCTCTTGATGAAGACTTGTCAATATATGCCAAATGGTTTTATGCAGACCCTTTATGGTGCATGTTAAGCCGTTGTATGCAGGACATTCTTGGTTTATGCTAAATTGTTGAATGCAGAAATATTTGATGTATGCTGGTGTATTGAGAACTTTTAAGACACATGCAAAACTATGGTATATAGAGGCCCATATTTATACTTTTTGATGCAAAACTGCACAAACGCAGTTTTGCATCTAAATGTATAGCGCTGGCCTCCATCATTCCAGAGCGCCAGCCGGGTGCCAAATTGATGGAATTTCGCAAGCCAGCGCAAAGAGCTGGCTAGCATCTGGGTAAATGACGTTAGCCGGGTGGGGGTGGCGGTATGGGGGAAGGGGGTTTTGCACCAAAAAATTACGCTAGCCAGGTTAGAGGGAAAAATATTTATTTGACCAGCCCAGCGTCATTTACTGACAAAGCCATCCATACCACGTGACTCCTCTCTTATAAAAGACAGGAGTCATGCCTACCACCCCAATGACCAGCACAGGGGATAAGGGGCATGGCCATTGCACCCAGTGCCATGTAGGGATGCACATTTCAGGGCCCTCAATGGCACTTTAATTTTTTTTAAATACTTACCTCTACTTACCCTACTTACCTGGGATGGGGTCCCCCCATCTTCTGGTGTCTCTCTGGTGTGGGTCTGGGTGTTTTTGAGGCTTGGGGTGGGAAACTTTGGGCTCTTTCCATGGTGTTTGACCATGTGTGGGAAGGTACCCTTTTTCTAGCATTGTTACCCCCACTATTGGCCTGTTTGTGAGTATATGTCAGTGTGTTTTTACTGTCTCACTGGGATTCTGCTAGCCAGGACCCCACTGCTCATAGTGAAAACCCTATTTGTCAGTGTGTTTTGCCCGTCTCACTGGGATCATGCTAGCCAGGACCCCAGTGCTCATAGTTTGTGGCCTAAATGAGTATGCCTGTGTAGTGCCTAACTGTTTCACTGAGGCTCTGCTAATCAGAACCTCAGTGCTTATGCTCTCTCTGCCTTTAAATTTGTCACTATAGGCTAGTGACCACTTTTACCAATGTAAATTGTCACACTGGAACACCCTTATAATTCCCTAGTATATGGTACCTAGGTACCCAGGGTAATGGGGTTCCAGGAGATCCCTATGGGCTGCAGCATTTCTTTTGCCACCCATAGGGAGCTCAGACAAACCTTTACACAGGACTGCCACTGCAGCCTGAGTGAAATAATGCACACGTTATTTCACAGCCATTTTCACTGGAATCAAGTAACTTATAAGTCACCTATATGTCTAACCTTCACTTGCTGAAGGTTAGGTGCAAAGTCACTAGGTGTGCGGGCACCCTTGCACTAGCAAAGGTGCCCCACATAGTTCAGGGTGATTTCCCCAGACTTTGTGAGTGCGGAGACACCATTACACGCGTGCATTACATTTAGGTCAATATCTATATGTAGCTTCACAATGATAACTCCGAATATGGCAATGTAACATGTCTAAGATCATGGAATTGTCCCCCCATGGCAAATCTGGTATTGGGGTGCCAATCCCATGCATCCCGAGGCTCCACTATGGACCCCGGGTACTGCCAAACCAGCTCTCTGGGGTTTTCTCTGCAGCTACTGCTGCTGCCACCCCACAGACAGGGTTCTGCCCTCCTGGGGTCTGGGCAGCCCAGTCCCAGGAAGGCAGAACAAAGAATTTCCTTTGAGAGAGGGTGTTACACCCTCTCCCTTTGGAAATAGGTGTTAGTGGCTGGGGAGGGGTAGCCTCTCCAAGCCTCTGGAAATGCTTTGAAGGGCACAGATGGTGCATTCCTTGCAAAAGCCAGTCTACACCGGTTCAGGTAACCCCCAGTCCCTGCTCTGGCGCGAAACTTGACAAACGAAAGGGGAGTGACCACTCCCCTGTCCATCACCACCCCAGGGGTGGTGCCCAGCGCTCCTCCAGTGTGTCCCAGACCTCTGCCATCTTGGATCCAGAGGTATGAGGGCACTCTGAAGGCCTCTGAGTGACAAGTGCCAGCAGGTGACGTTAGAGACCCCTCCTTATAGGAGCTTACATGACTAGGTGGCCAATCCTCCTCTGAGGGCTATTTAGGGTCTCTCCAGTGGGCATTTCCTCAGATAATGACTTGCAACAATTCACCAGAGTTCCTCTGCACCTCTCTCTTCGACTTCTGCCAAGGATCGACCGCTGACTGCTCCAGGACGCCTGCAAAACTGCAACAAAGTAGCAAGAAGACTACAAGCGACATTGTAGCGCCTAATCCTGCTGGATTTCTCAACTGTTTTCTAGTGGTGCATGCTTTGGGGTCTGCCTGCCTTCATCCTGCACTGGAAGCCACGAAGAAATCTCCTGTGGGTTGACAGAATCTTCCCCCTGCTTCAGCAGGCACCAAACTTCAGCATCACCAGTACTCTGGGACCACTCTCATCCTGACGAGCGTGTCCCCTGGAACACAGGTGGTGGACTCAAGTGATCCAAACTGTCCAGTGGTCCAACTGTCCAATTTTGGAGAAGGTAAGTCCTTGCCTCCCCTCTCCAGACAGTAATGCTGTGCACCGCGTGAACTGCAGATGCTAGGGCTTCTGTGCACATTTCCTAGGAATCCTTCGTGCACAGCCAAGTCCAGGTCTCCAGCACTCTGTCCTGCATTGCTCAACTCCCTGAGTTGACCTCCGGCTTCGTGGGACCCTCTTTTGTAGTGTTGAGACGACAGCCGTGTTCAGTTTTCTTGAACCCATGTTCAAGGACTTCTGCGGATGCTACCTTGTTGCGCATGGGCTCTCCTTGTTGCTGAGGGCCCCCTCTGTCTCCTCTGCCAAGTGGCGACATCCTGGTCCTTCCTGGGCCCGGGCAGCACCCTTTCTCTTCAACCACAACTCATGCAGCTAGCAAGGCTTGTATGTGGTCTTTTGCCAAAGAAACAACTGTGCATCCTCCAGCACTCCGTGGGACATCTTCTGTATGAAGGAGATATTCCTACCACCTTTCATTGTTGCAGAATCTTCAGCTTCTTCCATCCAAAGGCAGCCCTTTTGCACCTTCATCCGGGGTTTAGTGGGCTCCTGACCCCCCCGGACACTTTCACGACCCTTGGACTTGGTCCCCTTCTTTTGCAGGTCATCAGGTCCAGGAATCCGTCTTCAGTGCTTTGCAGTCTGTTGTGGTTTTTGCAAAATCCTCTATCAAGAGTTTAGTGTGATTCTGGGGAAATAGTAGTACTTTACACCTACTTTCCAGGGTCTTGGGTTGGGGTATCTTGGACACCCTTAGTGCTTTCTTACACTCCCAGCGACCCTCTACACACTACACTAGCCTAGGGGCCCAGCAAGCTTAGCGTCATTATGTAGGCCCGCATCACCCATGCACCTTTTTTGCACAGGAGGATAAATAAGGCGCTAGGGGCTTTGAGTCATTTTTTGGACGGGAACGCCTACCTTGCATCTCATTGACGTAAAGTGGTTTCATGAATCCAAAAAATGACTTTAATTCCAATATTTTGATGGTTTCTAGCATCAAAATATAAATATGGGGTTAAGCTTGCAATGAATTTGCGTAAAAAAATTACGCTAATGCAGCGCAAAGAAAGTATAAATATCCCCCGTAGAGTGTTTATGGTACATGCCAAACTGTTGTATGCAGAGCTTTCCTAATGCATGGTAAACTGTTGAATGCAAAACATGTTTATGCTTGCTGCTGTATTTAGAACTTTTAAGATACATGCAAAACTACTGCATGTAGAATGTTTATGGAACATGCCAAACTGTTGTATGCAGAGCTTTCCTAAAACATGGTAAACTGCTGTATGGGAGTTGTTCATGATGCGTGCTACACTGTTGTCTGTAGAACTTTCATGGTGCATGCCACACTGTTATATGTAGAACTCATATGGAGCATTGTAAGCTAGTCTTTTTTTAGACTTTGTAAGGTACATGCAAAATTGTATTATGTAAAATATTATGGCGCTGCTAAATTGGTGTATGCAGAACTCCTGACATGCAAGCCATAGTGTTGTATGTAGGACATTTATGGCTATTGTTAATGTAATTTTTGTATGCAGACATTCTGTAGCACAGACTAAAGCAGATATCTCCAACATTTTCTGTAATGAGAGCTACTTATGGTCAATGAAACGTATCGAGAGCTGCTAATATTTTTAGTATTTTAATAGTGACCGCATGAGACAAAATTACATTAGTGGCCACCTTATGCAAGAATACTAGCATTGATCACCTCAGTGTATCACACATGGTTATTTGGAGTAATATTGAAAAGTCTTTGTTAATACGCAATGCTTTTAAAAGGGTAAAACATAACAGCCATAGCTGCGTTACCAAGGAATTAATATGTGTAAAAAGTCTGCCCAGAACCACATGTTTTAATCACTCGAATATAAGCTTTAAATATATTTTGGAAATTTGATTATTTTTATCCGAGTATCAGTTTATGAGCTCTACAAAAAAACAATTTTTCATCTTGAATATACACTCTCAATTTTGGTGTATGTATATTGATTCAACCATGCAAAAGCTTCTAATTTAGTAGGCTGGGCTGGACACAGGAGAGCTACTTACAGGAAGCTGGAGAGCTACCATATGCTCACAAGCCACTGGTTGGAGATACCTGGAGTAAAATGTTATATGTAGAACTGTTACAGTGTATGCCAAACTGCTGTGTGCAGAACCTTTGTGGTGGCTGATAAATAGCTTCATGCAGAACTTCATCTATGTTAGTTTTACTGCTCTACGCAGAGCTTTCAGGGTGTGTGGTAAACTGTTGTATGTGAAATTTCTATGGCGCAGGCCAAACTATTGCATGCCAAACAGCTTTCTGTAGAGATTTCCAAGTACATGCAGAACTTCATCACAACATTGAAATAGACTATGGGGGTCATTATGACCCTGGCGGTCCTACCCCGCCACGCTGGCAGTGGCGGCCTGACCGCCGACAGCGTGGTGTGCAGGACCGCCAAATTATGACCACTGAAGTGAACTGGCTGCATCGCAGCCAGTTCACCCCCCATACCGCCAGGGGGGTGGGGCTGCCTGGCCGAAGATTGGCCACCTTCGGCCCGGCAGTCCACCTAACACCACCCGTAGTATAATGAGTATCCTTACTGCTAGGGAGTCCGTGGCAGCAGCCCTGCCACAAAATTCCTAATACTAATTTCTAAAGCCACTGCAGAACTCCCCAACCCCCCTCCCCGTAGGAGCCCCCCCACACCTGACCCCATCAAGAGCCTCCTACCCCCGCAAGCAGCGTTGCCCCCCGATCCCTGTACTGACCCCCGCCTCAATCCCTGTACTGACCCCCCCTGCCCCACCGATCCACGTACTGGCCCCCCATCCAATCCACGCACGCACACACCACACATACAGACATACACTCACACATCCACACATACATACATGCACACACACATACACGTTCACTCATTCACACACACACACATGCACACATGACCACAACACTCCCCCACCCCTGCATAAACGCATTTACACAAGCACACACTTGCACACACACAACACCCTCCCACCCCCCTCTATTCACACACACACCCATTCATGCACACAATACTCAACACCCCCCTTCCCCTGTCGGTTGATCACCTTACCTGGTGGTCGTCCGGGAGGGAACAGGGTCCATGGGGTCCATGGGGCCTGCTCCGCCGGCACCACCCCATCACCACAACACCATCACACCAATTACAAAGTTGTAATCACAGGCGGTGTTGTGATGAAGTGGCTGTGCCGGCGGAGCAACCTCCGCTAGACTGCCGACCGGCAGTCTGGCTGCTGGTGGCTCTCCACCCAATTTATGGCGGCGAGCTACCAGGAGTCATAATATAGAGGTCCAAAGACCTTCATCACTGGCGGTCTCGTGGCGGGCGTAACTTCGGCGGTCAACTGTTTTGACCACCGAAATCATAATGAGGGCCTATGCCTTTAAGGACATGATCACATGGTTAAATAGCAGCCATTATGCTGCGCGGCTGATAAATAGCCAGGCTCCATAGCTGACTGTGATTATGGAGGCATAAGAGTAGTTCCATTCTAGCTCTTTAGCAGCACAACACAGTAGCAGATGTAGACATCTAGAAGTAAGCCTGTGTGGTTATTGTCGCTGGACATGCCAATCTGCCACTCGGTTGTTTTCCTGCAGGGCCACAGGATTCTGTCTCGAAGAAAGTGGGCATCCATGAAACCCCCGGTGGCCCTTTCAAGCCATGATATCCTTCAATGTGAGACCGGTTTGATTTCCAGTTTGGGTCAGCCCAGGATGTCATGGGCTCCCAGTTTAGGAAGAGGCTTTCCTTATGCCAAACCTCCCGATTCCGGCAGGAGTCTACCGATTTCAAGGCTAGTCTCCTGCCTCCCGATTCCTGCATGTAAAAACCCAATTCCTCTAATATGCGATTCTGTACGAGCAGACCTGCATATCCCATACATAACAGTAACCTGATTCAGGCCCCAATAGAAGTTAATGGAGAAATTCCATTCGCCAGATTTTTTTTCAAGAAATATCCCTCTTTTCTCTTTTAAAATGTTGGTATGTATGCTTACAGGTTTCATACTGCACATCATGCGCACTTTGTACAAATTATTTGCATACACTAGGAATGCAGTAAGGAGACAATTCCGTAAAAAAAAATTGAAAAAAGTAATTGCAGTTAAAATGAGCTGCACTCATAACTTTTTATTACTTTAAATTCAAGTATTGTGGTTAGTATTTATGACAGCTTGTTCTAACATAGTAATGTAATTCATGTTTCTACATGTTGCAAAGGACAGGTGGTGATTTTACCCAATTTAATAGTACTACATTTATCAACCTAAGAAAGATGAAAGGCAATTTCAGCATTACAGAATCCGAACTCTGGTTACTTGAACTGCAAATAATATTTTCTGAGCAAAGATGACCTCTGGATTCCAATCTGTTGGTTCCCTGCGATCGGTTGTCTGACTCTGAATTGGTGGTACTATGCCAAGAACGTCTTGCCGATTTAAGGAAATGTGTCCCATGTCAGGAGAGTCTTCCACCAGTATTCTCAATGTCACTCCAGTCACAACAAATACATTATATCTCACTTTGTTCTAAATGGCAGGTCAAGCCAGATGTACACACTCAACTCGCTGAGAGCATGGTGTGTCTCGTCTTCTAGGGCCAGACGTATGAAGAGTTTCCAAATTAGAAATCTGTCGCAAATACGATAGCAACTGGGAAAAGGTGAGTTTGGAATCTATCAACATGTATTTCAGTTCCAATCTCAAAATAGGGATGCAAACCAAATCTTACAGACTCGCTATTTTTGCGACTAGAAATACTGAACTTTGGGACATATGTACGATTACTTTTTCCCATAGACACAGAATGGGTAAAAACCTTTGCTACATCTGGCCCTTATTCACAAATCTAAATTTGCGTTCCATATTTCGGAATGTACTAACATGTCGGAAAATGTCAGCAGTCTCAACAACATGTTTTGGCATTTGCAAACTAGCATCAAGTGGAAGCAAGTGGTAATCAGGTACAAACTATAAAAGGAGTGGAAATTGCCATTTTTCAACAATGGTTTTCTCAGAATGCTATGGTGAGGAGGATGTGGGTTTTTTGCTACACACCAGCAGAGGAGAAGACAAGGGGCCTGATTACGACCTTGGCAGATGGGTACTCTGTCACAAGCGGATAGGATATAATGGAACTTGTAATACGGCGGGCGGATATCCGTCACGTTTTTGACCGAGTATCCCATCTGTCATGTTCATAATCAGGCCCAAAGGCAGGAGTGCATTTTCAGAGTCAAAGTGACTTTATTCCAATAGACTGAGGAGGGGTTTTATGAGAAGTGTAACTGAGCAGCAATGCTATTGTTTATTTAATTGTGGACTTAGAGCCTGTGTTGTATAGCGACGCACACCGGAGTGTGTCTATCCTCACACACACAAGTACTCTGCTGCCTTCACCTTTTAGCCTCAGGAACCAATGTTGTTTAATATTAATAGACACATCAAATTTTCCCCAAGATTTGCAGCAAATACATTTTGTTTTTTTTTGCTTGGCACGTTTTCCCAGGTTATTGGCTGTGTGGATGGGACACATGTTAATTTGTCCCCCAAGCGCTACATATGTGTTTGTACAAATGGAATGCAATGCTGGCTGCCCAATTACAGACCTAGGTGCCAGATTCCCTGGATGAACACAATTCATATATTTTCAGGCACTATGGCCTATATAAATGCCTTTCAAGGGAATATTATTCTACTAGGACATAAACCTAATCCTTAGATTTGATATTTGAGTATCCTGACTTTGTTTACAACCTATATTTGGCGATACCCTCACTGAAGCAACCAGTTGGTGAGGCAACTCTTGCTCCTATTAAATAGGACTCCAGATTACTCGTCCTGTCTCCCTTTGTTACCTAGGAACAGTGTATTGCATTATTAGTAACTTTCATTGGAGGGTATACACTGGACCTTTAATCCTCCATATCCCCTGTATTTTTGATGTGTTCAGTACAGCAGCTTTGCTGTGGGATTATATATTAGTCTAGTCTAGACTCCCCCAAGATGGATAATTTCCAGGGGCTAAGCTTTGACGATGACATCGTATCAGCTATTCTACAGACCCCTTCCATTCTGGGAAATGAGGGTGCCGGACCTTCGGGTCCCACAAAAGCAGAATGGGATAAGTTGTCCTCGCTGAAGCGAGATTTGATCAAAACAGTACTTCATGGGACTATCATGACAGAGTACTTGCGAGCCAATATAGCCCCCAATGGACTACTTGTGTCCAACATGCCGCGGATTTTCCTACAGGACTTGGCCTTTAGGAAAGACTGGGCTCAAATCGCCTGGAAATGTACCCGCGATTGGTTGGTACTTATCATCAACACCTCCAGGCGGATAGCAGAATCCATGGCTGTACAGATCACCTTTATGGAGAACACACTGAAAACCACAGTTTCTATCGCAGCATTCAAGAGTCGATTAGCGGAAATCAATTTAGAACTGAATGAGTCAAAGGAATTCTTGACACAACAAAAAATCACTAAATTGCAGAAAGACATCAGCAAATTTAGCAGAGAAAAAGTCTATCCCTATATCAAGGAAGACTATTCTGCCGACACTCAATCAATCTCGTCAGATGAATCTTCTACGTCGTTTAGAAGACCTCGCAAATATAGTCACAGCTCTTCATCTGACGGGTGGAGTACCGATGATGAGAGACCACAACCATATTTCAACTTTCCTCAATATCACCCTGGTCAGCCCCTGGGTTGGCAACAACCCTTCCCCTTCTATCAACCCCGCCACATGTTACCATATATGCCTTTTTTAGGCAGCGGCAGGGGCAGGGGACGAGGCAGAAGGCAAAAGCAGAATGGGATAAGTTGTCCTCGCTGAAGCGAGATTTGATCAAAACAGTACTTCATGGGACTATCATGACAGAGTACTTGCGAGCCAATATAGCCCCCAATGGACTACTTGTGTCCAACATGCCGCGGATTTTCCTACAGGACTTGGCCTTTAGGAAAGACTGGGCTCAAATCGCCTGGAAATGTACCCGCGATTGGTTGGTACTTATCATCAACACCTCCAGGCGGATAGCAGAATCCATGGCTGTACAGATCACCTTTATGGAGAACACACTGAAAACCACAGTTTCTATCGCAGCATTCAAGAGTCGATTAGCGGAAATCAATTTAGAACTGAATGAGTCAAAGGAATTCTTGACACAACAAAAAATCACTAAATTGCAGAAAGACATCAGCAAATTTAGCAGAGAAAAAGTCTATCCCTATATCAAGGAAGACTATTCTGCCGACACTCAATCAATCTCGTCAGATGAATCTTCTACGTCGTTTAGAAGACCTCGCAAATATAGTCACAGCTCTTCATCTGACGGGTGGAGTACCGATGATGAGAGACCACAACCATATTTCAACTTTCCTCAATATCACCCTGGTCAGCCCCTGGGTTGGCAACAACCCTTCCCCTTCTATCAACCCCGCCACATGTTACCATATATGCCTTTTTTAGGCAGCGGCAGGGGCAGGGGACGAGGCAGAAGGCGAGGAAGAGGCAGACGAGTCCATTGGGCTCAGGAGGAACCACAGATGGTCACGCGGAGCCAGGGCAGAGTCCAACAACCAAAGACTTAGTTGTCAACCTGTCTGCAAGACCCCTCTCCCTTGAAGAAACCATGGTTCTTAATAGGGGTTTGGGATTCGTTCCAACCCCGAGAGAAGACTTCTTTCGCCTTCAATGTGAACTCGCACAATTTTTTAGGAAAATACGATTACAGGCCTTTTTCAAAGACAAACCCACTGGTACTGCCCCTCCAGACTCGGGCCTCAAAAAACCGTCCAAATTTATGCCCCCTACTACCTCAATACCGTGTGAGATTTTGGCATTTGAAAAGGCGGTTAATACCGATCTTAGTAAACTTAGACCCAAACAGAATTTCATTAACATACCCAAAAATGAGAACGACGCTCTCAAGAGACTGGCAGCTGACAACAGTATTACCATCAAATCAGCAGATAAAGGAGGCGCTATAGTCATATTGAACTCTGAAGACTATAGACAGGAATGTCTTCGCCTTTTGAGTGACTCCACTTATTATGCACGCATCAATAATGACCCTACAACTAGAATCCAGGCAGAGATAAGAGGGATGATAAATGAGGCTTCCAGCAATTCTTGGATCTCACAAAAAGAAGCAGAATTCCTGGATACTGCGAACCCGAGGATCCCATACTTTTACTGCCTCCCTAAGATTCACAAAGGGAAGACTCCTCCCCCGGGTCGCCCAATATTCTCAGGTATAGGATCTATCCTAGAACCTCTTTCTATATTTTGTGACCATTTTTTGCAACCCCTCGTGCAGCAATCTTCTACATATTTGCGAGACACCAAAGATGTCCTTAACCTTATAGAATCCATCAATGCCACAGATAATGTTCAAGCTATGATCACCCTAGATGTCGAAGCATTATACACTAATATTCCACAACGAGCCACCTTAACAGTAGTTGAAACTGCCCTCCTTTCTGCCACGCTTGACTCGGCTACCCCTGTGCATTTTATTATGCACTGTGCTGACCTAGCCATGACAGAGAATTTTTTCCAGTTCGAAGACCTACTATTTCATCAGATTCGAGGTACTTCGATGGGTAGCACCTTTGCTCCTAGCATGGCATGTCTCTACATGTATGATTTTGAAAAACGATTCATATTACCTGATTCGAACCCCTTCTCTGAGAATATCAAATTGTGGCGTCGTTATATAGACGACATTCTGGTCATCTGGCAGGGCCCCATCGACAAGGTAACAGCCTTTACGACTTGGGTCAACAATTTGGACCCTTTTTTACATTTCACCTCCTTGGTCTCGACCACTATGATCCCTTTCCTGGATCTGGAGATCAGCATTGATAGAGGCAAACTGAAGACTTGCACTTATCAGAAAACTACAGATCGTAATAGCTTATTACTATACGACAGTTACCACCCCAAAGCACTCAGAGACAATTTGCCTTATGGCCAGTTCTTGCGGTTACGCCGCAATTGCAGCAACATCTGCTCGTTTGACATACAAGCTCAAGAATTGAAGCAAAAATTATGTGACCGTCATTATCCCATCAAAGTGGTTAATACTGCCTATAAGCGAGCTAAGTACAGTGACAGAGATTCACTACTGCATACGGCCACCAGGTGTGCAGAAAATAAACTTACGTGTGTTACCACCTTCACACCATTGTCCAATACCATCAAGAAAATCATTAACAAAAGATGGGATATCCTCTGTAGTGGTGGTGAGAATGTCTCAAAACCGTTATTTGCCTTCAAAAGGACAACCAATCTAAAAGATATTTTGATCCACACGCGACCTAAACCCCGGGCTGCGCCCAGTAGACAAGGGACCCTCTGGGAGTTACCATCAGTTAAGGGCCACTACCCTTGTGGAAATTGCAACGTATGTTCACTTACAAAACAAATAGATACGCTAGATTTAGCACCCATTGGAAACTGGCGGCTACTCAAACATACCAACTGCAACACTAGAAACTGTGTATATTTGATCACTTGCCCTTGTGGCTTACAATATGTAGGGATGACCACAAGAGCAGTTAAACTAAGAATCAATGAACACCGCAGCAACATCCGTTGCGGTCGAACTTCAACAAAGCTTAGCATGCATTACATTGAGGTACAACATAGCCCGGATGACATGTGGTGGGTTGTACTACAGACATGTGCCCTGAAGGGGACCGGGTCTCTCTTTGAATTAGAACAACGATGGGTTTTTAAACTTGGGACCCATCGCAAGGGACTGAATGATGACATCCCTTGGACGAGTTTCCCCTCCTGATCTAGGTATCAGGACCTAGAAAAGCCATGGTGACCCACCAGACATGTGAGTTGTTTATAGACAAAATATGACCACTGACAGCACCTTATCTAATATGACAGATAACTGTCATATGATGATTCAGGCCCTAATCCCTCCCTCTACTCCCACCACAGTGTTTTGAGATACTTTCCACAGCCGACTTTATGAAAGTCCCTTCACTTTAAGATGGCCGCCGCTTTATATTTATCATTGAACCTGGATCGCCACGAGCCCGTCATTCATTTCTATCACCAAGTATCTCCGAGCGCGGAACGCACTCCCGTTACCTAGCAACGGGCGCGTCAGACGCTTCTATCAATTTCCGGGCCCAAAGGGATTTCTACCCCCCGGTTCGCGCTTCCCTTTCACTTTCGGGAGCGCATCCAGGGTTAGGTGGAGCCGCCCGTCGCCAGGCTCTTGACAGTAAGTGTACCGCCGTATTGACTTTTTGTGACACTCTCACGTCACTGGTTTACGCTCGCATGTCGACCGAATCGGTGACAGTTTAACTACTTAAAACGCTGTATAGTTGCCCTGAAGGCCTGACCTCCGTCCAGGTTTGACTATTAAGTGATTTCGGCTTCTCTTTATTTTTAACTCTATTAGACTGATTTCAGTCACAAGGCACTCCTTGTCCTTGACCTTTATGCTGCGTGGATCGTTTCCAATCAGAGATACCTTGAGTGGGCACATAGCAAGTGTTTTTATGTCATAGAAATCCCACATACCCTGCATGGACTGCTAATGATGTTTTCTTCTCACTACTATTTAATGATGATCAAGTATGTATTTGATAGAGGGAAGGGACTCCCTTTTATTATGTTTTCAGTACTATCAAACATCTAATAAGCATCTGTGGACTGTCTCCACTATCCATAAGGGTGGAGTTTGTTATTTTGTTGTAAGGGTGGAATTCCTGACATTTTTTGTTAATCTACACAATTTTTGTTAATCCACACGTGCCCCTTGATTTACTTATTTGTGTGTTTATTTATTTTTTCCATATGACTAGTAGTGTGTTAAACGAACCTGGCCATTGGCCTGCGTGATCCCATGAAGCCCTGACTCAATGTGGGAGGGTAAGCATATCTCTGTTTATTTGGCATGAGTGTGTCACCACCAGCACTATCACCGTGTGCCACACAGTTTACCGTACATTCTGCTTCAACAGAATCGAGAACATTTTTGAGACACAATTTACGCTTTTATCTTTTCTAGGGTGACGAATAGGAACTAAATAAGGGTCATAATGGACTCATGTAAGTGACTGACGATAACTTTTTGTTTGACTGTCAGTTCTGATATGTGATAGCCAATTTAGCTTGTAGTTGGAGAAGTTTTTACACTAGGTCCTGAAGAAGCGTCATTGGATCCATGTGGACCACAAAGACGCGAAACATGTCGACCCGATTTTGAGGAGGGTCTTACAGTTTTTTGACCCTCCGTTATTAGACATACAGTTAGAGAGTGGCAGAGCATTATCTCTATCTCACTCTCCTGATCAATATTTTAATCTTGGCCTTCACCCCACATAGACAGAATAAAGTTAAGTACTCATTAAGGGTCCTGAGCCAATTTTATTTTCTTTCTTTGAACTCTCCCCATTTTCTTTCCCCCTACTTATCTGCGGGATAGAGTGGCATCATCGAGAAAAGATCTCCGGCAAAGAGCCCCCCAGATGGGTGGTGCCCGTCAGACATTGCAGCGCCGGTCTGACGAGGAGCTTGTCCGATGATGAAGCATGACACCCATTTGGGTGTGTGAGGACTCTTGCTCCTATTAAATAGGACTCCAGATTACTCGTCCTGTCTCCCTTTGTTACCTAGGAACAGTGTATTGCATTATTAGTAACTTTCATTGGAGGGTATACACTGGACCTTTAATCCTCCATATCCCCTGTATTTTTGATGTGTTCAGTACAGCAGCTTTGCTGTGGGATTATATATTAGTCTAGTCTAGACTCCCCCAAGATGGATAATTTCCAGGGGCTAAGCTTTGACGATGACATCGTATCAGCTATTCTACAGACCCCTTCCATTCTGGGAAATGAGGGTGCCGGACCTTCGGGTCCCACAAAAGCAGAATGGGATAAGTTGTCCTCGCTGAAGCGAGATTTGATCAAAACAGTACTTCATGGGACTATCATGACAGAGTACTTGCGAGCCAATATAGCCCCCAATGGACTACTTGTGTCCAACATGCCGCGGATTTTCCTACAGGACTTGGCCTTTAGGAAAGACTGGGCTCAAATCGCCTGGAAATGTACCCGCGATTGGTTGGTACTTATCATCAACACCTCCAGGCGGATAGCAGAATCCATGGCTGTACAGATCACCTTTATGGAGAACACACTGAAAACCACAGTTTCTATCGCAGCATTCAAGAGTCGATTAGCGGAAATCAATTTAGAACTGAATGAGTCAAAGGAATTCTTGACACAACAAAAAATCACTAAATTGCAGAAAGACATCAGCAAATTTAGCAGAGAAAAAGTCTATCCCTATATCAAGGAAGACTATTCTGCCGACACTCAATCAATCTCGTCAGATGAATCTTCTACGTCGTTTAGAAGACCTCGCAAATATAGTCACAGCTCTTCATCTGACGGGTGGAGTACCGATGATGAGAGACCACAACCATATTTCAACTTTCCTCAATATCACCCTGGTCAGCCCCTGGGTTGGCAACAACCCTTCCCCTTCTATCAACCCCGCCACATGTTACCATATATGCCTTTTTTAGGCAGCGGCAGGGGCAGGGGACGAGGCAGAAGGCGAGGAAGAGGCAGACGAGTCCATTGGGCTCAGGAGGAACCACAGATGGTCACGCGGAGCCAGGGCAGAGTCCAACAACCAAAGACTTAGTTGTCAACCTGTCTGCAATACCCCTCTCCCTTGAAGAAACCATGGTTCTTAATAGGGGTTTGGGATTCGTTCCAACCCCGAGAGAAGACTTCTTTCGCCTTCAATGTGAACTCGCACAATTTTTTAGGAAAATACGATTACAGGCCTTTTTCAAAGACAAACCCACTGGTACTGCCCCTCCAGACTCGGGCCTCAAAAAACCGTCCAAATTTATGCCCCCTACTACCTCAATACCGTGTGAGATTTTGGCATTTGAAAAGGCGGTTAATACCGATCTTAGTAAACTTAGACCCAAACAGAATTTCATTAACATACCCAAAAATGAGAACGACGCTCTCAAGAGACTGGCAGCTGACAACAGTATTACCATCAAATCAGCAGATAAAGGAGGCGCTATAGTCATATTGAACTCTGAAGACTATAGACAGGAATGTCTTCGCCTTTTGAGTGACTCCACTTATTATGCACGCATCAATAATGACCCTACAACTAGAATCCAGGCAGAGATAAGAGGGATGATAAATGAGGCTTCCAGCAATTCTTGGATCTCACAAAAAGAAGCAGAATTCCTGGATACTGCGAACCCGAGGATCCCATACTTTTACTGCCTCCCTAAGATTCACAAAGGGAAGACTCCTCCCCCGGGTCGCCCAATAGTCTCAGGTATAGGATCTATCCTAGAACCTCTTTCTATATTTTGTGACCATTTTTTGCAACCCCTCGTGCAGCAATCTTCTACATATTTGCGAGACACCAAAGATGTCCTTAACCTTATAGAATCCATCAATGCCACAGATAATGTTCAAGCTATGATCACCCTAGATGTCGAAGCATTATACACTAATATTCCACAACGAGCCACCTTAACAGTAGTTGAAACTGCCCTCCTTTCTGCCACGCTTGACTCGGCTACCCCTGTGCATTTTATTATGCACTGTGCTGACCTAGCCATGACAGAGAATTTTTTCCAGTTCGAAGACCTACTATTTCATCAGATTCGAGGTACTTCGATGGGTAGCACCTTTGCTCCTAGCATGGCATGTCTCTACATGTATGATTTTGAAAAACGATTCATATTACCTGATTCGAACCCCTTCTCTGAGAATATCAAATTGTGGCGTCGTTATATAGACGACATTCTGGTCATCTGGCAGGGCCCCATCGACAAGGTAACAGCCTTTACGACTTGGGTCAACAATTTGGACCCTTTTTTACATTTCACCTCCTTGGTCTCGACCACTATGATCCCTTTCCTGGATCTGGAGATCAGCATTGATAGAGGCAAACTGAAGACTTGCACTTATCAGAAAACTACAGATCGTAATAGCTTATTACTATACGACAGTTACCACCCCAAAGCACTCAGAGACAATTTGCCTTATGGCCAGTTCTTGCGGTTACGCCGCAATTGCAGCAACATCTGCTCGTTTGACATACAAGCTCAAGAATTGAAGCAAAAATTATGTGACCGTCATTATCCCATCAAAGTGGTTAATACTGCCTATAAGCGAGCTAAGTACAGTGACAGAGATTCACTACTGCATACGGCCACCAGGTGTGCAGAAAATAAACTTACGTGTGTTACCACCTTCACACCATTGTCCAATACCATCAAGAAAATCATTAACAAAAGATGGGATATCCTCTGTAGTGGTGGTGAGAATGTCTCAAAACCGTTATTTGCCTTCAAAAGGACAACCAATCTAAAAGATATTTTGATCCACACGCGACCTAAACCCCGGGCTGCGCCCAGTAGACAAGGGACCCTCTGGGAGTTACCATCAGTTAAGGGCCACTACCCTTGTGGAAATTGCAACGTATGTTCACTTACAAAACAAATAGATACGCTAGATTTAGCACCCATTGGAAACTGGCGGCTACTCAAACATACCAACTGCAACACTAGAAACTGTGTATATTTGATCACTTGCCCTTGTGGCTTACAATATGTAGGGATGACCACAAGAGCAGTTAAACTAAGAATCAATGAACACCGCAGCAACATCCGTTGCGGTCGAACTTCAACAAAGCTTAGCATGCATTACATTGAGGTACAACATAGCCCGGATGACATGTGGTGGGTTGTACTACAGACATGTGCCCTGAAGGGGACCGGGTCTCTCTTTGAATTAGAACAACGATGGGTTTTTAAACTTGGGACCCATCGCAAGGGACTGAATGATGACATCCCTTGGACGAGTTTCCCCTCCTGATCTAGGTATCAGGACCTAGAAAAGCCATGGTGACCCACCAGACATGTGAGTTGTTTATAGACAAAATATGACCACTGACAGCACCTTATCTAATATGACAGATAACTGTCATATGATGATTCAGGCCCTAATCCCTCCCTCTACTCCCACCACAGTGTTTTGAGATACTTTCCACAGCCGACTTTATGAAAGTCCCTTCACTTTAAGATGGCCGCCGCTTTATATTTATCATTGAACCTGGATCGCCACGAGCCCGTCATTCATTTCTATCACCAAGTATCTCCGAGCGCGGAACGCACTCCCGTTACCTAGCAACGGGCGCGTCAGACGCTTCTATCAATTTCCGGGCCCAAAGGGATTTCTACCCCCCGGTTCGCGCTTCCCTTTCACTTTCGGGAGCGCATCCAGGGTTAGGTGGAGCCGCCCGTCGCCAGGCTCTTGACAGTAAGTGTACCGCCGTATTGACTTTTTGTGACACTCTCACGTCACTGGTTTACGCTCGCATGTCGACCGAATCGGTGACAGTTTAACTACTTAAAACGCTGTATAGTTGCCCTGAAGGCCTGACCTCCGTCCAGGTTTGACTATTAAGTGATTTCGGCTTCTCTTTATTTTTAACTCTATTAGACTGATTTCAGTCACAAGGCACTCCTTGTCCTTGACCTTTATGCTGCGTGGATCGTTTCCAATCAGAGATACCTTGAGTGGGCACATAGCAAGTGTTTTTATGTCATAGAAATCCCACATACCCTGCATGGACTGCTAATGATGTTTTCTTCTCACTACTATTTAATGATGATCAAGTATGTATTTGATAGAGGGAAGGGACTCCCTTTTATTATGTTTTCAGTACTATCAAACATCTAATAAGCATCTGTGGACTGTCTCCACTATCCATAAGGGTGGAGTTTGTTATTTTGTTGTAAGGGTGGAATTCCTGACATTTTTTGTTAATCTACACAATTTTTGTTAATCCACACGTGCCCCTTGATTTACTTATTTGTGTGTTTATTTATTTTTTCCATATGACTAGTAGTGTGTTAAACGAACCTGGCCATTGGCCTGCGTGATCCCATGAAGCCCTGACTCAATGTGGGAGGGTAAGCATATCTCTGTTTATTTGGCATGAGTGTGTCACCACCAGCACTATCACCGTGTGCCACACAGTTTACCGTACATTCTGCTTCAACAGAATCGAGAACATTTTTGAGACACAATTTACGCTTTTATCTTTTCTAGGGTGACGAATAGGAACTAAATAAGGGTCATAATGGACTCATGTAAGTGACTGACGATAACTTTTTGTTTGACTGTCAGTTCTGATATGTGATAGCCAATTTAGCTTGTAGTTGGAGAAGTTTTTACACTAG
The DNA here is from genome assembly GCF_031143425.1 of Pleurodeles waltl. Lineage (NCBI taxonomy): Eukaryota > Metazoa > Chordata > Amphibia > Caudata > Salamandridae > Pleurodeles > Pleurodeles waltl. The sequence goes on from NC_090441.1 coordinate 156,328,280, forward strand.
GTCCTGAAGAAGCGTCATTGGATCCATGTGGACCACAAAGACGCGAAACATGTCGACCCGATTTTGAGGAGGGTCTTACAGTTTTTTGACCCTCCGTTATTAGACATACAGTTAGAGAGTGGCAGAGCATTATCTCTATCTCACTCTCCTGATCAATATTTTAATCTTGGCCTTCACCCCACATAGACAGAATAAAGTTAAGTACTCATTAAGGGTCCTGAGCCAATTTTATTTTCTTTCTTTGAACTCTCCCCATTTTCTTTCCCCCTACTTATCTGCGGGATAGAGTGGCATCATCGAGAAAAGATCTCCGGCAAAGAGCCCCCCAGATGGGTGGTGCCCGTCAGACATTGCAGCGCCGGTCTGACGAGGAGCTTGTCCGATGATGAAGCATGACACCCATTTGGGTGTGTGAGGACTCTTGCTCCTATTAAATAGGACTCCAGATTACTCGTCCTGTCTCCCTTTGTTACCTAGGAACAGTGTATTGCATTATTAGTAACTTTCATTGGAGGGTATACACTGGACCTTTAATCCTCCATATCCCCTGTATTTTTGATGTGCCTCCTGGAAGCCTACAACAAGGAAAGGCAATTGTTAGACCTGACAGCCTTAGGGTGGTTTTAGGACTCTGCACACCTTACCACTGATGTCTAGTGCTAAGGTGCAGATGCTCTTTCCCCTAATATTGGTTCCTACTCAATTAGCATATTTAAATTACGTGTAAGGTCCTAGTAAAGTGCACTACAGATGCCCAGGGCCTGGAAATTAAACGCTACTAGTGGGCTTGCAGCACTGATTGTGCAACCCACATAAATAGCCCCTTGACCATGTCTCAGGCCGGGCATTGCAAGGCCTGTGTGTGCACTTGCACTGCCACTTCAATTTGGCATTTAAAACTACTTTCCATGCCTCAAACTTCCGGTTTTCTACATATAAGTCACCCATAAGGTAGGCCCTAGGTAGCCCATAGGACAGGGTGCTATGAAGGTAAAAGACATGATATGTACTTATGTCTTTTTCATGTCCGAGTAGTGGAAAAATCATACATTTGTTTTCCACTACTGTGAGGCCTGCTCCTCTCTAGCATTAGAACTGCCCTCACATACTTTCAAGTGGTAGATTCTGATCTGGAAGGGGTAGCCCTGTCATGTTTAGTATTGCCAGAATGGTAATAGAAAATCCTGCTTACTGGTGCAGTTGGATTTAACATTATTCCTTTAAAAATGCCACTTTTAGAAAGTGGGCATTTCTCTACACTTACTGGCATCTGTGTCTTACAGCCCTATCTCCAATCCACATCGGGTCTATGCTGGTTGACAGCTCCCCTTGTGCATTCCACCCAGTCATAAACACAGGACACTCAGTCACATCTGCATTCATCTGCATACTGAATGGGTCTCCCTGGGCAGGAAGGGTGGAGGGGCTCTCTCTTACATTTCAAAGGCAAGTGGACCACCACCACAGGAATCCTGGCAGACAAACATGGGCTGAAAGGGGGACTTGTGCACTTCAACAACACTCTTTGACGTTTCCTTCACTTCAAAGGCATTTTTGGGTATATGAACTGGGTCTCTGGCCCCACCAAATCAGACAATTCTGGATCTACACCTGGAATCTGTCAAAGACACTGCATGGCTGCCCAAAGGACTCACTTAGAGTGCTTTACTGAAGGACTGCTTTCCTGCTTGTTGCCCTGGTGCTCCTGGCTCTGGAAGGACTCTGTCTTCCTCCAAAAGTGCTTTCCAAGGGCTTGGATTTACCCTTGCCTCCTGTTTCTGAAGTCTCAGGGCCAACAAAGACTTCACCCTTTCAGGAAATCTTTGTGTGTCGGAAAGTTGGTACAACGCTGGCAGAAATCGCTGCAGCACCTGCATAGTGGTTTGAAAATTGCTACATCGGCGACCGAAATGAAGCAGAGCTGAACTCGCAACTGGAAATCGAAGCAGCACCTGCCTCGCGGCTGAAATTTTGCATCATTGCCTACCGGATCTCCACAGTACCTGCTCCTTCTAACAGTGCGTCAAGCACTTTCAACGCATCATCTGTGGGTGTCAAAATATCATCACAGTGAGGAACCAATGCTGCGCTCTTGGAAATCAACGCATCACGTTGCAGCATGGAAACAAACAGCACATCGTGTGTGCCGTGCCAGAAAATCTGACGCAGTGCCTTATTTTTCAACGCATTTCCTCCTCTTCAGCCCTGGTGAGTCGTTATTTTGATGCATTCCAATTACAGTGTGTTACATAGATACAACAAGTGATTCTTAAGGATTGAGGATTAAACCTTTAAAAAGTGATATCTCAACTTGTGCATATTGGATTTTTGTCATTTTTAGCTCATTGTATTCAGATAAATATTATCTGTTTTTCTAAACATGTGAGGTGTACTTTTGTGGTGTTTTCACTGTGTTACTGTTTGAGTTATTGCACAAATACTTTACACATCACATTCTAAGTTAAGCCTGACTGTTCTGTGCCAAGCTACCAGAGGGTGAGCACAGGATAATTTGGGTTGTGTTATGACTTACCCTGACTAGGATTGTGGTCCCTACTTGGACAGGGCGAATACCTTTGCCAACTAGAGGCCACATTTCTAATGGCAGTATAGTTCAGAATGGCCCCACTTCCAAGTCTTTGATATGAAGTTCCTCTCTCCTATTACTCTCTGTTCTTGGTTTTTATAACATATCTGATCATTGTTGAAGCTTTTGTAAATAAACAATTAGCAAAAAGAAGGCACTGGCACACTAGCACTTACATTCTGTGAAGCTATGATCTTTGTTTAGTAATAATAATCATGTAGTGAAATTATTAGCTTCTATGAAAACTTGTTCATAACTCCAAAATAATTATTACAACTGGGAAATCAATTCAGACAAAATAACATGAATATATTTAAGCAGACTTGATTATCATATTGCAATGAATAATATGCATTTTATATTCACCATTTATATCTAAATAAATAAATCACAAATGCAATTCAAGAAAGGGCATACCTAGACTGAAAAATAGGATTAACTATGATAATATACCCATGAAGGCTCAAGCCTTGGGATTGCATTTTACATGGGAAGGTCAACAGGCAGTTCCACCTGGTTTAAATAAGCAAACATAAACATATGAATTGGGTGCCATGAGCCAGGGCTCAGAATTGGAGGAGGGATATGGTGCTTTCCCCACCCTTCCAAGACAGCAGTTAGACAAAGAAGTGAGAAGTCCCCTTCTTAGAGGACACCAGTCTGTAATTTAGGTTTCCCTACGGATTAATGCATCCTTAAATTAGTGTCAAGAAGGAAAAACACACAGGAAAGTTTGGAAACAAAAGCAAAAAAAAAGAATGCATGGATACCAGATGCGCAAGGTGTTAGGGATTTTCCTATTTACAGTTGTTTTATTCAGTAATTGGAAGAATTGTGAACTGACAAGCAAACACTGTTGGCCAATTCTCTCCCCCAGATGCAACAATGTTTTTATGCTTTATATGATCAAATTTTTAAAACCTTTTGAGGTGGTGGTTTGGACTCTGAATAATCATTTTCCATAATTTTCCTTTGCTATTCAAAGCAGCACTTTCAAACACCCTGTGACCCTGGGAGCAGCGTAGTGATAGAAATGAAATTCATGATGGCTTACAAAGTAGGGATGAGTTAGGCTCCAATGGTGAAAAGGAGGTGTGGGCTGAGGTACCACTCTTGAATGAAGCATGTGAGCTGGGTAGCGTTTGCTGACGAAAACATTTGAAGGGGCAGTTGAAAAGGATGGATTTCCCTATTTCCTTTGGTTGTTTTGATGGTTTGAAAGAGGTCTGAGCTAAATGGTATACTTCCTGATACTGGAGTTAAGGTATTTCTAGGGCATGAGGCTTAAGCAGCAAGGCTGCTGCTATGGTTGGTGCTTATCGACTGCAGTAAAATGCTAATTTGATGATCATGACTTGTAGTGGACTATATGTGATGCTGAAATTATCACCAGTGTATACAAGATCATAGGAAATGTGCATTTGGTTTTGTATGTAATTGTGAATGTGTTCTTCTTTAATGAGATATAGGCCAGAGAGTATCATTCCGTGCCCCATACTAAGGCCCATATTTATACTTTTTGAGCGCCACTTTTGCGTCAAAAAGCGGCACAAATGCGGCGCTAAAAAAGTATAAATATGGGCCAAGGTACGTGCAACTTACTCAAACTGGTTGGTGAATGGGAATACAATTAATACTGCACCCTACATACTACTATGTCACATCACTAACTGTCCATTCAAAGGAGGTCTCACAACCACTAGCCTAATTATTAATATTAATTAGACCAGTCAGAATTTGCAACCCCACTCTGATTGGCTGCCGGTGTAGGGATTGAAGCCTGCGTGTGCTTTCCAACAAAGGAAACCTAAAAAAAAATTGCCCATCTCTGCTAAAGGTACTGGTGTTGCTTTTAAAAACGTTTTTCCCAGTGGAAAGGCATTCGAGGACAAGACAGTGGTTCAATGGACCACTACCTGCTCTTCCCATCACTCCCTCCAAAGCAGGTGTAGGAAAGTACCATCTTGCCTGCCATTTTACCCCCATATTTCACTGTATATATGTTGTTTTAGCTGTATGTGTCACTGGGACCCTGCCAGCCAGGGCCCCAGTGCTCATAAGTGTGCCCTGAATGTGTTACCTGTGTTATGACTAACTGTCTCACTGAGGCTCTGCTATCCAGAACCTCAGTGGTTATGCTCTCTCATTTCTTTCCAAATTGTCACTAACAGGCTAGTGACCAATTTCACCAATTTACATTGGCATACTGGAACACCCTTATAATTCCCTAGTATATGGTACTGAGGTACCCAGGGTATTGGGGTTCCAGGAGATCCCTATGGGCTGCAGCATTTCTTTTGCCACCCATAGGGAGCTCTGACAATTCTTACACAGGCCTGCCACTGCAGCCTGAGTGAAATAACGTCCACGTTATTTCACAGCCATTTACCACTGCACTTAAGTAACTTATAAGTCACCTATATGTCTAACCTTTACCTGGTAAAGGTTGGGTGCTAAGTTACTTAGTGTGTGGGCACCCTGGCACTAGCCAAGGTGCCCCCACATTGTTCAGGGCAAATTCCCCAAACTTTGTGAGTGCGGGGACACCATTACACGCGTGCACTATACATAGGTCACTACCTAGGTATAGCTTCACAATGGTAACTCCGAATAGGGCCATGTAACATGTCTATGATCATGGAATTGCCCCCTCTATGCCATCCTGGCATTGTTGGCACAATCCCATGATCCCACGGGTCTCTAGTACAGACCCGGGTACTGCCAAACTGCCTTTCCCGGGGTTTCACTACAGCTGCTGCCAACCCCTCAGACAGGTTTCTGCCCTCCTGGGGTCCAGCCAGGCTTGGCCCAGGAAGGCAGAACAAAGGACTTCCTCAGAGAGAGGGTGTTACACCCTCTCCCTTTGGAAAAAGGTGTTAAGGCAGGGGAGGAGTAGCCTCCCCCAGCCTCTGGAAATGCTTTCATGGGCACAGATGGTGCCCATTTCTGCATAAGCCAGTCTACACCGGTTCAGGGACCCCTCAGCCCTGCTCTGGCGCGAAACTGGACAAAGGAAAGGGGAGTGACCACTCCCCTGACCTGCACCTCCCCTGGGAGGTGCCCAGAGCTCCTCCAGTGTGCTCCAGACCTCTGCCATCTTGGAAACAGAGGTGCTGCTGGCACACTGGACTGCTCTGAGTGGCCAGTGCCAGCAGGTGACGTCAGAGAGTCCTTCTGATAGGCTCCTTCAGGTGTTGCTAGCCTATCCTCTCTCCTAAGTAGCCAAACCCTCTTTTCTGGCTATTTAGGGTCTCTGCTTTGGGGAATTCCTTAGATAACGAATGCAAGAGCTCATCAGAGTTCCTCTGCATCTCTCTCTTCACCTTCTGCCAAGGAATCGACTGCTGACCGCGCTGGAAGCCTGCAAAACTACAACAAAGTAGCAAAGATGACTACTGCGTCACTGTAACGCTGATCCAGCCGCCTTCTCGACTGTTTCCCTGGTGGTGCATGCTGTGGGGGTAGTCTGCCTCCTCTCTGCACTAGAAGCTCCGAAGAAATCTCCCGTGGGTCGACGGAATCTTCCCCCTACAACCGCAGGTACCAAAGAACTGCATCACCGGTACTCTGGGTCTCCTCTCAGCACGACGAGCGAGGTCCCTTGAACTCAGCAACTCTGTCCAAGTGACTCCCACAGTCCAGTGACTCTTCAGTCCAAGTTTGGTGGAGGTAAGTCCTTGCCTCCCCACGCCAGACTGCATTGCTGAGAACCGCGTCTTTTGCAGCTACTCCGGCTCCTGTGCACTTTTCCAGGATTTCCTCTGTACACAGCCAAGCCTGGGTCTACAGCACTCTAACCTGCATTGCACGACCTCCTGAGTTGTCCTCCGGCGGCGTGGACTCTCTTGTGCAACTTTGGGTGAGCACCGTTTCACTCCACTTTGTAGTGCCTGTTCTGGCACTTCTCCGGGTGCTGCTTGCTTCTGAGTGGGCTCCTTGTCTTGCTGGACGCCCCCTCTGTCTCCTCACGCAATTGGCGACATCCTGGTCCCTCCTGGGCCACCGCAGCATCCAAAAACCCTAACTGCGAGCTTTGCAGCTAGCAAGGCTTGTTTGCGGTCTTTCTTCAGGAAAACACTTCTGCACGACTCTTCATGACGTGGAACATCCATCCTCCAAAGGGGAAATTTCTAGCCCTTATCGTTCTTGCAGAATCCTTAGCTTCTACCGTCCGGTGGCAGCTCCTTTGCACCCACAGCTGGCATTTCCTGGGCATCTGCCCACTCCCGACTTGATCGTGACTTTTGGACTTGGTCCCCTTGTTCCACAGGTACTCTCATCTGGAAATCCATCATTGTTGCATTGCTGGTGTCAGTCTTGCCCGCAGAATTCCCCTATCACGACTTCTGTGCTCTTTGGGGAACTTCAGTGCACTTTGCACTCACTTTTCAGGGTCTTGGGGTGGGCTATTTTTCTAACCCTCACTGTTTTCTTACAGTCCCAGCGACCCTCTACAAGGTCACATAGGTTTGGGGTCCATTCGTGGTTCGCATTCCACTTCTAGAGTATATGGTTTGTGTTGCCCGTATGCCTATGTGATCCTATTGCATCCTATTGTGACTATACATTGTTTGTACTGTTTTCTATTGCTATTACGGCATATTTTTGTTTGGTGTACATATATCTTGTGTATATTTGCTATCCTCATACTGAGGGTACTCACTGAGATACTTTGGCATATTGTCATAAAAATAAAGTACCTCTATTTTTAGTATATCTGTGTATTGTGTTTTCTTATGATATTGTGCAAGTGACACTAGTGGTACTGTAGGAGCTTCACTCGTCTCCTAGTTCAGCCTAAGCTGCTCTGCTAAGCTACCTTTTCTATCAGCCTAAGCTGCTAGACACCCCTATACACTAATAAGGGATACCTGGGCCTGGTGCAAGGTGTAAGTACCCCTTGGTACTCACTACAAGCCAGTCCAGCCTCCTACATTGGAAGCAGCGACGGGATAAGTACTTTGAAACTACTTACCACTTTTGTCATATTGTACTTTTCATAAGAGAAAAATATACAAAACAAGTTAAGTGTATGTACACATAACAAAAAAGTTTTGCTTTTCCTCCTTCACTTCTTTGCTAAGTGCTGAAAAGTACTTCTAAACTTTCAAAAAGTTCTTAAAAAGTTTAAAAAGTTTTTTTTTCTGTTCTTTAAAAAGTTCTAAAAAAAAAATTCTCACTTGTTCTGTCCCTTAAACACTTTCTATCATGTCTGGTACAGGCCTACCTCTTGATCTGTCCAACATAGCTTATGACAACCTTAGCTGTAAGGAAGCAAGGAGTCTCTGCATAGATAGAGGTTTAGGGGTAGGAAAGAATCCTTCAAGACAACTGTTGGTTAATATGCTCATTGAACAAGATAAGACCTTAGTTGGCACTTCTGGTGAGAAATTAGCTGATGGTTCCCATTCTGATTCTGGGGCACCCCTAGCAAAAGATGTGGGAGGGAATCTTTCCAACCTGCCCCCTAGCAAACCACCTAGCATAGCTGGCACTGATGTGAGTGTTGCCTCACAACACAGTAAAAGTGTTCATTCTCATCATAGTAGGAGTGTTCATTCTGTTAGCCAGGTTGTTAGAGTGCCATCTGTTAGGGACAGGTCTCCTTCTGTTCAATCTCAGCATACTTCTGTTTCTAGACATGCCTCTCCCACCCACCCTGATGACAGAATGTTAGAAAGGGAGCTCAATAGATTGAGAGTGGAACAATCAAGACTGAAGCTCAAGAAGCAACAGCTGGATTTAGATAGGCAGTCGTTAGAGATAGAAAGAGAAAGACAGAAACTGGGATTAGAATCCCATGGTGGCAGCAGCAGTATTCCAAATAGTCATCCTGCAAAAGAGCATGATTCTAGGAATCTCCACAAGATAGTTCCCCCTTATAAGGAGGGGGATGACATTAACAAGTGGTTTGCTGCACTTGAGAGGGCCTGTGTTGTACAGGATGTCCCTCAAAGTCAGTGGGCTGCTATCCTATGGCTATCATTTAGTGGAAAGGGTAGGGATAGGCTCCTTACTGTGAAAGAAAGTGATGCCAATAATTTTGCAGTTCTTAAGAATGCACTCCTTGTTGGTTCTGGCTTAACCACTGAACAGTACAGGATGAAGTTCAGAGAAACCAAAAAGGAGTCTTCACAAGACTGGGTAGACTTTGTTGGCCATTCAGTGAAGGCCTTGGAGGGGTGGTTACATGGCATTAAAGTTACTGATTATGAAAGCCTGTATAACTTAATCCTGAGAGAGCATATTCTTAATAATTGTATGTCTGATTTGTTGCACCAGTACCTGGTGGACTCTGATCTGACCTCTCCCCAAGAATTGGGAAAGAAGGCAGACAAATGGGTCAGAACAAGGGTGAACAGAAAAGTTCATACAGGGGGTGACAAAGATGGCAAGAAGAAGGATGGTAAGTCTTCTGACAAGGGAGGGGACAAATCTAAAAATGAGACTTTATCAGGCCCACAAAAACACACTGGTGGGGGTGGTGTGCCCAAATCCTCTTCAAATCAAAACAAAGAAAAGAAAGCATGGTGCTATTTTTGTAAAATAAAAGGCCATTGGACAACAGATCCCAGTTTTCCAAAGAAAAGCACCAAGCCTCCTACCACTACAACCCCTGCTGCTACACCTAGTGTCCCTACTAATAGCAGTGGTGGTGGGAGCAAACCTACTAATAGCCAATCCAAGGGAGTAGCTGGGCTCACTTTTGGTAACTTAGTTGGGGTTGGTCTGATTAGGGAGACCGCAGAGGCTGTGTTAGTCTCTGAGGGGGCTATTGATTTAGCCACCTTGGTTGCTTGTCCCCCTTAACATGGATAAGTACAAGCAACTACCCCTAATAAATGGTGTTGAGGTTCAGGCCTACAGGGACACAGGTGCCAGTGTTACAATGGTAATAGAGAAACTGGTCCACCCTGAACAACACCTACTTGGCCACCAGTACCAAGTAACCAATGCTCATAACAACACCCTTAGCCACCCCATGGCTGTTGTGAATCTCAACTGGGGGGGGGGTTACTGGCCCAAAGAAAGTTGTGGTTGCCTCAGATTTACCTGTAGACTGTCTATTAGGGAATGATTTAGAGACATCAGCTTGGGCAGAAGTGGAGTTGGAGGCTCATGCAGCAATGCTGGGCATTCCAGGGCATATTTTTGCTTTGACCAGGGCTCAGGCCAAAAAGCAAAAAGGACAGGGTGACTTGGATCCTGGAAGAATGGACCAAGTGCTCCCTAAAGCTAGGGTTAGTAAAGGTAAAACAGTACCTACTATCCCTCCCTCTACAGTGGATTCTACTTCTGAGGAAGAAGAATTTCCACCCTGTGCAGAACCTACACCAGAGGAGCTGGAAGCAGACACTGCTGAGCTTTTGGGTGAAGGGGGGCCTGCCAGGGAGGAGCTGAGTGTGGCACAGCATGCCTGTCCCACACTAGAGGGTCTAATGCAGCAAGCTGTCAAACAAGCAAATGGGGATGTCAGTGACTCTCACAGAGTTTACTGGGAGGACAACCTCTTGTACACTGAAGCAAGGGATCCAAAACCTGGAGCTGCCAGGAGATTGGTGATTCCTCAGGAGTACAGAAAGTTCCTCCTAACTCTAGCCCACGACATTCCCTTAGCTGGACATTTGGGGCAAATGAAAACCTGGGACAGGCTTGTTCCCTTGTTTCATTGGCCTAGAATGTCAGAGGACACAAAATAATTTTGTAAGTCCTGTGAAACCTGTCAAGCCAGTGGCAAGATAGGTGGCACTCCAAAGGCACCCCTTATTCCACTGCCTGTGGTTGGGGTTCCCTTTGAAAGGGTAGGGGTTGACATAGTTGGCCCCCTTGACCCTCCTACTGCTTCAGGCAATAGGTTTATCTTGGTGGTAGTGGACCATGCCACCAGATATCCTGAAGCAATTCCTCTTAGGACCACTACAGCTCCTGCAGTGGCAAAGGCCCTCCTAGGAATCTTTTCCAGGGTGGGCTTCCCAAAAGAGGTGGTATCAGACAGGGGAAGCAATTTCATGTCTGCTTACTTAAATGCCATGTGGAAGGAGTGCGGTGTTACATACAAGTTCACTACACCCTATCATCCACAAACAAATGGACTGGTGGAGAGATTTAACAAAACTCTCAAAGGCATGATTATGGGACTCCCTGAAAAACTCCGCAGGAGATGGGATATCCTATTACCTTGCCTCCTGTTTGCTTACAGGGAGGTATCCCAAAAAGGAGTGGGCTTCAGCCCCTTTGAACTCCTATTTGGACACCCTGTGAGAGGTCCTCTAACACTTGTTAAGGAGGGTTGGGAACAACTTTTAAAAGCTCCAAAGCAAGACATAGTGGACTATGTACTTGGCCTAAGATCTAGGATGGCTGAGTACATGAAAAAGGCCAGTAAAAACCTTCAGGCCAGCCAAGAGCTCCAAAAGCAATGGCATGACCAGAAGGCTGTTTTGGTTCAGTACCAACCAGGGCAGAAAGTGTGGGTCTTGGAGCCTGTGGCCCCAAGAGCACTCCAAGACAAATGGAGTGGACCCCACATAATTGTTGAAAAGAAGGGTGAAGTCACCTACTTAGTTGACTTAGGCACTGCCAGGAGTCCCCTTAGGGTGCTCCATGTCAATCGCCTGAAACCCTACTATGACAGGGCTGATCTCACCCTGCTCATGGCAACTGCTGAGGGACAGGAAGAAGAGAGTGACCCTCTCCCTGATCTCTTCTCTTCCACAGAACAAGATGCTCTAGTGGAAGGTGTAGTACTGGCAGATTGTCTTACTGCTGAGCAGAAAGACCACTGCATAAATCTCCTGGGTCAGTTTTCTGAACTCTTCTCTACTGTGCCAGGTACCACTTCTTTGTGTGAGCACACTATAGATACTGGAGACAGCTTGCCTGTCAAAAGTAAGATCTATAGGCAGCCTGACCATGTCAGAGACTGCATAAAGCAAGAGGTGCAGAAAATGCTTGAACTGGGAGTGGTTGAGCACTCTAAAAGTCCATGGGCCTCTCCTATGGTACTTGTACCAAAACCTCATTCTAAAGGTGGTAAAAGGGAAATGAGATTTTGTGTTGACTACAGAGGTCTCAACCAGGTAACCAAAACTGATGCTCACCCTATACCGAGGGCAGATGAGCTTATAGATACACTGGCATCTGCCAAGTATCTAAGCACTTTTGATTTGACTGCAGGGTATTGGCAGATCAAATTATCAGAAGATGCAAAAGCAAAAACTGCATTTTCAACCATTGGAGGCCCTTACCAGTTCACAGTAATGCCTTTTGGATTGAAAAATGTACCTGCCACTTTTCAAAGGTTGGTGAATACAGTCCTGCAAGGGCTGGAAGCTTTTAGTGCAGCATATTTGGACGATATAGCTGTCTTTAGCTCCAGCTGGGATGATCACCTGGTCCACCTATGGAAAGTTTTGGAGGCCCTGCAAAAGGCAGGCCTCACTATCAAGGCTTCAAAGTGCCAGATAGGGCAGGGGAAGGTGGTTTATCTGGGACACCTGGTAGGTGGAGAACAGATTGCACCACTTCAGGGGAAAATCCAAACTATTATAGATTGGGTTCCCCCTACTACTCAGACTCAGGTGAGAGCCTTTTTAGGCCTCACTGGGTACTACAGGAGGTTCATAAAGAACTATGGCTCCATTGCAGCCCCTCTTAATGACTTCACATCTAAGAAAATGCCTAAGAAGGTATTATGGACAGCAAACTGTCAGAAAGCTTTTGAGGAGCTGAAGCAGGCCATGTGCTCTGCACCTGTCCTGAAAAGCCCCTGTTATTCCAAAAAATTCATTGTCCAAACTGATGCATCTGAATTAGGGGTAGGGGCAGTCTTATCACAACTTAATTCTGAGGGCCAGGATCAACCTGTCGCTTTTATTAGCAGGAGGTTGACCCCTAGAGAAAAGCGTTGGTCTGCCATAGAGAGGGAGGCCTTTGCTGTGGTCTGGGCACTGAAGAAGTTGAGGCCATACCTGTTTGGCACTCACTTCATTGTTCAGACAGACCACAAACCTCTACTTTGGCTAAAACAAATGAAAGGTGAAAACCCTAATTTGTTGAGGTGGTCCATATCTCTACAGGGAATGGACTATACAGTGGAACATAGACCTGGGAGTACCCACTCCAATGCAGATGGACTCTCCAGATATTTCCACTTAGACAATGAAGACCCATCAGGTAATGACTAGTCTTATTGTCCTTCGTTTGGGGGGGGGGTTGTGTAGGAAAGTACCATCTTGCCTGGCATTTCTTTTGCCACCCATAGGGAGCTCTGACAATTCTTACACAGGCCTGCCACTGCAGCCTGAGTGAAATAACGTCCACGTTATTTCACAGCCATTTACCACTGCACTTAAGTAACTTATAAGTCACCTATATGTCTAACCTTTACCTGGTAAAGGTTGGGTGCTAAGTTACTTAGTGTGTGGGCACCCTGGCACTAGCCAAGGTGCCCCCACATTGTTCAGGGCAAATTCCCCGGACTTTGTGAGTGCGGGGACACCATTACACGCGTGCACTATACATAGGTCACTACCTAGGTATAGCTTCACAATGGTAACTCCGAATATGGCCATGTAACATGTCTATGATCATGGAATTGCCCCCTCTATGCCATCCTGGCATTGTTGGCACAATCCCATGATCCCACGGGTCTCTAGCACAGACCCGGGTACTGCCAAACTGCCTTTCCCGGGGTTTCACTGCAGCTGCTGCTGCTGGCAACCCCTCAGACAGGTTTCTGCCCTCCTGGGGTCCAGCCAGGCTTGGCCCAGGAAGGCAGAACAAAATACTTCCTCAGAGAGAGGGTGTTACACCCTCTCCCTTTGGAAAAAGGTGTTAAGGCAGGGGAGGAGTAGCCTCCCCCAGCCTCTGGAAATGCTTTCATGGGCACAGATGGTGCCCATTTCTGCATAAGCCAGTCTACACCGGTTCAGGGACCCCTCAGCCCTGCTCTGGCGTGAAACTGGACAAAGGAAAGGGGACCACTCCCCTGACCTGCACCTCCCCGGGGGGGGTGCCCAGAGCTCCTCCAGTGTGCTCCAGACCTCTGCCATCTTGGAAACAGAGGTGCTGCTGGCACACTGGACTGCTCTGAGTGGCCAGTGCCAGCAGGTGACGTCAGAGAGTCCTTCTGATAGGCTCCTTCAGGTGTTGCTAGCCTATCCTCTCTCCTAAGTAGCCAAACCCTCTTTTCTGGCTATTTAGGGTCTCTGCTTTGGGGAATTCCTTAGATAACGAATGCAAGAGCTCATCAGAGTTCCTCTGCATCTCTCTCTTCACCTTCTGCCAAGGAATCGACTGCTGACCGCGCTGGAAGCCTGCAAAACTGCAACAAAGTAGCAAAGATGACTACTGCGACACTGTAACGCTGATCCAGCCATCTTCTCGACTGTTTTCCTGGTGGTGCATGCTGTGGGGGTAGTCTGCCTCCTCTCTGCACTAGAAGCTCCGAAGAAATCTCCTGTGGGTCGACGGAATCTTCCCCCTGCAACCGCAGGCACCAAAGAACTGCATCACCGGTACTCTGGGTCTCCTCTCAGCACGATGAGCGAGGTCCCTTGAACTCAGCAACTCTGTCCAAGTGACTCCCACAGTCCAGTGACTCTTCAGTCCAAGTTTGGTGGAGGTAAGTCCTTGCCTCCCCTCGCCAGACTGTATTGCTGAGAACCACGTCTTTTGCAGCTACTCTGGCTCCTGTGCACTTTTCCAGGATTTCCTTTGTGCACAGCCAAGCCTGGGTCCACGGCACTCTAAGCTGCATTGCACGACCTCCTGAGTTGTCCTCCGGCGGCGTGGGACTCTCTTGTGCAACTTCAGGTGAGCACCGTTTCACTCCACTTCGTAGTGCCTGTTCTGGCACTTCTCCGGGTGCTGCTTGCTTTTGAGTGGGCTCCTTGTCTTGCTGGACGCCCCCTCTGTCTCCTCACGCAATTGGCGACATCCTGGTCCCTCCTGGGCCACAGCAGCATCCAAAAACCCTAACCGCGAGCTTTGCAGCTAGCAAGGCTTGTTTGCTGTCTTTCTTCAGGAAAACATTTCTGCACAACTCTTCACGACGTGGGACATCCATCCTCCAAAGGGGAAGTTTCTAGCCCTTGTCGTTCTTGCAGAATCCTTAGCTTCTACCATCCAGTGGCAGCTTCTTTGCACCCACAGCTGGCATTTCCTGGGCATCTGCCCACTCCCGACTTGATCATGACTTTTGGACTTGGTCCCCTTGTTCCACAGGTACTCTCATCTGGAAATCCATCATTGTTGCATTGCTGGTGTCAGTCTTGCCTACAGAATTCCCCTCTCACGACTTCTGTGCTCTTTGGGGAACTTCAGTGCACTTTGCACTCACTTTTCAGGGTCTTGGGGTGGGCTATTTTTCTAACCCTCACTGTTTTCTTACAGTCCCAGCGACCCTCTACAAGGTCACATAGGTTTGGGGTCCATTCGTGGTTCGCATTCCACTTCTAGAGTATATGGTTTGTGTTGCCCCTATCCCTATTTGATCCTATTGCATCCTATTGTGACTATACATTGTTTGCACTGTTTTCTATTGCTATTACTGCATATTTTTGTGTGGTGTACATATATCTTGTGTAAATTTGCTATCCTCATACTGAGGGTACTCACTGAGATACTTTGGCATATTGTCATAAAAATAAAGTACCTTTATTTTTAGTATATCTATGTATTGTGTTTTCTTATGATATTGTGCAAGTGACACTAGTGGTACTGTAGGAGCTTCACTCGTCTCCTAGTTCAGCCTAAGCTGCTCTGCTAAGCTATCTTTTCTATCAGTCTAAGCTGCTAGACACCCCTATACAGTAATAAGGGATACCTGGGCCTGGTGCAAGGTGTAAGTACCCCTTGGTACTCACTACAAGCCAGTCCAGCCTCCTACAGCAGGTGACATGATTTACAAAGGGATAGGATCCTAAAGAGGGTTGATAACTCAACTTGGGGGTAGATAAATCTTCAATGGTTTGTGACAACTATTGGTACTTTTTTGTCCGTATCATGTCTAGACACCTCTTCCTTGACTTTCCTGTTGCAATTTGGAAAGGATCATCCCATTTTTACTATACACAAGCCTTTCTAACTTGGAAAAGGACTTTTTACATTAAGAAAAGACGTTCTGTGGTTGCAATCTCTGTGATTTTGGAAACTGCAGGTTCTGTAATCGCAAAAGGACTTTGTGCATCTGACAAATAAAATCTAATTATAAGGTTCCCCGCTCTCCTGATGAAAGTATCCCTCATTAAGACTACTTCTTTGAGGAGGTAGGATGAGACATAGAGGAAATTACTTTTCATTGTTTGTTTTGCTCTCAAAAGTACATAAGATTTGCTTTTGTCAGAATACAGTGGCCATATTGCATGTGGAGATGGCCATTTAAAGAGTCCGTTCACTGTCAAGAAAAGAAAGTTATTTTTGACATGTCCTACATGGCATGGCTAACAATCACCAGTAATAGCATTCTAGAATGTTGTTTTGGTTGATAGTGTCAGCTGTTGTTTAGAGCTCTACTGTGACCTAAATCACTGATGAGCTCCTTTAGGCTACTGTAAGCTACAATTGTGAGATAATATTGAGAAATATAGAACTACAAGGTGGGCAATGCATTGGTAGACCAGAAAGAGAAGAAGATCTACTAAAACAAAGGCACTTATACACCTGCAAGAGAGTGCACCCTCAACCCTGCGCAGTACGTGGTGGAGACGGCTTCCCATGTGCCATCACCTAGTCCCTCTCACCAGCCAGTGTCAGAGGGACACAAGGGGCGCAGGCGCCCACAGACAGAATAAAAACTTGGATGAGAGTATAACTTTCAGTAGATCCCTGTGATGTAGCTGCTCCTCTGCTTACAAAACCCTGACCTTAATAGAATTGTCTACAAATGATTTAGCACCAGGCGCTCCACGAACATGCGGTGCACTAAGGGGAATGAAGGCTGCCCTCTTCGGTCCACACTCCAGACCACAAGCAAGCAGCTCTACTGTATGTACCGGCCCAGAGGACGGCTATCCTAGGCCAACCAAGGCTCCACAGCACTGATTGGCCATAATGACGGTTTGGGGGGGATTCTGACATAGAGACATTCTATCATATTCCCACAGATTGTAGCTTTGATCCACTGGCTTCTCAGCCCAACACATAGGCCAAATGTCTGAACCTGTGGCTCCTTTGTTACTAGAGATCAGTACGGTTATCCTAACCTGTCTCACGATGGTCTAAACCCAGTGTACGCCATAATAGTAGGTGACCAATCCAACGCTTGATGAATTCTGCTTCACAGTTATAGGAAAAGCCAACATTGAAGGAGCAAAAACAGCCGTTGCTACGAATGCACCAGCCAGTTATCCCTGGGGTAACATGTCTGACTCTTGCTGCTTGAAACGCAAAACGTCAGAAGGGTCATAGGACCCGCTTTCACAGTCCGAATTCATACTGAAAATCAAGTTCAAGGGGTAAAATGTTGCCCTTCTGCTCCGCAGGAGGGTTAACTCTTCCTTGAGCTCGGTTATGACACTTGTGTTATTATTTGACAGGTGGACCACCCTAGTCAACTCCCCACCTGGCTCAGTCTCCAGAGGGGGCTGCGTCCAGCAGGTGGCAGATGTTTGAAGCCAGAAGCGAGCCCCGCAACTCACCGCTCTCACTGGGTAAAAGAAAAACAATGAGGGGCTCCCACTTATCCTACACTGCTCATGTCTCTTGACAGGGCCAGACTAGTGTCAAGCTCAACAAGACTTCATTCCTTGCCAATTATGTCAAGTCCATTCCATTGGCTACGGTTTCCCTAGATAGTAGTTTGGGACAGTGGGAATCTCATTCAACCATTCATGTACATCACTGAGCAGATGATGAGGTAATTGGCTTTTTGTACCACCTTGCAAAGGCTCAATCTGGGTTATTAATGCTGCCCTTCAGCATCAAATTGGTCTTGCTTCCAACAACACAAAGATTGTCCCGGAGTGCAGCTATATATAAAGTTGCCCTCAGGAAATCATGAAGCACAGGTTAGACAGATAGAGTACACCTTCCAGTACTTCTCTAGAAATTAGTATTGCCTATTTCTGAAAACCACTTTTTCCACCTATGATTATGAATGTTCTGTGCAAAGTGAGACTGTTAGACAGAGATTGGCTTACAATACCGTAACATGTACTCATTACGTGTTTGTATATCAATATTATACAACTAGCTCACTAAAGTGTATTCTAATCTCATTCACACGTTATTTATTGAACTAGTCCAGTGGTTTCCAACCTGTGGCCAGGGGACCCCTAGGTGTCCGCAAAGCCTCCTCAGGGGGTCCGCAAACCCTTAGAAAATTAAATAATATTAACAGATTAGGTCCCCATCTTTCAGAAATTACTCAGTGGGGGTCCTCAGATTCCAGTAATGATTCAGAGGGGGAGCCTGGGTTCTAGTAATGATAAAGTGGAGGTCCACAAAAAACAAAAGGTTGGGAACCACTGACCTAGTTAATTACTGCGTATTCTAATCTACATTCACACGTTAGATAGCTTACTTTCCAAATCCTAACATCACCTATACTAATGTATTCAAAATCACACTCTAAATATAATGATATAACATAGCTAAATTCACACTATCTTGAATACGCAACGTGTTCAAACATTTATAGCTTTAACATGCTAATTGAAGCCCAAAAGTTTAGTCAGTAAACAATTATTAAGCTTTGCTAATCTATTTGTTGTGCATGAAAACTTGCCACATTTTTAAAGTGTCCATAATGGTAGGAAGGCATACATTCTTCTTGTATAGAAATTACATTTACAGTTCTAGATCAGTTAAAGCAGCATTGTTACATTGAGGCCACATTCCCCAACAACCTAAAATGAAACCATAACATTTCACAGAGGAACAGTTTGTGAGAGTTTTCATTTCCTGATAGAGATCACTGTAATAATTAACTTTACTTTCACATGCTTGTTCATGGGAATTTTGTGAGTTTTCCTGATGGATTGAAATATTGATTACCGCAGCAGTACCATCTTTTGTGAACACTAAATAATGTTTTCGTAATTCACCTTGACTGTCTTTCACATGACGTTCCCTATGTTAACCAACCACATCTTTTGGATTGATCGATGAGTAGCCCCAGAACCTGGTTATATCTTTTATTTCTAATGTTGTTTGTATTAGAACATGTATATTGGCACAGGTGCAGTTGTTTCACATACATCTTTGCAACATCTACACGCAGTGAATTATCGATTTATTTCTCTGGATATTGTTTCTTTAGTGTTCATACATTCGCTCTCATCATAAGCACAGCTATGTAGAGATTTTTCTTTAATTTAATGCAATTCGTGGTCCAAAGGTTTGAGATTGGATTATTTTTCAGGTATTTTATACCATCTCCTTCTACAGAGAATCTTTCCATTTCTCAAATTCTTACATTCTCGAGTCAAAACATGCTAGTCATTACAAAGAGTAGTTCAGGAATCTTCTGTCCAATACTTTTTAAATTGTGAGTTTGTATAATATGATCCATTTTATAGTTTATCATATCTCCTGTGTACAGGTAAGAGCGAGCAATGTACTTGTCTGAGTTACTCTGAGAAAAAATAGAGTGTTCCCTTTGTTAGTTCCAATAGTTGAATAGTTGCACAGTTTTGGTATACCTAAACCATCATTAGACTTTTTGTTTAGTACAACAGACCATGGCATGTGTATGCAGGTAGGTGGAGATTTCTCTTGAAATATTTCTTTATTGTCTGGTCTAGTTCAAGAGTGTCCTTGATTCTGTGCTTGCCATTTCCAATTTAGGAACCAAATATTGACACAGTATTTCAACCTTTTGTGTGGGCTTGTGTGGTAGACTGTCCAGTTTGTTAGCTCATTTTATTAGAATTTTGTTTATTTTGTTGTTTTTAGTATGGCTTGTATAAGGATAAAAGGCAGTTTCCGGTATCTCTTACTGTCACTTGGGTGTATGTTGTTGATGTTTTGTTTTTCAAATTACCATGGTTTGGAATTATTCACCAGAACTTTGTCCCTGTGGTGATGTATGAAGAAGCCATGAGTCTTTTTGACATTTCATTTTAGATGTGGTGATTTGCTGAAATTTACAATCATCTTCATGCTAGTACTCCCATGTGTTTCTGATTATTGCAATGCCATCTGCAAAGACTACAACTGTGATTTGTTCAATAGTCCAGCTTGTCTGGGGGCACAAAACACTAATATCAAACCATTTATGATTGTGCAGAGGTTAGGTGATAGCTCCTCCTCTCATCAAGTCACAGATGGCCCATCCTAACAACACATATTCCCCCTTTGTCTCACTGTCTCGGAACAATACACAAAGACCAATTGCCAGCTACACCTAGTTATGTGACCCAGGATACCAGCTGCAAGCACCAAACGGCTGGGACAAGAAAAGGCCAACTTTCTAAAAGTGGCATTTTCAGAAATGTGGCTTAACATCCAACTTTACCATTGAAGAGGGTTTTAAATTACATTTCATTAGACACCAAAATGATGTTTCCACCTGGTCTCAATTGCAAGTTATCACTTATTGATTGTAATAAGGTAACCCAATGTTATCCTCTGAGAGAGGTAGGCTTTGCAATAGGGTAAAACAAATTTAAGAGTTTTTGAAAACGTAAACATACATGTTCAACTGTTTATAAAGAGTGCATACTGCCACGTGGGGTGTTTAGGGCCTACCTTAGGGGTGGCTTAAATGTATCAAAAAGGAAGGGTTAGTTCTGGCAAAAGGTTTAGTTTACCAGGTTGAAATGGCAGTTTGAACTGCACACACAGACTAAAATGGCAGGCCTGAGGCATGCCTAAATGGCTATTAAAGTGGGTGGCACAGTGAGTGATGCAGGCCCACTAATACCATTTAATTTACAGGCATCGGGTACATATAGTACCACTGTACTAGGGACTTATAAATAAATTTAATGTGTTAATTGGGTGTAAGTCAATGTTGCCGTGTTTAAGGGAATGAGAACATGCACTTTAGCACTGGTTAGCAGTGGTAACATGCACAGAGGCCTAAGGGCAACAAAAACAAGATCAGCAAAAATGGAGGAGTAAGGCAAAAGGTTTGGGGGGAATACCACAGAAGGCAGATGGTCTAACATGTATTTTATGATGAAAGTTCATAGAGTTCCTGCTTTTATCAAAGAAACCTTTTTGTTACTTGAAGTTCATAACTTGCAGTTCTTCTAATATAGCACAGTGAGCTATAAACCAGCATCAAGGAGCTGAATTAAACTTCAGGGCTGTTTGTCCCAATCTTTTGTTATACTATGGTTGCTAAAAAATGTTCCACTGGGTAGTAATAATGTTTTTTATTACCACAAACAAACCCAGTGTTTTAAATCCTGACTTGGCACTGGGCACCAGACCAAGCACTTTTACTATATAATGCCTACCAGTATGGAGGACGTGCCCCCCCCCCCCCCCACACCTCATCTTGCAACCATGTCTTATCTAACATTTTGTCTACTTTGATTTACACTCTTGTATGCTTCAATGTCACTTTATAATATATATATATATGTTGTCATTTTAACTCCCCCGTCCTGCTTTGGTCATAGATACACCCTTGTGTGTTTATACGACTTGTCGGCCAAACATTAATTCCGTTTGTGCAACTGGTCGAAATTCATAGTTTGGTAAAACAGCACCAGACCTGTCAACTGTAAGAAAATACATATATCACCGTGTGAGGAAGGTTGTCATATTTTGAGACCCGTTCTAAGCCCACAGCTGTCTAAGTAGAAGCCCAAACCGAGCCCAAAGCAGAGCTTTTATAAGCCCAAAGGCGCACTTTTAAAATATGCCAAAATAGCCTCCAGGTAACATTTTAAACATGTCACTTTATAATACATGGAATTCTGTAATCCCTGTTGAATGCCACTCACTATAATCTGTGGCTGGTGGCACACCAAGTCACCAATTATAAAGAAAACATGTCAGAACTCGACTATTATAAGGTTATTACAGTTGAGTTCTGACATCACAGTGCCTGAAGCCAGAGCCAGCAGCTGAGGTGAAAGGCAGGTCAGGACAGGGAGCATAATTGAAGCAGCTGTTTAGGTTTATATATGTTTTATTGGATTTCAGATATAATTCCATAAAACAATCTCCCCACCTACATCCAAAGGCCAAAGGGAATAACCAAACTGCGAGGGAGAGGTAAAGAACAAGAACAGGAAAGGAGGGAGGGTAAAAGGAGAACTTCCTCAACAGCTCACTATGTCTATATAAGTGAAATGGGTAGTACAGACAACTGATGCAAGATGCACCCTGCCGGTCAATGAGTGTCATGTTCAACCCTGGTACGTCTTAGGACTCGCAGTTAGGCCGGGCATGTTAACTCCCTGACTTCATCAGACAGGAAACATAATTAGGGCCCCCAAGTTTTATCAAAGAACAATAGTGTGCAGGATGTGACCACTGTCAACTTCTCAATCCTGAGGATGTCCCACAGTTTGTGGAGCCAGTCCAGGCATGATGGCACCTGATTTGAACCCCAACGCACCAACAGGACTTGTTTATCCACCCCAAGAGATAGTGCGATAGCCCGTCCCTTTGCCAATTTTAATGGATACATCAGTGGGTTCAGAAGGGCCAAAAGTATGTAACTGGGTAACCTAGGTATGTCAGTGTCATAGGTCTCATTAGGTGCAGCTAAATTGTCCCCCCAGGATGCTCTTATTTTGGGGCATTGCTAGAGAAGGTGGGTAAGCATGCCAAGCTGTCCCTAATGCCTCAAACAAATTGTGTCACTGCCCTGCTTCCACGCAGCCACCCTCGCCGGCGTGTAGTACCAATAGTGAACAGTCGAGAATAATTTCCTTGCTCAATGAACTTGACGCAGAAGTGGGGGCCCGATACCAAATATCGCCCTACTCTTTGGTGGTGAAAGTGCATTCACATTCATTTTCCCAGCGTTTTGTGTGCAGGGGATTTGGAGGACCTCAAGGAAGTATTAAGAAATTTATAAATATCAGGGATTATGCGTTTGCCAGATAAATGGGTGAGAATCTATTTTTCAAAGGGAGTCAGGGGACGGCTCGAGTGGGGGCAAATATGGGACTGCAACAGCCAGTGTCTAAGTGCAATATATTGTCTCTGTACGCCAGATAGGAGGCTGTAGTGAGATTGGAGTTGCTCAAAAATTTGAGCAGCTGTTTAAAGCAACAAAAGGAACGTTGCTTTTCTTTCTTCTGCTCTATTTCAATAGCTTACAATGACAAACAGAGAAAATATGTTGATTGCACTCCTTAGAGAGTGAAAAGCTAAATTCTTTCTGTGTGTTTCCACACTTTCCGAGCTACTGAACCGTTTTTTTTAAAACTGACTTGTATTGAACCGTTTCAAATTTCTGTTTCCTGCAAATATCTAACAGGTTTTTGATGTGGTTAATTTTGCACTAGAGGTTGTATTTTTAGTGTTCATGTTTGCAAACATGCTCAATCACGTGAAAGAGCTATGCACCAAGGTTGTTGTAAGTGGTTTCTAGAAGATGTGATGGTGTGACCATGTACTCGGCCTTGTTCCTCTATATGGTTATGAAACTTGCAATATCCTTATAATGTACTGCAGAGGGTACTTCTCTCATATAATATGGGATGTAAAGTGCTCCACGTCCTGCATTAGCATGAGTAAAGCTATAAAAGCAATTAAGGTAAAATAACAAATGAGTAAATGCTACTTACATTGTTATTAGTATAATGACTCATATACATGCATTTGACATTGTTAGAGTTCATGTATGTCTCTTACAGCGATCAGAGTAAAACATCTGACTTCCATAGTGTCTCTTAAACACTTGCAAGTGATAACTAGCTGAGTGCCTTTGTTTCCCTCCATTGCCTTGTCATCTAAGTGGTAGGCTCCAGGTAGCTACCAGCTTGGATGAGACTCCAACAAAAGAAGGGCGCAGTGGGGTTGGGAATAACACCCACCACTACCCTTTAGCAGCCTAAATGAGTCTAGTCACTAAACCCGATTACCTGGTAATCTGCCTCCAACTCAAAGTTCATTCATTTTAGACTGGCCTTTTTAGTGTGCAGGGCTGAAAACAAAAAATGTTAAAATGCTCTAGGAAATTAGCAGGGCTGGGTGGAGGAGGTTAAGAGCTACTGAGACAGCCAGGTTCAGTGAAAAAGATGGAGAGAAATGATAAGGACAGAGACAAGCAGATAAGAGTCTAGGGTGAAGGGGATGGTAAGAAATAAAAATCACGAAGAAAGAAAATGGTAGAAACTGGAAGCAAAGGAAGTGTGAAAGGAAGGAAATATAGAAAAAATTTAAGAAAGTGCAAAAAAGGACAGAAGGGGACGTTTGAAAGGATGAATTGATTGAAGGATGAAAGGAGCTATTGGTGAAAGGATGGAAGAAGAATGAAAGAATACGTAAGTGAGTAGAGGAGTGAAAGGATGAACGGGTGGGTGAGTTTATGATCGGAGTGGGTGGGTGTGTCACGGCTCTGTGACGTCAGCAGGCTCCGCCCCTGTGCCCAGGTCACCAGGTAGAGCGCGCGGTGAACTGTTCTATTCTTTTTCTGTACTCTGCTTGTATTTTAAGATTTAACCTAGTTCTCTTGCAAAAATGGATGTGGAAATTACGATTAAGGAGGTTTTGGGGGGGAGCGTCGATATCGGCAGTCTCCCCCCCGGAATGTTTGCGAGGGGTGGTGCAGCCCATTCGCGCCGTTTTGGGCGCTTTTTGGGCTAGGTGGGGCATGCTTTTTGGTAGCATGGGGCTACCATATAAATTGGGGAAGACACTTGGGGAGGCCACCATTTTGTTGGTGACGGTTTGCCAGTGTGGCAGGCTTTTCTTCACTCTTTATCTTTCCTTCCCCAGCATCCGTTCAGACATTCATCCCTTCCGCATTTCGTCATTTACTTATTTATTGTAAGCTCCCAGAAAGCCCTTTTTAGCCGCTGCATGCGCCACTTGATTTCGTTTTACCAGGGATGGTCCATGTGCTTGCTTTAAGCATTGGGTTCCCCGTTGAGGATTAAAGTGTGTTCTCTAATCCTGGGTGATTACTGGGATTTAATGTAAACAGCGACCCAGCCAGGGTGCTTTGCATATGTTCATGGCGGACGTCAGAGCTCATCCGCAGGGTGCTGCGGTGTTGTCATTTTAACTCCCCCGTCCTGCTTTGGTCATAGATACACCCTTGTGTGTTTATACGACTTGTCGGCCAAACATTAATTCCGTTTGTGCAACTGGTCGAAATTCATAGTTTGGTAAAACAGCACCAGACCTGTCAACTGTAAGAAAATACATATATCACCGTGTGAGGAAGGTTGTCATATTTTGAGACCCGTTCTAAGCCCACAGCTGTCTAAGTAGAAGCCCAAACCGAGCCCAAAGCAGAGCTTTTATAAGCCCAAAGGCGCACTTTTAAAATATGCCAAAATAGCCTCCAGGTAACATTTTAAACAAAATTCTAATTTCTATCCAAATCTATATGTATATATATTGGGAGGAGATTCATTCTACAGCTGTGCAGATTTGTAAAAATGTCCAATGTTCTGTTAATAATCACTTTTTTGATAGTCAGTGCCCACTGTGACCTGCCACCAAAAAATCCAAACCTGAACTTTGTTTATTCATGAATGAACTCTCCAAGAGCAGATAATAATCCACTTTAATGAAGTCAAAGGTCAGGATCGTCAAAGCTCTTTCAGCAGTATGGCTCCAAAACAGTACATTAACTGGATCTTCCCAGATTAATACCACACAGAGGTAAACATACTAAGAAACCAGCTCAGTCTTAACGTAATTCCACCACTGCCTGTTTGTTTTATCTATTTGCATGAGATACTCAAACTAAAAAGTCTCTTTCACGAGGTATTCACAACAGGATAGAAAAGCAGTAAAAATAAATTTTGCAGCAGACAATAGGAAAAGGAGATTTCATGCGAAATAAGAGTGCTTAAATGTTAAGTGACAGTCTAAAAACTTTAAAAACTTGAAGAAAAAGTGCCCTGATTGACAGCTGGGAGGGTTGGCACAGTAAGAGGAGAAAGACAGTCACTTAGGCTGTCCAGTTCCCTGCCTTTCGCTCCAAAGTCCTCAACCATGGCCTCTTACTCTTGCACTAAAGGTTATGCAGGACCTATGTTGTTGCCCTTGTGCTGCAGCATAGACTAAAGCACCCCGTCTTGGCACACAGCAGAGGAGTTTATTTTGTGGCCAAATGAATGCAAGACTACTGGAGCAAAAGAAGGGAAAAGATAATTTCCCTAAAACCTTCAGTGATATTCGGTCACCAACATCCGCTCCCTCAATTCTGCTGCTACTTTTCTTCACTGTGATAGGACGTATACGGGAAATAAAGGTGGCTGCGGCGTGCACTCAACTGTGTTGACTTAAAACATGCAGGGCTCCGGAAGGTTTTCTGACGTTTTCGAACTTTGATATCTTCGCTCAGAGGCTTTTTGCAGCAGCAAAGCGATGACGAGGTTTTGGCCCCGAGCCGAGATAACGAGGTTCCTTCGCAGAGATTATCAGTCTGTGTTTGGGGAACGGCGCAGTGACACAGCCACGCCTCCTCCACACCGTGGAGAGCACGCACCGGCAGTCCTCGGTGCCCTTGAGAGCTGCACTGGCCCACCATGCTCTTCGGACGGGAGGAGGACCCCCGGCCACTGCGCGCCGCCAGCTCCCTGAGCAGCATCGAGTTCAATTGTTTGGAAGAAGCTGTTCACAGAGACCCCCGCAGTGGATTCCTTCACTGTGATGAGCAGACCCCCTGACAGAGACGGGCAGCAAAATTCGAGAGTTGCAGTAAAAACAAAGTGAGACAATAAAAAAGAAAGCACTTTGAAAACAAACCATCACAGCCATTATGATAATCAGACCTGAGTAGCCACACGCCGAGCCAACCTGCTTTGGCCGTTTACTAGCCTCTTGCATTTACACTCACGTTCGGATATCCTGGGACGTGGGCGTTATGATGTAGACGATTACTGTGTTTTTGTGGCTATTACTTCAGCGACGACTCCTTCCATCGCACTCGACCGTTGTTGGCGTCGGGCAGTGACGGTGTTCCGAGCTCCACCTCATTCTTCCGGAAATCTCCTCCTCGACTACCTGCAAGACCGAAGTAGAACAAACACTCATTAAGCCAGGAACTCTTTATTATTGAGTAAGGCGCTATTGCACTTAAAAGCCTACAAAAATATACTTATCCAATCATTTCTTTTGATTCTCCTTTCAGGAGGATTGTTCTCTCTGCTTCTGCATAAGTAGCTTTAGCTTCCAAGATACAGTCTCTCCTCCAGCCGCTCCCGTCTTTGCCAACGGAGCCTAGCGGGCACTGCTTTTCGCTTTTCGCGGACTGCCCCTCGCTGACGCGGGCTAGGCAGCGGTGAGCCAAGGAACACAGTGCATCAAGGAACTACGGGCAGCTGGAGGCTATTGCTGGTCGGTGCTGGATGCCCATTAAGCTGACCTTGTCTGGGTCAGCTGGAGAAAAAGTGGGTGAAATTCGTAAAGAGCGAGTCTGCTCTTTCGTCCCAGGTTCAGTCGCAAGTCAGCTGCATTAACCTCCTTGCGTCCTGACTGTGGGTACTCTTCACTATGACTTTGAAGAAGCTCCGTTCAGGTCGCCTTCTCCCAGGAAGATCTTGTTTAAACACCAAATCTAACCCCATGCGGAACAAAAGCAACTCGGCTCTCTTGCTGAAGGGACAACCGCAGAAGCATCTTCTTTCCTTTTGGGGCAAAGAGAACCCCTCATTGCCGGAATCTAAAGGTGAAGCTATTTCCATCGCATCCCCGGACTCAGAGTCCCTTGGAGGTCCTCCTAGGGAGTCCTCAGGGGGGCTATCAAGTGAGCCATCTCAGGCGGAAGCAAGCCAGAGAAGAGGAGCAGGGATCTTGGAGCAGGGCCCATTTGCCCCCCTTGCCGAGCCTTCCGGATCTGTCCGCCCGCTTGGAGCCAGTCGGGGCCGCCGTACTTTCCCTCACTTTCTTCTGCCTGGGCAGTCGGTTCCCCTTCCCAAGCTGACCAGGATCCGAATAGGGGAATTGATGTAATTCCACTCTTACCCTAACCCGCTTTCGGAGGGGAAAAGATAGTGAAAAAGAGCCCTGTGAGACCCCAATCTCCGGTCTACTTCAAAGGCACTGATTTTCCCTTATACAGATCTAGATTAGATCTACAGGCCCTCAAAGTATCCTTAATAGGGAAGGATAGACAGGTGCTATTGCGGGAGCCACGACACGCTCCGAATCTTCTAGCTACCTATGCCCTGGATGATTGGGGTTGGCTCTCGGGAGCCCTTGTGCAAGAACGGGGGTCCAGGGACTCACTCCAACCTTCTTCCTAATAGAGGTTTAAAAATCATTTCCTGGAATGCTGCCGGGGTAAAATTTAGCAGGGAAAAACATCTTACCTCAGTATACTTAAACCAGATTTAATTTGTCTCCAGGAGACTTGGGCAAATACGGATCTATTGTGGGACAACTATTTTGTAGTCGATTGTAAGGCCTCTTCGTCTCGAAGAGGTCATGCTAAGGGGGGTAGCTTGTCTACTCTCCAACTCTCTCAATTGGAATTATTCCTGCTATAAAGATCCCAGCAACCTCTTTATGGCACTTCCGATTCATCTGCATAATATCGCGCTAGGTCCTACTTCACTGCTTCTAATTAATGCTTATGTGCCCCCAGAGGCCGTATATGACTCTTTGTTAGAAAGGGTCTTTGCCTTTATTGAGGACTCCTTAGATACTGAGTTCCCTCCACTGATAGCACTAATGGGAGACTTAAATTGTAAAGTTTCCAATTTCGCCTTATGTCAAGTGCGCGATGTAGAGAGAGAAACAGCGCTGTGTATCCCAGATTGTGTTTTCCCCCCTCTAATTAAAACAAACAAAAGAGGTAAACTTCTCCTCAGTCTTCTTAAAAAAAATGACTGTATTATTGCTAATGGTAGGTCCACTTCGGACTCCCCTGCCTCCTTCACACATATTTCTCAGCGGGGAAGGGCCATTCTGGACTACTTAGTACTTGGTTATTCCTCTTATTGTCTATTGGAAGATCTTAAGATATTATGTTCCCCCTATAGCGATCATAGCCTGCTTTCTATCACTCTAGAAACCTCCATATTGTCACTAGACTCATGGAAATCTGGTGGGTTTACCCAGAGGTTTTCTAATAAGACTGGGAGGACCCATTGGAATTTTAAGAGGATGGCTGGTGTCACTGAGATTTTAGCACCTGTAGTTGCTAACCTGACTAGTTGGGAGGGAATGGAGATGCAATACTTCTCTGATCTCCTGATGCAATTGGTGGCTAACAACTTGTCTGGTGGGCATAAAGTAGCCTGGAAAGCTATTCCCTGTGCATTGCTTGACCTAAACAGAGAAATAAATAACATGGTCAGGGCCCAGTTTTTTGTTTTTTTCTGAGGAGAGGAAAATCAGGGTTGCTCTATTAAAAAGGAGAAAGAAGCGGCTGAAGATCCGCCTTGCAAAAGAAGCGGGGGACACGCTTTGGATTAAGCTCCGGGAAGCTGCTACAAAGGGCCAGGCTAGGCGTTTTTGGGCATTAGTGGGTCAAGGTTGTGGGTCAAGGTTGTGGGTCTAGAATTCGTCCCCCCCGTTCCAATCTCCGAAGCCCGATGGTTAGATTTCATCTCTCGCTTCAAATGGGGTCGTATCTTTCCGGCTTCCAGGAATTCCAGGAACTCTCACTTTTCCTCCCCCGTCAATACAAGAGATTGACTGTGCTATCGGTGAGATGCGCCCCTCTGCTGCAATGGGGCCAGATGAACTTCCTTTATCAGTTATTGAACAGGATAGGAGCTCTTGGTCTAAAATCTTACATGTGGTCTTTAGTAGATGTTTCCATTCTAGATGTATTCCTCCCTCGTGGGTCGGCAGTATAATTGTACCCTTATTCAAAAAGGGTGATCGATCTTGTCCTGGCAATTATCGCCAGATTGCCCTCCTTGATGCGGTGGGAAAAGTTTTTACCAAATGTCTACTTTCTAGACTTATGTCTTGGGCCGAGGAGAATAACATCATCCCCTTGGAACAATCTGGATTCAGGCGCAAACATAGTACTCTAGATAACATCATGGTGCTGCAAACTATTACTGAAAAATATGTAAAACTGAGAGGTGGGGTTGTTTATGCCGCTTTCATAGACTTCTCCACGGCTTTCGATAAAGTAGACAGAGATCTTTTATGGACTAAGCTATACAGCCTGGGGATACCTTTACCACTCCTGGAGTTAATAATTGCCTTCCACTCCAATACCTGGTGCAGAATCCTCTTGGGGGGTGACAGAGGTTTATCCCATAAGATTTTTACTTCTAAACGGTTAAAACAGGGTTGCCTATTGGCTCCACTGCTTTTTTCCCTCTATATTTCAGATCTCCCCTCCTTTTTGTCCAAGGGCAAGGGTTTTCCCCTGTTGGTGGGTGGGCGCCCAATTTGTTGCCTGTTGTACGCTGACAATATCTTAATCCTTGATTTAACCCCTAAAGACCTACAGAACCGCTTGCAGTGCTTATCAAAATATTCCGACTCACAGTATCTGAAGATTAACGTATCCAAAAGTAAGGTTCTCTATTTCTTGGGGGAAAAAAAGACGACCTTCCCCAATTATCAGTGGATATTGGGCAACCAAATCCTTGAAATCGTCAAATCTTATCCCTTTTTAGGGAAAATTGTGAGCGGGAACCTTAGCGATGTTGCCCACATCGCCTCTAATAAAGCTAAGGCTGAATGTCAGGCAAGAGGTCTGGGGGCCCTTTATACAGCTACCGGGAGAAGGCACTTCTTTTACCTTCTATCTGCTTATCGAGTTAAAATTCCTGCATCCCTGCTATACCGGGTGGAACTCATTGACATCTCCAAATGAGGGTTCCTAAACCAGGCAGAGAGTAAAATTCTTCGAAAATTACTATCTGTTAATACGGCAGCCTCAGTGGCGATTCTGAGGCTGGAAATGGGGCTTAGAAGTGCGTATGCTCAAGGATTAGCGGGGGTTATACGGTTGGCCACCTCAATTTTAAAAAGCAAGGAAAACACTTTAAGATCACTACTGAAGAAAGAGCTCCTCTTAGATAATAGCAAGCCCAAATTTGCCTTTTGTAAGAATTTTTCTACTGCCCTTTAGAGGCTAGAGCTGGATCGCAGCCAAGTTTTAGAACTCTCCCCACTGCACTTGAGGGTGACCCTGAAGAGTGCAACGTGGGCCTTGAGATTCCACCAAGACTTGGAGAGCTGTAAAAAAAGAAGTTTCTCTGTGAATATAGTTAACACCCTAGTAATAAAAAAAACACAACCGTACTTCATGTGGAACATCCCCCACAGTGTTAAGTGCTTTTGGACGCTGCTCCGACAGGAATTGCTTCCTTTGAATACACTATTGGCAAAATGGTACGGTACTGCAAAAGAGTGTAACTTTTGTCTGGCAGAATCTCAAGATTTACACCATGTTTTATTTGTCTGCCCTTCTCTTGCCTCATTTCGGCGTAAATGGCTAGAACCAATTCGTTTTCAGTTTTCTCTATTGTTAGTGCCTGAGTTTCTCCAAGCTCTGTATGATCCTCCGAACGAAATTTTTTGTTTTAAAATATAAAAAAATTTAAGTTGTTTTTTAAACTTATTTTAAGAAACTCTCGTTGGAAGGCAAGTCAGGTGGCATAGGATTTTGATGCAATATTTCACCATACTTATCATTTAACTTACCTTATGGTACTTGATTGGATGTAAAGTGTAAATTTAAGATCCAACCTTTTGCTCACCATTGCTGTAAATTTTTATGTGGTTCTCAGCAAGATGTAAATGGTAAATGTGATTTTTTTTCTTTTGTCTCTCTTCTTTTTTTTTCTTTTTTTCGGCTGCAATGTAAATGTAAATCTTCTGCTTTCTTCTTTTATGTGGACCTCGGTCGAGTTCTAAATCATAAATAAAATAAAATTGAAATTGAATTGCTGCTACTGTCATGGTTCCTCCTGCTCCTTCCCCTTTTATCAATTGTGCTGTCCCCTCTCATACCACCACCGACTCTGGGATGGGTGTCTATCGGGCCTGTATTCATGCCCTTAACTTTACTGGCAAATTCACTGATCGATTTTTCAATAAAGACCCTGAATTACCTTGAGTCAGCAAAGCAGTTCATATTTACATTTCACATTTTACTTTGTCCTGTATTCTCTAAAAGTATTTGCTTTTTTCAGACGTTGTGCTTGTGTAATGTTATTTTGATGCAACATATGACTCTTGTATAGTGTATATTATGTTATGTTACCTCCAGGTGTGTGGGTAACTTCAGGTTGTGGTTGGGTGTTTATGGCAGCGTAAGGTTGAGAACCCTAAGGCTGCAGGCAGCAAAACGTTGTCACAGTCCAGGCAAGTGGGTCATTAGGTGACAGACTATGTGCACATCCAGTCCTTTGTGCGGAGTACAAACCAATGGTTTGTGTATCAAAACCGCACTGCGCATGCGCAACCGGAGGCTGGGTCACAGCCTGTTTTGCATGCCTATCTGGGGGAGGTGATGCCAGAGCTTTTAGGGTCCTTTTTAACTCACATCTTTCTGAATCCCTCCATGTGCATTTCTCACATCATGACTTTTATCTTCAGCACCAGCTTTCCACTCTCTCTTCTGTACATATTTATTTTCTTCAGTGCAGGAACTGAAGAGGATACAGGCAGATTGGGTCAGATCCCTGCCAGGTTCAATGAAATATGATGAATTCGAATCAGTGTAATTTGCTGACACTGGGGCTCATTGAGTAGTACCTGAACATTATCTGCATCCTTTCGAGCAGCAACCTGCAGGTGATGAGATATTTTTACTTCCAGCTGGCCCCACACAAAGGCAAACGGCTTTCAGCTAGGGATGTGCAAAATTCATGTAATTTGTTTTCACAAATCATGCAAACTTTTGGGAAAAATACAAAAAATTATGAAAAATGCTTATTTGGCATTTAATGTTATTTTAGCATGAAATACATTTGTGCTCCCTAATTTTGACACAAGGACGCATTTTGTTTTAAAAAATAGTGGTTAAAAACACAAGTGCCCCGAACAACCACAGTTCTTGTTCTTTTGGTTCGCTTTGTTCCTGCACTCCTGTGCTATAATTTCGCTGCTGAGCTGTGGTATAATGCAACATTTCAGGAATTTTGCATAGCAAACGTAACATTAAATTCCCCAAATTACACTAGCGTAATAGAAATTTCGCTCAGAAATACTTTGAACCGTACCTCTGGTGACACCAAGGCCCATATTTATACTTTTTGACGCAAAACTGCACCGGCGCAGTTTAGCGTCAAAAATATTACCGCCGGCTAGCACCATTTCTGTGCGCCGTGCGTGCGTCAAATTTATACTTTGACGAACGGCGGCGCAAACCACAGGTGTAAGTAATTTTTTTTTACGCACACCGCAGCGTCAAGTCGTAAAGCAAAACAACGTTAACGCGGCGGAAATGATGGTGTGTCGATTTACGACACCGCACACCGGATATGCAGCGCTTTTGGAGGAAATAGCGTCAAAATTCCCCGCAAACACAGCCATTTCAGCAGAGGAGAGCCAAACTGGATCCCAGATGCCTGTACAGACCCCAGGAAGATGACAACAGACCAGGAACCAGTCAGGAGGACCCACACAAGACCCAGGACAGTTTGAAGAAGAAAATTAAGTGTTGCTTCAGTGCAGAGGAACAGGAAATTCTGGTTAAAGAGGTAACGGAACACCAGCACCAACTGTTTGTCACCTCAAAGTTGCCAATCAGTAGGAGAGAGGCAATATGGCAACAAATTGTTGACAAGATTAACAGTGTGGCAGAAGTACGCAGAACAGTCATTGAGTGCAAGAAACGCTGGCATGACTGCAAGCGCAGCACAAAGGAAAAGATGGCCAGGAACAGGAAGGCAGCAATGCAGAGTCGAGGTGGGAGTCCAGCACACCAGGAGGCCCTGGACCACATGGAGGAGATGGTCGCAGCCGTCATCCCTGAGGAGATCGACACAGGGATTCAAGGACAGGACAGCGCAGACTACCAAGAGACAACGCACATGCAGGGTAAGTCGCATGGGGAATTAAAATGCACAAATTACAACTGTAAGCAGGGGGGGAATACGGACCACAAAATGCATGGACGTCATCATATACACGGAGTGGCATGGGTAAAGGAGTATGGCATGGGGGCATGGGCTGCACAGAGAGAAGCTGGGGCACACCATTACACTACACCAACAACAGTCCCATGGGGGCATGATGCCATGCCAACGATGGAGCAAAGGTAAAGCCATGCCAGGAGGGAAGGGCACAATGTCAAACTGACATCCCGGCACACGTCAGCCACTATACCCCCTACAACAACTAGGGCCCGATTAACAACCTCTAGTCATACCAACAACTGGAATGTAACAGTGACAACAGTTGCCACTACCACCTCCTCTCTGTGTGCAGCTCAAGTAGCCAATGGCAGTAACGTCCCCATGGATAATACACACCTAAATTAGAGGGTTGATGATGACAACTTCAACAATCCCCTGAAACAAGACAAATGTTCCAGTCCTGTCAATTGTGAATGCCCATAGTTGCCGCAAACATCAGCCAATGCCATCAACATTAGGAGCTACACAGCACTAAGGACTCACCCATGCTGCATATGTCAGGGTCCATCCTGTGCCTGGGTCATAGTGCAACATCCCAAATGTCATACTGCTCAGACAACAGCATTGGGGGGGAGGACACATGTAACTGGTCACTGACAAACACCTGCACAGTCGGAGGAGGAAATAGGACACTGCTACGACTATCAGGGCAATCCAATCTCCACACATTCCCCAACATCAGCTGTACACATTACCAATGCTAACATCCATATCGTGCCATAACAATGCTATCCCTAGGATACGCTACATGTCAACTACATATAAGTGGATGTGAAAGATCAGAGACTGGGGCAGGTCCAGATTGTAAAGTGTGCTGCTAGTGCCATCAGAGCACCCACAGTCAGTGAAAGGTCTCACCATGAGAATGGATGTAGACGGAGGCTTGAGTAGGACAAGAAGGTGGCAATTCATTATTTGGCCTAAAACAACACTAGAGGAGATGATGCCGAAGTCTAATAACTTAATACAATACATGTGACATGCAGGTGGGCCATAGGCTTGGGAGAATGCCCATCTGAAAGACTGGAGCAATGAACAGGAAACAAGATTACAATGTGAATTCATCACACGGCAGGCATGTCACATCACCAATGCCACAACACAGACACACTAATTGTACCCTATTTCATTGCAGGGGACGATGGATCTCCTGCGGATTTGCCTGTCCAGGAATACCCTGATGACATGGATGACGAGCTGACAAACATCCCCCAGCAGACCATCCAAGATGTCCTTGGAACTCTCCAGACCCCACCTTCAGTCACAAGGAGGAGCACAGAACAAGCAGCCATCGCAGAGGATCCACCCACCACCCCAATTGTAAGACCTGCCAGCTCCAATACAGCTGAGGACTCAGACGACACAGGCACCAGCTTTGAGAGAACTGTAGTCGGAGTACAGCGGGAGCTGGCCAGTGAGGTGCAGGTGGGGATGCAAACTATGGCAGCCAGCCTAGAGGGGGTGCCTTCGTGCATGATGTCATCTGCAGATCAGGCAGCAGCTATGCAAGGGCGAACAACTATCTTGCAGGAAGTAGAAAAAAGGCTGAAGGAAATCAGCACAGCTGTAAAACAGTTGACTCAACACCTACAACAGCAATCCTGTCAACGTGTGCACAAATGCAACATTGAACCCCTCAGGGCCGACCTGGCTGCCTACCATCACCCAGCATGTCAAAAGCATTTTCCTTTACCATTTGTGTAGGATCACAATGGAAGATGTCACTATAATGGACTCACAATCATGGACAATGTACATATAGCACTACAGCACTTTTCAATAAATAGCACTTACACAACAAATTTGTCTCTGTGTAATGTGACACATCAACTGTGCAGTAGATAACTGAAATGTGCCTCCTGTCAGATTACGTAGCTTGTCAATAGAACTGTCCTGAAATTATGTAGTCAGATAACTTTGCACAGTGACCAGGATTGCATCATACTCTGCCCTTCCTGAGGGTAATATCTGATGAAGAGAGAAAACATACACCATCATGCTGTGTTGGACAGAATAATGCTTCCTCAAGGGATATCTAAGTCATCAAATAGTGGCCGCTAAATGTTGTCACCATGCAATACTAACACATATAACAGTGCCCACACATCTAAGCAAACAATCCAAAAAATGCATGAATGAAGGTGTCTGAGTTTCCATCCAAATAAGTAATCATGCTGAACAGTGTCACAAATGATGTCTGTGAGTCATGAAGATGAT
The DNA here is from genome assembly GCF_031143425.1 of Pleurodeles waltl. Lineage (NCBI taxonomy): Eukaryota > Metazoa > Chordata > Amphibia > Caudata > Salamandridae > Pleurodeles > Pleurodeles waltl. Next base: position 156,364,238 of record NC_090441.1, read on the forward strand.
ACTACAAGAATGCTTACGACCACTCACCTTATAAGGGTGTCCTTGAACATCACACTGCAGTCAGACCTAAAACAGTTCCCCCAATACCAAGTCTGGAAGCACTGTTTGTGACTTTGAAAACATACTTATTGAAAAAAACACCTTGGGATCCATATTAACTGTGATTGGTGGTTGCAATGAATGGTGGAATCTTTGCAAGGTAGCTCTGGGGTAGCTGCCAATCTTACAGCTCAGTTGGGATTTGTTCGTAGCATAGGACACAAATGTAATAGAACAAAATTCATGTACATGTATGCCAAGGCCCTGATCAACAAGCATTTAACACATACTGTAAAGGGTTCACTATATATTTATTAAATGGTAATAACAGAAGAGGAAGCTCGGGAAAAAGTCTTACCTAACCTAATCTACCCTAACTACTCATTAGCCACAACTGTCCCTAACTAACCTAAGCTAAACTTACTTATCACATGTAAGGAAACGTTCTAAACATCAACCCCCCTTAGGAGACGGGACACATAGAGGACAACAGATACTAACCTAAACACATACTATCCTATACTAAACAAATATATATTTTTTTGTATTTTTTATATATATATGTATTTTTTGTAAACACACAAGAACCCCCACCCACCCACACACTCAAAAAGAAAAAATATAAATAATCAGAACCCCCCCACCCCCCACCCACTAACACTAACTAAACTAACAGCCTATACTAACCTAACACTAAGCTCCCTAAGCCCACTAAGTATAAGAACAAGAAAAGAGGAGGGAGGGGAGGGAATCATGTCCATTTTAAAAGTCTAGAGGTTGGTCCTCCCGAGTGTCCGCTTTATGGACCGCACACGCCTGTTCATACTGCGAACATCCCGCTGCAGGCGACTAATTTTCCATAGGACACGGTCCATTTTTCTTTCCATTTCCTGAAAAGCTGCAGGGTCAACTGTAGCAGCTGGGGCAGTCCGGGTACCAGCTGAGAATGTGTGTGGGTGTGTAGAGTCTATGCCTGTGGGCTCCCCTGAAGGTGTTCCACTGCTAGGGCCTGGAGCAACTGCAGACGTTGGGACAACAGTCCCAGCTGTGGGTGGTGCCACCTGGGTGGAAGTGGTGGTTGTGCTGGTGGTGGCTGTGGTGGGCAAAGTAGGGCCACCCTGTGGGAAAGCCCTCCATGCTCCAGAGGCCCGTTCGTTCCGGTATCTTCGGGCCATCCGTCTGAACCCTGACTCTACCAGCAGGATATGCTGGTACCTCATTGCCCACCTCTGGAACTCACGGACCTGGATGGGTGTCATGTCCACAGCTGTGAAGACAAAGGCAAACAATTTACATTAGGAACTGCATTGTGTGAAATGGCACAAGATGTAAATCAGACAGTACATCTACTGTACTTGTAACAGCTCATATCATCATACAGATCATTGAATGTCCCTGAGGAAGTACATGGCAGGCCAGCCTACAAAGGTAGTATCACACATAGCACATCCAAACCCTACAAGATGGGTAACAACTGGCATTAATTTGGCATCAGAGTTCTGCCAGTTGTCAGCTAACAATCATGCAGCACATCCTGCGCCAATGCCAGGGCTAAAAATGTCAGTGTACGGGATGGAAATCTAAAGCCACATGATCTGCAAGTTGTAAATGGACTTGCTAGTATAGTACTCTTGTGCTATACCTGAGTGTGTATACTAGGTTCCGACCAAAGATTCACTGATTCACATGTCTGTCTAACATACTGGTAGCATCAGTCCTAGGTACACTATTCACAAACCCATGCCTGCGTCTGAGGGTGGGGGGGTGGAGAAACAACTAACAATTCCAAACAACATGGACACCCAGGGGTCTATAGAAAGCTGGAAACGTGACAGCAAACCCTTGACCAGTCCTAGCGCCACACATGTCAGGAAATGCAGACCTTTGTCCACATCATATACTTCCAGTAAGGCATGACTTACAACAGACACAGAGTTGCAAGAACACCTATGGTCATGATTTGCATGCACACCTAGGCCATTGCACTCAAGTGCCACATACTTGTAGCACTCCATGTGGAGCTACATGCTGGTAGGAAGTTCAACCTACAGTTTAATAAGTACTTTGGTGAATAGGGAAGCAGAAGTCTGTGGGTAAGCATTTTGCAGTCCCAATCTGGGAGAATGTGGGTCTGACAGGCAGACTAAATCTGAGATGAGTTCCAGTGCGACTCTTGTTGATACAAGTGTTATCCACATGACTCACCCCAGTTCTCATTGCAGGGCCTACAGGAATGACCTACAATCCCTAGATAATACAATAGGATAAGCATTAACCAACTCAAAAATGCTTAGAAAATGAAATCCCACTCATGGAACAAGACAAATGATGGGCCAGCGCATCACACCTTGCTATGTGTTCAACACACAGGAGTCCATCACACATCACCAGCAAACACAACACATAACAGACATATCAACACTACTGGAGTTGTCGGGGTCCTCAAATGAAGCCACCTCTCCCACAGTGTAGGGTGCCGGTCCACCTGTAAGGCATGGAAGGAAGAAATGTGCTCATAATCTGTGCACTGACCAACAATTCCAAAGACAAAAACTATGTGTAAGATGACATAAGTAATTAAAGCCATTCAGACATGATGATACTGCATCCAACATAGCACGGCTAACATGTACATAGCATGGGTCTCCTATGACAATTACACACATATCTGCACACATGCAGTGGCCCTAGCTATCATGTGGTGGCAAACATGCTCCTTCATTAGTGAGCAGAAATAATAATGGAGTGTATTCGTCTCATCATGTGCATCCAAGAGAGACATCCAAAGCCTGGTTACTTGAGGACTGTATTACCAGTCAAACAGCCTATGTGGCCATGACACATTTATGACACATAGGTACAATGTACAGAGGGGCAGGGACTTTTGTAAGCCCTCATGTTGTTACAGTTTCTTCATTTGATGTGGCCCAGCTATGGTGATTTGCACCAAACATAGAGATATGAACCCATGTGCATACCTTTGGAATGCCATCCCTAATTGAAATGTGGCACTACAAACTCCAAATACCAGTCTAAGATGTTAGCTGAGGGCACCTTACACCTTTTCCCGATGTTTTCAAATGCAGATCTGATATGTATCCAAAATGATGAAGGACCACAATAATCCCTAACATTCATAGAACATCCAAAAACGCTTTCCTTACACACTCACCAGACACACATGAGACATCATCAATTGACGTGATGCCAGCACTCATTTTCTGCATCATGTAGTGTTTCTAAAGTCAGTCTAGCTATTGCATCAACAAAGGTTGTCAATATTTTAGTAAATCTATACTTCACAGGCAAATGTGACCTATATAGACATGATTGGCTCCTATTTTGTGTTGCTGTCTGACAAAAAGGCGGTACCAAATTACATTAACCAAAAGTATTCTGTAAGTTTGCAGAGCATGTGCTTCCTGACAACTAGCAATTGTGGTCCTTCACACAGTCCATCAATGACCCTGTATGTTTCTGCAGCATTACACACAGTCAGCAACTTAGCTGGCAGATATTGTACAAATCATCTGATGTCACTACAGAGCTTTTAATTGGGCAGATTTACATGATTTGTACTCACCAACAGGGCCACCAATCAATATTCCCAGGTGGTCCAGCAGATCTTGCTCCCTGGTGATGAGGTCAGCCCAGCGGTGCTTCAGCTGGTGGTCATTCCTCTGGCTCCCATACATGCGCTGCAAGTGATGCAGCACCTTTCCCCACCGGATTTGTCGCTCCTCAGTGTGATACCCCTGTATCACCCTCCCCCCTGCCTCGATCATCAGTGGGAGGAAATGGCACACCAGCCATATAAACCCCCCAAGCTCCTCCTCACCTATCCTGCCAAGACGTAGCCTACCCAACATCTCAGCACCGAAAAGGGGAATAGGGTATGAAGAAGAAGAAAGGATTAAAGGGGGAAAGTAGAAGTACAAAAAATAAGTAAACTTACAAACTAGCACTTCCCACAACAGTCTCCCACAAAAAACAAATACAATACAGTACCGGACAATTGTAAACAAAACACACTCAGACAGTATACAACAACAATATTTATTTCACAAAGTAACAAGTAATGTAGCACACAGGACACAAAAGCACAAAATCACTGGACAACACTCAGAACACAGCCACACAGTCTACAAGAATCACAGACTGCAAAGTGAAAGTGAAAGTACACCCACTGTACATAATCTGTAAACAGGATATCCCATTACATCACTTCCTGTATAAAATGGCTGCCATTTTTATAATTATGCGTCATATTTTTTCACGCATACAGTATGTGCGTCATATTTTTCGACACACAGGAGTGAAAATTAGGCCGCATCTAAATAATTGTAAATAGTCTTCTACATACTGTATGCGTGAAAAAATATGACGCATAACGATAAAAACGTCAACATTTCAGGGCATGAACTGGTTTTGGGTATTTTTTCCATTTTAATGTAATGTTACATTTGGGACACAACTGAGATAGGCTGATTGCACCCACTTTGGTGTTGATGGTGTATGTTCACATGTGAGACATCATACTGCAGCGGATCATGACCCGCTACTTCCTTAACAGGATTTTGACGCTTGGCTGACACACTAGATGGCCATATGTGTGGCCTACATATATGTATTGCACAATTTGGGCATGTTTGGCATCAGGAGAGGGTAGCAAGATGACGCACATGAGTACAATACCTCAATGCCTATGGCTCAATGTGTGTGCAGTGGCTACTAATGTATTAGTCGACTCAGTGTGTATGCATCACAAGATGCATTATTGCAAATATGCTTGTATGAATGTGAAGTCAATGTGCCCAAACCTTAGATGAAAGTCATTGTGGAAATGAGAGAGGACATGTGCTAATCATACATGAAGCAACATCTGTTGTGTGCACTTCCAAGATTTTGGGTAACGTAGACACCACAAATGACAAAGCATGCACCAGATAGATGGCAGACGCTTGTTCATGTCAATAGTCCACAAGTTGCCCATCCCATGTCCTAGATTTTTGGTAACTGCTTCCTAGGCACTTTTTGGTGAACCCACAGTGAGTCAGGCACATGCATAGACGAAGTGGGTACCATGTCATTGGCCCAGACAGCTAAAGGTGAACCACAAATGTAATATGACGCCACAGTTGTGGTCATATGACGGAGCCACAACTCTCCAGTGGCAGTGGTAGACCAGCAGACGAGGCAGCACGTGTCCACATTTTTCCAGTGATCAATTGCACAGAGGTGTCTTGTTCATGTGTGTGGTGCAATGTTGATCCTGTATATTTTTAAGGGTGTATGTTGTCACATTTACGTCCAGGTCTCATCATGAGTCAGTGGCAGCTATTCCTGTATCTACTGAGTATCCTTCGGAGATCAATGTGAGTAAAGTCAATGAGGACATGAGAACCTACACGGGGATGGTCCCACCCTGTCACTGAAGACGTGTTATGAGACTGTCAACAGGGCAACCTTGGTGTGCTGAGTGAGATAATGTCTCAGGAGTCATGTTCCAGCAGGTGTCATTACAACATTGGTACACAGGTTGGCCTCTAAAATTCCCACTGCATCTGGGAACATCATAGCCTCTGTGCTGATTATTCTCGCAGCTATTCACCACGCACGGCCCATCAATATGTTGTGAGCAATGTGATTCAGCGTGTGAACTGTCAGGGTCCTAACATGTGTGGACTTTTCATGGACATAATCAGAGGTAGCTGGTTCTGCTGGAGGCACCGTACCCAATCCCTGCATACGCCCATGGTATACTGTCACACTTTGTTGTTCATGCATACATGAGACCCAGACAAGGGATGGGCCATGATTTTGGTATTCAAAGGTAATTTAACAAATATGGTACAATTAAAAGGCAGATGATGCTATACAATGTATTTGGGTATGCATTGATGAAGCACATGACAAAATACCCTCTGAGGAATGTGAGGTTTGGCAAAGCAAGTGTGGTACATATGTAGCCACAAGGAATCTTTAGGGTAACGCACAGACAGATGCCAGTCAGGCTGACAGGATGCAGGGTATATCTGGATCCAGCAATTTCACAAGTTACATAATCAGTGGTCTGACTAACACTGGTCGGAAGAAGAACAAGACAGTTGACATGGAAAACTGTGTATGTCCTGTGTTTTTGAAGGTGACACATGAACCCAAGGGCTGTGTTACACGGCTTAATTACTAGCAATGCATAACGGTGTATTTGACAAAATGGCAACTTGTATGCTGTTCCAGGCATCCGCAGGGGCAGTGTATGTTCAAATGGATGGTGTGCATGGAGGTGATCACAGGTGTGTGCTGCATCTGTTTCTCACAAGTCCTGTATGTGAGTATTGAAGTCAAATGGCCAACAGTACCTTTCACATGGGAAGCAATCTACAGGTGCTAACAGGGCTTAGAAACTACAAGGCAGTGTATTAATTGACCTGACGTCCATGCAGTCAGATGTACTTTGACAATGGCATAACATAGGAAAGGGTGTAGCACACAGGATTACTATTGTTTGTGTGTTAAGAAGGGAATATCGGGGTACACATATTACTATTCCAGGGTCCTCTTCAGACAGGTGGGTTGTGACCAGGAGCATGGGTGTGTCGGGAGTTAGGAAATGGGCTGACATATACATGGAATGTCATGTGCGCAATGCTTGTCATATGTGTGGCACTTGTTCTGTCCATGTTCTGCTTTTATAGAACTCTAGTCACAGATAGTCCTTGCAAAGATTGGATGCAGTTTACTTACTGCTGTCAAGGGTCTGGTCATACATTCCTGTTACCAATGCAATAGCACATTGACTGCCTCATGTCTGAGGCTTGTTTTCCCCTTATTGAGTGATGGTGTCTTAGTTGTGTGCCATATGCTGCGATGAACCATGTTTCCAACATGTATGTGTGAAATAGGTGTGGTCCTCTGCTATTGCCCTTCAAAGGTGAAATGTACAGGATATATGTCATTTACAGTGTGTGTGTATGTGACTGTTGTATGATACGCATCACAATTGCTCTGGGATTTTCTGTGTCCTGATCGGTATATCAGCTATGCTCCATGAGGCTCCACTCTTATTCTGATAGTTCGAGATAAAGGTGAGCAAAAACGATTAGCCAGACCATGATATGGTGATTATTATTGGTGTTTATTTACATTAGTTAATACAGTGGTGATGATGATTATTTAAAAAAAGAAATTGTTCACAATATGTTGGCGCCTACGCAATCCAGCAGCCGTGTTTTGTTGTTCCCCCTCATGTTGCAGTCCACCATCCTCCTCTTCCTCCTCTTCAGGCATGTGTGGCTCTGGTTCCAAGAGGGGAATGTTCCTTCTTATGCAAATTTTGTGCAGGATGGCACATGTTAGAATGATCTTACAGACCATTTCAGGGGAATATAGGAGGCTACCACCAGTGATGTTGAGGCACCTGAATCTCGACTTGAGGATGCCAAAGGTCCTCTCGACTATGCTGCGTGTCCTCCTATGTGCATCATTGTAGGCACGCTCTGCTGCAGTGCTTGGGTTGCCAAATGGTGTCATTATCCATGGCTGGATCCCAAACCCCTGATCAGCTGAAAGAGAACATGATTGGGATCATGTTGATGTAGCTTGCCCCATTTATATCACCTTGCATGGCAGTAGTTGTCTTGTGTTGTCTGTGACTCTTTTGTGTTATTGTGTTGCTTCATAGCCTTCTAGGATGTACCATCTGCATTGGGTTGTTTCCTTGGCTGAACAAGTGTTTGCCTGCTGACCAGTTGTCAGCAGTATGTTTTGGGATTTGCAGTACAGTGTGCACTCCCTAGCATTGTGACTTGTTATACAGGTGTCCCTGTGTCTTCACTGGGGGTGAGATGATAGTTCCATACACAGATCCATTTTTGCAGTGTTGTTAACACATTCACATCTATGTACCCTGGACATCCCATACCTTTAGACTTATGCAATGGATTAATTTAAACATAATTGAGACGCTTACATTTTGCAAGGTGACAATTAGGCAAACCACTCCAAATGTTGTGATCATTGATGTCTTAACATTAGACTGTACACTAATTTCAGATGTGTGACAGGTTCAATGCTGACCTATGAAACATGGCTAGCGATGTCACGACCTCAGTGTGTTCCTGTCGACATGTTGCTGTTGTGGTGTATGTGTTGTGTGTCCTAGAGGGTTGCTGTGCAGTGTGTATATAAGTAGGTTTCTGTACTTACCAACAAGTAGTCCATTGCCATACCGGCCATCCTGGAAGTGTTGATTGATGATAGAGTGACAGAAGATGAATGAGTCATGGACACTCCCAGGATATTTTGCCACAATGTTGGTGATCAATCCTTGGTGATCGACAATGGCCTGCACATTGATGGAATGTGTGTGCTTCCTGTTGCGGGAGAGGTGTTCAGTTGCAGCAGGTGGCACAAGGCGTACATGTGTGCAGTCGATTGCACCAAGGACGTGTGGGAAGCCACTAATGAGGTAAAACCCCTGTTTTGTTTCCTGCTGCTTCAGCAGTGTGTTAGGGAAGCAGATGTGGTGGGGTGTGAGTCCAATGATGGCATCCAGTACTTTGGGCAAAAAGGCAGAAAATGATGGCTGTGATATTCCGGCAACCAAGGCACCAGTTGTTTGAAAAGAGCCACTTGCCAGCATGTGAAGTACAGCTAGCAGCTTGGTTTCTGTTGGGATGGTGCGGGGTGTCAGCAAGGTGGGTGCCAACTGGGGCTCTATGTTTCGCAGCAGCTGCTGAATGGCCTGCCAGTTCAACCTGTACCTCTGGATGCTGTCATGTTCCCTTAGGCCATGAAGGGTTGTTCTGGTGCGGAATATCCTCTCCTGCCTTCTGCGCTGCCTTTGGGGTCCCTGCTGTTGTTGTTGCTGGGCTCTGTGTCTGCGTGCATGCTGGATGAGAAGCACCTCCATGTCTCCCTTTTGCTGCTCTGCTGCTCTGCTGTTGCTTCTGTGTGTTCTGATTAAATACAGGTGTGTTTGTCCCATTTTAACGCCTGCCCTGAACCAGGCGTTAATTTTTTACGCAAATCGGGCTGTGCGTCATTTTCCGGCTCCGCCTCCCGGCCGTGCGGCATTTTTGCCCAAAAGCATAAATATGACGCACAGCCGCTTAAGTCATTTTTGGGACGGGAACGCCTGCTTTGCATATGATTAACGTAAGGCAGGTTGCCGCATCCCAAAAATAATGCACACAGCGGGATTTTAACATCCGCGGGCGTCAAAGTTTAAATATGGAGCAAGGTTTGCACTGAATGTGCGTCAACATTTTTGACGCACATTCGGCGCAGACAGAGTATAAATATGCCCCGAAGTGAGCAAACCAAATAAGCCTAACACATCCTAGAACGGTTCTGTTCACCCTTACGTCTATCTATCCATTCATCCTCCCACCCTTCCATCAATCTTTTTACCTTTCCATCCTTCCATTCATCATTTCACTATTCCATCTAACCATTAACATTTAATTTCTCTGTTATCCTGATTTGTCTATCCATCCTTTCACTCCTATTTCCATCTTTCTATGCACGTGGTAACAATTAAATACCAGAGCAGTAGGCCCTTACCGCCTGCTTTATTGGGCATAGAGACAACTTCAAGCCCATTGCTGCCCTCTCGTCCTATAGTGATGTGGGACCTGCAATCCAAAAAATGTGTGGCATATTGGAAAAGAGGAATTTTGCCCCTCAGAAAAGTGTACCCAAGTTTCTATTTATCCATTTTAAATGTGGCTAATCTTCTAGCTGCTAGCATGTTACAGGCACAGCAAGGGGAACTGACAGAAACAACAGCTTTAACTTTTGCATAGGGCATGCTAACAGAGATATACCTCACACGCACACAGTGAGCATACATAGATGCTTGCAGACTAAGCAAGATAAGCCAGGTCCTTTAACCTACGAATGCAACCCCTCCATCCCCACCATGGTACTTGTATTTGAAACTTTAGTGCCAAACCTGTGCTGGTTTAGAGCCACTTCTTTCTGGGATTTCACATTTCTCTATATCAGCATTATTAAAGCTGCCTTGTGCAGCACACCTTTTGTGCTTCAGGACCACTGTCATAGATATCATGTAGACAAATGCTGACCCCCTTACGAGCACATCTGCACAGCTAATTTTCACACTGTGCATGACTGTGTGAGGGAACCTCCTGTCCTGACTACCCACCTACAGTCAGCCATTCACAAAAGCTGGCATAAGGCACAAGCCACAGAGACAGGTCTACAAACACCACTCAAATCACAAAGACCATAACTTCACTTTGCACACCTAAAAATAACTCAATGTATATGCAAATTATTATAATAGAGGATTGGTCTGACGTTCCGATATGCCTTTATTTAAGTCTAGCTGAAGACATCATCTTTACCTTCCCTGTAAGGCTTGCATGCAGTTGCGGCTTGTGGGTTTCACGGGGCAGGGAGGCCTGCGCGCGGGTGTGGGGGGACATTACACAAAACATACCAATAAAATACATTTTATTAAAATTTAGCTCCGCTCCACGGGCCGCTCCTTTCCTCTCCGTCATCCGGATTTTGCAGGCACAGGATCACAGCCTGCCCTGCGGCCAATCACATCAGGATTGGCTGGGAGCACCCTGCCAGGGCGCTCCCAGGCAGACTGGGAGCCTGTGCAGGCTCTCCTAAGCCCAGCAACACAGTTGCCGGGCTTGAGAGAGCCTACTGCGCATGTGTGTTTGGCCAGCCCAAGACGGCCAGCCAAACATACATGCGCAGTGAGGGGAGTGCACAGTGCACTTCCCTCACTACTCGTCACCCCACATGCCCCACCTTTTAACAAGGAAACAATAATAATAGTTTATTATCCTTTCCTTGTTAAAGATTTTGCAGCTGTCGCTGCTGGCGGGGGTTTGGGTGACGCTCCTCTGCCCTAGCGGAGGAGCCGCCACTGTTTGGATGTCAGGTTCCTGTCAGACTCCACAAAGAACCCTTTATGCTTCTCAAGAGGTTCTAATTCAATGGGAAAAAGAGTGCACTTTCAAGACAACCTTCTGTGACAAGAGCAGGATTGTGTCCCTTTGAGCACAGAGTGGGCCTTCAAAAAGTCTGATTGTGACAAGAGCAGGATTGCGCACTTTGCTGCAAAGACAATTGACTCCTTTTGGCCACCATCAGGTGTGGGGGCCTACGTTTGTACTACGAGCTGGTGTGGCTCAAGACATTTGTCAGAACAACCAGGATGGGTTAAATGTGCCTCTCGTTACTTACTTTTTATGATAGGCCTTAACCCATTAAACAATTTTTCCTGTTTCGCATGAGATGTCAGATACCACAAGACTTGGTGACCATCTTGCACAGGGTCTTGCTAGTTGAAGTTTTCGCCATCCACTCTCCAGGGCGAGGCCGCACAAGGTCCAGGCCGATGTCAGCATCTTCAATCTTTCCTTCTGGAGGAAGTCTTTAACATGGCACAGGCCTAAATTAGAAAGTAGGCCTCCCTCCTTCTTTGGCACCAGAAAGAAGCAGGTATAACAGCCACAACCTACTTCTGGCAGCACATACACCATCTCGATAGCCAATTTGCCAAAAGAGCTTGCACTTCCTGCCATAAAACAGAAAGATGACCCTCACTCAGTCATCCTGGGTACAGTGGAAGGTGGGCTGGAGTGGCTATGAAAGGTAAGGTTTACTCCTCAGGGGTATCTTCAGAACCTACCTATTCATGTTATTGCTTGCCAACCGTCAAGAATGTAGATTTTCATCAGCTTTGGTGAAAAGAAAATCTGGATTTTAATAAAGACATGGAGGCTATTAGTATGAATAATTTTCTTTACCACTCAGCAGCCAATATGAATACACCAGAACTCAGAACATTTTAAACATTCCAAAGACTATAAAACTCCTTGATAACCAGTCCTCTCCCTTCCTTTATTGAAGTTGCAAGGCTATTTCATGGAGTAGAATTTGTCCGAAACGAAATCCAAACAAAAGTAGAACTTTTCCCAAACAAAATTCTATGTATCTTCGTTTAAGGTATCTCCACTCCTGTTTAAACTAAACAAATAAATTAGGGAGGGAAAGACAACAGGGAGGGATAATATTAGCCACTGTGTCTTTAACAAAATCCAGATTTTCTGTTCACCAAAGCTGATAAAAATCTACATTTTATGTCAAGACCCAGAGGCTAACATTACGCAAGTTCAGCTTTGCAATCAATGACTTTACCTCATTGCCTATTCGTTTGAAATAAAAGCGTCTAAAAGTAGAAACAGATGACCAGTCAGCACAATGTAAAATATTTGCCCCCAACAAACAAGCCTTTGAAGCTGCAGCTCCTCTCATTGAATGAGCACCAAACATATTCACATCCACACCAACTCTGTACATCAGTTTTTCCACCCATCTAGCTAACGTAGGTACAGACACTACTTTATGTGGTTGTTTAAATTAAATGAGAAGTTGAGTCACTCCAGGCTGGCTCAAACATTCAGCTCTGTGTTCATACTCTTTCACACAACTAACCACACACAAATCCTTTCTTTCTTCAAAAATATGGATACAAAATTGAAGTTGAATATGTCTTATTTCTCTGTTTTAAATGAAAGCATATTCCTTCTCGTGTGTAAGATCTGTGAGCTATTTCGAAGGCTCGTATATCAAACACTCTTCTAAAAGAGACCAAACACAACAACATTGCTAGTTTGAAGACAAATCTCTTAAAACCAAATTCTCATTACATTACCAACTTTCAATAAACCTCAGCACCTTAACAAAATCCCAAAGGGAAGTGTATCTTGGTCCTGGTGGCTTAGCAATTCTGATACTTCGCAAAAGTCTCCTAACCCATTGACCAGAACATGTCTGGCCACAATCACTGATCTATACATGTTTACTGTTCTGTAAACCAAGCCTTTCTCATATAACTCAGATAGAAAATTGATTACCTCAACTACATCCACTGCAGCGGGTTCCAAATCCCTCTCCATGCGCCAGCAAACCCATTTATTCCATGACAATCTTTATGCTTTCCTAGTTCCAGGTGGCTACGATTCTTCAATAAGTCTAGAAGCCTCTGATGAAAGACCTGGCTTGCTCCAAACTCTCCTGAAAGAGTCCACATCACCAGTTCTAGCTGATCTGAAATTACTAAGTTGTGAACCTTCCCCTGTGGCCCTTGTAAGATTTCTGGAAACTGAGGGACAACGAAGGATCATCTACACTCATTTCCAGCATGATTGGGTACCAAGCCTGAGACCTCCACAATGAAGTTACTATCTCAACTTTCTCCTTCCATCTGCGCATCATCCCCGTTACCCTGCTTATCACTGCAAAAGGAGGGAAGCCATAAGGGCGAAGACCTGTCCAATCCTGAAGGAACGCATCTACCCATTCTGCCTCCGGATCTGTCCTCCATCTGAAGAATCTTTTCAGTTGAGCATTTAACCTGTTTGCAAAAAGATCTACCAGGAATGGACCCCTCAACCTCTCTAACTCTCTGAAAACATTTCCATCTAACATCTAATCGCTCGAATCTAGGAAATTCCTTGTTGACCAATCTGCCTCTGCATTCCTTAGACCCGAAATATGTTCCACCTGAACTTTCAGACCTTGCTGAAGACAATATTCCCAAAAACATTTTGCCAAATCTGCTAGGCCATTTGAACATTAGCTTCCTAATTTATTGATATATCTCAGTGCTGAGACATTGTCCATCCTCAGCAGGACTGATCACTTGACAGTTTTGTCTGCAAAACATTTCACAGCGAAGGATCCTACTAAAAATTCTAAGCAGTTTATATGCAACTTCTTTTCCTGTCTGTCCAATGACTCCAGTGCAATCTGAACCACATCTCACACCCCATCCTTCCAAACTTAAGTCTGATTCCACAATCAAATCTGCGTTCTTTCCAAGAATTGCGCGTCCATTCCATGCCTCGATGTTCCTCGACCACCATGTCAATTCCTCCTTTGCTTCTAAGGTTAGACATACTAATTATGAATAAAGTAAACCATCTCTTAAATGTCTTGCTTTCAACCTCTTTAAAGCCTGATAATGCAAAGGACCAGGAAAGATTGCTTGAATTGTAGACAATAAAAGGCTCACAACTTGAACTAACATTCTCAAAGAAACCATATTCATCTTTAGAATATTCCTTAACTCCTTCCTTATTCTCTTCAGTCTCTCCTTTGGTAACTTTTGCATACCATCTACTGTATTTACCACAAAACCCAGGAATTGAGTTTGTTGTTTCTGAATCAAATTCGATTTCTTTTTGTTCACCACAAAATAAAACCCTTTTAATAGAAGTACTGCCTTCATCCTTGTTGAAACCTCTGTAGTAATCAGATCAATTGCTTTACTAATACTTTCCTCAAGAGATAAACTCAGAGAATTTTCAGCTTATTCCTTTATGCTAAATAAATAGAGCGACCCAAATTGCTTGCCCCTAAAGAAAGAATACGCCAAAAGTAAGCTAATGAACTCTCCTCATTGCACCGTGAACTCCCACTACTAACAAAACAAACTCTCCTCACAAATCATCAAGGTGTAAATGAGTGCTGACAAGGGTTAAAACTGTAAAAGATTATGAAGAGTTGGCCTTCCAAAAGGTGAGTAAACATTCAAGTTATTTTTCAAATTAGCGAATTATGTGCGTGTGCTCCTTTCAGTGACAGCCTCCTCCTGAACAGATCAACAGGCAAAAAACTGTCTGCCGTGCCGAGCGCAGGCCATGTACTACACTAAGAGAAGCTGTACTGAAAAATGTACGAGCCTCCCTCATTGATAGAAAACTCGAGCCAACAAAACTAAGCTACTGTGACTTCCTCAGGTAAGAGGAGGCAATGCTCCCCCCACAGCGCTGATCCTGTTAGCGTGCCTGGTCCTTTGTAAGTAAACTTACAAGGGGGCGTGTATAGGCAGATGAACTTTTTGGATCGCATGGAGTATCCTAGCTATGTAGTAATCAATGAACATCAATTATCAATGTAATCAATCAACAATCACTAATAGAATCATTAAGCAAGAGACAATATATCAACATTTCATGAATAACCACAACACAATTATGTTTTATCAATTTTATTTCCCTATTAGTTACAATACTAAGTAATAAGGTTAATTCAAACTTTATTCAATCAGCTCAGAATTAGTTCATTGATGACCACCAATAACATAATCTAATTAGAACTTGAGAAAACGTATGCTCGAATGTTTCAGCATAAGCCAACAAACATAAATATAACAGCATTAATAGCAGAGTTCAGCAATCAGTTTGTCAATCATTTGTCACTTTCAGCGTCTCCCAAAGAATTCTACCTAACCCAAATTAGCATTTAGCATGTGGGTCTTCATGCAAAAACAAATTTAGAACATGAATTTGGAAAACATCTAGCTAGTAGATAACCTATAAAAATAGCGCAGTTGGTACCTAGAAAGAAAAGGCACAAAAGTTAATCAGTCACATTGTCATAGCTACAAAGTTTGTCTTCGTCTTCAGGTCATCAATCGATCAGCAATGCATCAGGCTCTCAAGAGCATGAGCCCAATGACATAACCTCGAATCGCGTCTTCTGGCATCAGCATTTCACCCCTCGCATCTGAAGTTTTAGCCCCTTGTCATGACTTTTTATTAGAGTTTTTCAGTCCATCCCCTAACTCCTAATTGGTCAGTCAATCAGCAGTTATGACTTTAACCTATAATATTAATTTTACAAATCTATGAATTCTAATATTTCTCCATCCCCAATTCGTTGATTGGTTCACTGTACGATGTCCTCATCATCCGGCTCATCAGGTATCGAAAATGTTGCATCTTCTTCTCCAGTCAGTGCCTCTATTGTTTGAGCCCTGGGAAAGTGCATCGAGTCTGTTTTACAATAAACTTGTTACATATCCTGGTCCCTCATCACCTGTTCATCGGTACATTGCAGAAAATTCTAGCTAAGCAGATTTTATTAACGTATGCAGTTCAGGGACAGTTCAATGCACCCGCTTCTCTGCAGTGCGCTAGAAATTCAGCTTCTGTATGAGGCCTGGAAAATTAGGCCACAACTTCGGCTAAGTTTACTCTACAGTATAATGCAAAACACACGTTATACATCCTAATATGACATATTACTACATTATTATTATACTTTTTCAATATTTCACACATTTTTAGTCCTTTCAGTACAAATTCGTATAAGTGGCTGCAATTCCCGTGGGCACATTTTCAAACATGCACATTAATTTTTCTCTACAATTAATTTCTCTATGTACTTTTATAAACCATAACATATAAGCATTTATTAATAATTTCTAATTAGCATATCTGCTTCAACAATCAGATACCATGGCTAGGCAAGAGAAACGTGGTAAGATGTTACAAGACTCATGCACTCCCCACGTGGCACTGTTTAAATATCGCCACAAGCCCAGGGAAAATAAGGGATACATTAAATCAAAACCTCTGTCAAAATGACATGAAATCACCTGACCTGAGTGACACTCCCAACTCGCACACAACACATCAGATCATGCCAGTGTTTGATCCATTAAAACACCCATGTGAAGGTCACCAAAAGCAAAACGATCGAGTAAAATGGCTAACTCATTAAATAAATATCAAACTCTGTTTAATGTCATTCACTCTACATATAACAAAAAACAATCCTCAATAAGGATAAACAAATCCCATCAATAAATGTCAAACGTGTTATACTTTTCTCGCTGAGCAGCAAAATTAAAAGAAGGAAGAGGACTGGGGGTCAAGGAGTTTTATAGTCTTGGGAATGGTTAAAATGTTCTGAGTTCTGGTGACTTCATAATGGCTGCTGAGTAGTAGCAATAAAGGAAATTATGGATATTGTTAGCCTCCGGGTCTTGACATAAAATCATTGAAACTTCCCTCCAACAGAGTGTCTGTGCTACACTAGGGGCACCCTAAATGGGTTTGCAAGGTGGGGCTTTGGAGGTTAAGGGAGGGGCAATGAACTGGGTAGCTCACTGACCTTGACCCCAGGGGTGCCACAGCTGAAAAAGTGCTGGGCACCCTCTTGAGGATGAATTTGCTGCCAGTGTGCATCACCTCTGCTGAAGGCTCGAAAGGGGGGGGTAAGGTTGATGCAGCTGACGAGGCAGAGCAGACAATCCCAGGGAGGGTGCTGTGGCCCTGCTTTCTTTCAGCTGCTCCAGAGTGAAATCTGCCTTGTCTCCAAACAGACAAGTCTCGTCAAAGGGCAAGTCCATGTGGAATGATTGGACATCGACCGCAGCCAGGTGTGGCAGCAAATGGTGACGCTGATGCCAATGGCTCACCCAATGGAATCAGTGGTGTCCATGCCACAATCAATTGTGAACTTGCCTGCATCACAACTGTCCTGCATGGCTTGGGGAGGACTTGAGGCACAGAAAGCCAAGTTGGTGGAAGACAATACCCTCTTCCAAGAGGGTCCAATTCATTTGGAATCCCTATCTGGAGAAGTAGTTGGAAAGGTATTTGGGTTTGTCTGACTAGTAGATGCCTACATCACCAATTGTTCAGGGTAGGGGTGCTGAAACAAAAATGCAGGGTCACCTGGGGAAGGGCAGTGGCGTCTCGCAATTTGGCGATTGACTGGGGAGCCAGAGCAAGGTTTGGCCAAGGCCCCTAAGAAAGCATCTGTGAGTATCTCATTGAAGGGGAGAAGGGTCTCATTAGATGTGTGCCCTAGCAGGAGAACTCCTGTCAAGATATTAATTTTGACCTCTAAGGTAGGAAGCTGGAGGTTAAGAACTTTGTCTGCCCAATGCATGACCATTGTGTAGGATGCAGTCTCCTCAGTGGCAAGGCTTGGGGGTGAGAAGTGCCCATACTCAGGGGAAATGTCAAGGCAATGGCTTCTTGAAGGTCATCATACCAATTGTCTTCATGGTATGTGTTGGATCTGGCTTTTTTGACAGGGTCATCCCCAAACTTTTTGCCTCCTTCCTCCTATTTTTTCTGACCTGTTGTTTTTGGCTTTTGCACTCTGGGCACTTTACCACTGCTAACCAGTGCTAAAGTGCACATGCTCTCTGTGTAAATTGTACTGTTGATTGGTTTATCCATGATTGGCTATTTAATGTGTGCCCTAGGTAACCCCTAAAGCAGGGTGCTGTGTGGGGAAAGGGAAGGACATGTACCTGTGTAGTTTATATGTCCTGGTAGTGTTAAACTCCTAAATTAGTTTTTACACTACTGTGAGGCCTGCTCCCTTCATAGGCTAACATTGGGGCTGCCCTCATACATTGTTGAAGTGGCAGCTGCTGATCTGAAAGGAGCAGGAAGGTCATATTTTGTATGGCCAGAATGGTAATACAAAATCCTGCTGACTGGTGAAGTCGGATTTAATATTACTATTCTAGAAATACCACTTTTAGAAAGTGAGCATTTCTCTGCACTTAAATCTTTCTGTGCCTTTCAATCCAAGTCTGGCTAGGTTTAGTTGACAGCTCCTTGTGCATTCACTCAGACACACCCCAAACACAGGGTACTCAGCCTCACTTGCATACATCTGCATTTTGAATGGGTCTTCCTGGGTTGGGAGGGTGGAGGGCCTGCCCTCACACAAAGGACTGCCACACCCCCTACTGGGACCCTGGCAGACAGGATTGAACTGAAAGGGGACCTGGTGCATTTCTTAGCCACTCTTTGAAGTCACCCCCACTTCAAAGGCACAATTTAGTATAAAACAGGGCCTCTGCCCTACCTCATCAGACACTTGCTGGAGAAGAAACCTGAACCAGAAACTACATCCTGCCAAGAAGAACTGCCTGGCTGCTCAAAGGACTCACCTGTCTGCTTTCTACAAAGGACTGCTGCCTTGCTGTTGGCCTGCTGCCTTGCTGAACTCTTGTCTGGCTGTAAAAGTGCTCTCCAAGGGCTTGGATAGAGCTTGCCTCCTGTTCCCTGAAGTCTCAGGACCCCAAACATTTCTCTTTTTCATTTGGACTCTTTGTGCGACAAAAGTTTTGCCGCACAGCTTGCTCCGCGGCGAGAAAATCGCCGCACGCCGACGCTGCTCGACGCGACACCTACAGGGCGGGCAGAACTTTGACGCACGGCCTCGCATGGACAACGCCGCCCGACTTCCAGAGGGGAAATCGACGCAACGCCTGCAGTGAGAAAGAAAATTCCACGCACAGCCTCGCGGAACGACGTGCAGCCGGAAAACAAGCCGAAGAATCCACGCACAGACCCTGGGACATCTGGTAATCCCACGAACCACAAAGAGAGACTGTCCCGCGCCGGAAAACGACGCACGACTTCCCTGCATGAAAAATAACGACGCAAGTCCATGTGTGCAGGGGAGAAAACGACGCACACACCATTTTTCCACGTATCTCTTCTTCTGCGGCCCTTTGCGGAGATTTTCCACTTTAAACCAGGTACTTTGTGCTTGAAAGATACTTTGTTTGATTTTTAAAGACTTAAGACACTTTATATCACTTTTCAGTGATATCTGTACAATTTCACATTGCATCTTTATTCGTTTTGTCCTGCAATTATCCAGATAAATATTATATATTTTTCTAAACACTGTGTGGTGTATTTTTGTGGTGCTATAGTGTGTTATTGTATGATTTATTGCACAAATACTTTACACATCGCCTTCTAAGTTAAGCCTGATTGCTCGTGCCAAGCTACCAGAGTGTGGGCACAGGATAATTTTGGATTGTGTGTGACTTACCCTGACTAGAGTGAGGGTTCTTGCTTGGACAGAGGGTAACCTGACTGCCAACCAAAAACCCCATTTCTAACATTGGTGATCAGCGGTGAGGATAGGACTTGTATTTGTGCAGTGACATACAGTAGCTAAGTATTTCACTACCTACCCACAGTTGAAGGTCAACTTGATTTTTCATCTTTTTGCTTTTGGTTCTCTGATGTCCTCCTGGATATATTATTGATTTTGGACTTTGATTTTTGGTTTTGCCTGTGATACCTTGCCAGATTGGGAATGGATTCCAGCTTCTCAGAAGACTACGATGTGTCAAACCTTGTACCTGTTGAATCCCTCACTAAGGCTGAGCTGAGGGGTTTTGCAGACAATGGGGACTTCCCATGTCAAGGAGATCCACTAAGATGGAACTGCTAGATATCTATGTAGCCTGGGGAGAAGCACAATGGGCAGAGGAACAGGCAGCAAAGAACCAAAGGAATCATAGCCCTGAGAATGATTATGAGGAGGAGGACTACTCAGATGAAGAAGGAGAACCAGTGAGAGATGAATGGCTCCTAGCTCAAGATTGGCAGGTGGAAGAGCTAGATGAGTTTATTGAGAGGGCTGAGGCCTTAGCCCTGGAAAAAGAAAGGATTGCCACTCAGGAGCTGAGCTGTGAAGAGCTGAAACTGGAAAGCCGGAAGGGCTGAGTCTAGTTCAGATGGTGGCAGCAAAAATCTTACATCCAGTACTGCTGAAGAAGGGCACAAGCCCAGAGATGTGGTGCCCAACTTTAAGAAGGGAGTTGACACACCCCAGGCGGTTCAAGATTATGAGGTAGTTCCCGTTATGCACAGGGTCCCTGAGAAGGTTTGGGGAACTGGCACAGGGAGTCCTATTCCTACTGGGGGGAGGGACACTTTACTGGCTCTAGAAGAGAGTGACAGGGAAAAGGGTTCCCCCGTGGTGGACGTCCTGGATATAGAGTGTGGAGACATCCCAGAAGAGTATGGGTTGAGTGTCAGGGACAGTCAGATACTGTCTCACCAGTCTCAGGAGGCTGATGTAGAGTGCTTTTTCAAGGCTGAGTCACTGGATGGTTGGGTGAAGGGTACTGCGGTTAATACATGTAAAGGGCAGAGTGATGTAATTGCTGGAGAGCATATGTCTGGTCCTTATTTTCCAGAGCTACGCCAACACCAGGTGGAATGTGAGTTCTCTGACCCCAGGGAGCTTACAATGGAGGCAGACTTCTGGGTGTGTACCAGAGAGTCTGAAGAGGCATTTGGGGGTGCTCCTGAAGGGAGTGATCTAGGTGTTTCCCAACCAAGTGAGGTGGGAGAGGATTGTAGTGTCCCAGGTAGGTCCCAGGTCCTAGAGGGTTCCATGAGGGAACGCCAGGAGGGAAGCCTAGCCTGTACCATAGGGCCACCTGTTGAGGGAGGCCCGCAGTGTCAGAAGAACTTGGGGGGGGTGACTGTAGCCAGCATCCCACCAGTTCTGGTGTCTGGCAGTACCACTCCTAGTGAGGGAGTACAGAAGTCCAGACAGAGGGTTGAGAGGGGGTTGCGGACCCCAGTGGAGGTCCTGGAGAGTCAGGGGTCAGCTCTGAGAGCAGAGCCCCCAGGAATGACCCAGGTGAAACCGTTTCTGGTTTGGGAAAGATCCAGACTCTGCCAGATAGGCAGAGGTCAGGAGACCTGCGCCAACCAGACTCTTGTGTAGCCCTTGGGGACAGTGTGTCCCTTGTGGGGGGTGAGCGTGCCCCCCAGGAAGTCCTGGCGTGCCAGAGAATTGTTCAACCTCAGGGTGGTGACTCTGGGTTGGATGACCAGGTTCAGGGGTTAAACTCTAGCCTGGTGTGGGGTCAGTGTGCCCCCCAGGAAGTCCTGGCGTGCCAGGCAATTGTTCAACCTCAGAGTGGTGACTCTGGGTTGGATGACCAGGTTCAGGGGTTAAACTCTAGCCTGGTGGGGGGGTCAGTGTGCCCCCCAGGAAGTCCTAGCGTACCAGGCAATTGTTCAACCTCAGGGTGGTGACTCTGGGTTGGATGACCAGGTTCAGGGGTTAAACTCTGGCCTGGTGGGGGGTCAGTGTGCCCCCGAGAAGTCCTGGTGTGCCAGGCAACTGTTCAACCTCAGGGTGGTGACTCTGGGTTGGATGGCCAGGTTCAGAGGTTAAACTCTGACCTGGTGGGGGGTAGGTGTGCCCCCCAGAAAGTCCTGGTTTGCCAGGCAGTGATCCAGTCTGAGGGTACAGACCCTGGGCTGGAAGACAAGGTTCAGGGTGTCCCCCCGGACCTGGAGGGAGGGGCTACTGATAACAGTGCCCCTACCATGTTGTCTTCTGAGGAGGCCACTCCTAGTTGGAGGGTGCTGGACCCCAGAAGGGAGGGCAGGGGGAGGGAAGCCTCACCCCGGGCCCTAATCCAACCTGAAGGTACAGACCCCAGGTTGGAGGGCCAGTTGCAGGTTAACAGCCCTGCACTGGTGGAGAAATGGTGCAGGGCGGCTTCTATAAGCACCCTGACCATGTTGGACTCTGGGGGTACCGCTCCAGGAGGGAGGGTACAGAGCCCCAGAGGGGAGGACCAGGTTCAGGCTGTCATCCCTGACCTGGTGGAAGGGAGAGTGGTTAAGGGGTGTCTAGCACCTGGGGCTACCGCCCCTCACTCTCCACAGCCACAGTGGTTGGAGAGCTTTGAGAGGCCTGGACCTGGCTCTCATCCCTGACAGCTGTCAGTAACCACTGTGGCTTGCTGTCCAGGTGGACAGAGTTATCCCTGGGGAGGGGACAAGAGTCACACCCCAGGGGTAGAGTGGGCAACACCACTGTGTTGGTCCTAGTGGTACTATCCTGCCCCTGGGATACATCTGTGAGCAACGTAAGGTTAGGTGCTGCACAGATGGTATCCGCAGGTAAGGAGAAAGGTTCCCCATGGGTTGGCTTAGTGGGCCCTGAGAGTATGGACAGAGGGATCCAATTGGAGTCAGGAAGGCGAAGAACTGGAACATTCCCCTACTGTTGTGGGCCTGGGTCCTTGTTCTATCGCCTCAAACAGAGAAGTACATCAGGATAGTGATTGTTCTCCCCTGGCTTTAGGCTGGTGGGGGGTCATGTTGGACCTGGCTTTTTTGACAGGGTCATCCCCAAACCTTTTGCCTCCTTCCTCCTATTTTTTCTGACCTGTTGTTGTTGGCTTTTGAACTCTGGGCACTTTACCACTGCTAACCAGTGCTAAAGTGCATATGCTCTCTGTGTAAATTGTACTGTTGATTGGTTTATCCATGATTGGCTATTTAATTTACTTGTAAGTCCATAGTAGAGTGCACTATATGTGCCTAGGGCCTGTAGATTAAATGCTACTAGTGGGCCTGCAGCACTGGTTGTGCCACCCACTTCAGTAGCCCCTTAACCTTGTCTCAGGCCTGCCATTGCAAGGCCTGTGTGTGCAGTTTCACTGCCACTTCGACTTGGCATTTAAAAGTACTTGCCAAGCCTAAACCTCCCCTGTTTCTACATATAAGTCACCACTAATGTGTGCCCTAGGTAACCCCTAGAGCAGGGTGCTGTGTGGGGAAAAGGAAGGACATGTACCTGTGTACTTTATATATCCTGGTAGTGTAAAACTCCTAAATTCGTTTTTACACTACTGTGAGGCCTGCTCCCTTCATAGGCTAACATTGGGGCTGCCCTCATACATTGTTGAAGTGGCAGCTGCTGATCTGAAAGGAGCAGGAAGGTCATATTTATTATGGCCAGAATGGTAATCCAAAATCCAGCTGACTGGTGAAGTCGGATTTAATATTACTATTCTAGAAATACCACTTTTAGAAAGTGAGCATTTCTCTGCACTTAAGTCTTTCTGTGCCTTTCAATCCACGTCTGGCTAGGTTTAGTTGACAGCTCCTTGTGCATTCACTCAGACACACCCCAAACACAGGGTACTCAGCCTCACTTGCATACATCAGCATTTTGAATGGGTCTTCCTGGGCTGAGAGGGTGGAGGGCCTGCCCTCACACAAAGGACTGCCACACCCCCTACTGGGACCCTGGCAGCCAGGATTGAACTGAAAGGGGACCTGGTGCATTTCTTAGCCACTCTTTGAAGTCACCCCCACTTCAAAGGCACAATTTAGTATAAAACAGGGCCTCTGCCCTACCTCATCAGACACTTGATGGAGAAGAAACCTGAACCAGAAACTACATCCTGCCAAGAAGAACTGCCTGGCTGCTCAAAAGACTCACCTGTCTGCTTTCTACAAAGGACTGCTGCCTTGCTGTTGGCCTGCTGCCTTGCTGAACTCTTGTCTGGCTGTAAAAGTGCTCTCCAAGGGCTTGGATAGAGCTTGCCTCCTGTTCCCTGAAGTCTCAGGACCAAAAAGACTTCTCTTTTTCATTTGGACTCTTTGTGCGCCGAAAATGTCGTGCACAGCTTGCTCCGCGGTGAGAAAATCGCTGCTCGACGCGACGCCTACGGGGCGGTCGGAACTTTGATGCACGGGCTCGCATGGACAACGCCGCCCGACTTCCAGAGGGGAAATCAACGCGACGCCTGCCGTGAGAAAGAAAATTCCACGCACAGCCTCGTGGAACGACGCGCAGCCGGAAAACAAGCTGAAGAATCCACGCACAGACCCTGGGACATCTGGTAATCCTGCAAACCACAGAGAGAGACTGTCCCCACGCTGGAAAACGACGCACGACTTCCCCGCGTGAAAAATAACGACGCAAGTCCGTGTGTGCAGGGTAGAAAACAACGCACACACAATTTTTCCACGTATCTCTTCTTCTGCGGCCCTTTGCGGAGATTTTCCACTTTAAACCAGGTACTTTGTGCTTGAAAGAGACTTTGGGCCTGATTCTAACTTTGGAGGACGGTGTTAAACCGTCCCAAAAGTGGCGGATATACCACCTACCGTATTACGAGTTCCATAGGATATAATGGACTCGTAATACGGTAGGTGGTATATCCGCCACTTTTGGGACGGTTTAACACCGTCCTCCAAAGTTAGAATCAGGCCCTTTGTTTGCTTTCTAAAGACTTAAGACACTTTATATCAATTTTCAGTGACATCTCTACAATTTCACATTGCATCTTTATTCGTTTTGACCTGCAATTATCCAGATAAATAACATATATTTTTCTAAACACTGTGTGGTGTATTTTCGTGGTGCTATAGTGTGTTATTGTATGATTTATTGCACAAATACTTTACACATAGCCTTCTAAGTTAAGCCTGACTGCTCGTGTCAAGCTACCAGAGGGTGGGCACAGGATAATTTGGATTGTGTGTGACTTACCCTGACTAGAGTGAGGGTTCTTGCTTGGACAGAGGGTAACCTGACTGCCAACCAAAAACCCCATTTCTAACAGTATGGTTGCCCTTTCTCATCAACCGCATCATTGTCTGAACCTGTACCAAATAAGGAATGCATAATACATTTTATTTCTTGTGGAGGTGAGATATCAAGAGGTGCAAGTTGTGGTTTAATGGAAACAGAGCTCAGCCTTGGTCAAGATCATAGAGGGGCCAACTTGGAGAGCACAATAGCACCTCCTCTGGCAATGATGGAGTTGGCATTGGTGTTGAAAGTCTGGCAACGGGTGTGGGTTGTTGAACTGGAGTCATAGGTGTCAGGAGCGACCCAACAACGGTTTTCGAGGGTCCAGCTGGCGCCACATGGGAACCCTCTGGCGCTACCACAGATGGAGGGCCTATTAGCTTCTTGGGACCCACAGGCATACCAGAGGGAGTTGATGAGGATCCAAAGAGATGGAGCATGGCCCCACAGAACTCTTGGATTTGCCTCTGTGTCGCAGACAGCACTCAAAACTCTGGTTGTGCTAGGACAAGTTGAGGTATGGGCTCCAGGGTTGGCCGACCTCGGGGGCGAGATCGAGAGGCGTGGCAACGCCCTTGCACCTTCTCGGGAGAATTTAAGTGACAGGAATGGGACAAGTCCTGCTTGGATTTTTAATGGTTTTTACTTTGAGTTACTCGAAGACTTAGAGCATGACGATGGCAACCAACCTCAGTAATGACTCCTGCGACTTTTGGGCTGGGATCAGGATTGACCCTTTGACTTGAACCGCTCTTGTTGCAGAGTCCACTGGTACTTGGTGATAGAGTTTCACTATTGCAGTCTCATATGGCCTTGGGGTTCACAGATGCACAGCCACTACAGGACTTGTAGTCATGGCTCAACCCCAGGCCTCACAGGCAAACCTGGTGAGGATCTTTCACAGACATTCATGTGCGATAATCCTTACAGGGCTTAGAACCTGTCATTTTGGGTGGTGACATTTCCTTTGCACACACATTTTTTTTTTAGGTAAAGTGTCTTAAGGAGATGAGAGGTAGCTCTAGATTCACATCTGGTAGCATGAAGATATAGGAACTGACAGCATACAGGAGTGCGACTATTTAGGCTCTGATCTTCATTTCTGGAGCGGATGGTCAGTGTGGAGCCATATGGTGCCACCTTCTGGCGCATAGAGGTATTGCTGAAAAACATTTCCAAGTCCGATCTGACACCTGGAGAATATTAAAAAGGTGAAGAATCTGGGGTAAAAGTCTCTACCAGAAATCATTACACAACCTCTAACTCTAAAAAAACATCTTCTCCCCTTGGGGCATGTTGGTGCTGAATTACAGATGTTTGTAGTTACCAAAATCATTTATTTTGTTGACCATGGAAGGATAAAAATCAGAGTGGGCTCCTAGGATTCAAGCCTGTGACTATTAGGTCAAACACAGATTCCTGGAGTGGATACATTAGCCGTTTTGCAGAGGAGAATGCTCCTATCTTCACTCAGAAAAAGCATGAGTCCTCGGCTTGGTGTCCATCCTTGTAATGATTGTCATGATTTATAAAGCTGTGCAGCCTGGAATGTTTCTACTGATGCTAACCTATCTAACATAGGGCTGCACCAGGACTAGTGTGAACAACTCTCTAGGGGACCCTTGGGGATTATCAACAAAAATCTAAATATTACATAGGTGATTCGGTGGCTAGTAGTTTGTGGGTAGTATACGTGAGGGATATTCTACTTCATGGCTATTGTTTCAGGTGGCATTGCATTCCAATGGGATAACCAAGTTGTGCACTTGTATCTCGAACTGGTGCATGGTTTAAAAGACAAGACGTACAAGAGAGAATACTAGATTTGAAGTAAAAATACAGCATGACACAGTAATCAACACAAGAAACTCAGTCCCCTGTTAGAGCTGGATCTTTTAAAAGGAACAGCTCTAGGTTCCATATAAGGAAGGTAGGTACAATAAAATGTTTACCTGGAAAACAAACCAAATGATTAAAGCAACTTCTTTGGCTGACATATATAACCCCGGACAGATTAACAGCACCTACAGGATATTGCGCTACAAATCAAATAGGACAGCTGTCTATAGATGATACTATTCTATGATGGGAACTTTGTGATTTTTGGGCTTTCTACAGAAACCGTTGAGTCGTTTTTAACTTGGTAGTGTTTCCCAATGCTCAATGAACAAGTGTTTGCAATGCAATGGGTCTCGCATTTGCTCAAGTTAGAGCTATTAGCGTCATGGAATTCCTACCTGGACTTTTCTTGCCACTTAAATTGAAAGTGAAAAGTAAAATAGTTGATATAAGTAAGCCGATGCAAAGCGCCAAGAGCATCAGCACGAAGGAGAGACAAAAAAGTTTTAAAAAAGTTTGCTCATGGTCAGACGTATCGGCAATCGTGCAATTATCCATGTAACAGGGGCAGTCTGCAAGACGGTAACAAAACCGCCCTAAGGAGGGACAAATGTAAAGCATTTACCAATGATAACAAAGGATTCTTGAAAGGCAAGCCCATGAATGAGTGCGGTAGGCGTGGTTAAAAGCCCAAAATACTTACAACGGGTCAAAGCCCTTGCGCACTCGACCTAAAAAGGTGCCAGACAGATTGCTACAAAGAAGACTAGGTATGCTGTTATGCTTCTCTCTTTCCCAGGTTTTTTTTTGTGATTCTCGGTGCTAAGGACAACTCTGGGTTTGAGCCATGTGGAGTTCACTTTGCCAAATGTTTTACAAAGCCCCCCAAAAATATTAACAGAGAGAATCCACAGCATAAAGATGTATGCACAGATGTGCACACTAAAAGGGCTTCTTAGCACTGAGGGTAAGGATGAGGAGCAGCTCAATAAAAGAGGGACATTTTTATAGATTTCTCAAAGGGCAACCCAATCTACGTAGAGCTCAATGATAAAGGCAGCTCATTTTAGGCTTTAGATCCTCAGTGGAACAGTGACCAACCCCCCTACACGGCCAGCAGTTGTTAGGGGTAATATGAAAAAAGCAAATTTGAAGTAGAGATTAAGGCACAAGAGAGGTGATACAGTGAAAAAACGATCACGGAGACAGTACAGCTCTATGCCATTGAAAAGTCTGTGCATTATACTTGGAGTTTAAATCTAAAGCTTTTGGGCCGCTGGCAACTAGCGCAGCTATCTCCCCGCTTTGGATGCATTT
Organism: Pleurodeles waltl; assembly: GCF_031143425.1. NCBI lineage: Eukaryota > Metazoa > Chordata > Amphibia > Caudata > Salamandridae > Pleurodeles > Pleurodeles waltl. The sequence goes on from NC_090441.1 coordinate 156,392,408, forward strand.
TCAAATCGAATTAATTGGACAATCTTGCTTATCGCAAGCATGATGCAGCAGGCAAGACACAAGATGTTGGGCTCATCCCCTCAGGACAAACGGTAAGTGTGAGTTAGAATGCAGGAAGGGTTACTGGGCTGCACTATGCTGTTCATTTGTCTACCTCACTTCCTTTGAACTGATGTCCATTATTCAATCTGTCAGACATCCAGTGTATCTGGGTCCTAATGCACCTTCAGACACCAGTGAACTGCACAAGCCCTCTAAGGCAGTGGTCCCCAACCTGTGTTCCGGAGACTCCTGGGGGTCCGCGAAGCCTCCTTAGGAGGCCTGCAACTGTTTAGAAAATTAAATAATATTAACAGATTAGGTCCCCAGCTTTCAGTAATGACTCAGTAGGGGGTCCCCAGATTCCAATAATGATTCAGTGGGGGTCCCCGATTTCCAGTAATGATAAAGTGGGGGTCCACAGATGTCAAAAGATTGGGAACCACTGCTCTAAGCTGTCTCCAGCCCTCATCAACACTGGGGCTACATCTATTACAAGCTAACATATCACTGCTTCTCACCATTCCTTCCAAGATCCCTCGGCAAACAATGAGGAAAGGGCTGATGAAAGAAAAACCTCTTCTCTTCAAAATGAATCTACTAATTACAGATATAACATCACTCCACTGAGATCCTCTGAACGGAGACTTTGCATCGGCATGAGGTATGCCCAGGAGAACATAGAAATTAAATAAATGATTAAAAAACACACTAAGCACACTTATGGCTCAAACATAAATCCCACCGGTTTATCCATCGCCTATAAATAAAACGCAAGAGAAGCATACTGCCAACTTTTACAAACTTCAGGGGACGAACAAATTTACAAACTCACAGAATGAGTTATCTTTCTGAAAAGAATTGGCATTTATTAAAATGCAAAGCATAGCAAATGCTCAGAAAAGAGCTTCTTGGGGCGTTGAAACCTTCACCGAAGAAACTGAAGGCCAAGGACCACAGTGAGCTAATGACAGTATAAAATAGAATCCTACTGTAGACTTTGTTTGAAAAACATGGTTTTAAGATTTTTAAAAAAGAGTGGGTGATGGGATGTGGCGCAGAGTGGGAGAGGCAAATTGTTCCATAATTCTGTCCCAACCACTGCAGCAGAGCTGCTGCCACCCCCAACGGGTGGTTGAATGGTGAAAGGATCACCCTCTCTGAAGGACCTGGCAGGACCATAGAAAGAGAAGAGTCTTTAAAAAATGTAAGGACCTGATTTAAAATCAGCTGTTTGAAAGTGTGATAGGATTACAGTTCTCCTAGCAATAAGAGGCAGGAGTATTAGAACTCTAAGAATGTCAATGTTACTCCTGGGATCTCATATTTAAAAGAAAGCAGAGCTGAGTATCAAACTTGTCCCTTGGATTGCGAACAACCTCCACAGGGGAGGGAGCTGAGCCAGGTTTATGAAGCCTCCAGTCATGCTTGATGGTTGGAACCTGTGGCGTCCACTGCCCTTGATCTCATTTAGGCCGCAGCGGCTTCACTACACAAGTATTCTGGAACATCATGTGGAGTGGCCTCGAGCCACCACCCTGCCCTTTATTTATACTCCCCCCCCATCCACTCTCTCCCTAATAAGAGCACGGCCTCAGTGGTGTTCTGCAGTAGAGTGGGGTGTCGGAGGTATGCTTCACCTCAACAAGGCTCAATTGGCCTGCCGGCTAGGAACGCAGCCTCACTTTGGCAGGACTCTTCATCCGCCGGCCGAATGGCACGCCAGGCCCTCACATGGTCAACGATACAGCCAGCTCAACTGCTGCACCACAGGTCTTGCTGCATACCAGGTGACGGTGGACCAGCACACATGGGCCGCCATCGTCCTTGTTGCCAGTATGGCGTCCGCTGCTGTCGATCTCAATTAGGCCGCAGTGGTGCATACAAGGCAGACACTGAGTATTCTGTTATATCTCGCCCTAGAAAGTACACTGAGGGGGACATCTTTTAAAAGGTCTTTACAATCCTCCACGGTGTGCGTGGATGGAGACATATATAGTTGCTTGTAGTATGCGGCGAAAGCCTCAGCAATGGCTTCCCCAGTAGCATGCCTCTTCCCCTCTTCATCTTCCAACGTCACCACCCAGTTTCTCTCCCTGTCTCTATGTTCCAGCCAGGCTATAAGTTTATTCTCTTTGTCTCTGCCATCATTAAGACTGGGTCTTCTCCCCACTTCCTAAACCTACGCCTCCAGTGCGGCAATTTATTTTTCCGGTGTTTCACATTGTAGGTTTCCCTCCTTTCTCATGTCCCTAATCAATGCCTGTGCATACCCCCGGAGGACCTCTTTGAAGACTTCCCATAGAATGCTTTGTGAGTCAACCATCCCTACGTTCTCTCAGAAGTATTGTGTCACCCATTCCTGCATCTTGTCTTGGAAGGACCTATCTCTAAAGTACCAGGAATCTATCCTCTGTGGTAAAGTTGACCCCACCCCTGGGCCAGTCAACACAACTGTCACTGGGGAGTGGTCTGATATGTCCTGTGGGAGATGGTCTGCCCCATGAAACTGTGCCACCTGTGTAGATTGAGTGAATATGTAGTCTAGCCAGGAATAACTGTTGTGTGCATGTGAGAAATATGTGTACTGTTTGTCCATAGGATGGTGCTCCCATCCCAAGTCGACTAATCCCATTGAGTCTACAAACGGTCTTAGCAGGCCCCTGTCGGGACCCCCACTAATGCCGGAGAGCTTGTCCCATTGCGGTTCCATAGCATCATTCATGTCCACTCCCATCACCACCGTTCCCTTAGGGAACACCAGCAGCACCTCAGCCAGCTCCCGAAAGGTTTCTTCATGCATTTTTGGGGGTACATATACGGAGCAGAGATTGATCGTCTGCCCTCCAATATGGCCTGTCTGTGCTACAAACCTCCCCAACGGGTCTGTCCAGGTCTCCCCCATGGTGTAGGGGGCTGTCGACTTCACCAGGATTCCTACCCCCCTGGGTAACCCATCTGGCCAAGTGCTTTGTACCTGTTAACCTTTAGGTGAGTTTCCTGAAGAAGTACAAAGTTGGGCGAGTGCTTGCGGATGTACTGAAGGACTATTGTGCGCTTTATCTTGTTCCCCAGGTCGTTTACATTCCAGGTCATGAGCTTTATCTCTGAACTGTGTCTGGACATATTAACTTAATTAATATTGATGTATCGTTAGGTTGCAGGCCGGACACGCCCCCGCCACCTTCTCCCGTTACACCACCCAAGGCCCTGACCTGAGGCTTCCAGCATCCTTAAGCATCGCAAGCTTTTAAACAACATCTGAACACCCATAAACAATAATCCCTTCCCCACCCCCCCCCTCCCTGCTACCCTGCATGGCAGGCATAAGATAGCCGCCCAGCCCCCCAACTTGTGCCTGTCTCGCCCCTGCTGGAACATCGAACTAAATTAGGATTGGCTGGAGTCGCCGAACAAGTTGACCCACTTTTCAGATACACCTTACCCCCTTATTTGTTCTATATAGTAGTGCACATCCAGGTCATTTAGTTTTCATTCTAATCTGTAAGCAGAGTTGAAAATTCTTCTCATTGTCCCACAGCACTCAACAACGACGTCCCCCTTCCAACCCCGGGTGTTCAGCACGCTTGCGTTATTGGAACTTTTCGCCTTTTGACCCAGACCTGTGACCATCATGCTGACCTGCCGGTCAACCAGGCCGCACCCAGTTTAACGTCTCCGAGCTGGTGTGTGCCCCCCCCCCCCCTCCAGGACCAGCCCCGCCTCAAACTGCTGCCGCTCCGATGGCCTGCTGTCTTGGGCAACCCCCCCTCCGTTCTTTTAGTTCCCCTTGGAGCTCGTCTCCCGGGAGCGCGCCAACCCTCCATCCACTCCCAGGCCTCTGCAGGTGTGTGGAAGAACGAGGACCTCTCGTCCGACACCACCCGCAATCGGGCAGGGAAGATCATCACGTATTTTATGTCTTTGGAGCGTAACACCTTTTTGATTTCATCGAAGCTCTGACGTTTTCGTTTCAACACCAATCTCCATACAACCATGGATGAGGCTTTCATGAAATTTTTCAGGCATTGCTAGACTGCGAGTTGAATAGATTCAGTGCCTTGAGACGTTCAGAAACCAAATTAAGAAACATCCAGAAAGTTTTACTGTTCCAAGAACTGGGTTAACTGAGATTTAATATGCATTTCCAGCATTTCGACAGGAGATGGTAGGAGCGAAATAGGTCTGAATTTTGCAGGGACCTCTGGGTCTGCCTTTTTCAAAATAGGGACTAAGAAGGGAGGGTGGGGGGTGCAAAGATCATCAGGAGAGTCATAGAAACATGTTGGACATCTCCAAAATAGATATAGGTTTTACTATACGAAAGTATAAACTATTCAAAATAGATTTTATTTTACAAAACTATACGAAGTAGAAACTACCACAAATAGAATTTACAGTAGGAAAGATGATCTTAGGAGAGTGCTTCACAGTGTCACTGCAGGTGGCACAGGATGCGGATTTAGTTAATTTGATCTCCTTGTGATAGAAGAGGGATTGCAGAAAGATACACTTGAACCAGCGGTGTGGATAGACTCCCCACTTTGGGAGCTACAGCAGGAGTGGCCCTTGCACCCCAGTCCATGTGCAGGTCTTGCAGCAGAAACTCATAAATAACACTTCACAGCGATGCAAGGGAGCTACGCAGTGGGGGCCAAGGACTGGAAAAAGAGCTAAGTATAACAATGACAGGGAAAGAGAAATTATGAAAATTGCCACGAAAGGAGATAGAGTGAGAAAGGCAAATAGAGCAAGGGAGAAACTATAAGTGGAAGAATAAGAAAACGAGAAGGGGAGGAAAAGAAAAAGTTGAGGTTACTGAAAGGGAGAAAAATAGAGATGTGGAAAAAAGGAGATAGAGGATAAGAACGTTGGAAAAAAATACAGCAAAAGGCAATATTGAAAGCTGAAAAAGATCAGAAGGGGGATGAAAGAAAGGAGGAAACATACAAAACAAAGGGGAAAGTAAGAGTGATGGAAGAGGGAACAAACAGCCATTTCCAATTATTAACGGCCCTTCAAGTATTTATCCAATTCTAATTATTGTGGTTGGAGCATAATTAGTTATGTTTTTTTGCAGAAAAATTATAGCTCTTGTTCTTGTGTTGATAATTAAGCATCCACCTAGCGAAAGTTTGGATTTTAACAATAAGTCCAGGGATTATCTGAACCCTCTCCCCTGGGGATACTCTAAATTGTTGATGACGGCCCTTCAGAAACACCATTTAGCATTGTTTTTTTTAGCAAGCATTGGCAAAGGTCTTGGCTCCAAAAAGAAGAGGTTTTCACTCGGCCAATGGCTTTAACAACTTCATGCATTCTGTATGGTTCAGCACTTTGGGGGTTTAGGGATACCCGAGCCCTTATGGTGGAAGAAAATCGTTTCTGTAGAAGGCTTCTGGGTGTTGGACAAAATATTCCTGGATTTTGCCTTCACCTGGAACTGGACCTTGAGTATGTACAGGACACTACCCAGCTGGCTCCCCTTTTGTTATGGATTTCAGTTTGGAGTAACGAACATGCCTCTCTTAATAGGGATATCCTAAGGGATTGTTTGGCCTGCGACAATGTAAAGCATATTCCCTGGCTGTCGCACATAAGGAAGATGGCACATGACCTGGGGCGGCCTGAATTGTTTGATCATCCCGAGGACCTGACTAGCTATGATAAGAAATGGGTTAAGGATAACTTCCAGAGAATCCAGGAGACCAAGAGGGAGGGGGAGGCTCTAAGGAAAAAATCGATCAGGGAATTTACTATGCGATATCTCTCAGAAATCAAGGATGTGAGGGAAAGGTCTCTCATAACTCGATTTCGCTTGGGGATCATTAGAAGTAATTTGTGCTTCCCCCTAGGTCAGTATGGGGAGAAATGTATTAGACCCTGCCCCTGTGATCGGGTGTCCCATCAGACCTTGATCCATTTTACACAGTTTTGTATCTTTTATGCTCCATTTAGAACCCGATTTCTTCTACCGCTCCTTAGGCCCAAGGGTTTTGTGCAATACCGTCCTGCTTTCATGTGGCTGCAAATGGCTTCAGATGTACTGGTATGGAAGGGCCTGGGATCATTCCTGAAGGGAGCTACTACTTGGCGCAAAAATGTAGAATTTTTAGAATGATTTTACTTATTATGAATGAGGTTTTTATCTTCTTCTGTTTTGTATTTATATATATATATATATATATATATTTATAATTATAAGTTCATGTTTTTATGATGGGTACTTTTATTATACATGGTTTTTATTGGTATTTTTACAATGTTTTGGTGATTATGTGTTGTAATGGATGAATTTTTTTTCATACCGAATAAAGCTTCTTTCTTCTTCTTTCTGCATGCATGCATCAAGTTGCATATGTGAACGCCTGGCCTTGTTCGAACAGTAAATGCATAGTTTAGTCATCAATTAAGTCACTGTAAATATTCAGTAATATTATCAATGATGTCATAGAACATGTCATAACTGATGTAATATGTGGGGGTAATTAGCATTGCATGGCGAGGGTGCGAGTTATAGTTACTCGAGATAACTATAGCTGGTTCATTTCAGTAGTTTTGTTAGTTTAAAACTGTATATGTTAAATGGCATTTTCACCTAACGCCCCTTTAACATTTAGTTTATTCAGTAAATTTCAAAGATTTCTTTTTAACACATTGTAACACATTATAACCACACCTAACTATAACATCACTTTAACCGTTGATTTTTTTCAATGACTTTCTCAGGTCTAGGGAGCATCTAATTGTGACACTGCTGATGGTCTTCCCTTCAGCAACAATGTCTTCTACCCTTGTCCTGGGTTCTTCTGTGAGATGCTTAAAGAGCTCCTCCATAGACTCCAAGTGATGTCCTCCATATCTTTATAAAGGGCCAACTGAATTGACAATCCATAAATGAGTTGTGGCCCTGAAAACCACTCTTTTCCTGCAGCATCTATTCTTTTGGACTCCTTGTCTGGAAGAGAAGCATCCCCTGTAATCGAGTGGCCGCCCTCTGGTGTACTGCATGTACAACAAGTGAATCAGGTACAGTGCCTCCTCTGATGTATGGTGGATCTTGGGGCGCAGTCTTATATTTCTTCTCTATGCATGATGTCGCAACCCATCCTTTCCCTGGCTCGTTAAAGGTATCAGTTGTGGCATGGGTAGATAGTTACTAGAATTATTAGACTTGGAGATGATTTCAAAATGGAAATCTTCCACCTCAAACGTGCATTTTGACCTAATGGTGTGAGGCTGCCTGCTGTATGACCAAACAATAAGATAGTAAGAAACTGGGTTATTGGTTGAGGGGAGTGAAACCCTACTCAAGCAACAACCACAATCCTTGTCAGAGTGAAGTAAAAGTCAACCCATGCTTAACTCTCTTGTACCACAAAAGCAGTCCGGCATAACTTAGAGGCAATGTGTAAAGTATTTTTGCAGTACACAAACAGTATTAAAGTGAAAATACAACATAATAACAACCTGAAACCAATTTAGAGAAACACAGGATATTGTTTAGTAAATACAATGACACCAAAAACGAGTTAAAGCCAATCAGTAGAACTAGATTTATTAATTTTTATTTTTTTAGTGAAAAATGGCACCAAAAAGACCAAAGTGCCAACCGCAGTTATCGGGGCACACGTGCCAGGGGCAAAGTCAAAAGTTAAGGCTGACCATGATGGAATGCGGGTTGGACACACGAGGTAGATTGGGCCAGGTCTCTGCTTACTTTCAGACAGAAGAAAAGTCCAGGAGAAGTTAGAGTTCAGTGGGGCAAGGCAACAGTCTGTGTCTACGAGGAGATGTCATTGCTGGGGAGCATTTGACAAAGTCTTGGTGAAGCAGTCGACTATGGAGGGAAAAAGCCCTGAGTGGGAGTAGACAGATTTCCAAGCAGAAGAGGATGGAGGCAGGAATGGGGAGTCTGTCACTGTCTAGCCTGGACTTTGGACTTAGACAACTTTTGGAAGTCGAAAACCTCCAGTGGGACGAAGCTGCAAGCTGTAGTCAAAGAGATGTTCAGCAGGCCAAATATCAGCGCTCAGCGGTCACGTTGAACAGGATTTGCCGATACAGAGAAGAATACAGTAGTAGTTACCGCAAAGTCAGGCAAACCAGCGATGCACCTTGAGCGAGTCAGCTGGGCGGTAGGTCCCAACCTTCTCATGGTTCTTTTGCCATTTTTGGTGAAAATACTTCTAAGTCTCAACGTTAAGAGCAAACCTGGAGCAACACTTCTAATACCACTTTCAGGGGTCCATGATCACTTAGTGGGGTTAGGGTTCACTCCATCAGAGGCCAGATGCAGGGACCGTGGTCTCTTGAGCTTGTTATGTCCCTGTCAGTCACATAGGATGCTCGCCAATTAGCCATTGGAGTCACTCTGGTAGTCCTGTGTTCAAGCAGCAAGTCAGGCCTTTTCACAGCAGAGCAGTCCCCCTGGGAACAAGACAGGCCTCAAGCAGCACGACAGTCCTCTGGGGGTCCAGGCCATCCTTCTGGAGATTACTACAGGTCCAGGAGTGTACTGAAGATGTGTTCTGAGAGTTCATTATTTATACCTTACGGCAGTCTTTGAAGTGGGGGATGTTCTAGGCTACCCCCACATCTGGTGCAAGAAAGGTCCTTCCCTTCCCTTGCCAAGGCTCCAAGAAGTCTAGTGTCAGGTTCCTTTGTGTGTGTGCTTTAGCAAGCCCATTGAAGTCTCAGTGGGACAGGAACAAGTTCTGCCCCATCCTGACCCATCCTGCCAACACATAGGCCCTCTTTGTCTCACTGTCCTGGGGGAACAGCTAACCTATTCACAATCAAGTGACCCAGGAAACTCGGAGCAGGCACCAAATGGTTAGGACAAGAAATGCCAACTTTCTAAAAGTGGCATTTTCAGAACTGTGACTTAAAATCAGACTTTACCATTAAAGAGGGTTATAAATTTCAATTAATTTTAGTCCATACTTGACATTCCTATCTGTTCCCAGTCAAAAGTCTAAAATATAATAGGGCAACCCAATGCTTCAATTGGGTGAGGCCTTACAGTAGTGGTAAAAAAAAACTTATGAGTTTTTCACTAACGGGTCATGTAAAACTTAAACCTACAAGTCCTATTTTTTTAAATACAATGTAACCTACCCTACTGGCTGTTTAATGCCTACCTTAACAATGACATATGTATTAAAAAGGAAGGTTTAGGCCTGGAAAAAGGATTATTTTGCTGGGTCAAACTGGCAATTTAAAACTGCACTGCAGGCTGCCATGACAGGCCTGAGACACGTTTTAAAGTGTTGTTTTAATGGGTGGCACAAGGAATGCTGAAGGCCCACTAATAGCATTTCATTTATACACCCTGGGTACATGTAGTTCCATATACTAGGGATTTACAAGTAAATTAAATGTGCCTATCAAGTGTAGGGCAATTTTACTATGTTTTAGGGAGAGAGCACAAACATTTTAGCACTAGTTAGCAGTGGTGAAGTGCACAGAGTCCTAATGTCAACAAAAAAAAAAAAAACTGAAGGGAGGAAAGCAAAAGGCTTGGGGGAAGACCACACCAAGGATGTCAGGTCCAACAATGATGGTGTGTCACAGGTGTCACAGGTTTCACAGGGTATAGCTCAATGTCTGGATCATCATGTCTTTAAAAGGGTTTTCCCTTTCTGTAGTCAAATTGTGTCTTCCCCAGTATTATGTGGGTAATATGGGCTCCCCTGATCTGAATCGATGTCCCTAACCTCTGGGGGTGGGAAATGAGGTGGAGATGGTGGGAGGTGTGCGTTAGGTAGTGGTGCAAAGTAAGGGTGATTACAGAGGAATGATATGGAGTAGGCTGCTTGAGAGAAGCCAATGGCCTGTTTTTAGGTATAGTGATGAGGCCTAGAGCTGGAGAATTATCCACTATTCTCCAACTAGCACTTTTCGATATTGAATCGACTGTTTGAATAGGCATCTAGGACTTCGACCCTGCGGATGGAAGTCCATTGTATGCTGATGTGACATGTTGTTTTGATGCAGAGCGTGTTTCTTGACGCACAATGAGGGTCCATGCCCTTTAATTTGCTTGACGCCGGAATTGCAGGTGCATGATGAGGGTCAGTACCCCTTATTTTGTTTGACGCAATGCCCATTTCTGACTGTGCATTCCTCAAAATTATAGGTTGCTTGTGCCTTGGCCTTTCACTCAATGCCCGACTCCCTCGGGAATAGTGCTCTGCCTTAATAACCGATCTTTTTAGGGGTCAAAACTGACCGGATTGTTCCATCGAAGCACGAGGGGCTGACTTGGTGTCAGCACATGCTGCTTCTGGACTGTTTTGAGATTTTCTACCTCTGCTTTGACATCAAAGGTCCAGGCCCAACCACTAGATGGCGGAATAATGCACAACATGTGAATCCAGAAAAGATTAATGCTGCAAAACTGCCTGATTGACAGCCCAGCCTCTTCCTGCACCTCGATGTGTAGTTGGTAGCTTCTGGGGTCTTCGATGCTGAAGATTTTGGGAGCCTCAAAGAGGTGTTCGCTCTGCATTATTGGTGTTTGTATCTTTTTACAACGAAACGCGAAGTAGGCCTCACAGTTTGACTCCTCATGCTTAGGGGGGAAAGGCACAAGTTACATACGTTGTGTTGATCGGGCCATTCATATTTTGCATTACAATGTGGACAGAAATGAAAGCCACTGAATTAAGAGCAGACAACAGAGATGGACAAAAAGCTATGCACTCATGAGCAAGAGGCTTGACCAAGGCCCAGTGTAATGGCCTCATTATCGTATCTAATAAAAATCTGACACACAAGCGTTCAGGGTTTATTAGCTGAAATAATTATCACGTATTTCAAGTTTCTGGAGAATAACCTGGATTTTGATGCTTATCCACCAAAATCTGCATATCCTGGTAAATAGCAGGCCTTTTCCCCTTGTTAAATTCCAGCAAATTTTACCTGCTGAAATTTAATGAAGAGTGCGCGCAATCTTTATCTACCCTGATAATTACAGGATGTAATGCTTACACGGGTGGCTCCACCATTCATGGGGCCCCATTCAGCCCCAGACCAATAAAAATCAATGAGATATGAGTGGGTAAGGGGGTCCCTCATCACTTTTAACAGGAGGCCTCATCAATTTTGTGTTATGCCACTGCTTACAAACCAGTTGCGGAACGTGGAAAGGGCAGGACTGGCATGCAGGGGGGTGGGGGAATAAACATTAAATTAATTTAAAAAATAAAAAACTGCACCTGCATTCTGGCGCACCGCTCCTCTGCTGCAGGCAGGCACAGGCTCCCAGCCTGCTCTGTGGCCAATCCTGACGCTGCTCAGAGCCAGGCAGACTGGGAGCCTGTGCCTGCTCTCCCCAGTCCGCCAACACAGTGCAGGGCTGGAGAGAGCACACTGCGCATGTGTGTTTGGCCGGTCTGAGACGGCGGGCCAAACACACATGCGCTCTAAGGGGAGTGCACAGTGCACTCCTCTCACTGCTCGTCACTCCCAATGCCCCGCCCCTTTACAAGAAAGCAATAATAAACACAGTTTACTATTGCTTTCTTGTAAAGGTTTTGCAGCTGCCACTGCTGGCAGGGGGCGATGCTCCTCCACCCTAACGGAAGAGCCGCCCCTGTTACAAACTCTTGTGCAGGGCTCAGGTCGGCAGTGTGCAGGGGTGTAAGAGGCTTCCCAGTCATAACTGTGCGATATCATTTTCCCTGCCGTCTTTTCTAATTCCATCCCTCTTCTGGTCTCTTCCTCATAGCCACAGTACCCTTTCTGTGCCTCATATGCTTTTAATTTGTACCTAAAAATAGATTCTACCAAATTCAAATAAGCAAAGAGATTCATTTCAGTGCTTCAAAACAATCCTGTAAAGATGCTTTATTTTTCAAAAAGATTGAGTTCCTTTGTTTTGTTCTACAAAAATGTTGTTGGAATTTAACCATACGACTATCATTGCTGTACTAATAAGTAAAAACGGTAATACTGTAATTAATAACGAGAGAGCCTCTGTTCTGGATCTCCAAGCTGGAGCATGTGTTATCCACTCCAGAGCCCTCTGAAGGGATTTCCGAAAGAACAACACTGTTTCTTTGTGGATACACGTGGTCTAAGTCAACTGCGAACCTCTAATCCCCTGCATGTTTTTAGATCCGGTGTTAGACATGAGCTTTTGATTATGTCAAAATTATATGTATAATGTACTTACTTATAGAACATGCCAGCTAGCTCTCTTGTGTTATTGTGCATTCACATATTTCTTCCACCCACCACAGCATTCAGTATGGACCAGTAGGTCAGATCACTGCAGCCATTTGTCAACCTCATTGTGAGGGAGGCATTCTGCCCTTTCGCAAGGATCACTTTCACACAAATTAGTGCCAGGAACTACAATGGCAATGTCTAGTTTTTGAGACCAACAGTTATTTCCTTTTTTTTTTTTTTTTTTTTTTCTTTTTTTATTTGAAGGGTCCAGCAGCTCCCACAACAACAACGTTCTGCAAAAATCATGACAGAACAAGCACTGACAAAGCCAAAAGGCTAACTGAAGTAAATTCCTCATGTGGATGACTCTCATTTATTTCTGTGAAAGGAGGAAGGTGGGGGACCAAGCAAGCTACGAACAGTCTCATAATTCGAAGCTCCGAAGTACTGCTGTTCCACATTATAATTCTGCTGTTTCATGAATGAAAGAAAATGCTAATCGTAAAAGGCGACAGGACTCTTTCTCGGTAATCGTTGTATGGGATTTCATAGAAAAAAGATTTAATAGAATACCATTATGGAAAAACCATTTCATCCGAACTGTATAAATGAAACTTTCAGAATGAAGGGCACTAACCATTTCATAGAAACCAATACATAGAATGTCTTTTTGATTGAAATTACCATTTGCTTGCTTATGTTTTAAAGAGTAAATGCAATTGTTCCAGATCTTACTTTCAGAACGTTTTATCAGAGGTATTTTTTCAGCGCTTTACCTCAAGGGATATTATTTCAAATTTATGTCATTTACATTGTCAAACAAGCACTTCAGATGCTTTTAATTTGCTGAACCCTCATGACCTCTAAACCCCATCAATCTCTGCCCCCTAAAAATCTCTCACCACAACTAAACTACACCCATTCCTAAATCCTAGAGGCTTTTTCAGCCCCTATACTCCACCTAGAGCTGAACCATAAAACCCCTAAATACCCCTATAATCCATTCATTCTTGAACCCTAAAAACCCTTTCTACACCTAAGCCCCACATATTTATGAACCCTGAAAACCCTTAACTCTTCCTGTTCCTGAACCCTAAAGACCCCTTTCTAAATCTAAACTTCACCAATCCCTGAATCCTTAAAATCCTTCACCACCCTAAACTCCATCCAATCATGAACCCTAAAAACCTTTTACCACCCCTAACCTTTACCCATAACTGAACCTTAAAAACCCTCACCAGCCCTAACTCCGCCCATCCATGAATCCTAAAATCCCTGAAAATCCCTACACTCCACCAATTCCTAAACCTCACAACCCTAACCTCAACTCATTTGTAAACCCTAAAATCCCTTCACCATCCCTAAACTCCACCGATTCCCGATAGCTTAAAAAAAAAGCCTCACCACTCCTTAATGCCACCCATTACTGCACCCCAAAGCCACCTTTCTATGCCTGAACTCCACCCATTCACATGCACCAAAATCCTTCATCACCCCTAAACATAACCCATCCCTGAACTAAAAAAAAAAAAAAACACTCTAGTCCTAACCTCTACCCAAATTTAATGTAATTTTGGACTTCTCCTAAAAAGTTTCTTTCCTTTAAAATGTTTCCTTTAAAGTTCAACGTTTTTGTATTTCTTTAAAATGGCCTTTCCTTAAAACTGGTTTTTCATGATTTGTTTTTCTCCAGTATGGTTTTTTCAGTTTTCTTTTTTTTCCCATTAATTCACATAAATCACACAGTAATATCCTTGTCAACCAACCCAGCAAAATATGATACCAATGCCTTGGATCAGCCACTTCCAGTCAGAGTACCTGAAGATAAGGGGGGGGGGGGGGGGGTGCTCCAATATTTAACAATGAGAAGGGAAAAGGCATGGCCACCCAAGCCAGCTCTGCCTATTATATGCAAGACCAACAGATGTGTAATGCAGTTGCCGACTGCTACTCTATTACTGTGTGGCATGACCCAAAGCACAACATCAACGTTAATCACCAGATTGGGAACTGAGGTACTGGAAGACTGAAAGTGAGCCCAATCGCCACAGATTAACAGTTCACAGACACAGTTGGCCTATAAGGCACAAGATGGTGACCCTTGGACAGGTCAGACAGATTCCATCAATGTGGGAATATTATAAATGAGAGCAGCTGATGAAAAAGGCAAGCTGAAGTGTGGGGACTTAACTAAATAAATGGGGGAAAATTGGTTAGTTTCTTAAAAATGAAAAGCCAGCATTTGAGCATAAAATCTGGGAATTTTCATAAAATGGAGATCTGATCATCTGTCTCTGGGTGGAAAGGTGTTGGCCACATTGACTGGATTACTACTTTACTCAGGATCTTAACAGTTCAGCCTACTATTTACCAACAACCTCTGCATCCTTACGTCAGAAAATAGGGGACTCCATCTTCTTTTGATAAAAAGTAAAAGTTGAAGAAAAAAAAAAACATTAAGGGAGTTCAGTAGGATCGTTATAAGATGAAGCCTCCATTAGCTTAAAGAATGTGAAATTCCGGAAGTTTTCTTTGACATTGTTATCTGGGAACCCAGATTAGGTGCTCTCCTGCCACCCCCTCCTTCCTGAGAAACAACACCTGGACATACGTACAAGTGCACCACTACAAGGGAAAACAGAAACAGTTCATGGACAATTATCCCCTTCTGAAAACCTTGCTTGATTGAAGTACTGGCCTGGACCTACCTAACATCTGTATGTAAGCACAGCCATGCATCCTCTCGGTATCGAGAGCCAGGCATGAGGAACACAACAGAACTTGTGCTTGGTCTTTCGAAGTAGCAGAAGGTCATTACCTTCAAATAAGTTCAACTGGGCGACAGTATGTTCACTGAAAAGAGAGAACATTTCAAAAGACCCATTTTGGGATCCTTGGACAGAGGTGACCATTTAAATATGCACAAAAAAGCATGATTGCTGCCAATCAGAATGCTTCCTTGTATTTACACTATTCCGATTAACTACCCTGTCAGCCATTTATAATTGACATGGATTTTCATCAGTGATGCTATCCAGCAAATAGGTCCCAAAGGTGACACCTATTGGCTTTGGCAGGGTTTGTTTGGCATGGGAATGATAACCTGGTAAATTTTTCCATCCAAATCAAGGGTGATCCGTGTAATCTGCTTCATTGTATAGTGTCCAGTTGCACATGACAGAACTGTAATTTGAGCAATTGTCTGTCTGTCTGGCAGGGCAAAACAGTAGTTATTTCTACAATGTCTCAATGAGCAACACATGTACAGGCTTTTCTAAATTAAACATACAACTTCAGCTTCTCTCATAAAGCCCGTAACAATGGTTGCATACTTTTATAAGCTGGATATGCGACACTCCAATGCAGGTCTGCCTTTTGTAGCACAATCACTTCCATGTTGGGTCTTGGGAGCCCCTTTCTTTAATGATCAAAGCAAAACTAGTTCTGTTCCAATAAGTATTGAGAATCTGGTGTCATACATGGCATGTTGTCACTTCAGAGCTATGCTTCGACACCAGACCAAGCCTAGCAGATTGATTTTCTAGTAGTTCTAATACAGATTAGCCACATTTCAATTCCACTTCTGTACAGAGTAAGATTGGTAGGCAACTCATATGACACTCCTTTGTACACACCTTCTCAATGCAAATATCCGTTTAAGGGAGGGTACTTGAGAACGTTTTGGAGATGGCATGACATCAAACATCTCCAACAAAATATCATCTATATATAGGATAGCTCAGTTGTTGGAGACTGTACTACAAATAGCTGTCCAAAGAAAGGAGGTATCACATTGGTATCCGGACAGGTTCCACTGTTTCATGCTCCAGCTTGCAGATCTGTTGAAGCAGTTTGGAACATGTTCTTCCCCTGTGTTAACATTCTGAACGTGTTTCGAAGGACACTCCCAAGATCCATAACAGACTGAAGTAAGTATGACGGCCTTCTGAAGAAGCTTACATCCTGCTCGCTCATAAAACAATGTGTGCTGTCCTTAGTGATCTCAAATACTTATCACCCTCTTACACAGGAGTCACATCAGAATTGCTAGTGTGAA
This sequence comes from Pleurodeles waltl, assembly GCF_031143425.1. Lineage (NCBI taxonomy): Eukaryota > Metazoa > Chordata > Amphibia > Caudata > Salamandridae > Pleurodeles > Pleurodeles waltl. The sequence continues at coordinate 156,408,681 of NC_090441.1, forward strand.
AAGACTTTGGGAAATCAAAGTACATATGTTTTACTGCAATCAAGAAATCACCGGCTAAGTTTGCTTCTATATCTAGCAGAGCACTGGATGATTTGGAATTGTAAAACATCACACTTTCCCAGGGAAGCAATAATACTGGGGCATTTAAAAGTTTATCAGTAAATATTGATAAACAATGTGCACCTTTATTCTGATACTAAAAGCCAACTCCAGTGTGGTAGATGCTTAAAACCACCCCACTGCTGACAACTGTATTCTTTATGTCAAACCAGGAACCCAGAAGCTGTGTTAAGAGTGTCAGCTTCCTTCAAAAGAGATTTTGTTTTTAAAGCTTTTAGCCTCTTTAAAAGATTTGGTGGCCAATAAATATGTTCAAGTATTCAAAATATTAGTAGTCTGCATGGAAACCCTGCCACCGAGCAATGCAGGTTGTTTTTGGGTGGCTTAAGAACACTGAACAGGATTTCTTCATCAAGGGTTCTCTTCTTGAAGGAAGCATTTCTTCATGGCTATTGATGAAACTCAATGGTCCTTCAATTGGAAGCATCGAATCACAGCCACAGGTAAAAAGTTGGCAAGCAAAAGGGAGCAGTCAGTGGATGAACACTAGCAAAATTGACAATAAATACCATCTGGCTAAATGTGTGTTGAGTTCGTCGTGTCAGGTAAATATCATCTACAGAGGACAGGGCCTCAGGATCAATATCATGCAATATTGATGTCACATGGGCAGAGAACAGTCCTAGACTGTTCCTATACCCTTGAGGGAGACGACAAAACCTGTGTTATGAACCCAGTGCAAAAAATGACCTTAGATCATGGCTTTCAGGAGCTAGAGCTTGGCAGAAAATAACATTGGATATATCCAAGGTTGTTTTGCATTTTTTGTGCACTGTGTTGTTGATTAGTGCAGTACTGTGTGAGTTTTGTAGAGCAAATGTATGTGTGACTGCTTAAGTGTCAGTAATCTAAGACTAATGCATATGAATGGTCCGGCTTACCTACGAGAAACAAAGGGTTATTCATTGGAGATACGCAGGGTTAAATTACTTCCTGGTACTCAGGTTGTGAGAGAATTTCCCTCACTGGGGCTTTAGCTTCATGTTTAATAGGATATTGAGGTTGTTTCTGAGGGTTGAACCATATTGGTATGACGTTAACGGGAATCTCTATCCCAACCCACATGTTTGCGATACATCACTAATGCCTGTGCCAAGGCCCAATCTGTGGCCTATGCTTCTTTTACTGTATCAGGAACAAGGACTGAGACAAAGGGCAAAATGACATATTCTCCTTGTGGGAGCGTACAGACAAATTCTGGTAGCCAATCTTTTTCTGCCATAGAATATCACAACTGAAAGTTAATCTTTCCCATATTACTTTGATGGTGCGCTCAATGACTCCCTCAATTTGTATTTTTAGTTTGTAAGTCCTGTTGGGTGGGGAGACGCGTCTGTCTGCTGTTTCAGCTTCAAGGCATTTGTTAGTTGCTGTCACATCCAGAAGCTCTTGAAGATTCTTGCAAACTATTGTGACCTCTGCTGCACTGTCTAGCAGACTCACTGCCCATGTCCTGTTCTTCAATAGTGTTCTCAGTATGTGTGGCATATTTAACCGAAACCGCCGCAGCATGTTTCTTTTTTAACTGGAGGTTTTGTTGTGGAAGTTTCTCTTCCTTCTTAATTGTGATTTCCGAAGAGCACTGAAAGTCCTTTTTTCGGTTTCATGTACTCCTTTCAGTGTTCTAACCATCCTCCTTTCTCAATTCTTTTATCAGGCGAGTCCTGAAAGGAACAATATGGGTGTATCTCTATACCAATATCTGTCAGAAGTTTTTAAAGTGTGAGGATTCCTAAGATTGAAGGGTTTCTCTGAGGTCTCAAAAGCAGAGATTTTCCTCTTTGTTTTCCTTTATCTTTATTATTTTTCCATTTATCCCAGCGTTTTTGAAAGATTCCTCTTGTACTTGCTGGTTATTCTCCTAACCGGAATTAACTTGTAGAACAAGTTACTTATCTTCAGTAACGCATTATCTGGTAGAAACTCTATCTATCTGCTGATTCCTTACCTTAGAATTTCCTGGCATCAGTTTGAAACCCGGAACTTTTGCTGAGTAATACCCTTGCATGTGCCGTCGGATAGTGTAGTTTGGATCCATGTGTCGGCATCGTTGGAGCCATCTGTGACTTCATGGTCGCCTATAAAGGCACCACCCAGGCGCGCGTACGTCAGTTCCTTTTCCACTAACTTCCATGCCAGAAGAACACAGCCATAGAAAGAACTAACAGCTTGTCTGTGCAAAAAACTAAGGCCCTGAAAGGGACAATCCCTGACCCTATTAGACATGTCCGCACTAGGGTTAGTGTAAGGAATCTGCAGCTAGATAGAGTCTCTATGAGATAATGCTTTACCAAAGGTAAGTAACTTATTACTCTGATAGAGACTTCTAGCTGCAGATTACTTACCTTACAATAGATACCCAAGCCATAACCTCTGAGGGGTGGGCTGTGGACAGATCTTCACACTAAAAAGTCCTGCAGAACTGAAGAGGCAAAGTGCCCATCTCTGTGGACCTGATTTCCAGGCAGTAATGTCTTTCAAACGTGTGCAAGGATGCCCACGTCCCTGCCTGACAGATGTCCATGACTGGAACACCTCTTGCTAGTGAAGTGGTAGCAGCCTTGCCCCTGTTGGAGTTAGCTCTTAAGCCAGCAGGAAGATACTTCTTTACCAGTGCATAGCAGATCTTAATGCAGAGAACGACCCAGCGCGAAATGGTTTGTTTCTGCACTGCCCGACCTTTCTTTTTTCCCACGTACCCCACAAAGAGTTGGTCATCCACCCGGAATACTTTTGTGCGGTCAAGGTAGAACAGCAACACTCTTTTTGGGTCCAGCTGGTGGAGTCGCTCCTCTTCTTTAGAGGGATGCAGAGGAGCAAAGAAGGTGGGCAGGGTGATGTTCTGACCCAAATAAAATGGGGTCACCACTTTGGAGACGAAAGAGGCACAAGTTCAAAGTACCACCTTGTCTGGGAACATGGTGAGATATTACAGCTTATAAGAGAGCCTGCATCTCACTCATCCTCCTGGCAAATGTTATTGCCACTAAGAAGGCTGTCTTGATGGTGAGCAGCCAGAGGGGACAGTTGTGTAGGGGCTCAAAGGGAGCACACAAGAAATGTGAGGACCAGATTCAAGTCCCACTGAGGCATGACAAAGGGCATAGGGCGAAACATATGTACAAGCCCTTTGAGAAATCTATGTCCAATAGGTGATTTGAATAATGAAGGCTGATCAGACAGCTGAAGGAACGCCAATAAGGAGGAAAGATAGCCTTCGAGAGTGCCCAAGGCAGAACCCTGCTGGGCAAAGGGTAAGATAAAGAGAAGAATGTCAGAGAGAGAAGCAGAAAGAGGATTAATAGATCTTTCTGTACAATAATTTACAAAAAACGGCAGGCGCATACCGCCTTAGTGGAGGGACGCCTGGCTGCCAAAATAACTTTACAGACTTCGTGAGGAAGGTTGAAGGCTGTCAACTGTCGCCTCTCAATATCCATTCATGAAGGCTTGGAGTTGACATATTTGGGTGGAGAACATTCCCCTGCTGCTGTGACAAAAGATCTTCCCAAAGAGGCAGCCTGATCGGATGATCAATGCTCATTTTCAGAAGCTCGGGATACCAGACTCTCTAGTCGTTCTTGATCTTCTTGAGAACTCTGGGCAGAAGTGGTATGGGTAGAAAGGTTTACAAGAGGCCTGAGCTCCACTTGCGACGAAAAGCGTCACAGAGCGAGTGCCGTCTTGGAAACTCCAATGCCCAATACTGCTCACACTGAGTGTTCTCTGCGGAGGAACACAGATCTAACCAAAGCGCTCTCCACTGCTGAAAGAGTCCTTGTGCCACCTCCAGATGGAGATACCACTCGTGATCCGCTAGGCATCGATGGGTGAGTTTGCCCTAGCATTCAGAGAACATGCCAGGTGTTGAACCACCAGGGCTATGCCCTGTTCCAGCCATGGCCAGAGACGCATGGCCTCGTGACAAAGAGTCCATGACCCCACACTGCCCGGCTTGTTGCAGTACATCGTGGTGGAGTTGTCCGTGAACACCTGCACCATCTTCCTTTTTACAACAGGAAGAAATGCTTTCAATGCCAGTCGGATCACCCAGAGCTCCAGTAAGTTGACATGGAGTCTGGATTCCGCCTGAGACTAGAGGCCTCTGATCGCCACCTCTCCCAAATGGCCTCCCCCATCCCAGAAGTGACGCATCTGTCACTACTGTAAACTCTAGTTGGGGCGGGGAGAGGAGTCTGCCTCTGACCCAATCGCAGTTCTTTTGCAGTTCCCTCCGAGATCTGAACTGTGTCTGTGATATTCCCCTGATGCTGTGCCCATTGGAACTTCAGGTCCCACTGCAGAGCCCTCATATGCCATCTCGCATATTTAACTAACAGGATGCCGGAGGCTATGAGGCCCAACAGCCTCAGAGCCTGTCTCACCGAAATCCAGGATAGAGGCTGAAACATTGGAATCATAACCTGAATATCCTGGACTCGTTGCTTGGGAGGATAGGCCGGAAACTGCACTGTGCACAGAACAGCTCAGATGAAAGGGGGCATCTGAGAGGGAGTCAGGTGCAACTTCGGCACGTTTACACAGAGCCCCAGCGAATGCAGGAGGCTCTCTGTAGTCTGAAGGTGGGTGACAACAGCTTGGGGCAAAGGAGCCTTCAACAGCCAGTCATCGAGGTAGGGGAAGACTGAAACTCCTAGCCTGCGCAGATGAGCTGCTACCACCACCATCATTTTGGTGGACACCCGAGGGGCACTGGTGAGACCAAAGGAGCGCATGGTAAAACTGAAAGTGCTCATTGCCCACCCTGAACTACAGGTAACGCCTGTGTGCAGGCAGGTTGGGGATGTGAAAATACACATCCTGCAAGTTCAATGCTACCATCCAGTCTCCTTGGTCTAGGGTAGACAAGACCTGAGCCAGAGTGAGCATTTTGAATTTCTCCTTTTTGAGGAAGAGATTGATGTCCCACATATCCAGAATAGGGCAAAGACCCTTGTTCGTTTTGGGTATCAGAAAGTAGTTGGAATAACAATCAGTGCCTATTTCTGATATCAGGACTCTTTCTATGGCTCCCTTGGCCAAGAGAGTAATACCCCATCAGTCGTTCCTTTGACAGAGATATAAGGAGAGGGAAAGACTGGAAGGAGAGGGAATAGCCCTTCTGTATGATTTACAAGACTCATTTGTCCAATGTTATGAACCACTGGTGAAGCAGATGAAACTGAATCCTCCCTCCAACTGGACGTCCATGGTCTTGCAGAATCACACCAGGAGGGCTTGGACGTTTTGGAGGTGGGGGGGCTGGACGACTTCTGGTCAGACCTTCTGGGTCTGAGGGCACTTCGACCACATCCACGAACAAGATGTTGGTCTGGCGGAGGACGGTGGCTGGTCTGTGGGTGTCGTGGTACTCCCCCCCCTTCCGAAGCCTCGAAAGAGGTGAAAGACAGACTGTTGGCGAGTGGTAGCTGAGAGGCCTAAGAACTTTGCCATAGCCCGGGAGTCCTTGAAGATCTCCAGCGCCGAGTCAGCCTTTCCACCAAATAGGTGGGACCCACGAAGGGCATGTCCATGAAGTTTGCTGGGACATCCCCAAAAAGCCAAATGGAAAAAGCCAGGCGTGGCGTCGAAGGGCCACGATCTATGAAATCACTCTACCCAGCGAATCAGTTGTATCCAATCCACACCTGTTAGTAAACTTGGCTGCATCTCTCCCATCTTTGACTGCTTGTGAGAGTGGCCCGTATGTCCTCCGGGACCAGAGGCAGCACCTGCACCACTGTATCCCATAAAGTATGGGGAAAAATGGCATGAGGTGTTTACCGACCTCAATGCCAGGCTGAAGGAAGAACATCTTCACAAGCTGGTCCAACCTCTTGGATTCCCTATCCAGGGGAGCGGAAGGGAAGGCGCCATGGGAGGTGGAAGCTTGGACCACCAAGCTCTTCAAGGTGGGGTATTGTGTGAGGAAGCTAGGGTCACCTGGAGCTGGGTGATGGTGGCGTCCAAATGTCCTATTTACAGGAGCCCCCGCGCTGAGTTTGGACCCCTTCCCCAGCAGTACATCCGTGAGGGCTTCATTAAAGGGTAACATTGGTTCCAGCTGAAGCAACTAAGTCAGAAGGTTAGTCCGGACTGGCACCGTAGGCAGATTTAGGTACAAGACCTCAGCTGCCCTACGCACTACCATAGCATACAATGCTCCCTCCTCCGAAGCCACCGTAGGAGGTGAAAGCATGCAATTATCTGGAGGGGTATCCAATCCACTGGCCTCTCTTAACTCCTCAGACCAGTCCATTTGCTCCAATTGGGTCCCCAGAGGGTCCTGAGACCCCTTCCATAACTCACCAAAGCCTGGCTAATCACAGAAAGGCTCAGGCAATGATCTGCCACCTGTTGGCACCATCATCGCCAGAATTGGCATCGTGCGATGCTGTTCCAGCTCATCAAATATTAGAATGGAGCACGCACCACCAGTGGGCGCTGTGAGCATCCACGTCTGGAGTGAATGCCGGAGGAGGCTAACTGTGTGGACTCTGCATCGTTCTGGATCCGATATCGGATCCAAGAGACCCCATCGGCACCAAAGCCACCGGCGTGGAACCTGATGGACTCTGTCGATACGGCGGGCCCGAAGGCACGCTGACGGGGTCAGCCCGCTCAAATATGAGGCGCATGTCCTAGTAAAACTCTTTCAGTTGAGTTGGGGTCGCTCTGGCTCCTTGAAAGGGTGGGGGGGGGAAGGCTCGGAGTCGGGCTTGGGAACGATTCTGTGGAACCATGCCTGGAACGTCGACGTTGATGGGCGAGGCGAAGTCGAAGTCTGCTTGGAATTCTTCTTGTGCCTCTTCCCCTAATGCCCAGAGGACCTCCAGTGAGGCAAGGAGAACTTGGGGCTCCTGAAGCACTCCCACAACCTCCTCCTCGACAGGGACCGTGACCTCTGGGAAGTTGCGCCCGCCGACATCGACTGCCAGGCCGGCATGAGCTTCAGGGACTGCTCCCTCAAAGCTTTCAGAGCTATGGCTTGGCAGTCGGAACATGACTTAAAGTCATGGTCTCAGTCCAAGCATCAGAGACATACCTTGTGAGGGTCAGTCACCGACATGGCGCGGTAGCAGGCGCTGCACGGCTTGAACCCAGTCTTTCTAGATGTCATCCTCACACAGACAAAAAGTCTTCGACAAAAGGTCAAAAAAAAGGCCTGTCAAGAAAGGCAGAGGGTAGCTCGTTAACAGATCTGCGCTTTTACCAGCGCATAAGGAAAAAGAATTGATGTACGCGTGCCTGGTTGGTGCCTTTATAGGTAACTGTGATGTCACAGACGGCACCAACGATGTCATGCGGATCCGAATGATGCAACCAGACGGCGCGTGCAAGGGTACTGGTTTCCAAGCTGATGCCAGGAAATTCTGAGGTAAGGAATCTGAATCTGCAGCTAGAAGTCTCTACCAGATATTGAGGTTTAATTGGTCTGGCTTCCAGACTATCCTGACCTATATTAGAATAAGTCTTGGCGATAATCTATGGCAGCTCACGTTCCTGATCTTGTGGAAGAACGTCCCCGAGTTGCTAGGGTAATGCCAATGTTACTGCTTCCCCTTTAGTATTACTTAATATGATTAGGGAGATTGTAGCAAAATTACCCATCAATTTCATCCCCAAATCCAGGGCAGGCGCTGCCCCATGTTCATTTTGAATTTGTTTTAACACTCCTGGTAAATTCACAAGTGTCGGAGAATCATGTGTGTTAGTGTATATCGCAGCAAAGACTGTGCCCCAAGAGGGAACTATTCCAAACGGCAAGCACATTGTGAAAATAGTATGTTTATCTTGAGATCCCATATGCGGAAACGTTGCTTCCAGCGCATTTGTTTTTTGTGCTGTCCCGAACAGAATTTCATGGTGTTTGGAGGGAACCATACCCATTATTAAATGCACGGTCATCAGGTTTATCCTGGTTGCAGTCAAATGTGGCACTGCTGGAGCAACCCTCACTGGGGCGGAAGTCTGCATTCCGAATTGTATTAAGCATTTATATATCTACTGGATTTTTATATAAGCAACGTAAATCTTCTACCGCCATATTTTGTACATTAGGATGTGGTGTATATGTGGCCAAGAATTGGTCACATAGGTCCCTTAGGTAATGACAGACCTAACGTTTTGAATAACATGTGGAAGGGCACCTTGAAACCAATTCTGGAGAGAGGAGTATTTCTAAGTATGCACAAGCTATGTATTGTGCAGATGTGTTTGCTATAGTGTAATTATGAAAGTGGTGTGTATTTGCATCTGTTGCTGGAACGGTGACACATGAATAAAATATTTCTGTTCTAAACGTTTCATCTACCACAAACGTTACATCCGCACCCACAGTCAGCCCATGTGTTAACAAATGTTGTTAAAGAGGAGTCTCACCTTTACTGGAATTACCACCTGTTGCAGCTCTGCCATATTTTAAACAAGCAAACCAGAGATAGAAACACCAATCTGGGGTATCGTTTTAAGGATCAAGATTGAATAAGCTACAAGTTAAGATCGGTACTACCTATTTAGCAGAGGAGAATTTTCCCTAACACCACGAACGTCTCCATATAAAGGTAATAAGGGTACCTTTAGCATGCTAGAGAGGTACTCAGGAGATCTGTTAAATTTGTGCCTGACCAAATGTTGGTGGCGCAATATCGTAGGACTCTTATCTTGGGGATAAGACTGAGTAGTTTTAGGGCATCAGCACCACCAACTGTGGGTGACTGAGTCAGTCCCACACTGTCTGGCTTGCTCGCAGTGCCTCACCCGAACATAGAAAGTAAAGGTGATTTGTGGCAGCATAAAAAGATGACACACTCGCTCGTCAAGGAAGTTGGGGTGAACAAAACATACCCTTTCTCTCAGTTACACAGTCTCACACATGCCAATGCAAAGAAGGAAATGTAAAATAGGTTTCAATATATTTATTGAAATGACTGCTTTCAATTATAAAAAGCGTGTGCTGTGATTATCAGGTAGATGAAACAATGCTGTGATTAGGGTTACCATTAAAGAGAAAGAGGAACAATCCCACCATCCTGACAGCACCCTAAAAACCCAATGGTTGCTGCCTACACCTTAGTATGTAAACCCTGGGAGCATAACATTGTTAGCCCTTCCGCCTATCCCAGTTTATACCCCTCCATACCTGGAAGACGGACAAGGGTCTGCCTGTTGTCTGCAGGCAATCCTTCCGGTTGGCTGAAGTGTCAGTGCCAGGATCAGCAAAGCCGTCAGTGGAATGGTGTATGTTCCCAGACAGGCATGACTGGAATGCTCTCTGCCCTCCTTAGGCCTACATGGTGTTTATATAACAAATAGAACAGTGATCTACGAACAGGCCTGATGTGTTAATATGTCTGTGTTTGAGGGTTGTCTCCTAACTCCTGGAGGCAAATCATTGTTAGAATATCATAGCCTTGAGCAGGGCACAGAGTGAAAAGTGTGTGGAGGTGCTGATAAAATGTACAATTTGAAGAACTAAGCCTTCTCAGAAAAGACAACTGATTAAAATATAAAAACAAGAAGCCGAAAAGCTGGCTGTTCTAAAAATATTAAAAGGTTTAAAATGAATAAAACATGTGTATATATTTAAAGACCTATGTACAAGCCTAAAGCTAAAATACGGACTTCAAGCCTACGTACTAAAGTGAACTCACAACAAGGTGACTGAATGTCATTGAGAAGTCTTGTATTAAGTGGTAATAAAAAAAAAGTCTTTTTTAAAGCCTGCAAAGCTCTAAACTTCCTTCAATGAAGTTGGTTGGGGCCATTCAACAAAGCCCTGAGTTTAAAGGAATCTATACGGATTTCTTCTTGTATCTCAAGTCCGAGTAACATAATTTGGGGAAGTTCAAATAAACGTTTTCAGGTTTTGCATGTAACAGACGATGCCACCATGTCAATATTCATCAAACATGATTTTTATGTTACTGTAATAGTTATGTAAACATTTTGTTTTAAATACATATCTAGTCGATTTTGCAAAATACTGTTAACAAAATATTGACATGCTGCAGAGGCAATGCATAACCACAAAGGCATGACTAAATATTCAAAGTGCCTGTGGCATGTGTTAAGTAAAGTTTCCCACTAATTTCTCTCTCTGGTGCCATTTAATTCTCAATAGTCTACACATGATCTGTACTCTCCGGAGGTTTTGGGATGAGGAAAATGGGTGCTCGAACTGTTGATGTGGAAGAGCACCTTATAAATCCTCTCTTCAAGATGTCTTTAAGTACGGGCTGGTGAACTACCTCCCCTTTTTTTTTTTACCACTAGAGAATACATTCTGCCATACAGTATTTGAGCTCAGGAAGGATCTATGATGGTCCAGTGATATTCCCAGTGAGGAGGGAAAGAGTCAGCCCCCTTCTTGCTGAAGACATTTTGAATTTCAGTGTATTCAAATTTCAGGGATCAACATTCCCTCAATAGGTGTCTTCTTACTTCTGAATTCAGTTGTTGGAATAGGCTTAAGTAAGCTAGCAATTATTGGTTTAGTCATCTAAGCATTGATAAACCCATAAGGATTACCTGTGTTGTCTGCCCGATTTAAAAAATGGCTTTGAATTGGTTAGAAATTGATTGTGGTGTTCAGATCTTGGCTCACCAGTCTCCTTGTGGGAAAATGCTATCACCGGCTACAGACTGACCAGGAATCCAACCTAAAGCCCCAGGATGCAAAGATGAGCAACAATAAGCAGTCAATTCTATAATGGCTTAGAATCAGAGCATCGAGGGAAGACGATGAGAAAATCATTAAGGAAGAAAATAAATCAACAGCTAAACGGTTAGTTAAGTCCTAATCACGGGGGGACTTGAAAGTGAAAAACAAAATAAGGGTGAGGGACTACACAGCAAGGTGCAAACTTTAGTGCAGCCGAAAGCCGAAACAATTCCTGTCTAGTTGCAAGGTATTTGCTACATGTGTGGTTGCTCTGGAAGTAGAGTATTGCCCAAGTTACCTCATGAGTAACAGACATTGGTGATCTCAGGAGACAGATACAGCATTTGTTAGCTGGGCCTTCAGTACCAGCTCCTGGCCGGCTCACCGTCAAGCAAGGACAAGCAGCAAACTGGGACATGCCGGAAAGCGTTAAAGGATAAAAGAAGATGTCACCCCAGATTTAGACAACACAATGATGTTACTGCAGTTATACACAAAGATAAGAGAGTGGAAACTTTTTGCCTGCTTGTTTATGCTAGCATTTGGAGACCTTAAAAGAGAGAATGGAGCAGGCCAGAAGAAACAGGATAGGTTTTTGTTACTGCAATAACAAATTCCTTTCTACCTTTACACAAGCAAGACCATTTAGCACCTGGCAATGGTTCTGATTCTGGAACATGATCCCAGAGCACAGGGCTTTCATTTAACAACATTATGCACCGTTCTGCAAGGTGCGGTGCGTGCTCCGAGAGGGAGGTTTCCTTGCCCGAGCCTGGAATACAGCCTCATTGGTACCATCGCCAAGACCCAACTGGTGTCCTCCCAAAGTCTTTTTTGTTCCGAAGCAGTGGCCGCAGTGGATGAAGCGGTTTAAATGCCCCAAGCTCTACTCCCCTGTCACTCAAAATAAATTTCCTATCTTGGATGACACCTCCCCAGCCACAGGCTCCATAGCCAGGATTGCATGTGTATGAGAAACAGCACTGTGGAGGAGGCTGGATAGTCAGCAAGAAAGGGAAAATACCACCACAAACCTGAGCCCGAAACATGTATGCAGCAATCTAGGTAAACAGTATTCTTTGCAAACAGCTTGAGAAGGATCTGAGCTTCAGGCATGTATGCCAACTCACACAGAAACAAGGTGTGGTAAAGCACAATAGGGCCCGCTTAGTACCTCTATTTTAGAATGCACATTTTAACTTAGCATTTCTTTTCTGATGGTGACCCTTCTGATGATATTCCACTTGTGTGATAATATACTGAGAAATCACTGTACATGCAGTTTGTTTCTTGTAAGCGCTGCTGCTATCCAGTATGTATACTGTCCAAGGCTAGGCAGACAGAATGTGATGCCCCAAGTATTATGATTGTCTGTGGAGACACCTCTTTACTTGCAGACATATCACATCGGCCCTGCACCTCTGACACAGTGCGACATGAATGGTGCTTGTATTTTAAAACCTGCCTCTGCGACATATTCAGCGGAGGAGCACTTCTGCTAGAATTATCCTGGAACGTGGCACACAGTGGCTGAGATGCAGCTTTGCTGACTCTGACCTCTACCCTGCACAGGACAATAGCCTGCATTACACCAGGCCAGCTTCCTTGCTTCCCGGTACATCTTACCCAGATATGGGGGGGCGCTAGGCTATCCCAATTGATCGGGCACAGGGTATTCCTACTACGCCCTTAATAGTGTAGGTATAATAGATAGGCGTGTACCAACATAATAACATTACCATGGTTGAATTGTTAATCTTTTTCACTAGTTTCGTAATGCTGGTTACAATGCTTTGTCTTGTTTGCGTATTATTCACAGCTCAAGTATTTTTATGCAAGAATACAATTGTTGCAATAAATGTTCTAAAATACATTCCTGTATCTTTTTTGTGTAATATCTTGGGTACGCAGAGTAACAAAGAACTCCTTCGAAATCTGAGTAGGTATGTTCGAGGTTGCGAACACCATCTGGTACCCTGGTGTGTTTAGTGTATCAGATGGGGCACTGTGCGCTAGCTAGGAACTGTGTCAACATTCCCTGATGATATAGGCAGAATAAGTCCCTATAGACTGGTGTTTATGTTGACCAGCTACACAGTCCTACTTGATTCAAAGGAACTGTAAAGGAAAGGGCACAAGAAAAGCAGCTGGCAGAGCCAAGCCTCAGAGGCCTCTCACAAGCAAGAATGGAAACCGCAACTTGTGCGAGGGCAAGAGGCAACTTGGAGGTTAGGTGCCACTTGCCTCTCAAGAGGGTGGTCATAGACAAAGGCCTTCCTCAAGAGTGAGTACAACAGTCAAAGAAGGGTAGGTATGAGGGGCCATTGTTCACAACAGAGAAGAGAATGTGATAGTGTCATCAGGATGATCTTAATACAGCGTGTCGTTTCTAACTATAGCTGCTTTTGAATAGTAATTTCTTATTATTGTGTATTATTACTGATATAAATAATGGAGTATGGCAGGGCTGTACTTTTGCGCCACTTCCACTAAATCTTTTTAACAACAATCTCTGAAAACTCTTTCTATCATTAAACTTGCGTGTGCCTTTGGTTGAGGGGAGACAAAGTCCCTACCCTTTTATTCGCGGACACCACTGTTTTACTATCATGTATCAAGTGATCCATGCACAAGCTGTTAAATGGGTTTGAGAGTTACTGTGCAACAAAAAACCTAGTGTTCAATGCACAGAAGACTTAATTCATGATATTAAACAGCAACAGTAGCCTAAAGAGTGCTTGTAAGTTATATGACAAACCCCTGTGTAGGGTCAACCACTACGACTATCTAGGAATACGGTTTGATGATAAGTTGCTCTGGGCCAAGCAGCTTACGAAAAACAAAGCTCCCCTCTTCCAGTATGCCAATGCCATACTGAGATTTCAAGGAAATGTGGCAACAGATTAACTGCCCCAGTCATGCAAGCTTATCAAATGAAAGCTGTGGTTGCTTGCACATATGGGTCGGATTTGTGGGGGTTCAAAAATACGTCTGGCGTGGGGAAACCTGAAAAACTATTTTTACATAACCTCTTGTGTCTAGGTCTGGTGAATACTATGGTATCACCAGGATGGAGTTGGGAATGAGGTCAATTATAAATTCACTAGCCCTTAAAACCCATAATGCGTTGGATACGGATCTGGACGAACTACGGCAGAATACCTCAAATCCTTATGCGCACCATACAACTTTGGCAGCATAAAGAGCTTTCCCTGGTATGGTCATGGTGTGACCAACTTTCTGGCCTTCAGTTGAGAGCCCTTTTGGACTAACCCTGAGAAGATGATACCTGCAGTGTGGAAATACTGGTCCATTGTGAAGATAAAGCAGGGAGACCTCAACGCAATTCCTTGAGTACAAACCCTCCAGCGAGTTCGAGCTGTAGATGGATCACCTTTATCCGGACCTGAAAAGATCGCTGTATGCAAGATTAAGGTTGGGTACATTACTGGTAAAAGCGTTCACTAAAAATTGTCACAAAAAAAGACCTAGCCTCAAAACTACGTACTTGTACTCAAGGCAGTTATGAAACTTAACTCCATTTCATGCTTCTTTACACTTTGTCCCAGAAAGTAAGGCAACCGTATTTGCAAGCCCTAATTATATCAGATTCAATGTCAGGCAATGTAAAGCAGCTTTATCACCATGTCTCCAAGTGGACTACTAGATATTTGCTCCAGCAGCTTATCACATTTATGTAGCATGGAGAGTAACAAGATCTCATGCCTATGAGGTTCTGCTCCCCACATGCCAATGAGGTACTGATGACCTGGCACACAGTTGTAAAAACATGGACCCTCCCTCCCAAATGGTTGAGCCTTATGTAAGTCCAAACTTACACGTTTTACTAAAACTCACTGTATCACTGTCCTTAGGCCTGGAGCACTGCTCGTTTTTAATATTTAAATGCTTTTCTGGTATAAAAAGGCAATGCATTGACTTTAACACTCACTTATGTGGTTTTTAGGGTGAGGAATGCCTCATGAAGATGAATTGTTCTTAATGTTTTAATATTTCGATTTGTTATTTTACTCATTATTTTAAAAATGTTAAATTGTTTTATTGTTTGGCTTACACAATAAAGACATGACTATTTTTGTGTAGCACCTCAGCTACATCCAACTGATATAGGTACGTTTTAAGATACAGTGGTACTCAATCTACCAACCTCGGAAGGAGTCATCCTTGCCGGAAAACGAACTCTTGAGCTGCAGAGTCAGCACAGTGATGGAGCTTCCCCAATCCTGACTCAGGAAGTGGGGTAGAGACTTGAAGCTCTACAGAGCTCCCTTTCTGCAGGGAAGGTGCAGATAGAGGCATCACTCTAATCAAACCCAGCGGGGTAAGAAGTTCACTTCCTATTTGTAGTTCACCTGAAAGGCAGGATATGATGAAAGTACAGCCCGGGTGAATTTCGGCACTAGACTGCTTTTCAGATGTGAGCACAATTAACGCCTGCCACTTTGAATTGCCCACTAACTGCGGGGTGATGCAATACGCAACTGCCAGTGTGATCATTCTTAAGCGCTAGAAAGGACTTATTTTTTTCACATCCTAAATACAGAGACTAGTAGGTGTGGCAATGTGTAACATGAGGCCACAAGAGGAAGGGGTGAGAAGATGGTTCTGGTGGATATCTTACCATCAACAGGTAGGCAATGAGAGGAGCAGACAGGGAAAGCATTGGGGAAAAGCGAAAGTGAAGTGGAAAATGCCCCAGTGAGACACAGAAAAAACAATTACTCCCATGGAGTGCTTGTAGGCAATAAAAAATACGTTACTGTTTGCAAGTAGTGGAAAGCTACGCCATTGGCCATCAAAAACAAGTGTAAAAAGAGCTGTGTTCCAAGCGAGGGATAAAATCCACCAATAAAAAGCAGGGGACTGAGATTGACAAGAAAGCCATCTAATCATGAGTAAGGGTTGACTTGGTGGAGCACTGCATACCATATTATGCATGAACACAGCTGGAGCGGTCTTTAGCGAGACTGCAAAACGGCACCTCAATGCCAGCTCATTTGAACACTTCTCGAACATCGAGGCATCAAAAGATGGGAATCCTTTCTGATCTGCTCATAAAGAAGCTGAGGTTGTCGCTGGCTCTTCACTTGAATCCAAGGAGTGGCAGTGTTCTCCAAGTGTCGGTTGGCTCCCCCTTGTATTGCTTTAAGAATACAAAAAGTTGACGGACGCCATGCTGTGTGGGGAAAACCATCTCCGTAGTTGGGAAGAGACTGCTCTGGGCCCACTGTGAGGCCTGGCAGGATAAAGACCTGGATCCTAGAAGCCTTCCCAGAGGAACTAGGTTTGTGGAACTGACCATAAGCCACATTTCCAGCCTCCACAAGAAAGGGAACTGTCATTTTTTTAATCCTTTGGAGGGCTGGGACAAAGCACCAAAACCTCTCGGAGAAAGGCAAAGCCTAGCAATGCTAGATTTGATTGCTTTTTCCCCAGGAAAGTGCGAGGTTACTGCAAAACTGTCAAAATTATGCATCTGACCATTTGGAGGCCGTGTGGGTTAACATCTTGCCCTATGGATAAATATTAGAATCTAAAACGAGAATAATCAGAGCATATGACTTGGAAGCATGCAAACGAAACAACCTTGGAGGTGATGGTATCCAGCTTTGTTTCAATAGGGGCTGTTGAGTGAAAACTCAAGACTTCAGTGTGATCCCAAACTCTGCGTAACTGACTTGAAGTGGCCCTTGCTGGCTTCAGTATTCTGACTTGCCCCATGATGGAGTACAAACCTAAAACTGGTGTAACCTGCATGCCTTACTAGATCCTACTCTAATGTGGTCGACCTGAAATCTCACCTAGGTCCTGGTCATTCACAACGAAGACTTTTATTGCCGCTCAGTTTTCTAGGTGTTTCCTTAAAACTTTAAACATTTTAATCTGCAGGTCCCTCAATCTGATTTTCACCATACTGTGTCGCATTTTAGTGATTAGAAGTTTCCTTATTTTTCCAAGTAGCCTTGGGAACTTGTTACTGTGGTTCTTGACTCTAATATTTTCTGTTCCCCTGAACCTATAGCACCTTTTTCTGGGGGAAAGTGTACTGCTTGTGCCGCAGCTACTAAATTTCCCAGTAAACTGCACTGTAACCTAACAATGCCTCATTGGTGAGGTCGCCCCCTCTAAAATTATTAACTCAGTATCTCACAAAACCCATTATGAACAAGCTACTTACCTTCAGTTCTCCAGATAAAGCATGGAAATGGTTTAATAATTCTGTGTCTGAGGCTGGGATTAATTAGTAGTCAGAGTTTGCATGGCAGTCTGACATTTAAACATCGGGTTTTATTATGGGATCCAAACTAATGAGGTAGGGGAAATACAGAACTCAGGTCCCTTCGGAGGCTCCATGGGTCAATTTTTCAAAGTTCGTCAAAAGCAACCAAGCTGTGAAAGGTGAGAAGGCTGTGCTGCATGCCAAATACCAAATACCAAATGGCAAATACTGTAAAATACCAAAGCTGGACAGCTGTAGTTAGTGGAATCTTTAGCTCCTCAAACATTTTAATTTCATAAACTGACCTGTATGGATTAGGATTATCAAAACAGTACATGAGAAAAAAGGGAGAAGATTAGTGTGAGGCTCACTTTAAGCGAAGAGGTAATAAAGCACCTCTGGTTCAGGGTGGGCGGCTGCCAAGGCTGATGTTATGGTATAAGACTCAGATACTGGGTTAGAGGGGTGTTGCCACCTTATGGGACACCTATATACTTAGGGGCATATTTACAAGTCCTGTGGTGCAGGACAGCGCAGCAAGTGACCTTCCTGCGCTGCGCCACATGGAAAGGGCAGAAATGCACCGTATCAACAAGATATGGTGCATTTCTGTCCTTTCCCCTTGCACTGGCGCACCAATTGCAGCCTAGCGCCAACACAGGCACCCTTGCAGCATGGTGCAAGGGTCACTGCATTGTCAGCAGGATTGTTTTTTGTGACGGAAGCATTTTTATACTTTTATCCAGTATAATATTAAACAATTGTGTACTAGCACACAATTGTGCTGCCTCTCTGATAAATGTAAATAAAAAAAACAGTAACAATTTCAAAGACAGTTGGGCAGAGTGAAATCGGTGGTGTGGTGGCTTGCTCAGTCCCATCACAACTCACATGGCTACATTTAATGTGCACACACTGCAAACAGTTGATAAAGTAATATGCTTCAAGCGAATGGGAAATAAATATTTGTATTTATTAACACTCATGAAAATGCCAGTATCTTTCTGTAGTCAACAAAGGTTACTTCCAGAAATCCTTTTGCACCATAAATCTGTCCAATTAATTAAACTTTTAGATAATCCGATCTTCTAACTGTGCGAATTCTCTTCAGGCTCTCATGCATGATGAACCAAAGTAGAACAGAACAAAAAGTGAACCAGCAATATACAAATTTCATATAAATCAAGTCTTTGCTCACTTACTAAATAGAAACATGGCTTCTTTTACATTTGATACAATAACAAAATAAAAGCCATTGTACCAGCAGGAGGAAAACTGCAAATACATAGAGAATTATAATAAAAAAAGTATTTGTTTTATACATTTGTACAAGCACAGTTCTGAGAATTAAAAGTCAAAATGTGCGTGAATAGTGGACAACGCCACCCTGTACCTGGCATTAATAGGCATGTATTTCAACAGGAGTATACCGGCTCTCTTTAGACATACAGAGCAAGTGACATTCAACAGTGCGCTGTGTACCATGTGGAGTATAAGACAATGTAGGTGGTGTCGGTCTAGAAACACACCAGAGGCTGCACACAACAGATGCTGGCGATCAGCCGTAAACAAGAGATCACTACTGTAACAATTACAGTAAGGCACGTTGAGGCACATGACATTGGCGTAACCAGGCATTCAATTGAGGACACAGGTGAATCATGGAAGACTTGCAGATTAGTCCAGCACCACAGGAATGCATTGGCTGGTACACTGCAGCAAGGGAAAGCCAATCAACTTATGTTCCCTGTCCGTAAATAAAAGTTATTATCTGCTTACAACTAGGCTTCAGGATTTACCTCTAGTAACCGAAAATCAGGGTGGCCACTGACAACCGTTAAGGATCATAGTGTTAAAGAAAACGGGGGCAGGACTAGATGAGCAGCAGGTTTAGGCACTACTAAAAATTTACATAAAGCCTTCCTACCTTTTGCATGCTTGTCCCAACAGCAATATAGGGCTCAGGTTAATCGGAAAGGCCCATTTTGTTGTGTTTCAGCATGTCTGACAGGTTGCCCTCAGAATGAGTCACTGTGGTTCGACCCTTCTGGTTGGTTACTTGAGAATCATTCTGAGTAAAGGCAGCCTGCACGTCTCAGGAATGATCCTGGGGTCCAGGAAAAATTAGGCAGCACAAACGCAAGAGCTTTTCCAGCAGTTGCTCAAACAGTCCTTTTTTATAGTCTGGCTATGAGGCAGATTATTTTCTGCCACAATCCAATCAAACACTGAAAGAGTGGGAAAAAAATGGCAAGTACTTTTATTTCGCAAAAAGGTTCATAGAGCTCTAAAGGTAATAAAACGAATACACTGGTAATGACAACACATTACTGAAGCAACAGCTAGAGCAGTTGAAATAGTAATTTAATGTTTCTAAATGTTGAGATGTTTTGGGAAAACAAAGCAATGCCTGGGTAAACCAATGACATATGGCAATGCACCTGTGAGAAAATAAAAGCTTTGACGTTTCCTAGTTCTGTAAAACTAGAAAGAATAGCACCAGTTGTGATGGAAGGAAAATATTTGTGAAACATAACCTGAGGCACAATAATCTAACTGGGAAGAGAAACGGATCATATTTGTTTTTAAGTGTAGAAAATATTTTTTTCTCTCTGCCTAAGATACAATGATGATTTTTGTACTGATTCACCTTTCATGAACACCATACTCAACATTGTATGATGAAAGAATTGAATAGACAAAAAAGTCTAAACAATGTTTTAAAGGATGAAGGTGTATGGCTATAAACAGAGACCAAAATTTAGCATTTTTAAAAAGCCAAATTAAATCAGTCATCCAGTAAAACATTTCTCCTGAAAACTTTGAATATATTCTAACATTGTAACTCAAAATTGTTGGGAAATAAGTGACACTCTAAAAAGCAGACTGACGTGAGATAACAAAAAACAATATGGAGAATGCCACCATTTAAGAGCCCTACTCAGCGCAAGATAGCAAAAAAAAAAATACAACAACCTTCTACTTAAGGTAGAAAAAAAGGGGTGTGCCAAATTTTCAAAGTAAACTTTTGCTGAAGGTTTATTTTTTAATTTCCACGTCTTCAGGAAGAAAGTAATGTTCTAAAATAAACAACGATCAACCAAATTCAGGAAAAGTATGATTCGCTAGGGAAAATGTCCTGCTATAACACTTTTTTCCACCAACATGTTAACCTGCAAATAGTATATTTGTGAGAATACTCTCCAGTAGAAACATTTTGTGACACATAACAGTGGACAAAGTTTCACAGATGGGACAATCTTTACAGTCTTGTTTGCTATTTTCTACAAATCTTGACAAGCTAAGTATCATTTTGCACACCCCTATTAGAAAAATGTGTGGAATCTGAATGGTGATAAAAGACCATTTGATCAGGACCTTTGGGCAAACTATGTGCATGTACCTTTATTTCTGGATCACTATCTGCTCAGGTTGCGAATCACATTCACTCCATTCATGTTTGGTGAGAGGGAAATGGGAAGCTGAGGACACATCTTGAAGAAAATGCCATTTTACAATTGGCAGCAGGGTTTCAAGATAATACTTGCATAGTGTACCCTAAGAATTTACCCGCATAAATGCCCCCAATTTACTGCTATCTCCAAACAACTTGCTGACTCCAAATAAGGATGAAGGATAATTGGCCATGAGATAACGCTCGCAGTTTCACATTAGCCTGTAAGGGGAATGCCACTGTCTCCCTTGGTCGTAGAATGAAGTGTCGACACTACAGATTTGAATTATGCCCTTTGGAAGCCTGCTTCACCAGCATCAGTATCAAAAGGCCACATACAGCTCATTACAGAACAAAATACGTGACTGACACGGAGTTGTGTGAACCATTAGGGTTAAAGAGGATACTGGCAGGGTCCTACGAAGAACGAGAAATATCTTTATAATGCAACTCCTTGTCTAGTAACCCCACACTAAAGACCCCCTGACTCCATAAACTGGAAAACCCCAGAAGCCTGAACAGCCAATTGTTTGAGCAGTTTCTGCAAGGTCCGCCCTGAGCAAAAGAACCTGCTGCTGTAGTATGCAACATCGGAGGTACTGGAGTTCATAGGGCCCCTAGAGTCCATGCCCAAGGCACTAAAGTGGAGGCCCTCTTAAGAAAAGAAGGCACGCCACTTCCAAAGCTACAAGACATTACACAGATTTAACAAAGCACATGCTACACCCTTCACATACCTCAAACTACCAAGACACGCTTCATAGACGGGCAGACTCTGAAACAAAGAGACTCCATTTAAAGCAGCGCCATAAACTGACAGCAAAATCTTCATGAACAGACACCCAGACAGTAGTACATTGCACACATACAACAAGTTTCACACACTCATTAACAATTGGTCAGAGTATTAAATCAGTGTACAAAATAATGTGCAAAAAAGTAAACATTGATAGAAATAAAAAAAATAAAGACCTTTGCATGTACAGTAAAACAGTGCCAGCATTCATCTGAGAGTAAGTGTATACAACCATTTACAGAGGGTAGCCTCTAAAGAAGTATAGATTTCAATGGCTACACAAAATACTTACATTTAGATCAAAAAACATACATTTACACATTTGTACTTATAGCTTGTACAAGCATTAAAAGCACACTTTTACATACACAAGTGCACTCTCATTTACAAAGATTTCACTGAACTATTCGTGCGATTTGTCAGAGACAAGTGTCTTGTGAACAGTTTGTGACTGAGCACATATTGA
Source organism: Pleurodeles waltl (assembly GCF_031143425.1). Classification (NCBI taxonomy): domain Eukaryota; kingdom Metazoa; phylum Chordata; class Amphibia; order Caudata; family Salamandridae; genus Pleurodeles; species Pleurodeles waltl. Next base: position 156,430,421 of record NC_090441.1, read on the forward strand.
TAAGTGAGAACTTTCATTTTAAAACCGGCATAGATGAAAAAGGAGACTACAGATCTTAGCAATTCCGTTCAACAATTTCCCTACCGTGTCCTAAAACAAAAATGCACAGCTCATCTTTAAAAAAATATATATATGCATATTTACAAACTTTGGAGAAAATAAATTGTACTTCAATAAAAAGGGAACTTGTAACGGTTACAGAGATGTCACACAAGAGGCTGTGACAAACAGTACGTTTTATCATCTGTAAATGAGGCAATTCGCTCAGCCTACATGTGCACGCTTCATCGGTCCCAATACCATGAGGGAAGGTTTAAGGTCGCTCTGGTTTTGCAACCATTTGCCCTAAGCATGCCAGGACTTGTAGTTACAATTTCCCAGTATAAATTAAGTCCTGCAGTGCTTAGTGTGGTCAGATAAAAATCAGGACCAGCATAAAGTCTCCTCATTAAGATGTGTTCAGTTGGCAACTATGTTCTCACTGGCTAATGATTTATTCTTGCCGAGATGAAAGTGGATTTTAGGTTAGGTTGCGGCACTCACCCCATGATCTCTGGGTGCTTAGCAGAGTCTGACAGCAGAGACACTGCTAGTGAGCTGCTTGTTTTCTAGGTACCTTCCCCACACTGTCCACTTGAGCAGAAATGGAACTGAAACTCTGCCTATGCCAGGCTCTGCACAACTCACTGAACTGACCGAGTCTGGATCCTACATTTTTCTTTTAATATAAGATATTATAGCCTTATAGCCCACACAACAGGCTATACCGGCCATTAAAGGCCCACTCCTGTGTTAAAGCCGAAGGTAAGGGCCTTTAAGAACGGAGTGGGTCTTTAATGGCCGGTATAGCCTGCTTTATGAACATTCCTGCCAGAATGTGTGAATATATATATATATATATATATATATATATATATATATATATATATATATATATATATATATATATATATATATATGGGCAGGGCTGCTGCTATCATTGAACATTCACAGCAATAGCTGTGAGAGGGGGCTGGAGTCAGCCCCTGGAATCTCCCTGGGCTCAGCTAAACTGCTTTTTCTAGTTCAGCCGGGCCAGGGAGACCTAGGACCTGGGCAGCATTCCCCCTCCCTCCTTCCGAAGCTCCAGTGACTCAGAGCTACGGGTGGAGGGAGAGGGAAGGATCCAGTGTGCCCTGCAGCACAGCCTTTGCCTTTCGCTTTCTCTGCCACTCCATATATTTTGGAGAGTCAAGAGAAAGGCAAAAGCTGTGTATTAGAACTCTGAAATGTTGAGAGAAGCAGGCCTATACCAGGTTATATAGCCTGATGATGCTCCATTGTCTTCATTAGAGTTGTCAACACTCCAGTGTTCTAGTATTAATTATTACCTTTAGCGCCTCAGCAACCTCTTGTTTGGTTTGTAATGCCCAGTTAAGGAAAGCCAAAACACTCTTTAGTGATCAAGGAATTACGGGGAACAGAAGCTAGGACGGCATCAAAAGAAACTCAAAAAGCTAGACAAACATACATTATTCACAGGTACCTGTTTGATCTTACCTAGCACTGGCTTGTTTGGAAGATAACAATAAGAAAACGCAGTTTACGAATGAAAATACAAGTTTTTGAAACCATCTGCCAACAAAGTAGGCCAGGGCAGTGGGATCTCGGGCTAAAAGTACACAATTTGCATGTGCCCCTCTACAGTTAGACATGAACCAATGAAGCACCGTTAGCGTACAGTTAGTATGTACCTTACAGCTCAATGAGATTGAGAGCTCTTTCACAGACTTAAATAAAAGGCTGTTGTAAAAAAAACATTTCCCACCATCTCGAGCTGATTATGTTTCTGAATACTGTTACATACCAGAACAAGACATTAAGCAGTGTTTTTGACCACTGCACAACTACTTTGCCTCACTAAAGATAATCCTAAAATTTGTGGGTGAAGCAGGGGCAGTGAAAGAACACTACCAATAAGCTTTGGCCTCCCTTCTTATATGCAGGACCCACACATGGACGACAGAAGGGGCCTCTGCTGGAGATTTAAAAGAAACCAAATTATAAAATAATACTATACTTCAATAACACACTTCATGAACTGAACCGTCTCTGGGTGTTGATAATAAGCATTAGTACCAAACTCAATTTTAATTATTTTATCGCCCATGAAGGAATTAACTCCAGAGTCGAGCAGCCCCGTTTGGTTATGCAAATCCTGCATTAAGTGCCACTTTTCCAGTTCCATGCCACAACTGCAATATGAAGATTGAAGGCCCAATTTAGATATTGGTGGACGGGTTACTCCTTCACAACAGTGACTGATATCCTGTCCGCCGAAATCTAAATCCCATAGGACATAATTGAATTTAGATTTTGGCAGAAGGGATATCTGTCACCGTTGTGATGGAGTAACCTATCCACTAATTTCTAAATCAGGCCATTAGTCACATATGTCTCTTCCTGAAGAGCGCATTTTCAGTAACGGAAGTATGGTCCATTATAACTTGAAAATGAAATGAATATAAGCTATACAGAAGACTAGGTATATCATTTACGCGACGCACCAGGATATAAACAGTCAAACAGCCGTACCAATATATAAAAAAAAGTTAAACAGATCAATAATACGTCTCAAAATGTGAATGATTATAGAGTATACAAAAAAGAGAATAAGAGTGGCTACAGAAGGCCAGCAAATGACAAACTCTCAATGTGAGAAAATAACATTAGGAATGATTAACACTGAACAAGCTGTCTCACATACAGAGACGAATTTACAGCTTGTTGAAACGGGGTGAACTAAGAACATGATGCCTCAGCAGGCTGACAGACTAATTCAAATTAGATATGGGCTCTGCCATTTAGTAACAAATATAAAGAACTCTGCTAACACAAAACACATTCTTCCAACAAAGTATATTGTATAAAAATGATGAAAAATACACATTTAAAAGGCATCGAACTCCAGAACGGACTTGCGTTACAGTATAGAAGTCAACCTCTGGAAGAGGAACGTCTCAACAGTCGCTCTTTATTTCACAGATTGGAAACACCAAGAAATATAGCAGCACTTAAAGGTCGCTAATGAGCGCTCTCTTTGCAAAAGGGAATGGAAATCATGAAGGAAAGAGGAGCTGCTTCTAAGACAGATGCACTTTGGCAGAGCTTCGAAACTTCATAGCTAGAACTGTTTTGGTCATTTTGCACAGATAAGGTTAGGAAGATGTGCAGTGCACGTGCTGACGATGAAGAGGATACATCTCAAAATGGAATGACGGTCGGCACTACTGAAAACATAAGGGTCAGTGAATTCAACCTAACCTAGTCTCTTACAGTTGATATAATCACCTTTCACCTGTATGACTAGGACACGTGTATTAACGTGAGAAAAATAATCATGTGATGCAAACAACTATCTAGGCCACTTGAGTTTGCCTGCTAAGGCAACCTCCACATGCTTTTTCACTGCACACAGCTCATTTGGAAAAAGTGAGAACCTGACTAAATACTAAAGACAACATTCCGCCTATGGGTTGAGACTGTCCAGGCAAACATCTGCCATGGTCAAAAGCAAAAATAATAAATAGCATAGAGTGCAAACATAGCCACTAAAGTACGCTTGCAAGCAACAAATGCATTAAATGTCTTAACTAGCAAACTCTTCAGAGGCCAATCAATAAAACCTAACCTCATGGTACTGGTGTGAAATCAGCCATGACTAAAAAGCTCTGAGGTCCTGGAGCTGAAGCGGAAGACGCTGTTCTGTGATACCTTTGGTATCATGAACAAGGTACACAGACAATAATACACATGGCACACAAAACGTGTGTTCACACATGGGGCGATTCCTGTGAAAAATAGGAGGGGTCCAAGTATATAAATTATATGAGGGACAGTCATCACAAGAGCCCTAGGTGTTCAGCCAATGATATTCAACAGCCTGGCTTGGCCTGCATTTAATGCATTGAGGTTATAAAAGACCAGTGGATCACACCAAGTGCCTGCCAAGCTTATACTGCAAAGTGCTGTTCTTAACATCAACACAATGCTGCCTAAGCCCACATCAAACAAGGAAAAAATACAAAAAGCCATGTGTGGGGGCAGATCTATGCATGAAACAGAACAGTCAGGAGCTAGCCAGGGGGACAGAGGCCTTTAATGACCATTTCCTTGTGTATCAGAAGAAACAAGAAGTCTTCTGTTCCATAGTCAAAGAAAATTAATCTCTTCAAATATTGACCGGTCAAAGTTTGCTTTGCCTCCAGCAAATAATTGACAACAGAACGTCATGTACAAGATCTACTGATTGATATGGACACAAAGTTGCCTTAAGCTTCTAAAATGTCAGTAATGCGTTTTTGATACAGTACTCACAACCACAATCACTCAAGGTGAAGTCAGACAAAAACAATTGTTTCCATGGTTGGTAAAGAGCCGCTAGAATACAACGGTTAACACCAAGCTAAAATCCCAAAGCGAGACCAAAAAATTGACTTCAAGGAAAACAGTTAACTGCACAAAAGCAGAGATGAAAAACAGGAGCTCTGCTGAGGCACACTTAATCTATGACAGTTCAAGCTAAGTATCCCATCATATGAGCAAGAAATAGGTTGCCACAGAGCAAAAACCATAAAGAATATTAAACTTGAGGCTGCAGCAGGACAAAAGTTCAGCCACCTTCACACATCATCAACTGGTAAACGTCTTCCAATAACTAACATACAGCTTGACTAGTGGTCCCAAAGTAACACTTCCAAGATTTTTAAATGCATAGCCCCAATCTGGATCTCACTTGCCAGGAAGGCATAAAGGTTAAGGCTCGGAAGGTATGGAAGTTAAATCAGACGCCTTAAGGGATGCATAAGGGGCACTGTGAATGGAATAATTAATCTCATTTTTTTTTTTTTTTTCAAGATCAGAGGAATAAGGGCAATTGCCACGAAGGAGAAGGCGACTGGGAAATCCCAAGTGAAGAGAATAGCATGTCACATTCTTGTGCATATCCTACTCATCAGAGATTATTTCATGCTGGCTTAGATCATCCACAATAGCCTGTTTCTGCGCCAAATGGGCTACAGTGAGGGAAATATCATATTTCAGAGACAAAACTATAGCACAGCACGGACTATCTAGACAGCAAAAGTGAGCCTCTTCTACTTGTTTGTTCAGATAGTACATGGCTGTATTTTAACTAGGTCAGAAGCAACCTGAATCGATCCTTACCATCCAAAGGAAGGACACTGCTATTGAAAGTCTGACGGATAGTTTGGGTGGAGTGTGTGAAGTGGGGCTTGTCAAAGACTATAGAATCAGTACCACAAATAATTCATTAGCAACATTTAAGCTAAATTATTCTCTGTCCACTCCGAACTCCGCCACCATACTCCTCACTGGTCCCAAATGTTATATGGGTGTCTCATTATTCGTTTTGGTGTACATGGCCTTGCAGGTACCCTTCTCATGTCACAGGAATACATTTGCGGTTACTATAGCTTTTGTCTGGGGATCTGCTTGACAGGTTGCTGGGGAAACAAAGCACTTGAACTGTTTAATGGCTTAACAAGCATGGACAGTCATAATGATTTAGGCAATGTTCATCAAAGAGTATACTCAGCATCTTATTCTGTACCTCTCCGGACAACCTAGATGTCCTCATACATAGTTGGCGAAACTGCAACACCTGAACACTTAGAATAGGAAATTCAGCCCACGTGGTGGGTCTCGTGCTAGGAGTGAGCTTCGCTGAATCCTTCTCAGCCATGACCACCTAGAGGCATGCCTACCCAATCTCAAAAGGAATATATTGCTGATAGTTCTGTTGGAATTTTTCTTACAGTGGGATTAACTGGCTAAATATAATGCTGTATTTGAAGCACAATGGTACAGGCTGGCAGGAGCAAACAATTTTACAGCAGTAGAATCAAGGTTGTTAATCTTCCTAATCGGGTGGGGGCTAGGGAATGCACTGGTTATGTTGGACACCAGCCATACGGACATTTCCCACCTAACAAATAAAGGAGCAGGCCTTTCCCTGCAGCTATGACAGGTTCTAATGGGGCATAACTAAAAGGCAGAAAGAACATTACTAGTGGTAGCCTCCTAGAAATTGGAAATAGGCAGACATGCACATGACAAATGGTTGGTCCAGAATTTTAAAAAATTAATTAAAAAAAATAAACTAATGTCTGATTAGTAATAATTCTGAGTAGTGAAGCGTAAGGTTAACAGGATCTGAAAACACTTTAACAAGATGCCAATTTATCAAAAGCATGCCTAATTCTAATTTCTTGATGAGGATTAAAGAGTGACACCAGATCATTTTATCTTGAGAGGAGACAAAGCAGCGACATAGACCTCGGAGCACAGAAAACATCTTTGGCTTCCGCCTTCATTTTACACCTGGACTGATTCTTCATTCAAATCAGGAGAAGCGTGAGAGCAGAACTCAAAATATAAAACAAGTGAAATTAACTGTTTCAATGGCACGGAGTCACCTCAAATTCGGCTTAAGCAAATCTCTCTCCAGCACAAGTTCCCAGTGCAAGTGGCTGGTATGATAGTCATATACAATTACAGACAACTTGTGCAGCACCCGCGGCTGAGCGAAATCAGCCAAACAAATTAAATTGCCTCTTGGATTTTCCCCAGTATGTAGGCCCACTCTAGTCCCATAGCAGATCATGATTGGTCTTGATGGCTTTCAAAGCCTACATATGATCAACGAAATTCTACTGAGTTATGGGAAGAACAGTTCAGTGACCAAAATATGGCACCCACCACCCCCCATCCCGAAATGTACTCGCAAAGCATTTAATCAACAGCATTACAACAGCTTGTTAAACCTTCTGCAGTTGTTGGGACTCATTTAGAACCGTTTTTATCCAGGAGCGAACCTGTACTAAAGTGCTTTATCTGGGTGAACCACCTCAGTACTATCTTTGTAAAAACCTAAGATCTCCATGGAAAAAAGTTCTCGTCCTATATATTGAAAAAAAAGCTTAATCATTCTTTGCAATCGAGGCAAATTCAATTTTCAAGAGAAATACCACTTTTCCCTCTCGTCTATTCTTCCTTCTTGAAAGTGCAGTCAGACAGGAGATTAAGTCCACATGAGCCAATGGAAGAGAAGCTGCTAGTGATAATGCGCAAAGGTGTGCCGTAAAAGTTCTTCTGCAGAGGGTCTTAACTTAGCCTCTACAAAAATCCTCTTTAAAAAATCCCGGCAAAACTCAGAGCTGTGAGGTGGCAACTGTGGATTGGTGGTCTGCGTGGCAATTTTAAAGATGGCAGCCATGGCTTCAAACTCCGCCCACGGAGGCTTCTCAGTTAGCATTTCCACCACCGTACATCCCACGCTCCTGTAACCAGAAACACAAAATTATGATATATTAGAGCATGGTGACCATTATTTAGGACGCAAGATCCTTAATAAAAACTAGCAAAACTGGACTGTTAATGGAAAATTACTTTTTGCAGTTAGAAAAAATAAAATCAAGCTCGTTAAAAGTCTGCGCCAGGTAAGCAGGTAAGTATTTCCTTATTTACAGATATCTCTCTCAAATTGTTTGCCTTGTGATGCATTCTGTGATGCATTCTTTCTGGTGTCATACTACACTTCAATACATCATCAATTTTTTGGGGGTATATTCTAATCAGCACGCAAGCTGTTCATAAGTGCTGGTTTTGTAAATAAGAAAGGTACATCTGTTTCAAGGGCTAAACCATCTTTCTCAATAAATACACCTTGATATGTGCATTAAAGTCTATCCAACAAAGCCAAGAACACCACAATCAGTTCAGACAATGAAGAACTTCATACCTACTGACCTTCCGTAACAGTGAAAAAAAGAACTTGCGAATCAGCAGTACAAAGAGAGCATGCCTGTTCAAGAAGGCAATAAAACCCTCAGCTACAACTTACGGGTCAAAGAAAACAAAAGTGTGCCACAAATGGCAACTACACCTGAAGAAGAAGTGTCTCCTCTTTGTCACACCAAACAAAAAGAGGTCTGCTGTGCGCAGTCTCGACAGAACGGCAACGTGCTGCTAATACAACGTTCATAACCTTATGAGTAAAGACGTTTAGCTGCCATGAAACACTCATGTTCCAAAGTCCTTATGAAGAACCTAACCCAGCCCAACTAGGGAGATTTACCAGGAAAGTGCATAGGAGACACAAACAAAGGTATAAGTGTTACAGGTCAGCGTGTGGCTCATCACAATTAAGACCACCTGCCTTCCAGTTATCAGGAAGCTTTCTCCGTACATAAGGAAACTGAAGAAAGCAAGAAAGCACAAGATCAGAATCATAGCTTCACCCAAGAGGGAAATCTCTCAGAGGGCCCACAGGGGGACAGAAATGGCAGTACAACTGAGATTGAAGTCCAGTGCGAAGTACAGACTGAACAGCTTCCAGAAGATGACAACATACAGTCAATGAAACAACACAAAAGAATATTGTCTGCCCTTTCATTCAACTCCGCGTCCAGAGGAACTGCAGTTATTAAAACCTTATTCTAGGAAATGGAAGCATAACCCACGTCATCCTGCATGAAGGAGCTTTCTTCTGAATAATAGGAGCAATGCCTAAAAGAAGCAGGCCCTCCTTGGAGGGTGGTAGATATTGAAGCGACCCGACAAAAGTATCACTTATAAAAGGGGTTGACTGCGTAAAGTGATGACAATACGAAGCAGGCCAAGAAAAGAACACCAGACAAAGCCAACGTTCCCAGGAAGAGAAAACAATCCTAGCCGCAGTGAGCCATTACCCAGTATTCAGTGCTCTAGATAAGGGACACCTGTTTTCACCGTCAATGAAGATGCATTATCACTGTCCGCATAATCTGCATGAAAATATTAAGTACTAACATCACTGTAAATGGCAGAACTTACAGTTGAACAATCACTAAAACCTGCTACAGAACACAAATTCTATCCACAAGACAGCAGGATCAAAGAATGATACACATTCTTCAGGGTGAATCAGTCAAACCCCAGACTTAAGGCTTCAGAACTCTCCAGGCAGCCACATACAGGCCTCTCCAAGAGGAGTGAATCATCCATCTCTGGAACACACACAACAGTATTTCACATTAAGTGTGAAGGCTCCCTACTAGGAGCTATGCCATACCTGGTAATGGAAAAAATGCAATGGAGTTAAGCACATGGACTTCGGAATCGTTGCAGTGAATCTCTGTACAAAATCCAAAGGCCTCAGCGGTGATGGAATGCCAGCTCTCAGGCTCTAAGCAAATGTCTTCTCATAGGACGTATGTGCTCCTATGAGGATCCCTCTAAAGGGTAGGACAGAGAGGCCGGGATGAAGGAGAAGGCTGCTGCTGTTGGTCTTGGCATGTTGAGAAAACAGCACATATCCCCCTCCGCCAAACCGTAACAATGGGAAGCCAGAGGCTTTTGTTGATCAGGTAGAGAAGACTGGTGTTGTGTGTATGGCTGTATTCTCATACAGACTTTCAATCTCCAGTACATCTGAGATGAAGAATCTAAGATCGGGCAGTGGTACCCCCTTGTTTAATTCCATTTTAAAGCAAAGTAAGTATCTTCTGACAAAAGGGTAGGGACCATCAAAAGGAGTAACAATCAAGCTTGCCTGGATGCCTTCAAGGAGATCAGTAGAGTGCATCCAAGAGAGACAATGAATGATCACAGAAGAACCCACAGACTTGGCCACCAAATCTATGGTTTGAAGAATGGATCTAGATTTTGTGCAACAGTACAAAACCCCCATGAAAGCAAGTATAAGGGGATTCTGTGCCCTGGTTAGATAATACAAGACACTGATAATTGGGGCTCAGAGGACCTCTCACATTCCTCGGCTTCAGTGCCACTGCACCAGCTGCCCTTCTGTTTCTGTTCTGAGGAGGCTTTGCTTTGGCTTGCTCGTGCTGTATGAGCTAAGTGAGGGACTTATACACTTTTGCTGTCTGTCCTGTAAGTGTTTGTGAGGGATACTTACAATGCTGATGTCAGTGCTGTTGAAGTTCTACGAGGTTTGCTTGCATTTCTGTGGTCTCTAGTGTAAGTGGCCTGAATATGAAAGTAGCCAGCCCTGTTGCTTTGCTGTACCTGTTAGTGCTCAGTAGGTTACAGGATTGCAGCCCAAATCTGGTATGATCTGCTACACGCAGCCACATGAGGCAGTATATGTTTTAAAAACTTGTCTAAGGGCATATCATACAGTTTCTCATAGATGATGGCATATAAGGTTACGTATAAATATATGTAGGTAATATCTAGCTGTACCTTTTTCTTCTCGGGCTCTGCAGAACTACTGAAAATAGCTAATTTGATGTTTGAGGAATTTAATAAATTCTACGCAAATGAAATGTTGGAATTTGGTGGCAACATTTGAGTTTTTGCAGGCAGTTCTAGCTGGGGACTGGACATAAAAATACTGTTACTAACATGAAATGTTGGCACATACAGCATCCATGATTATATTTGAAGTCATTGTACTTGGAGGCAACATTAATGCATTTTCAGAAAATGAACGTCGGGTATTTTTGGACAAAGGGACTGCATTCAAGAAAATGAGAAGATGGCCTTTGGATACTGAAGTTGCTTAAGAAAATCTCAAACTGTTAAATGAGCCAACTCTTGATTCCATTCCAACATCATATTGTTCCCTAATGGCTAAGGCCTCTGTACATCTATTATATGAATCCTTTGCCTAAATAGAGATGAAACTACAATACTAATCTTAGGAAGACAAGACACTGCCACTCTGACATTTCAGTGGACATCCAGTTATGTGATTGCCCCATCTTTATTCACAGAATAAGAGAACTGACGATAATCTTTGATGCGAACATGCTTCTCACCCCAAATCATTGGTGTAGTGAATAAGGCCATCAAGCATTTAGCCTTACTCTCTTGCAAACCTCTTACTGAATTGAACATACAAGATGCCTCATTTTGGGCCAGGCACACTACTGCAATGTGAAAAACAGGACTGTTAAAGAACTTGACTGACAGACTCCAAAGACAAGCTGCCACAATGTGACCATGCTAAAATCTGCTTTGAATGTTTTTCACTGTATACGCCATGCACAGGGCCTACTTGCAAAAACTGGCCCCACAATAAATCCCCTCAAGAAATGTATGCTCAACTTCCTCAAACGTGATTCCTCTTTTCCCATTCAATCGGCAGAAATATGGAGGCCAATCTTTGGGTGTGATGGATATTAAACTGGATCGCCCTAAGTCTCAAACTGAAAGCTAATCCTAACTGTCTTACACCTCAGAATATCGAACTTTAACCCAGCATCAGTGTACAATCTGTCCTGAACAGCTACTGAACAAAGTCAGGAATGTTACCAACCTACCTGGACAACAATGGTTTTGCTTTCAACATTCTATATTTGTTCTCACGCGTTGTGTATCATCTGATGACGAATTACAAAAACACATTTTTGCGGAGCTGCTTTGTTTGCCAAGTGTAAGCCCAAGAAACATGATGCAGACAGAAACTGCCTGGAAAACATTTTGGACTTCTCTCCGCACTGCGTCTTATGAAATGAAACCATGAGGAACAGGTGTTTTGTCCTATTGAAGGTGGCATACGTGATTAAAGGGCCACAGAAACATAAGCCATGCACTTAATGGGGGCTACTGACCTCTGACCATTATGTTTTTCTGATTGTACAAACCTGAACTACTCAATGTACTTTATCGATTCGGTTTCCAGGGCCTGAATTTTATTTGTGGGCATTTATGAAAGAGTGTATGTAAAGTGAGACCACATGAGGCGTTTTGAAACAAAACATGAATTTTGTTGGTTAATGTATTGGATTAACAGATGCAAAAAACTGCATTTCATTTTGTGATAGCTAATGTGGAATATTACATTTCTGACTGATTACTGAAAAATGGTATTGTAAGTGGGCTTGCCAAACTGGAAATGCATGGAATAAGATATCCCACGAGCAGGGTCTGACCTTATCCCTGCCGTACCATACGCTCATGATGCTTGTCCTTTGTTAGTTTTATGAATAGTTTGGATTCAAGTACCAACGAAAACAAATCACACATAATGGTTTTGGGGTCTGGGGACATGGGACACAAAACATACATCCTAGAGGGATCTGAGATTACTAGAGTGGCAATGAGAAAGGCTCATGGGCCCCAGTGGTGAGTGTTTTATTTTGCATCCCGTTTGGGAGATACAAAAAGGCAAAAGAAGAAATTAAAAATAAAATTATGAGGCGTTTATTATCAGTGCCTCAATCCATCCCTTCTTATATCCTGCATGAAGAATTAGGGATAGGATACATATCAGATTTGCTAACTTTGGGACCCTTGCTTACATGAATTTCGATATACATAATACAGAGCAGGGATTGAATCTGGGTATACTGAAGGACAGTAGGACTCTGGACAGGGCTGGTAGTATTCCCTGGCTTAGGTACATTAAATCCGTATTTACTGATTTAGGATGCCCTGATTTATACAGGTTTCCAGAACGGATTGTCTGTGCCAACTTATTGTGGGTCAAGAGACAACATATATCTGTGGAACAAGAAAAAAGAGAGCTGTATAAAGAGAGATGAGGAGGATGTGTACGAGCTTATGTTACCCTGAAGTCATGTACATCCATCAAACCATATCTTACAGTTGTTACAAATCCTCACAATCGATTTTTATGAACAAGATTTAGATTAAACTTATTATATTGTCTTTTGGCAGAGTCTTGTGGTTGGAACAAACTTGAAAATGTAAGCCACTGTATTTGCGATTCCTTCTAAGATTAAGGGCCTGATTACGACCTTGGTCCTATGGAATTTGTAAAACGGCAGGCGGGATATCCGTCACATTTGTGACAGAGTATACCATCCGACAAGGTCGTAATCAAGCCCTAAGACACTATGCACTTTGTAATGTTCTGTGAACACTTTAGATCCCTGCGACAACAGTATATTTTACCTCTGTTCAGAGGGAAACAATTTACTCGAGTTAGACCTGCTCTTACATTTTCACAAACAATGCCTAATGAATGTATATGTTTTAATGTGGCTAGCTTTTTAATAGGGGCCATAAGACTTAGACATACACAATCACCATTATAGTAGTGGTCTAATTGAAAACAATTGTGAATGAATTTGGATTTTGTTATTGTGTGTAAATTCTTATGGAATTTAAAATGATTCCTATTTTTCTGATTGCAATTTCTTTTATGAGGGCTGATCCTATTATGAATTTAGGATAGTATTATTTATTATGCTAAAGTTGAATAGGAAATGATGTATTGACTTAATGTGCAAGTTCCTTTAAATTGTTTGTATCTTTTATGGTTTTAACTAACCAAGTAATGAATAACTGATGACGAGAATTATTTGTTTATACTTCTCTCACTGATATGATCCTTTGACAATAGAAAACTGTAGTGTGTCATGTGGGGGGATAAGAAGACAATATCAAGTCCTCTAGGTTATTGCAACAAGGAGCTCATCTCTTGGTCCTTCCCCCCCCACTTAATAGAATGTTCTGTTTTTTATGTTGTGTTAAAAAGCTGGTGGATCTTGTTTATATGTGTTTGTAACTTTGGAGGATGAAATTACGGGCTTGAGACAGGGAAATCAAGTAAATTCACACTGAAAATCTGGGATTACAAACCAGATACCGCATCTCACTGCAGTAAGTAACAAGTGAAGGAATGTACAAAGGTTTTCATTAGAAAAAAAGCCTAGTGTAATTGTAAAGTTGGGTAATGAGTAATGCACAGCTAATAATGAGACTATTTGCTGCTGAGCAAATAATGAGAATCAGAGAACCAAATTATAGTTTTTTTTTCAACTGTCACAGAAGACTACGAACTAATCATAACAAATATGCAAGATCAATTCTGCTCTCAAATTCTTGAGGGACCCACATATCAGTTGAGGGGTTTCAGTTTGCATCTCCTTTCTAAAGTTATAAATCATAATCTCAAAACAATAGGTCTTCAACCAGACACTTTTTTTTTGGAGTCATCATCGGACAAGTAGAACAAATTAGTATTTAAACTGTAGCAGTAATTTTTCATACAGAGAATACTTCTTTTGTATTTAAATCAGAGAAGTCTCAGAGCCATGTGTATCAATATGTTCTAATTATGTAATTGTGGTACTGCCTGCAAAAACTCTCTACTGCGGGCACTAGATTAAAACACTATGTTAAAAGCTGAGCGAGAACAATGGGTCTCAGATACCATGATAGGTCTCAACAAACAAATGTAAAAAAAAAAAAAAAAAACTAGCTCTAAAGCCAATCAACAAAGGTAGTCAGGCCTCACAATCCCAGCTGTATAAGCAAGCATCCCTATATATCATGAACCATCCCCCTTGGATATTCGAAATGCAAATATCTAATATAGATGGAAGTGAGGAATGAGGTACTTACCTTCGGTTTAACACCTTATCTGGTAGAGACAGGCCATGCGTATTGGTTTAGTTTGTACAGTTTGTGATGGGAGGAAAAACTGAATAATTACAATTTGGATTCATTTGTACACTCCATCCTAGGGATTGTGAATGTCCTTTCTTTACAGTCAGACAGACACTCCTGAAACGTCTACAGTCTCCTATGATAAGACAAGGGAAGCAGGTTAAATAACTGCTTCCAGCTCCCAAGAGGGATCTTTAAGGATGGGACTGCAATCGGTTAGTTTTTGCTATTGATGTCATTCTGGGGCTAATTTATCAAAAGGATGGTTGTAGTTTGAATCAATGACGTGTGTTTTAATTGGGTGTACATCTTCTTTGTGCTTTAATTAGGATTTCCGGGGGGATACATTTACATTGATTAGAACTTTATTTTTAATCTGGAGTGGAGAGCCATCTTTTACTCGCCTTATGTGCCACAGCAGACACACAGTTTTTGGTCAGTTAGTATTCTAGCAGTTTGGATGTAGGGTGCCCCTCCTTTCTCTCTTGCTTATTCTACTTAGGGCAGCCTATGCCGCTGACAATCAGCGGAGACTGCAATTCGTTTTTGTATTGATGCCATTCTGGGGATAATTTACTAAAAAGGGGATTGTTGTTTGAATTGATGACAGATGTTTTATTAACAATCTATTTTATTTACATTTTTGTAATTTGTTTGTGAAGGGGGATTTCACATTGATCAGAACTTTATTTTTAATTGGGAGTGGAGCATCATCAGAGTTACAGTCATTTTAGGGAGTCTTTTGAGGGATTCTTAACCCTACTGAGGCAAATAGGGAATCTTATTTTCAGCTTTAAATTAGCTCCCACGTTTTCCTTGTAGGTATTGCTCATATACAGACCCCTGACTGCCCTAATAGCTGTTTTCTCCATTGTTTGATACAATTGCCCAACACTCTCAGCAATATTCTGAGTTCATTGTTTTTCGTGACTTCAACTTACATGTAAAGGATGCCAACGTTTCTCAAGCCGATCAACTTAATCTCACCTTGGCTGGTATGAATCTTCCACAATTGGTCCCATCTCCTACACATAAAGCAGGACACACTCTGGACCTGATCTTCTCTAATATCTCCAATTTGCAAGTCTCTCCAATTGAGTGCCTTGTCTGGTGTGATCATGTCCATTTTCCTTTCTTCTTCCCAGGTGGACTGCACTGGAAGAAGTCAGACACATCTACAGTGCCAACTTGAAGCTGGCATGAAATCTTGGAGGAACGCTTCTCCCAGATATTACAATCTTCTTCCCCCTCTCAAATTGGTATTCTGGACACGGATGTGGCCTTTTTTAACCAATGGTTCACCAACACCACTGAAAGCGCATGCAGCAAAGAGGTATAAGCCCTCGGCTCCATGGTTCTCTTCCCTTCATTAAGGGAAAAGAAGAACCACTGTAAAAAGATGGAACATAACTGGAGAAAGTTGTATTGTCTTGATGCTAAGATCATACATAAAGAGGCACTCAAATTTTGCAGATCATCTCGCACACCAATGAAAAAGTACTTTTCTTTGTGTATTGCGAAAGTTACTAATACTCCCTGTGAAGTTTTTAAATTGTCCAGACTTTACTCTACCCGACACCGCTCAATGCATTATGAGTCTTTCTGGGGAACTTTGTAATGATTTATCTTCTTTCTATAACAAGAAAATTCAGAAACTGTATGCAACCTTCCACCAAACAACAACACGTGCATCGCAGGTACACTTCCCCCCACACCCTGGTGTTCAACGGGTGCATTTCCACCCTTTTTCATCTCTCCCCACATCCCTTTTACATTGAGTACCGTAAGACTTGGATCTGAGCCTGTCTCTTTTCACCTATATCTAGCTCCTTAGGTTTGATTGAATTCTGGGTTGTGCAGGTGGCATCATATGCAGATGATGCCCAACTCTTACTACCCTTTCAGAACATTTGGATGCTGCTCTCAAACTTAAGAGTGCCTAAAGAGAGTTGCCAGATGGGTGGATGCTAAGTGCCTCAAACTGAGTTCCGATAAAACAGAAGTTCTTTTCTTTGGACCCACTGGTCGACCTCTCTTCTTGCCTCTGGTGGCCTGAGGAACTCAATCTCCCACCGGTTCCTACCTTCTTGGATACACATTGTGGTATAATCTTCGACTCAGCGCTCTTCTTTAACTCTCAAATTAGGCAGATATCTTCAGTGTATTTCATCAAACTTAAATCCTTAAGAAAGCTACTGCACCTGATACCCGAGTCCACATGTAAATGGTGGTCCACATCTTGGTAAGCTCTAGCTTGGTCTATGCCAACAGTCTCTATTTGGGCCTTCATACCTTTCTAATACGAAGACTATAGATTATCCAGAATGCAACAGCAAGACTTATCTGAAGAGTACCCCTGCGGCAGTCTATTACACCTCATTTGAAGCTTCTTCATTTGTTACCAATCACTGAACGCATCAAATTCAAAGACCTCACTCTGGTGTTTAGACCGTGTGCAGGGGAAGGTTTGTCTTAGCTGAGAAATAGATTGTCTCTACAAGCAACACACATTACTCATGTCTAATAATCTCTGCCTGACGCAGGTTCCAAAATTCTTCGAGGTCAGATATTGAGGCAGCTCCTTTATGGTTTCGAAGGCCAAACTTTGGAATGCTCTCCAGGTCAACCTCCGAAGGGCTCCTTTGGTCTCCATCTTTAAAAGAGAGCTAAAAACCTTTCTCTTTGAGAACGATTAGCCCTCAATTCTAGATGCTGCCTGATGTTAGTCGCCATGAGTGCCGGGACACATCTCAAGAAGCAGCTGTGTGCAGTACAATTGTCTTTTGATTGATTGATTGATTTGTGAGGCGTTCCTCTGTTTGTACACGCACACATTCATTTTGGCAGATATTCACCCACATAGTGTGGAAAAGAATGGTTGTTTTCAGAGTAGAGACTCTAAGGTACTATAAACTCCGGTGCAAACATTTATTAATTCGGTGCTGTAGATACAGGGTGGAAACCAAAGCAAAAAGAAGCCTATTACATGCTACCAGCCAGCACAAATGAATATACAGAGCACTTCAGTCAGTAATGCCCCTTTAGATCAGTTATAATATTGATTTTGCTCTGTGCTTTGCGTACATGCAACATGTTTCTGACAAGTACACACTACTTTCCAAGATTCAAAATATGCTCTTTGCTCCACTTTTGGTTTGAAAGAAAATGTAAAGACCCACCAGATGTCTGCTTTCCGACCATAGCCTTCCCCACTGATCACTTCCGGGCTCATCCAATAAGGCGTTCCAGTTACAGACATCATTCCTGTGCCAGACAGGCAGATAGTCTGGAGCCTCTTGCTGGCACCGAAATCTCCCAACTTCACGTTTCCAGCTGAATCACGAAGAATGTTTGCCCCTAGATGGAGAGGGATACGATTCTATGAATGAGCATCACATTACTGTGGTAGACATGTACAAGCTACTAAGTTTGTCAAAGCAGGGCTTAGCCTAAATAAAACATCTAGAATAGGGCTACCCTGCAAAACAAAAGGTGACCTAGGTACTTATGTTCGATCATAAAAGCGGTCAATGGGTATAATTCAACAAATTTTTAAGCATTTGAACAAACCAATGCGTAACTCAGAAGCTGAACAGAGTTTTTGCCATATAAGTATAAGATCAGCAGAAAGGGCATGTCGGCAATTGCTAAACATAGCAGGTTATCAAGAAATTTGTCTTAAATGATCTGTAGGATATCAACAGATTTCTGGAAATGGAAAATAAGACGAAGCAGTGCTCAGTGAAGATGTTATGTGATAACCAAAGACGTTGCCTCTGACTGATTCTCATTCTCTCACAAGTTATAGTTACCTTAGGATGCGAGTTATAGTTAATTGAAATAATTATAACTGCTGAATTTCTCTGTTTTTGTGCGAGTAAATTCAGAACCGAACTAACATCCCTATAACCTTTGTTTTTTTTAAGTGAATTTCTAAGGCTTTTTAAATTTTATTTCCTAACTATAATGTCCCTGCAACCTTTGTTTTTTTTTTCCAGTGAATTTCAATTTTTTTTTTTTTCATTTTTTTTAACGTAAAGTAATTTCTATTTCTTCATGTTAATCCAACCACTGCCGCACACAGCCTTTGGCCATGTACGGTGGGGGCTGTCCGCAGGGCCTAGCCTGTGGCCAGGCTCTGCGGCCAACCCCCTATAACCACCAAACCCCTGCAGCCAACCTCCCACCGCTAACCACCCAACCACACGCTGTGCATGGCCTATCTCTCTGGGTGTGAGAATTTGTGTGAGAGTATCTCTGGGTGTGACCGTGGCTATGAAAGTGTGTGAGAGGGTCTATGTGGGTGTAAGAGTGGGTGTGAGAATGTCTGATCACGCTCCAATAGGATTAAAGATGCATTCAACTCCACAAAGGATTTCAAATCGTTTTTCAATATGGAATCATGGAGTAAACAAGCTTGCTTTCCTTTGCCAAGCCCAAGGGTTAGGATCATTTGTCCTTTCCAGAAGTGGAGCTTCAACTGGAGCACCTGCTACGTTTATACTTGTCAGTGCTTCCAAAAGTCCACAGTTTTGCACAAAATGTCTATCCAAATCTAGCACTTTCTACTGGTTGGCTGGTTGGTTAATAAGTGCTACCTCATTGGCAAAATGGCCGGTGTGTGGGGGGGTGGGGGGTGTGGGGGGGTGGGGGGCGTGGGGTGGGTGGGGGGGGGGTGGAAGGCGGGGGAAGGGAGTTGGGCCGATTTCGGACACGGGGAACCCATACCCCGGGGCCCACTACAATCCAATGAGGGTGTTGGGGGAGGGCCTCCGTGCCCTGGCCGACTGCAGCCCCAGGGGGAACTCATCCCCCTGGGCCCACTACAAGTAAAAAGGGAGGGGGTGTGTGGTTCCCGGGCCGATCTCGGGCCCAGGGACCCAATCCCTCAGGGCAGACCTTCATTAAATGGAGGACAGGGTTGCACGGCCCCCCTCTTCCAGCTGATTTCGGCCCTGGGGATCCCATATCCCCCCAGGGCCTGGCCTTATAATAAATGATTTTGTGGAGGGAAAGGTGGCCATGCTGCCTCCTCTCCTTGGGATGATTTCCGCCCCGGGGAACCCATCCTCCAGGGACCAGCCCCATGCACTCCCTCCTTTCTCAATGCCCCTGGGACCTGGCCCACCACGAGAGGTCAAATAAAAGAAAAGGGCAGGAGACTGCTCTTAAAACAAACAAAAAAAAAAAATCTGGTGCTTCAGATCCGCTGATTTTTCCAAGAGTTAAGAAAAAACAAAAAATACTTTTCAGCCCTGCAGTGTCCGTACGGCTACCCTGACTCCTTTTCTTTTTCCCCCCACTTTTGTTCAGGGACTCAGCTGAAGCAGAGTCCTAGGATGGTTTCCAACACTTCCTTGTTGAACGGGGACAGTTTGTTCCGCGGAGGGTTCACTCCCTTAGATATCTATATTTTCTGACCTATAATACCTCCAAAACTACTGAACGGATTTAAACCAAATTACAAAAAGCACAATCTGGGTAACAGGATCTACCTTCCTGCCAAATCTGGTGTAATTCCATTCATCAGTTTGGGCCGTAGGCGTGTCTAAAGACCCCGATGGAAAAAAGAATGGGGAAACACGTTTTGGTCCCCCCACCTTTTTCTCGGCCCCTGCTTGACTGATCATCCCAAATCTTTCAAGACAGCACCTGAACCCACTGAAGTACAAGTCTTGAAAATTCTGTGAAGATTCGTCAGGCAGCACCAAAGTTAATTGACAAAACAAAAAATGCTCTTCCTATGGAAAGTAGGTCCTAACTATAACTACCTACTGGCAACCAATAGGTAATATATATCCATCTATACCTATAAATCTATATCTATACATCAATCATTCAACAATGGTCACTCTGTAGCTATAGTCTTGATTCCCAGGTATAGGAATTCCTCTGAATTTTGGTTGCAAATTACTCTCCACAAATCTTTGCAGGCCTAGTCTTCTTTCTTTGATCAAGGGGGCCCACAGATAAATTAAGAGGGGTTGGGGGTGACGAGCGGGGGTTCTAACATGTTTTTGAACCAATGCATTTTTCATAGACTTTTATATTTCATGTAACGCGAAAACAGCTGAATAGTTTTACATGAATTTTGGCAGAATACCCTCAGTTATACTATCTAAAATAATGAAAATGTCACTTACCCAGTGTACATCTGTTCGTGGCATCAGTCGCTGAGATTCACATGGTATGCATGAGCTCGCCATCTGGTGTTGGGTCGGAGTGTTACAAGTTGTTTTTCTTCGAAGAAGTGTTTTCGAGTCACGGGGCCGAGTGACTCCACCTTCTGTGCTCATTGCGCATGGGCGTCGACTCCATCTTCGATTGTTTTCCCCGCAGAGGGTGAGGTAGGAGTTGTACTATAGTAATAGTGCCCGCGCAATGAAAAATGTAAGTATGTATCTATTAAAGGATTAAGTAATATATATACAAATGTACAAAATTGAAGGTAACTTCTGAACTGCTACAGGCTTCCGGGGAGGTGGGTGGGTCCATGTGAATCTCAGCGACTGATGCCACGAACAGATGTACACTGGGTAAGTGACATTTTCAGTTCGATGGCATCTGTCGCTGTAGATACACATGGTATGCATAGACTAGTAAGCAGTTAGTTCCCCATAAGCGGTGGTTTAGCCTGTAGGAGTAGAAGTTGTCTGAAATAGAGTTCTTAATACAGCTTGACCTACTGTAGCTTGTTGTGCGGATAGCACATCTATACAGTAGTGTTTGGTGAATGTGTGAGGCGTAGACCAAGTGGCTGCCTTACATATTTCTTGCATTGGGATGTTTCCTAAAAAGGCCATTGAAGCACCTTTTTTCCTTGTTGAATGTGCCCTGGGAGTAATGGGCAGTTGTCTTTTTGCTTTAAGGTAGCAGATTTGGATGCATTTAACTATCCATCTGGCTATACCTTGTTTTGATATTGGGTTACCTGCATGAGGTTTTTGGAATGCAATAAATAGCTGTTTAGTTTTTCTGATGTTCTTCGTTCTGTCAATGTAGTACATTAATGCTCTTTTGACATCTAATGTATGTAGTGCTCTTTCAGCCACAGAATCTGGCTGTGGGAAGAATACTGGTAGTTCTACCGTTTGATTTAGATGGAATGGAGAAATAACTTTTGGTAAAAATTTTGGATTAGGTCGTAGGACGACTTTATTTTTATGTATTTGTATAAAAGGCTCTTGTGTTGTGAACGCTTGAATTTCACTTACTCTTCTTAGAGATGTAATGGCGATGAGAAAGGCAACTTTCCAGGTGAGGAATTGTATTCCGCAAGAGTGCATGGGTTCGAAAGGTGGGCCCATGAGTCTTGTTAGAACCACGTTTAGGTTCCATGAAGGAACAGGTGGTGTTCTTGGTGGTATAATTCTTTTAAGCCCTTCTATGAATGCTTTGATAACTGGTATCCTATACAAGGAAGTTGAATATGTAGTTTGCAGGTATGCAGATATTGCTGCAAGATGTATTTTAATAGAAGAGAAGGCTAGCTTCGCTTTTTGTAAATGGAGCAAGTAATTTACTATATGTTTTGGAGTTGCCTCTAGTGGTTGTATCTGATTATGATGGCAGTACCAAACAAATCTTTTCCACTTACTTGCGTAGCAGTGTCTAGTGGATGGCCTTCTGGCCTGCTTTATGACTTCCATACACTCTTGGCTAAGTTGTAAGTGTCCGAATTCTAGGATTTCAGGAGCCAGATTGCTAGATTCAGCGATGCTGGGTCCGGGTGTCTGATCTGTTGGTTGTGTTGCGTTAACAGATCTGGTTTGTTGGGCAGTTTGATGTGTGGTACTACAGACAGATCTAGCAGTGTTGTGTACCAGGGTTGTCTTGCCCACGTTGGTGCTATTAAAATGAGTTTGAGTTTGTTTTGACTCAATTTGTTTACTAGGTAAGGAAGGAGAGGGAGAGGAGGAAAAGCGTAAGCAAATATTCCTGACCAGTTCATCCATAGGGCATTGCCTTGGGATTGCTTGTGTGGGTATCTGGACGCGAAGTTTTGGCATTTTGCGTTCTCTTTTGTTGCAAATAAGTCTATTTGTGGTGTTCCCCAGAGTGTGAAGTAGGTGTTCAGAATTTGTGGGTGGATTTCCCATTCGTGGACTTGCTGGTGATCTCGAGAGAGATTGTCTGCCAGCTGATTCTGGATCCCCGGAATAAACTGTGCTATTAGACCAATTTGATGGTGGATTGCCCACTTCCATATTTGTTGAGCTAACAAGCTTAACTGCGTTGAATGTGTTCCTCCTTGTTTGTTTAGATAATACATCGTTGTCATGTTGTCTGTTTTGACAAGGATGTATTTGTGGGTTATGATTGGTTGGAAAGCTTTTAGTGCTTGAAAAACTGCTAATAATTCTAGATGATTTATATGCAGTTTTGTTTGATGTATGTTCCATTGTCCTGTTATGTTGTGTTGATTGAGATGTGCTCCCCACCCTGTCATGGAAGCATCTGTTGTTATTACGTACTGTGGCACTGGGTCTTTGAAAGGCCGCCCTATGTTTAAATTTATACTGTTCCACCATAGAAGCGATAGGTAAGTTTGGCGGTCTAGCAACACCAGATCTAGAAGGTGACCCTGTGCTTGAGACCACTGTGAGGCTAGGCACTGTTGTAAGGGCCTCATGTGCAGTCTTGCGTTTGGGACAATGGCTATGCATGAGGACATCATGCCTAGGAGCTGTAGTATTGTTCTTGCTTGTATTGTTTGGTTTGGAGACATGTGTTGAATGACCCTGTTGAAATTGTGGATCCTTTGTGGAGTTGGCGTTGCTACTCCTTTTGTCGTGTCTATTATGGCTCCTAGATATTGCTGTACTTTGCTTGGCAGAATGTTTGATTTTGCAAAGTTGACGGTGAACCCTAGATTGTAGAGGGTTTGTATGACTTGATTTGTGTGGTTTGAGCATTGTGTGAGCGAACTGGTTTTGATTAGCCAGTCGTCTAGATACGGGAACACATGTATTTGCTGCCTTCTGATGTGTGCAGCGACTACTGCTAGGCATTTTGTGAATACTCTTGGAGCGGTTGTTAAACCAAAAGGCAATACTTTGAATTGGTAATGTATTCCTTTGAATACAAACCTTAGATATTTCCTGTGTGATTGATGTATTGGTATATGGAAATATGCGTCCTTGAGGTCTAGGGTTGTCATGTAGTCGTGTTTTCTGAGCAATGGTAACACTTCTTGTAGTGTGACCATGTGAAAGTGGTCTGATTTGATGAATGTGTTTACTACCCTGAGGTCTAGAATTGGTCTCAGTGTTTCGTCCTTTTTTGGTATCAAGAAGTACAGTGAATAAACTCCTGTGTTTATTTGTGTGCTTGGTACTAATTCTATTGCATTTTTTTGCAGTAGTGCTTGAACTTCTATCTCTAGAAGCTGTGAATGGTATTTTGATAAATTTTGTGATTTTGGTGGTATGTCTGGAGGGAATTGCATGAATTCTATGCAATAACCATGTTGGATAATTGCTAGGACCCATGTGTCTGTAGTTATTTTGTCCCATGCTTCGTAATATTGATGTATCCTCCCCCCCACTGGTGTTGTGTGGGAGGGGTGAGTGACGTGTGAGTCACTGCTTGTTGGTAGTGGTTTTGGGGCTTTGAAATCTTCCTCTATTCCTAGGAAATTGCCCCCCTCTATACTGGCCCCGAAAACCTCCCCTGTACTGTCCCTGGTAGGTGGGCGGTGCGGACTGTGAGGTGCTAGCTTGTGTGGCCTGACCCCGAAACCCTCCTCTAAAAGGTGTTTTGCGGAAGGTGTTATAAGATCCTCTGCTCTGCGGGGAGTAGAGTGCGCCCATGGCCTTGGCAGTGTCAGTGTCCTTCTTGAGCTTTTCTATGGCTGTGTCGACCTCCGGACCGAACAGAAGTTTCTCGTTTACTGGCATGTTAAGCACTGCCTGCTGAATTTCTGGCTTGAATCCAGACGTTCTGAGCCATGCGTGCCTACGGATGGTAACCGACGTATTAATGGTTCTTGCGGCCGTGTCTGCTGCATCCATGGAGGAGCGTATTTGATTGTTGGAAATGTTTTGACCCTCCTCAACAACCTGTTTTGCTCTTTTTTGCAGATCTTTTGGGAGATGTTCAATGAGATGCTGCATCTCATCCCAGTGGGCTCTGTCGTATCGCGCTAGCAGCGCTTGTGAATTTGCGATGCGCCACTGGTTTGCTGCTTGGACAGCAACCCTCTTCCCGGCTGCATCGAACTTCCTACTTTCTTTATCTGGGGGAGGTGCATCCCCAGAAGTGTGTGAGTTTGCCCGTTTTCTGGCAGCCCCTACCACCACAGAGTCTGGTGGCAGCTGAGAGGTGATGAATACGGGGTCCGTAGGAGGCGCCTTATACTTTTTGTCCACCCTAGGCGTCACTGCCCTACTTTTAACTGGCTCCTTGAAAATGTCCTTTGCATGGCGTAGCATGCCTGGGAGCATCGGCAGGCTTTGGTAGGAGCTGTGGGTTGAGGAGAGGGTGTTAAATAAAAAATCATCCTCTACTTGTTCCGAGTGTAGTTCCACATTATGGAATAGTGCTGCTCTAGCCACCACTTGTGAGTAGGCTGTGCTGTCTTCCGGTGGTGATGGCCTAGTTGGGTATGTGTCTGGGCTGTTATCAGACACTGGTGCATCGTACAAGTCCCACGCATCCTGACCTTGGTCATCGTGGCTCATGGCGGTGTGAGCTGGCGAATGTGACGGGGTGTAAGTTGGCGAAGCCGGAGTTACAGGTGGAGGCGAGGGAGGAGGTGTTACCTTTTGTGCTGTTTGTTGCTGAGGAGTAAACTGAAGCGTTCTCTTTCGTTTGACAGGTGGAAGGGTACTGATCCTCCCAGTCCCCTGCTGAATAAAGATACGCTTTTGCGTGTGATCCACGTCAGTGGATTGCAGTTCTTGTTCAAATCTATGTTTCTTCATTTGAGAAGACATAGAATGCTCTTCAGTGTAGGAGCCAGAAACAGGGTCTGATGTCGCTTTTTTCGGCTCCGAAAACCCTGTCGATTGTTTTTTCGGCTCCGAGGTAACCTTCCTCTTTTTCTGTGCCGAAAATTCTGGGCCTCTATGGTCTTCGGCGCCACTGTCTCGGCGTCGATCCGTGTCGACACCGAACTCTCGGTGTCGATGCTTCTGTTTAGCACTCTCTCGGTCTCGAGGAGGCTGCGTGCCGGTGTCTCGACCGGAGTCGGACGATCTCGACACTGAATGGGCCTTTTTCGGTGCCGATTGTTGGTCACCGAGAATTTGGGTGGAGCCATGGCCGGTTGGCAGTGGCGTCCCCTGGGCCTTCTTTCCTTTTTTAAGGTTTGATCTCGACGTCTTACTCACAGTTCTTGTAGAGTGTAGCTCGTCGGAGTCTGAATCCTGGATGGAAAAGGATTCCTCCTGTTCCTCTTCTGTCTCGAACTGTCGACGCTCTTTTGGCGTGGACGCGATCTGCAGTCTTCTCGCTCGACGGTCGCGCAGAGTTTTTCGGGACCGGAACGCCCGACAGGCCTCACAGGATTCTTCGCTGTGCTCGGGTGACAGGCACAGATTACAGACCGAGTGTAGGTCCGTATAAGGATATTTGTTGTGGCATTCGGGGCAGAATCGAAACGGGGTCCGTTCCATCGGCGTTGTCCTCCACGCGGTCGGGCCGACTAGGCCCCGACGGGGTGCCGAAATCTACCCCGAAGGGCACCGAAGCGCTTCGATGTTCAACGCGTCGTCGTATGTGTCTATCTCTAACCGGATCGCAACGATACCGTCGAAAATCTTCCGTCTTCAGCTATCTTTCCGTTCCGAAACTCGGAGCGACAGGAACACGTCCGAACCCGATGGCGGAAAGAAAACAATCGAAGATGGAGTCGACGCCCATGCGCAATGAGCACAGAAGGTGGAGTCACTCGGCCCCGTGACTCGAAAACACTTCTTCGAAGAAAAACAACTTGTAACACTCCGACCCAACACCAGATGGCGAGCTCATGCATACCATGTGTATCTACAGCGACAGATGCCATCGAACTATTATTTACAATAAAAGTTATGACATCACAAATTTTATATTTTGTGAGAACTTGGTGCACTGTAGAGTGGTGGGTGGCCAAAGTCTAGGATTGGACGCAGGCTTTCATCCTTCTTAAGAAGAAGGAAATTATATTGATTAACTACCCTGCCTGAAAACTTGCCAACACCAGTTCCACTGCTACTTTCATGACAAGTGCTGCCACCTCCTGTTGTAAAATAAAGAGGTAGTCTTCGGACAAGGAAAAGGTTTGGGCGGGGCTGTGGAGGGAAGTGGAAGGAAAGGCAGAGTATAACTCCTTTTCTACTTCCTCAAGGACCCACTTGTCAAACATAATGGCTTGCCAGGATCACAGAAAGGAGGACACACAACCTCCCACAGGCTCCTGGTCTTCCTGTAGGAATGGACTAGAGCTGGTTCCCTAGTGGTGCTAGGGAGGAGTAGGAGGAAATAAGTAGATGCTTGTGACCCTTCCTTTGACTTTTTGCCCTGCACTGCCTGATGAGAGGATTTAAAGTCTGATGTTGTTGGGATTGAGCCTGTCACTAGCAAACTCTGAATCGCACTGGAGAACATTAAAAGCTGCTAAACTGCCTTTTATTCTCTTTGGGACAGATATGGTAGGCCACAAGACCTTGCTGTTGACCTCCTGGTGTTACATCTTTACAATTCTGTGTCAACTTTATCACCAAAGTGGCAGGGACAGCTGAATGGAAGGTCCATCAGGGTGGCCTGCAAATCTGAGCAAAATCCCAATATGCGCAGCTAAGAGTGTAAGCGTATGGCAACAGACCATCCCATGGTTTGAGCTATGAAACAGGCAGTGTCCAACCCTGATTTAATAATATGCCAGGAAGCATCTTGTCCATATTTGATGATCTCAGAAAAATTTACCCTGTGGTCTTCAGAAACATATGGTGCCAGAAATATGGTGCCAGAAATTTAGAGTATATGTGTATCTCCAAGGAAGCATGAGGAATCAAGGGATATGACCACCATACTGCAGGTGGAGAAGATTTTCTTTAGCCATGCCCTGAGTGCTTGCATTCTCAGTCGGAAGGGGAAAAAGGGAAGGCTCCGATACCTGCCCAGTAGTGCAAGATGCCTAAATCAACAAGGTACCCATTGATGGAAGGGCCAACAAAAAAAGAAGCAAGGGACAGATTGATACTGTCTTTTCCACTAGCCTATTCACAGCCTGGCTAACAAGGGTTTGTCCCAGGCAGCCAGCACCAGTTCCATCCAGGCACCACAATAAGGTAGAATTGGTTCACATAAGGGAGTTGAAGGCTGCAGAATTTCTGTTAGCAGATTTGTCTTTGCCTCTATAGATGGTGAGGGAAGTTCCAACACTCCTGCAACCTGGAAGCAAGTGACCTCTGTGGATGGGGAAGAAGGAAAGTCAGTGGAGGTATCTAAACTACTGTCCAAAGTGAGACCTCCATATTCTAGCATCAGGCCAATTGCACCCTGGTCCAGCCAGCATCATAAACCTCAAGACCCCATGTCCGCTCTGAAGGGCTCATAAAAGTGGACATGCGGAAGCAAAATTTCTTGGCAGTATCTTTCCTCTTCATGAAGTCGCTGAGCCTCTCTCCTGGATCTATGGTCCTGTAAAGGATGAGTTGGCCCTGAACCCCAAGAAGCAGGTTGTGCCGGTGGAGTAAAGCTTGGCGCTGGCAGTGTCATGGCCGCCAAAGGAGGTGACATCAGTGGCAGAGCCAAATACCGCAGTGTTGAAGCATAGTAGTGTACTGGAGAGAAAATGTGAGGTGGTGTGGCACCAATGGTTCGATGCTTAATGACTCCGACGCCGTCACAAAGGGCATGAACATAGGCATTCTGCAAGGTCCCATAGGGTCTGAAGGAAAACTAGATGGGTTTGCTGCCCTGAAGAAAACTTCAAACACAGTGTTAAGGAATGCTGCTGGATCAGAACCCAGAGCTGGAAAGTCAGGAAATGTTGGCATTGGTGCTGAATGTTTGCCAGGAAGGACCAATATGGCCACCAGATTCAGGGGAGAGTCTGTCGGTGGTGCTGGTTCTAAGAACTCTAAAGGCATCTACTCTAGCTCAAAGGATAAATATCCTATAGGAGTCGGGAATGGGAGGACCGAGGTGGCTTACCTTTTTATGAATGCTTCTTCGGTCTGCTCGAGGACTGTGACATCAGAGACCTCGAGCAGGCCCGGGAACAACACCAGCCATGTTTATCTCTGTAGACCAGTACCATGAAAAAACTAGCTTCCCTCTCTTTAACTGCCTTGGAGTGCAAGCTGCAACAGGACTCACATGACCTGAAATCATGGTCCAACCCCAGGCCCACATGCAAATATGGCGAAGGGCTGTCATGGGCACCTGTCCCTCACAGTACCTACAAGGCTTAAACTCAAAAGCTTCAAGGGGGACATCGCTAGCACTGCAGTTAGGAGATTTACAAATTATTTTGAAGCGCTAAGGCACAAATAATTAGGGAAGCAGAGGAAGCTTTGGATCTGCATTAAAGGAGAGGAAAAAAGCAGACGGATACAGTCATGCAGGGTAGCTGCTGCATGGCTTCAGTGATATTCCCAGATGCCACTTCCAGCACAAATGCAGAGCAATTCCAGCACCATTGCAGGGCCCCTTTCCATCTTAGAGAGCTGTAACGTTTCTGGATCGAGTCCAATACCTTGGATTATTAAATAGGTGCAGATCTAAGTATCCATCAGAAAGTGATAACAAAAGGTAGCAGTCTCTGCAGTGTACAGGAGAGTACAATTCGGTCCACTTCACTGCAGAAATTTTAAATGTGATTGGATTTATTTTCTAATAAGCACCGACAAATCTAATTGGTCTGGGCTCTAATGTACTAACATATGGAAACAGTATTTGCGCATTATGCCTGCATTCACATACATCATAACAATGCCTGTTGACGTTTCCAATGCTTGGTTTTGTGATTTACAGGCACCCATTAAGTGTTATATACTCACTTAAATGCACATTTCTTCACTTTAATGACACCATCTCCCCTGCAAATCTACTTAGACTCTGCTATGCGATGGAAAGCTCAGAACTCTGCATAATCATGCCCGGGCCACCAAAGGTGCTGTAATGGAAGGGCGTCAAACCACTTTGCAATATACATTGACATACAGCAGTAACTAAAAAAAGAAAAAAAAGAAAATGTCTTTGCATTCATCTGCTGAGCTCGCGTCTGTCTGATCTAACTCTTCATGCCATGGTGTCTGGAGCGGCTTGAGGTGCTAAAGATGGGCCCTAGGGGGGCTCCGGAGGGGTGGGGGTTAGTGGACGGGTGGGGCAGGAGTCAAAGTAATACAATTTAAATAAAAATAAAATAAAAAAATACATCTGAATCGTCACCGCTGCCATCACCACTGCGCTGCTCCTCTCAGGCACAGGCTCAGAGGATCTGTGGCAAGACTCATCCTTGACCTCGCCAAAAGAACCAGCATCACTCCCCACCTCAGGGCTCTCCACTGGCTCCCCGTCCAGCAAAGATGCCTCTTCAACCTCCACATGCACGCCTACCAAGCATGCAACAACGCGGACCCGCCTATATCAACAACAGCCTTACATTCCACCGACCAACGAGAGCACTTCGCTCAGCCACCCTTGCCCAGGCCCACGTTCCCTGCATAAGTCACGACTGCTTCAGAGGTCAGTAATTCTCCCACCACAACGGCAAGTCTTAGAATGACCTCCCTTTCACCTGAAGGACTTCAGAAAGCAGTTCAAGACTTGGCTCTTGGACCGCCATCCCATCCAGACTAGGCTCACAGCATCCCACCAGCACCTGAAGACCCCTTGGGTGACAAGACGCGCTCTACAAGACTCCGTTGATTGATTGATATTTAGAGGGGTCTTTGATGCCAAGCTGAATTGGTCTCCATTAACCAGGTTTATGCGACAAATGGCCAAATTAAGGGAGGCATATTCAGCCTTGCTCGGGAAATATGGTAGGTAACATATATAAATTTGTGATGGTTCTGCTGTCCAAGAGTTATTGACTCACAAGTTGTACTGCGCTGTGCTGATAAATTTTGCTTACATGCTCAAATTTGTTGCTGCTGCAAGGATGTCTGTAGCAAATTATCATAGCATAAATTCAAATTAAATACTGTTCTGGAATAATATTCTACCATAGTCTGTTGTATAGTGTCTATGACGGAAAACTTTTAACCTGCTTCAGGATCAGGACTAATGGCTACCTCACTCAGTTTTCCAAAGACATAAGTGTCAGAAACATATGTGCAATGCTGCCTTTATGATAATGTTCCCACTCAATAATGCATGCACTTTTTCCTACGCAATGTCCTTAGGAGATAATTTCTGCCGCCTTTATTTCTGATTACTTGAGATCATGGACAGGAGGGCATGGCAGCTTTTGTCAGTATTATGATGTTGAACAAGATATTCATTTGTTCTGCTGTGACTATTTCTGGGAGCCACAACTTCTACGAGGGAGGTTCTGGAGTTATTTACCTATTGTTAATAAAAATCAATCTTTCTTGCTGAAAGGTCAATATTCTTTATGATCATTAACAATAGTTGGACCCTCATCTCCACAGAAGACACCCGAAAGCTCATGAACTCTATCCACTCAGGGGCACCCTCGGAACTGTGCCTACACCACATCTTCAACCGAGCCAGCGTCACCATCACCCTCGAGCTGTGCCGGACAATCAACCTCTCCAGTGAAACCGGCAAAACCACCATCTACCCGAATGATTGGCAGCATGCAAAGATCAACCTGCTACTAAAGAAACCCTCCGCCAATCTTAGAGATATGAAAATCTACAGACCCATTTCTTTTCCCCTTACCAGCCAAGGTAACCGAAAAGGACATTAATGCACAGCTCATGGAAATCCTTGAGTCAAACCACATCTTGGATCCCCCCCCAATCTGGCTTCAGGAGCAACCACAGCACCAAAACTGCCCTCCTCGCAGCCACAGATGACATCTGCATCACACTGAACCACAAAAACACAGCTGCCCTCATCCTCCTCAATTTCTCCTTGGCTTTCGACACCGTATTCCACACCACCCTATGCACCAGATTTCACAACGTCAGAATCTGTGGCAAGGCCTTGGAGTGGATCCGCTCCTTTTTCACCAGAAGGACCCAAAGGGTCAGACTCCAGCTGTTCATCTCGTAACCAAAAGTAACTGCTGTGGAGTACCCCAGGCTCCTCCCTGAGCCAAGCCCTCTTTAATATCTACATAGCTCCACTCACTAAAATCGTCAAACAGCATGACCTTAACTTAGTCTCCTACGACGACACACAGCTAATTCTTTCCCTCACTGACAAACCAAGAGCAATTTCCCCAACGGAATGGTCACTGACTTGATGAAAAACAGCTGCCTCAAGCATAGACAAGACAGGTCCTCATCCTGGGCCCCACTCCTGGTGGCCAGCTGCCCTTGGAAACACCCTCTACCCACAGACCATGCACGCAAGATAGCTATCATCCTGGACTTCAACGTGTCAATGACCCGCCAAGTCAACACCATCTCATCGTCATGCTTCCACACTCTCTGCCTCCTCCGGACGATTTTCACGTGGATCCCCACTGAGGCAAGAACAATGGTCACCCACGCAATTGTGAGCAGTAAACTCGACAACGGCAACGCTCTGCAGGAAGCTGGCCTGGCCTGTGTTGGATATCCATGGTGTTGGGCACCTTATACCAGGACCAGGTAACCCCTATTAGTGAAGTATAGGCAGTGTCTAGGAAGCCAAGGCTCTCTAGAGGTAGCTGTGGATGAGCAGCCAAGACTTATCTAGGAGGCATGCAGCTTTTGCAATACCGTAATAGTCACACAGCAACTTATCACACATGAAAGGACCACACAGTGCTACAGGCTCCCGGGTAGGTGGGAGGGCGCATGTGAATCTGCAGCGTCTCATGCCACGAACAGATGTACACTGGGTAAGTGACATTTTCCGTTCGATGGCATGTGTAGCTGCAGATACACATGCTGTGCATAGACTAGTAAGCAGTTATCTCCCCAAAAGCGGTGGTTCAGCCTGTAGGAGTTGAAGTTGTTTGAAATAATGTTCTTAGTACTGCTTGTCCTACTGTGGCTTGTTGTGTTGTTAACACATCCATGCAGTAATGTTTAGTGAATGTATGAGGCGTAGACCATGTGGCTGCCTTACAGATTTCTGTCATTGGTATATTTCCTAGAAAGGCCATTGTGGCGCCTTTCTTTCTAGTGGAGTGTGCCTTTGGTGTAATAGGCAGTTCTCTCTTAGCTTTAACATAACAGGTTTGAATACATTTAACTATCCATCTGGCAATGCC
The DNA here is from genome assembly GCF_031143425.1 of Pleurodeles waltl. NCBI lineage: Eukaryota > Metazoa > Chordata > Amphibia > Caudata > Salamandridae > Pleurodeles > Pleurodeles waltl. The sequence continues at coordinate 156,463,170 of NC_090441.1, forward strand.
TTGTTTGGATATTGGATTTCCTGCATGAGGTTTTTGGAAAGCTACAAACAATTGTTTTGTTTTGCGAAACTGTTTGGTTCTATCAATGTAGTACATTAGAGCTCTTTTTATGTCTAATGTATGTAATGCTCTTTCAGCTACAGAGTCTGGTCGTGGAAAAAAAAACACTGGGAGTTCCACAGTTTGGTTTAAGTGGAACGGTGATATAACTTTTGGCAAAAATTTTGGATTTGTGCGTAGAACCACTTTATGCTTGTGTATTTGTATAAAGGGTTCTTGTATGGTAAAGGCTTGTATTTCACTTACTCGTCTGAGAGATGTGATAGCTATTAGGAAGGCTACTTTCCAAGTTAAGTATTGCATTTCACAAGAGTGCATGGGTTCGAATGGTGGACCCATGAGTCGCGTTAATACAATATTGAGATTCCACGAAGGAACTGGTGGTGTTCTTGGTGGAATGATCCTTTTTAGACCCTCCATAAATGCTTTTATGACTGGTATTCTAAATAGTGAAGTTGAATGTGTAATTTGCAGATAGGCAGAAATTGCTGTGAGATGTATTTTAATGGATGAAAAAGCTAACTTAGAATTTTTTAAGTGTAGTAAGTAGCTTACATTGTCTTTATTATGACAGTAATAAACAAATCATTTCCATTTATTTGCGTAGCAATGTCTTGTAGTAGGTTTTCTAGCCTGTTTTATGACCTCCATACATTCTTGTGTAAGGTCTAGATGTCCGAATTCTAAGACTTCAGGAGCCAGATTGCTAGATTGAGCGATGCTGGATTCGGGTGTCTGATCTGCTGTTTGTGTTGAGTTAACAGATCTGGTCTGTTTGGTAGTTTGATATGAGGCACTACTGACAGGTCTAGTAATGTTGTGTACCAAGGTTGTCGTGCCCAAGTTGGTGCTACTAGTATTAGTTTGAGTTTGTTTTGACTCAATTTGTTTACTAGATACGGAAGGAGTGGGAGAGGGGGAAAAGCGTAAGCAAATATCCCTGACCAACTCATCCATAACGTTTTGCCCTTGGAGTGAGGCTGTGGGTACCTGGATGCAAAGTTTTGGCATTTTACGTTTTCTTTTGTTGCGAATAGGTCTATTTGCGGTGTTCCCCAGTTTTGGAAGTAGGTTTGTAGTATCTGGGGATGAACCTCCCATTCGTGGATTTGTTGGTGATCTCGACTGAGATTGTCGGCCAACTGATTTTGAATTCCTGGGATATATTGCGCTATTAGGCGAATGTGATTGTGAATCACCCAATGCCAAATCTTTTGTGCTAAGAGACACAGTTGTGATGAGTGTGCGCCTCCCTGTTTGTTTAAGTAATACATTGTTGTCATGTTGTCTGTTTTGACAAGAATGTGTTTGTGGGCTATTAGCGGTTGAAATGCTTTCAACGCTAGAAACACTGCTAGTAGTTCTAGCTGATTTATATGAAGTGGTTTCTGTTGAGTGTCCCATTGTCCCTGAATGCTGTGTTGGTTGAGGTGTGCTCCCCACCCTACCATGGAAGCATCTGTTGTGATCACGTATTGAGGCACTGGGTCTTGGAAAGGCCGCCCTTGATTTAAATTTACATGATTCCACCATTGAAGCGAGGTGTGTGTTTGGCAGTCTATCAACACTAGATCTTGAAGTTGACCCTGTGCCTGTGACCATTGTGATGCTAGGCACTGCTGTTAGGGCCGCATGTGTAATCTTGCGTTTGGGACAATGGCTGTGCATGAGGACATCATGCCTAGTAGCTTCATCACTAATTTTACCTGGCACTTTTGTTTTGGGTGCATGGCTTGTATTACGTTTTGGAATGCCTGTACCCTTTGTGGACTTGGAGTGGCAATCCCTTTCGTTGTGTTGATTGTTGCTCCTAAGTACTGTTGTATCTGACACAGCTGTAGGTGTGATTTGTTGTAGCTGAGTGAGAAACCTAGCTTGTGAAGGGTTTCTATGACATACTTTGTGTGTTGTGAACACCGTTCTTGCGTATTGGTTTTGATTAACCAATCGTCTAGGTATGGGAACACATGTATTTGCTGCCTTCTGACATGGGCTGCCACTACGGCCAGGCATTTTGTAAAAACTCTTGGCGCTGTTGTTATTCCGAATGGCAACACTTTGAACTGGTAATGTACCCCTTGGATTACAAACCTTAAGTACTTTCTGTGAGAAGGATGTATAGGTATATGGAAATACGCATCCTTGAGGTCTAGTGTTGTCTTGTTGTTTGAGCAATGGGATCACGTCTTGCAGTGTCACCATGTGAAAGTGATCTGATTTGATGTAGATGTTTAATGTTCTGAGATCTAGGATGGGTCTTAGAGTTTTGTCTTTTTTGGGTATTAGAAAGTACAGGGAGTAAACTCCTGTTCCTTTCTGATGAATTGGTACTAGCTCTATTGCATCTTTTTGCAACAACGCTTGGACCTCTAGTTGTAATAGATCCATGTGTTGTTTGGATATGGTGTGTGTTTTCAGTGGGACATTTGGAGGGAATTGTATAAATTCTATGCAATAACCATGTCGGATAATGGCTAGGACCCACATGTCTGTTGTTATTTCGTCCCAGTTTTCGTAAAATTTGGTTAGTCTCCCCCCCACTGGTGTTATGTGTTGGGGATTTGTGACGCTGAAGTCACTGTTTATTTTGCGGTGTTTTGGGACTTTGGAACTTCCCTCTATTTTTGGGGAATTGTCCCCCTCTGTATTGCCCCCGAAAACTTCCCCTCTGATATTGACTCTGGTAAGTGGGTCTTGCTTGTGAGGTTGAGGGTTCTGTACTCTGTCCCCGAAACCCCTCTCTAAACTGTGATTTACGAAATGTGCCTCTGCTCTGTGGGGAGTAGAGTGCACCCATGGCTTTGGCCGTATCTGTGTCCTTTTTAAGTTTTTCAATAGCAGTGTCCGCCTCCGGCCCAAACAACTGCTGTCCGTTAAAAGGCATATTCAGAACCGCTTGTTGTATTTCCGGCTTGAATCCTGAGGTGCGTAGCCATGCGTGTCTCCGTATGGTGACTGCTGTATTTACAGTCCTAGCAGCTGTGTCTGCTGCATCCATTGCTGACTGTGTCTGATTGTTAGAGATACTCTGGCCTTCTTCCACCACTTGTTGTACTCTCTTTTGGAACTCTTTGGGTAGGTGTTCTATGAAATGTTGCATTTCGTCCCAATGAGCCCTATCATATCTAGCCAGCAAGGCCTGTGAGTTGGCAATGCGCCATTGGTTGGCTGCCTGTGCCGCGACCCTTTTCCCCGCTGCGTCGAACTTGCGACTTTCCTTGTCTGGTGGTGGTGCATCTCCCGAGGTGTGTGAGTTCGCCCTTTTGCGAGCTGCCCCTACAACCACTGAGTCTGGTGTTAATTGCTGCGTGATGTACACAGGGTCTGTTGGTGGCGGTTTGTACTTTTTCTCCACCCTTGGAGTAATGGCCCTGCCTTTCACAGGCTCCTGAAACACTTGTTTTGAGTGTTTCAGCATTCCCGGTAACATAGGGAGACTCTGGTACTGGCTATGTGTGCTCGACAGTGTATTAAACAGAAAGTCATCCACTATTGGTTCTGCGTGCAGGGTGACATTGTGAAACGCAGCTGCTCTTGACACCACCTGTGTGTAGGCAGTACTGTCCTCAGGTGGTGACGGTCTCGCTGGATAACAGTCGGGACTGTTATCTGATACAGGCGCATCAAAGATCCCATGCGTCAGGATCATCCTGACTCATTCCTGTATGAGTTGGAGACTGCATCATTGGTGGAGTGGCTACCGGTGATGGTTGTGGTGAGCGTTGTGGTGATGGTGGCGGAGTTATTTGTTTTGCCACCTTTGCTTGTGGTTGCTTGTCTTTCTCTTGGAAGGCAAGTTTCCTTTTAATTCGGATTGGAGGGAGAGTACTGATCTTTCCTGTGTCCTTCTGAATGTGGAGCCTCCTTTGAGTGTAATCTGGCTCCCCTGTCTCTAGTTCCTGTCCGAATCTGTGTCCTTGCATCTGTGAGGAAAGGCCCTATTCCTCTGTGTAGGAACTTGGTTTCGGCTCCGAGGCCGGATGTTTCGGTTTCGAAACCTTTTTGACCGTCTTTTTCGGCTCCAAAGACACTTTTTTGCCTTTCGGTGTTCCGATCTCTCGGTGCCGACTCATTTCGGTGCCGCCCTCTCGGTGTCGAGATTGCTCTGACCCAGTGCCTCGAGGTCGAGTCTGTTCTGTGCCGGTATCTCGACCGGAGTCGGATGACTTCGACACATGCATGCCCTTTTTCGGTGCCGATGGTCGGTCACCTAGTTTTCGGGTTAAGCCATGGCCTGTTGGCGGTGGCATGCCCTGGGCTTTAGTGAATTTTCCGTGAGTTTTGGGCAGTGACGTTTTACTCACGGTTCTCGGCGTCTGTTCGGGATCGACCTCGTCCGAGTCCGAATCCGCGATGGAGAAGGTTTCTTCTTCTTCCAAGTGTTGTTGTCCTGTCGGCGCCAACGCCATTTGTAGTCTTCTTGCTCTTCGGTCTCTTAGTGTTTTTCTCGACCGAAACGCTCGACAGGCCTCGCAGGTATCCTCTTTGTGTTCGGAAGACAAACACAAATTACAGACCAGATGCTGATCTGTGTAAGGATACTTGTTGTGACATTCGGGCAGAAGCGGAATGGGGTCCGTTCCATTAGCCTTGAAGACGCACGAGGTCGGGCCAACCAGGCCCCGCCGGGGAATCGAAAACCCCGAAGGGCCACCGGAGCTCTTCGAAATTCGGTGTCCATCTGTTGTAACTAACCCAATACCGAACGCAAACAATACCGTCGAATTTTCCGAGATTTAACTAACTTTCCGAACAAAAACACGGAGCGAAGAGGAACACGTCCGAACCCGATGGCGGAAAGAAAACAATCTAAGATGGAGTCGACGCCCATGCGCAATGGAGCCGAAGGGGGAGGAGTCCCTCGATCTCGTGACTCGAAAACACTCCAAGCCCAACACTAGATGGCGGGATGTGCACAGCATGTGTATCTGCAGCTACACATGCCATCGAACATATATATAAATAAACTGGAAGAACTAGGGACCCCAAGAGGTGAGTATCTAAGTGACCAGAGGTAGATTGTGCAAGAACAGGACCAGACTAGAAGAAACCAAAGATGGATTCTGGAAGAAGAGGACCTGAAAAAGAAGGGGGACAGAGTCCAGTCCACTATGGAGTGTCCAGTCGGGCAGGAGCCACTACCCACCCTTCTGTGGATGAAAACACGGGTAGGCGTGGGAAGACGAAAACCAGCTGTGGAGCCCAAGAGCTGAAGAGGAGTCCTTGGAGTGGTGCAGATGGTGTCCCACGTCGGTTGTAGGGTCGCTGATAGTCAGTGGTTTAGGAGTTCCACCAACAAGCCTTGGCAAATGCAAGAAGAAGCTAAGAAAGAGTTGCAAGGCTGAAGAGGACCAGCAAGGTCCAGGGGACTCAACCCTTGGAGGGGAGTCTAGGCTGACCCTCATCAGTTGGGAGAGCTAGCAGAAGCAGTTGCAACCCCCACTGGCAGCAGGCACAGTAAGTTGCAGTGAGGACCAATAAGCACACCTGGAGAGGAATCCCACATCGCTGGAGCAGCACAGAGGAGTCTGTTTTTGGCAGGATGAGGTGCAGGAGGCCGGGTCTACACGGAGCAAGAAGATTCCTTGGAAATGGAAACAACAAGCCTTGGTTGCTGCAAGAGTCGCAGTGCACACGGGTACTGGTTTGCAAGGAGAGGCAAGGACTCACTGTCTCCCAAGTTGGACAGGAGGCAGAGAGGACCAAGGGGACCACTCCGGACCACCACCTGTGATGCAGGATCCATACGGCTCCAGAGGAGAGCAGATCCACACAGCTGGTCATCGTTGCTGTAGGTGCCTGCAGATGCAGGGGAGTGACTCCTTCACTCCAAGGGAGATTCCTTCTTTCTTCTTGGTGCAGACTGACGTCTCTCCGACCCCAGGAGATGCACAGCCGGGGAAATGTTGCAGTTGCTGGCAGGAGCTGGAGAAACAATGTTGCAGGGTGAGGTCATCTCGAGAGTTGCAGTCTTGTTGATTCCTGAAGAGTCCAGTTGCGGTTCCAATGGCTAGAAGTAAACAATGCAGAGGAGTCCTGGTGGAGTCTTGCACATGGAATCTGGGGACCAACTAAAGAGGGAGTGCCTAAATAGCCCTAAAAGGGGGTTTGATCACCTTGCACGGTGACCACCTATCAGGAGGGATCTCTGACGTCACCTGCCTGACCTCGCCACTCAGATGCTCTAAGGGGCCTCTGCACATCCTGGTTTCAGGATGGCAGAATCGAGTGGCCACCTGGAAGAGCTCTGGCCACCCCATGGGATGGGGATGGACAAGGGAGTGGTCACTTCCTTTTCCTTTGTCCAGTTTTGTGCCAGAGCAGGGACCGGGAGTCCCTGGGCTGGTGCAAACCAGTTTATCCACAGAGAGCACCAAATTTGCCCTTCAAAGTAAACCGTTGGCTTGGGAAGGCTATGCCTCCCAAGCCTTGTATCTCCTATTTCCAAGGGAGAGGCTGTTACCTCCCTCTCCTACAGGAAATCCTTTGTTCTGCCTTCCCCTGCTTGAGCTGGTCAAGCAGCAGGAGGGCAGAAACCTGTCTGAAGGGTGGCAGCACAGCAGGCTGCCTGAAAAACCCTTCTAGACTGGTAGGAGCTATACTGGGGAGTCTTCTAAGGAGCCCCCAGAGTGCATGGAATCATACAACCAATAATGGCAACAGTATTGAGGTATGATTCCAACATGTTTGTTACCAAACATGCCCAGGTTCGGGGTTACCATTATGTAGCTGGACATAGGTAGTGACCCGTGTCCAGTACACGGGTAAAATGACTCCCCTGCACTTACAAAGCCCAGTGCAATGAAGCTGGAGTTCCTAGGGCCACCTCTGCTCTTGCAGGGGTGCCCTCACACACAGGGACCTGCACCATGCATTTTGGGCTGAAAGGGTCTACCCTAGGGGTGACTTACAGTGACCTGGTGTAGTGACCTGTGGTGAAAAGGTGCATGCACCTTTTTTACACAGGCTGCAATGGCAGACTTGCAGATACATTTTGCACGGGCTCCCATGGGTGGCATAATACATGCTGCAGCCCATGGAGGACCCCTGGTGTCCCAATGCCCTGGGTACCTAAGTACCATATACTAGGGACATCAGTATGCCAATTGTGGCGTGCACAATGGTACTAAGTAACCAAATCTGGAGTGAGAGCACAATCACTGGGGTTCTGGTTTGCAGGATCCCAGTGAAAACTGTCTAAGCACACTGATAGCAGGTAAAAAGTGGGGTAGCCATGCCAAAAAGAAGGTACTTTCCTACACGCTCTCTATGCCGGAATCACAAAGAAGCTCCAAGCAAGCCTCCAGAGAATCCAGAACGCAGCAACCAGACATCCTAGACATCCCCTGCCACAGCTCCGCCCACCTTAGAGACCTACACTGGCTCCCCATCAAGAAGCGCAACACCTTCAAGCTCCTAACACATGCCTCCAAGGCCCTTCACAATATCGGACTAGCCTACCTCAACCTCCACCTGTCATTTAACACCCCGGCCAGACAACTCCGATCTTCTCAACTTGCTGTGCTGCCACCCCTAGAATCAGGAAGAGCACAGTGGAAGGCAGATTCTTCTCCTTCGTCGCAGCGCAGACCTGGAACATGCTACCAAATCCACCTCAGGCAAGTCCTCTCGCTGAACCAGTTCAAGAAGGACCTCATGACCGGGCTCTTTAACTGATCAAGCGCCTTGAGACCCCATGAGTGATAAGCAGCGGTATACAAATTGCTGATTGATTGAGTTGTACATATTCTGGGCAACTCCAAAATAATGTGTAAATGTTAATGTAAAGGAAAATCATGCTGCAACAAAAGCACTATATAGTCCAGTTTCATGTTATTTTTTTAACTGCAGAGATCATAGGTCTTGAATACAATATAACCATTTGCACGTCTTGTCCTTTGTACCATGCTTTCAAAGAAAAGGTAGAAAATCTCGATCAAGAAGATAAAGTAGTTTGTGATTAATCAGGGTGAAGTAGTAGTTCAACAAGGCAGGTTAACAGCACCTGAACCACTAACAATTGGGGTTTAACCAATGTGTATATATGTTAAATTTAAACTTGAAAATGGTAAACTGGGGGTTCAAAACTCCTGTTAACGTTGTACACAATAGAATACATTTCATTAGTGATGGGCAAAATTAAATAAAAATGAAGCAAGGAACAGGCAATATGTACAGAAATGCTAAATCTGCCACTTACCTTTGATATCTCTGTGTACAATCATATTACTGTGCAAATAGTACACGCCCTCTAGGATCTGCCTGGTATATTTGCGGGTTACGTTCTCAGTAAGGGCTCCATAGGCTTTCAGCTGGTCCTTAATTGAACCCTGGATAAATCACACAGAGGGCAGTTCAGTTAGAAAGTTATGCAAAAACAGGCCATTTTTATTACGAAGCACTACAGAGAATTAATTTGACAAAGCAAGAAACATGAGCAAATATATTGGATATTCAATGACATGTGATTTATTAGGTTTAATGTTACTGATACATTAACAAGAATCCTAGTTTGTACATTCACTTGCAGACACTATGAAAGAACATGGTCATCTTTCTTCTTTCACTAGCTGCAGAAAAAATAGCATTAAAGTAAGCTGATAGTTGAACTGCCAATGGCCCCACTTTCTGTTTTTTGGACCCGATTGGCGTCTTGCACTAAGAAACATGTATAGTTCTACTAGAATACAATTTTATCCTCAAAAGCTTCTCATTCACTGATGTTTTAAGAATGAATAACTGGCTACAATGTATGAATCTTAAAGGTGGGTCAAGTGTGTGTGTGCAGTTCAACCTATTAGCCTCCCACATAAGTTCAAGGCAACACTTCAATACAGACCACCAGGTAACTGCATGGTAAGATGCAAAGAAGCACACTATCTGTGAAGCAAAGCCGAGAATTAACATCAGCTTATTACAAAACAAATGTTGATAAACTAAACAACAACAAAAAATACCCATAAAAACAAATCTTGTAGAAAATATTATGCACAAGAGAGGCAAATGTAAAGAAATGAAAATGTCACTTACCCAGTGTACATCTGTTCGTGGCATTAGTCGCTGCAGATTCACATGTTTAGCACAGTCCGCTGCCTGGTGTTGGGCTCGGAGTATTACAAGTTGTTTTTCTTCGAAGAAGTCTTTTTTGGTCACGGGACCGAAGGACTCCTCCCTCTTCGGCTCCATTGCGCATGGGCGTCGACTCCATCTTAGATTGTTTTCCCCGCAGAGGGTGAGGATGGAGTTGTTTGCTATAAATAGTGCCCATGCAATGGAGTGAATACGTATGTACATAAAAAGTTTATAATAATTATTTACAAATGTACAAATGTTTAAAATTTAAGATCTACTTCTAAACGGCTACAGGCTTCCCGGGGAGGCGGGAGGGCACATGTGAATCTGCAGCGACTAATGCCACGAACAGATGTATACTGGGTAAGTGACATTTTCAGTTCGATGGCATATGTTGCTGCAGATACACATGTTTAGCATAGACTATAAAGCAGTTACCTCCCCTAAAAGCGGTGGTTTAGCCTGTAGGAGTTGAAGTAGTTTGGAATAATGTTCTTAGTACAGCTTGGCCCACTGTAGCTTGTTGTGCATATAGTACGTCTACACAGTAGTGTTTAGTAAATGTATGAGGCGTAGACCAGGTTGCAGCCTTACATATTTCGCTCATAGGAATGTTTCCTAGAAAGGCCATTGTAGCACCTTTCTTTCTGGTTGAGTGTGCCTTTGGTGTAATAGGCAATTCTCTCTTGGCTTTAAGATAGCATGTTTGAATACATCTGACTATCCATCTAGCAATGCCTTGTTTAGAGATTGGATTTCCTATGTGTGGTTTTTGAAAAGCTATGAACAGTTGTTTTGTTTTCCTGATTAGCTTTGTTCTGTCAATGTAGTACATTAGTGCTCTTTTGATGTCTAATGTATGTAGTGCCCTTTCAGCCACGGAATCTGGTTGTGGGAAGAACACTGGCAATTCTACTGTTTGATTTAAATGGAATGGTGAGATTACTTTTGGTAGAAATTTTGGATTTGTTCTTAGAACTATTTTATTTTTGTGTATTTGAATAAATGGTTCTTGTATGGTAAATGCCTGTATTTCACTTACTCTTCTGAGGGATGTGATTGCAATGAGAAATGCGACTTTCCACGTTAGATATTGCATTTCACAGGAATGCATGGGTTCGAAAGGTGGACCCATGAGTCTTGTTAAGACGATGTTAAGGTTCCATGAAGGAACTGGTGGTGTTCTTGGTGGTATAATTCTTTTTAGCCCTTCCATGAATGCTTTAATAACTGGTATTCTAAATAGAGACGATGAATGAGTAGTTTGTAGGTAAGCAGATATTGCTGCGAGGTGTATTTTTATAGATGAAAAAGCGAGATTCGCTTTTTGCAAATGTAGTAAGTATCCCACTATGTCCTTCGTAGAGGCATGCAATGGTTGGATTTGATTGGTATGGCAGTAGCAAACAAATCTTTTCCACTTAGATGCATAGCAGTGTCTAGTGGAAGCTTTTCTAGCTTGTTTTATGACCTCCATACATTCTTGTGTGAGGTCTAAGTGTCCGAATTCTAGGATTTCAGGAGCCAAATTGCTAGATTCAATGATGCTGGGTTTGGATGCCTGATCTGTTGTTTGTGTTGTGTTAACAGATCTGGTCTGTTGGGTAGTTTGACATGCGGTACTAGTGAAAGGTCTAGTAGAGTTGTATACCAAGGTTGTCTTGCCCATGTGGGTGCTATCAGTATGAGTTTGAGTTGGTTTTGACTCAATTTGTTTACTAGATATGGAAGGAGAGGGAGAGGGGGAAAAGCGTATGCAAATATCCCTGACCAACTCATCCATAGAGCATTGCCTTGTGATTCGCGGTGTGGGTACCTGGATGCGAAGTTTTGGCATTTTGCGTTTTCTTTTGTTGCAAACAAATCTATCTGGGGTGTTCCCCAAATTTGAAAGTACTTGTTCATAACTTGGGGGTGAATTTCCCATTCGTGGACTTGTTGGTGGTCTCGCGAAAGGTTGTCTGCTAGTTGGTTTTGGATCCCTGGAATAAATTGTGCTATTAGGCGAATGTGGTTGTGAATCGCCCACTGCCATATTTTTTGTGTTAGGAGACACAATTGTGTTGAGTGTGTTCCTCCTTGTTTGTTTAAATAATACATTGTTGTCATGTTGTCTGTTTTGACAAGAATGTATTTGTGTGTTATTATGGGTTGAAAGGCTTTTAACGCTAGAAATACTGCTAACAGTTCTAGGTAATTTATATGAAATTTTGTTTGGTGTACATCCCATTGTCCTTGAATGCTGTGGTGATTGAGGTGTGCTCCCCACCCTGTCATGGAAGCATCTGTTGTTATAACGTATTGAGGCACTGGGTCCTGAAATGTCCGCCCTTTGTTTAAATTGTTGCTGTTCCACCATAGAAGCGAGAGGTATGTTTGGCGGTCTACCAACACCAGATCTTGAAGTTGACCCTGTGCCTGTGACCATTGTGATGCTAGGCACTGTTGTAAGGGTCGCATGTGTAGTCTTGCGTTTGGGACAATGGCTATGCATGATGACATCATGCCTAGAAGTTTTAGCACAAATTTTGCTTGTATCTTTTGGTTTGGAAACATAGCACTTATTACCTTGTGGAATGCTTGCACTCTTTGTGGACTTGGAGTGGCAATTCCTTTTGATGTGTTGATGGTTGCCCCTAGATATTGTTGTGTCTGACACGGTTCGAGGTGTGACTTTGTATAGTTGATGGAGAAACCCAGTTTGTGAAGGGTTTGTATGACATATGTGGTGTCGTTTGTGCACTTTTTTACTGTGTTGGTCTTGATTAGCCAATTGTCTAGGTAAGGAAACACATGTATCTGTTGTCTCCTGATATGTGCTGCTACTACTGCTAGACATTTTGTGAATACTCTTGGTGCAGTTGTTATTCCGAATGGCAACACCTTGAATTGGTAATGTATTCCTTTGAATACAAACCTTAGGTACTTTCTGTGAGAAGGGTGTATCGGTATATGAAAGTACGCATCTTTTAGGTCTAATGTGGTCATGTAATCTTGCTGTTTGAGCAGTGGAATGATGTCTTGTAGTGTGACCATGTGAAAGTGGTCCGATATGATGTAGGTATTTAGTGTCCTGAGATCTAATATTGGTCTTAATGTTTTGTCTTTTTTTGGAATTAGAAAGTACAGGGAGTAAACACCTGTGTTTTTTTGTTGTACTGGTACTAACTCTATTGCATCCTTTTGCAGTAGTGCTCGTACTTCTAGTCCTAAAAGTTCTAAATGTTGTGGTGACATTTTGCGTGTTTTTGGAGGGATGTTTGGTGGGAATTTGTGGAATTCTATGCAATAGCCATGTTGGATTATTGCTAATACCCAATTGTCTGTTGTAATCTGCTGCCAAGATTGGTAGAATTGGCTTAGTCTTCCCCCCACTGGTGTTGAGTGAAGGGGTTGTGTGACTTGAAAGTCACTGTTTAGGAGGAGGTGTTTTTGGAGTCTGGAATCTTCCCCTACTCCTTGGGAATTGACCCCCTCTATATCCCCTGAAACCTCCCCTTTGGAATGAACCCTGATATGGTGTGGTTCTTGTTTGTTGGCTGGTGGTGTCTGTGGGTTGGCCACGAAACCCCCCTCTAAATGGAGTTTTTCGAAAAGAGCCTCTGCTCTGCGGGGAGTAGAGTGCGCCCATGGCTTTGGCCGTGTCTGTGTCCTTTTTAAGTTTTTCAATGGCTGTGTCCACTTCAGGGCCAAAAAGTTGTTTCTCGTTGAAGGGCATATTAAGGACAGCCTGCTGGATTTCAGGTTTGAAGCCTGAAGTGCGGAGCCAAGCGTGTCTCCTTATGGTGACAGCAGTGTTGACTGTTCTCGCTGCAGTATCGGCTGCGTCCAGTGAAGAGCGGATTTGATTGTTTGAGATTGTTTGTCCCTCTTCAACTATTTGCTGCGCCCTTTTTTGGTATTCCTGGGGAAGATGGTCTACGAGAAGTTGCATCTCATCCCAGTGTGCGCGGTTATATCTGGCCAGCAGCGCTTGAGAATTTGCGATGCGCCACTGGTTGGCTGCCTGTGATGCCACTCTTTTTCCTGCCGCATCAAATTTTCTGCTTTCTTTGTCCGGAGGTGGTGCGTCGCCAGATGTATGGGAATTTGCTCTCTTGCGAGCTGACCCTACTACTACGGAGTCAGGTGGTAACTGCGAAGTAATAAACACTGGGTCTGTGGGTGGTGGTTTGTATTTCTTATCCACCCTTGGGGTGATGGCTCTTGATTTTACGGGCTCTTCAAAAATTTGTTTTGCGTGCCGTAACATCCCTGGTAGCATTGGGAGACATTGATATTGGCTATGTGTAGCCGAGAGGGTGTTAAATAAAAAATCATCCTCTATAGGATCGGAATGCAGTTGGACATTGTGGAATTCTGCAGCCCTAGCCACCAGTTGCGAGTATGAGGTACTGTCCTCTGGCGGTGACGGCTTTGTGGGGTATGAATCGGGATCATTGTCCGGCACTGGGGTGTCATATAGGTCCCAAGCGTCTTGATCCTGATTATCTTGACTTATGGTAGTTTGCGCTGGTGAGTGCATTTGTGGCGGTGTTTGTGCCGGCGATGCCTGTTGTGGTGGAGAGGGCGGAGGCGTGACTTTTTTAACCACTTTGGCTTGTGGTTGTGCGTCATCCTTAAGAAGTCTGATCCTTCTTTTCCTTATTATTGGGGGAAGGGTTGATATCTTCCCTGTGTCTTGCTGGATGTACAGTCTCTTTTGTGTGTAGTCTGATTCTACACTTTGGAGCTCTTGTCCAAATCTGTGCATTTGGCCACTTATTCCTTGTTCCTCTGTGTAGGATGAAGGTGTGGAACTTTTCGGCGCCGAGAGAGAATCTTTTTTCGGCTTCGGCACCGACAGAATTTTTGTGGATTTCGGCAGTGTGTCTCGGTGCCGAGGTTTTTCGGTGCCGGCATCTTGTTTTTGCCTCTCGGAGCCGCTATCTCGGCTCCGAGGTTGCTCCATGGCGGTCCCTCGACCGGAGTCGGGTGTCTTCGCTATGGGCGTGCCCTTTTTCGGCGCCTTCGACGGGTCGCCGGTCTTATGGGTCGAGCCATGGCCTGTTGGCAGTGGCGTCCCCTGGGCTTTTGTCTTCTCGATGGTTTTAATTTTCGACGTCTTACTCACTGTTTGTTGCTGTTGTTCGACGTTGGAGTCTCCGGATTCTGATTCCGGAACCGAGAAAGTTTCCTCTCCGTCGTCGAAACGTTGTTTTGTTGGCGTGGACGCCATTTGTAGACGCCTGGCTCTTCGGTCCCGGAGTGTTTTTCTGGACCGGAAGGCTCGACAAGCCTCACAGGTATCCTCCTTGTGCTCGGGGGACAAGCACAAGTTACAGACCAAGTGCTGATCTGTATAAGGATACTTACTGTGACGTTTTGGGCAGAAACGAAACGGGGTCCGTTCCATCGGCTTCGATGTCGCACGCGGTCGGGCCGACCAGGCCCCGATGGGGGAATCGAAGCTACCCCAAAGTCTTCCGATGATCGGTGTCGATGTACCTAACTATCCCGATACCGAACGGAACAATACCGACGCTTTCTTCCGAGATTCTGACTAACTTTCCGAACCGAAACACGGAGCGAAAAGGAATACGTCCGAACCCGACAGCGGAAAAAAACAATCTAAGATGGAGTCGACGCCCATGCGCAATGGAGCCGAAGAGGGAGGAGTCCTTCGGTCCCGTGACCAAAAAAGACTTCTTCGAAGAAAAACAACTTGTAATACTCCGAGCCCAACACCAGGCAGCGGACTGTGCTAAACATGTGTATCTGCAGCAACATATGCCATCGAACAGTTACTTACTTGTAATCATACTTCATCCTGGGTATTCTATAGATTTACAAACAGTAGAGGAGCTTCACACGTTTGCCTGATTCCATTAATTCTACTTGAGTGCGGAGATAGTCTACTGCTTATGACTATCAGGGAAAGCCTCTCAATGAAGACTACAGAGATAACTTTCTCATTCACAGGCTCTGTAACTAATCATGTGAACTACTGGAGACGTCCATCCATCATGGCAGAGGAGGTTAGAGCGTCCAGGGCTGCGGAACAACGAGGTGACTGGAGGTGTGGTTGGTGAGCAGAGGGCCCACACAGGCATCGATTAATGCCTCGGAGACCGTAGAGACACGTCGCCCAAGCCTGGAGTGCATCCTCCCTGGTGGGCACAAGGAGTTGGAGGGTGCCTGGGGCCTTGTGGAGGTCGACATGGTTGTCGTCTTTGGAGAGACCAGTGGTGGAGACCAATCTTGGGCAGAGAAGGACAACACATTGGGGCATTATGAACGGTGAAGGAGGAAACATATGGGTAAGACCGCTTAGGAATCTACTGACAATAAGAGATTTAAACAAGGAGGGTTGGTCAGGTAATCTCAGAAAAGCAAAGATAGACAGATAACCTTTGAGTGTTCCCAAAGCAAAGCCCTGCTCTGAAAGAGGGGCAGAGAAGGGGTGGGGGTCAACAGAATTGTCTGTGCAGCATGCCACAATTTTGTTCGATCAACAGGCGTATACTGTTTTGGTGGAGGGAAGTCTAGAAGCCGAAATAACCTTACAGACTTCGGGCGGCAGGTCAAAAGCTGTCAACTGTCGCCGCTCAATCTCCACACAAGAAGGCGGAGACTGGACAGGTTTGGGTGGAGAACCGTCCCCTGCTGCTGCGACAAAAGATCCTCCCAAATGGGCAGTCTGATCGTAGGATTGATGGTCATGCTCAATAGTCTGGGGTACCATACTCTTTGTGCCCAGTCCACAGCCACAAGGACTGCTTGGGCCCGGTCGGTCTTGATCTTCCTGAGTACTCTGGACAGAAGTGGTATGGGCAGAGAGGTGTATAGGAAGGCTGAGTTCCACTCAAGATGAAAAGAGTTACTGAACGAGTGCTGCCTCGGAAACTCCAACATGTGAAACAGCTGACTTAGCGTGTTTTCTGGAGAGGCGAACAGATCTAACCAAGGCTCTCACCACTGCTGAAAAAGACCTTGCACCACCTCCGGATGGAGACGTCATTTGTGATCTACCAGCCATTGAAAGCTGTGTTCATCCACACTGATGTTCAGAGAATCCACCAGGTGTTGAACAACCAGGGAAATGCTTGATGTTCCAACCATGTCCAGAGGCTCATAGCCTCCTGACAAAGGGTCCACAACCCCACCCCACCTTGTTGCAGTACCACATGGCGGTGGTGTTGTCCGTGAACACCTGCACCACTTTCCCTTTGAGAGAGGGAAAGAATGTTTTCAATGCTAGTCTGATCGTCCTGAGCTCCAACAGACTGATGTGGAGCCTGGACACCTCCGGAGAACAGACACCTCTGATCTCCACCTCTCCCATGTGGCCGCCCCATCCCAGGAGTGACACATCTGTCACTATTGCCAACTCTGCTTGGAGAAGGGAGAGGAAGCTGCCTCTGACCCAATCGCGGTTCAAGTGCCACCACTGCAGATCTTGCGTAGTTTCCTCCTATATATGGACCATGAGAGAAAGATTCACCTGATGCTGCGCCCACTGGAACTTCAGGTCCCACTGCAGAGCCCGCCTATGCCATCTGGCATGTGTCAGCAGCAGGAGGCCATGAGGCCCAGCTGCCTCAGTCAGTCTCACCGAAAGGATAAGAACTAAAAACATTGGTATCATATATCCTGGATTCACTCCTTGGGAGGATTGGCCCAAAACTGCATTGTGTCCAGAACAGCTCAGATGAAAGGGGATAAAAAATACTTGTGGTCTACCATGAACCGCAAGTAACGTCTGTGGGCAGGCAGTACAGGAATATGGCAATATGCATCCTGAAAATCCAACACTACCACCCAGTCTCATGGGTCCAGGGAAGACAAGACCTTAGCCAGAGTGAGCATTTTCAACTTCTCCTTCCTGAGGAAGAGATTGAGGAACCGGAGGTCTAAGGTAGGGTGGAGGCCCTTTGTCCTTTTTGGGCACCAGTCAGCCGATTGTAGGATGGCAGCATGGATGGAGGGGTAGTCTAAAAGGGGAGGGAGTAGCTCCTTTGGACTATTTGCAAAACCCACCTGCCTGATGTGATGGATTGCCAGCGGTGCAAGTGATGGCGAATCCTGCCTCCGACTAGTAACTGATGGGGAAGCGCCAGACTAGGAAGGTTTGGAGGCTGCAGCGGGAGAGGTGGTGGACTGCGCAGACCGCTGGTCCCCTGATCCATTAGGACGTTTGTCCCCTGCCACGAGCCACTAAAGAGGCGGAAAGCAGACTGAGGTGGGTGAGGGGCAGCTGTGAGGCCCAAAGAACTGGCCGCAGGCCGGGACTCCTTAAAGCTATTAAGCGTCAAGCCTGCTTTGTCCCAGAAGCGACAGATGTTTGCCATCAAAGGGCATGTCCATAAGTGTGAATTGGACATCCCCCGAAAAGCCAGATGTCCTCAACCAAGTGTGGTGCCTCAAGGTCACGGTTGATGCAACCGATTTACCTAGTGAGTGGGTCGTATCCAGTCCACATCATTGTGAACTTCGCTGTGTCCCTCCCATCAACACCAGCTTGGGAGAGAATGGCCCAGGCCTCCTCCAGGACCTGTGGCAGCACCTGCGTAACTGTGTCCCATAAAGTAGGGGTGTAGCGACACAGAACACAATGCCAGATTGGAGGAAGAAAACATTCTTTACCCAAGTTGATCCAATCTCTTGGATTCCCTATCTGGAGGTGCGGAAGGGAATGCGCCTGGGTATGTGGATGCCTGGATAACCAAGCTCTCAGGGGTTGGGTGTGGCGTCAGGAACACTGGGTCATTAGGTGCTTGTCTATAGCTGCGGGCGATTGTCCTACTAAAAGGAGACCCTGTGCTGGGTTTGGACAAAGTCCCCAGCAGGACATCAGTGAGGGCTTCATTAAAGGGCAAAAAGGGATTCAGAAGAGGAAGCCCCAGGCTGAAGCACCTCAGTCAGGAGGTTAGTCCTGATGGCTACCGAAGGCAGCTCGAGGCCCAGGACCTTGGCCGCTCTTCTCACTACCATGGAATAGGACGCTCCCTCCTCGTAACCACAGTAGAGGGGGAAGGCATGCCAGTGTCAGTGGAAGTGTTCAGACCAGGTGTTCAAAAAGGGTCCAACGACCCCTCCCAATCCTCACCGTATGACAACCCATAAGAATAGGGGTCAGGATCCGACCTAGGTAGCAAGGTCCCCACCGAAGTCGGAATTGGCATTGCGCGACGCCGGTCCGGCTCAGTGTCTCAATGAGGATGGGTCGACGGCGACCATGGGTGCGGGCGGCATCAGGAGCGTTGACGTTAGAATTGTTGTTGGGGAATGTCAAGATGGCGTGACCAACGGCGGTTTGGATCCAGGAAATGGGACCCCTTGGTGCCCTCTTGAGCAGAGGCTGAAGCCACTGACACAGAACCCAAGGGGGCCCCTGCTGACCCCGCGGGGCCCAAAAGCGTTCTAGTGGGGTGAGACTGCCCAAATATGAGGTGCATGACCTTGCAGAGCTCACATAGTTGGATTGCGCAGCACGGAGCAGAACACCGGGCCGCAAGTAGCTTTAGTGACTGCTCCCTCAAAGCTTTCGGATTCATGGCCGGGCACTCTGAGCGCGACTTCAGGGTTGTGGTTAAGCTCCAAACACCAGAGACACACGATGTGTGGATCCGTCACAGACAGCAGTTGGTGGGGATGGTGGATTGTTCAGGGGTATTGTTTTTGGTTTCTGTTCAGAGGTTGGGAGTGAGCGCAGATGCAGGGCAGGTACTTTGGCTCTTTATATGTACTCCACAGACACAACTAGAGAATGGCTGACTCCTCGTATCTCAGGGCTTCCCACTCGTGACGAACCAACCTGTGGTAAACTTAGAGTACTCTCATGGAATATAAATGGGTTGCTGGACAAAATCAAAAGGGGAGCAACCTCACAGACTGATGCGGACACAGTAATGTTCAAGGAAACACATCTACTAGGGAATAAGTGTCCTTTTCTGGCCCACAGGGGCTATGCCCAGGTGTACCAGGATTTCACCAGGGTTCCCAAGGTATGGCCATTTTATTCGGAAGGCACACTCCCTTGGTGGTCTCTAGGGTATGGCGCGATGGGTTGGTCAGTATGTGGCGATCACGGGCACCTTACACGGCCTCCTCACTCTCCTTGCTCTCTGTTCATGCACCCACCGATTGGCTTCTTGACTAGACTTGGTGACCTTATCCAAGAGTTTCCAGAGGTCCTGTGGATAATGAGTGGGGACCTTAATGGGGTGTGCCATGCAGGCCATGACCATTCCACATCCCCCAGTGAGTCTGGTCAAGGCCAGACATCACTCTCCAACTTCATGCATAATTTAAATTTGATTGATGTGTGGAGAGAGAGCATCATCATCCAGAAGAAAGGGGATATACTATCTTGTGGATATACTCTCTACTCTGGGGCTCACAGATCCTTCTCTTGACTAGATTACTTTTTTTTCTGCACAGGTATGAGGGACACCAGGTTCTGGATGTTAGTTAGCTGGCTCGAGGCCTCGCTGATCATTCACCAGTGTTGAGAGATTTAACTCTGGGTCTGAGGAGGGCGACGGCGGGCTGGCGCTTGGACCGTTGGTGCCTCCAAAAAGAGGTCCTTACGGAAATATGTGAACAAGCATGCCAACGATTCTCCACCGAAAACAAGGGTTCGGTGCTCTCTCTGGGCACCATGTGGGAGGCCCAGAAAGCTATCATCCGGGAGGGTATCAATAACTACTCTAGGGGGGTCAGAGGGACTGGGCCCAATGGAAAGTCACTGTCCTAGAGGAAGGTATACTTGACCTCGAGAGCCGCTATGTGGCATCAATGAAGGAGTCCCTGTTACGGGATTCACCACACACACAGGAAGTAAGGGAGGCCTGGTTGGCCACTTGCAGCACAATTTACCAGTGGGGGGAGAAGGCCTGTAAGACTTTGCATTGGCTGTGCACGCCTAGAGAGGCCAGGGCCCCGTGGCTTACCTGGAGGTAGAGGATGGCACTCTAATAACTGGGAGTGAACCCATTACGCAAACCTTTGCATCCTACTATCGGGAACTGTATAGTGCGGATCCCACAAGCCGTTGTGCAGAGTTACTTACCTTTATGCACGACCTGCAAATGCCCAGATTCTCCCTGGAGATCCGTGACTCCCTGTATGCGGATGTCACCTGTGATGAGTTGTGCGGCACCTTGGCGCAGTTGCAGGTGGGTAAGGTGCTGGAACCCAATGGATTCCCAGCAGAGTTCTGGCAGTTGGTGTGGCCTCAGACGGGCCCTCTGCTGCTGGAGGCCTTCAAAGAAGCTCTGGAGAGAGGAGAGTTACCTGCATACCTTAGAAACACGGATGTAGTTGAGATACCCAAGCCAGGTACGGTGGGCTCACACTATGAAGACTTTCAACCAATTTCGCTGTTGAATGTTGAGGTGAAAATATGGGCTAAGATGCTAGCCACCCGATTAGCAGGTGTTATCAACGGCCTGGTCCACCCGGATCAGTCCGGTTTAGGCCTCATTGAGCAACTCGGCATAACTTAAGGTGACTACACAATGCAATTGCTTTGAGCAAGAACTTCCGTGGCCTTAGGACCCTTAAACTGATTTTGGGAAAGCCTTTGACTCTGTGGACTGGGAACACTTATTTGCTTTCTTGCGTCTTGTGCGGTTCAGACCAAAGTTTATTGGCTATGTATGATTACTATACACCAAACTTGGGGTGGGGGTGGGGGGGGGGGGGGGGGGGGGAGTGCAGGGGTTGGGGGGGCTCCATGTGAACATCAATAAATCTTCAATCTTTACCATAACTCCCTGCCAAGAAGATATGCAGTTGGCATTGGGGGATACCAACACGGTCTTCAGGATTCAAACACTTGGGTGTCTATGTCACAGTGTGGGCTTTGAGGAGCTTTGAACAAAACCTAGTACCCCACCTAGAGGGCCTAGCGAGCAACTAACTTTAGGTCCCACTCTACCCCTATCCCTACTAGGACTCTCTGCCCATCGCTACTGGGACGTTCAGCCATTAAAAAAATGTTTTCCCTGCCGCGCCTCTTCTACCAATCACAGAATCACCCATTGCTGGTGGATAAGACCTTCTTCATCAAGGTGTCAGATACAGAACGCTACTATGGGGAGGTGACCCATGTCGACTTCCCTTGGGGAAATTCTGCTATCCGGTTTATTTGGGTGGGATAGCTACCCAGACATACTTCCCTATATTATTGGGTGGCACATCTGCTTATAATGAATGAATGGTGGTCTAGCAGATTCTATGACCCGCCATATGAAGTGGAGGAAAGGTGATGGACCGTCAGAACCTTCCTCGTCTACTATATGGTGGTCCGCAAAGAAGACTCTCTCACCTGCCACATGAGTGGTGCTTGGAATATGGTCAGCTGCTATGAACTCCATTGGCTGGGCTGGTATGTTGATGCTGGATACTCCACCATAGAGGGGCACTCTGTTCCCTTAGGTTAGCACCTTATGTGGATTTGCCGCTTGGGACACTAGAGGGATTTCCACACTGGGGTACATGATGTATAATGGGACATGGAAATCCTTTACTCACAGCTTCGCCACACATTTTTACCTATCACATAATCAGTGGGGGACATCCCTGAATTCTCCCCGATGGGAGGCAAAACAACTTCTCACGGATATAAAAATCACAATCTATCTGAGATTTATGCTTCTAGGCAATTTTCCTGACCCCATGATGGCAGTGAGAAAGGTGTGGGAGGGGGAGCTGGGTCAGTTGGAGGACGATGACTGGTGGGAAGCGGTGAAGGCACATCACAATTTAGGTTGATCCAACTGAAGTGGCTTCACCATGTCTACCTCACTAGAGCACAACTGCACCGCAGGGGACTGATAGCCACAGGAAACTGCCCGAGATACAAAAACCCACAAGTAGATCTACACCATACATTTTGGCATTGCCCCCATTCTAT